>NC_056762.1:13299363-13991863 GCF_018687715.1 Carya illinoinensis | reverse complement strand
ATAACAATCTCAATCTCAATCTTCACAATGTCGCAAATCTCCAAGAACATTGCCAAATGAATATTAGGATCATCCAGTGGCGATCTGCTGAATTGAGCCTGCTGCACCATGCTAATCAAAGCTGGTTTGAGCTCAAAAGTTGTTGGCATTAATTGTCTGGCGCATTATGCTCAAGTAATTTCCATTCACAACTGGTCGTACATAGTCCTTCAAGGTGCGTGGTAGTGCCTCACGTTCTTCTTCAGCCATGACTAGTATCTTATTTCTTCTTCGTGATCTAATAGTTCTTTCAATCTCTGGATCAAATGGAATAATATCACGAGATCTAGCACAACGCATCCAACGTCAAAAACACACCTGGAGAACAAAAATAAAATAAATTTCTAAATTAAAACCAAGATTACTTTGTATCAATATTGACAAAAAGAATAAGAATAAACCAATCCCCGGCAACAACGCCAAAACCTTGATCGGTGCAAAACTGCAAGTGCACAGTATCATAGTTTTATAATAAAGTGATAAGAAAAGATCGTCCTCAGGGATTGGTACCTTACTTTTTCCAAATACCAAAATTATACTAATCTCGATTTTATCTAGAGGAATCATTAAGATTTTTGTAGTTGCAAATTAAACTAAGATCAACTCAAAGAGAAATACGCAAAGGAAATAAAACTAACGTTCGAAGATCAAATTTATGCGAAAGAAAACTTCTAGGAAATCGATTTCAAATAATTCTTCACTATGCTTTTCTCATCAAGATAATTTAATTTAATTCTTTTCGTTTATTAGCAAATCTCTAATTCATCCGAAAGCCTCTTTCGATAGTCAATTGGAAATGACTGTTGTTTATCAATTCACACAAGAATATGCAAATTAAATAATCAAGAAAGCAATAAGATCAATGATTTAATTACTAAATAGGTTCATATAAGTCTTTTGATCTCTATATTTACCTATGCTGAAATATTCAAGATCTACCCTATGATTCCCTCTTTCGATAGCAAATAACAAGATTAAATATAATCTAATCAATGGCCAGTTAATTAGAAGCAATAAACTCAGAATAAATGAGATAAACAAAGAGAGAATTGCCTTAAATTAGCATAGACAATCAAGCATAGTTCGGAAATAAGTTACATCATTTTCTAGAATAAATAAAATTTAGCTCATGCTAGAAATGGAATTCAACATAAACAAATTCACCATAATTGTTCTGAGAATATTGGAAGAAAATAAACGCTGAAAAATACTCCTCGCAGCCGCAACTCGTCTTCAAAAACTCAAGGAAATGGTTCAATACTTTTCTCCCGTCTGTGCTCGAGTATGATTCCAACGTACCTGCAATATATGGAATTCCCTCTCCAAAACAGATGAATTGAATCCTTCTAGCTGTGTTTTTCTGTCCCAAAAAGTGTTCTCCAGTCAACAACCTCGGCCATAGAGTGAAAAATTCCTTTTATATGGTGTGACGGCGGAAAACCCTTGATCTATCAAATTACGATATTCGCTCGAGCAGGGTGTCAAGCGCACATCGAGCGTCCGACTCTGCATGATTTCGCTCGAGCGTCCTATCGAGCGCACGTCGAGCATTCGACTCTGCCTGATTTCGCTCGAGCGGCCAAAAGCCTCCGCTCGAGCGATCTTGTAAAATCTGCAATACGAAATTTTGCAAGTCATCAGAGTGGATGGCCATGTTTAGGGTTTCGGGTTTTGGCACAATTTTAGAATTTTCATTACCTAATCTTTAATGGATTAAACTCAAGAAAATGCTTGTTTTTCATAAGTGTGCTCACTTGTATGTTTCGGCTATATGTGGAGATTTATGGATAAAAATTTGGTAAACCCATTAGAAGAATCCAAGTTCATCAAAATGGATGTAACATGTATTTAAGGCTAAGAGGTTTCTGCCATGACCATAGATAAGGGGTTAGCATGCTGTAATTAAAGTTTTGAAGGCATGAAAATTAATTTTCTTGCATGCTAATATTTATGGGTTTCGGCTATTGTATAATGTAAGTGAAGTTGTGAATATCCGCTTCTTGTTCATTGATCGAATGCCTTAGAATTTATAATTTAGAACATGGTCACGTGTTCTAATATTTTCAAGCCATAACATGAGATGTACATGGATTTGCATGATTGTTTGTTATATAGTTTCGGCATTGCATGTGTCCCATGAATGCTCAAAGTTTCATAGTTCATGTCACATGCATTGGGTTTTGTGAAACTTTTTCTAAAAAGTCAAATGAGTCTTTTAAAAGTTCTGTCATGACCCCAAGGCTAGGACAGGGAAAATGATCTAGTGGTACTCCTCTGTCCACTTATGTAATATCCGCTCCTTCTTTCTTCTTCTTTATGAGCCTCAAGCCACGTGTCAAATTTCGGTGTATGTGCTGAGCCTCGTTCTACGTGTCGAGAGTCAGTCTATCTGACGAGCCTTGATCTACATGTTGAACCTTATTCTACTTGCTGTATCTCGATGGCATATTCTGAAAGTTATCCTACGGATTTCAAAGTAAGATAGATATTTTAATACTTACGAATATTTTAAATATTATGAAAATATCTATAGAAGATATTTTCAGTATTATTAGATAAGCTTGTTTTTAATGTAGCACAATTATAATATTTTCAGAGCTAATTATAATATTTTAATGAGCTCTGAAAATATTATAATTGTGGATAATTACTTATATTAAATATTTTAGCTGTTTTAAAATATTAAGAGGTTTAACTTTATGTTGAAAAATCTTATTCAATTTAAATGATTTTATCCTCTTTGAGTAATTAACGATACTTTATCATTTTAAATAATGATGAAGAAATATTATTTTATAAACTTCAGTTTATAAAATAATATTCTATCTTAATTCCTCTCAGTGTTTTATCTAGGTGTTTTATTTTAAATAAAACACTTATGCATTTTCAAATCAGTGTTTAAACTCATCGTTAGATCCTTTTGAAGATCCCGAAGCGTAGGAGTGAAATTAAATACCCAGGCTCTTTTTTTCTTTCTCATTTTTCTCTTTTTCTTTTTTTTTTCTCTCTCTCTTCTCTCTCCCTCGTGCACGTCTAGCTGCTTCATCACTGTGCATGGATTCCTCTTCACAGTTCAAGCTCCCAGCCGGTGCCACCTCTAGCCGCCATGACCCACCTCTACCTCCGGCATTTCCCTCCCACACCGGCGAGCTCTACTGCACCGGTGGTGTGCTACATCGGCCACCCAATCTCTCTCTTTTCTCCTCCAAACAAATGGGTTTTCAAGCTTTTTTCTCCTCTTTGAGCCACCATACACGGCCAAATCAGCCACCAAACACCACCAATGGATTCACCACATCAAGGGCTTCCTCCCCATGTCTTTCTTTTCCTCTAACTCTCTCTTTTTCTCCAATGGGTCTCCATAGCTAGAGTTTTGGTTGCACCACCGTATGCTGCCGTACACGGCTACCCATGGTGTTCCACCACCACCATTTTGTTCCTCTCATCACCATGACATTCCCCAATAAATTCCATGGCCAACGGAGTTGTGTATAGCTCTCACTCTCCCTCACTCTCCAAGGCCGAAACTAGCTTCAAGTGGCCGATCCGCTGCCGTGAGCCACCGTATGGCCACCACCAAGCCACCACAGCTCCACCACATCTTCATCTACCTTTCCCTAGCTTCCCATGAAGTTCTATAGTCTTCCACCACCTCAAGCAAACTCATAGCATTCAGATTTACTGTTCACGGCATGATGCCGCCGTGCTCCACCACCTTTGACCACCACAAGGCCATCATGAGCCTTTTCAAGGCCACGTCTAGCTATCCTCAAGCCTAAACTGCCACCTTACGTGGTGGACAGCCACCGTACACGGTGTTACCGCCACGTACGTTCCTCCGACGCTTAATCGTGACGAGCAACGAGCGATGCACGGGTTAGCCTGTCGATGGTATAATCCTCTATCTCTAGTTATTTATGTTTAAAGTAGTTGATTGGTTGGACTATAGATTTTATAGTTAGTATTTGTGGAGTTCGCTGCGTAGTTGTGAAGCGAAATATAGTTGTGAAGTGTTAGGCTTGATTTGTAGTATTGTGGATTGTACTATGAAGTGTGGACATGAGCTGGATGCCATAGTTGTGATATGGCGTGATGTGTGAAGAGAGTACGCATGAAGCGTATTCTGTATAGTGCAGCGGCGCGTCGTGTGACGTGCATTGTAGTAAGGTGTGGCGTAGAATGAAGGGAGTGCGCGTGGAGTGCACTCTGTGTTGTATGGCGATGCACCGTGTGGTGTGCATCGTGTTAATAGGAGTTGTAGCAAAAGGAGTACGTGTACCACATACTCCATGTTGCATAGCGACACACGGTGAGGCGTGTATCGCAGTGATGGTTGTCATAGTGTAGATGGAAGAGAGTTCACATGAATGTACTCTGTACTAGGTCGTGATACACCGGATGGCGTATCACAAAGGGTCGGATGGCGTAGCAAAGAAGCGTGGAGTATATGGTGTAGCGTTGGGAAACTGTGTAACAGTGTCCCGAAGCAATGGTGATATGGGCTATAGTCCAGAGTGACGGGTGTCACCTTGTGGTTGACTATGGCTAAGAGTATAAGGAAGTGGTGGAAATGTATCAGAGCATGCAGCGGAAGCATGATGGGTATCGTGACGTGACTCGGGATTTATCTCGAGCTACGTGACGTGACAGAGGTGCATTTGTGGATGCAATCGTCTCCTATCAAGTGTTGGGATGAACTTATAAAGAGCCAGGAAGTAGGAAGAGTCCTATCTACCGGGTCTTAACAAGTTGGTATTAGAGTTTGAAACTTGTTTATACAAGCAGACATTTATTGGAATTATAAGTTGCTCTTAGGTGATAAAAAAAAGGGATGAGATACATGTGTATCTGGCAAGACAAGTGTACCAGACAGGTTTACCATATGTAATGAGTAATCTGTCCTGATCATAGTTACATGGTATTTTAGTCCCAAGGTTGGCTTGAATTCATGTAGCCTAAGTAGATGGGAATGAAGATGTAGTATGGGCTAGGATACGTGAAAGTAGTGACGAGTATATAGTTTAAGGTTGGGATGCATGACTCTGTATGTCAGAATCACGCGTTGGATTGTGTAAATAGAAGAACGAGATGGAAGTCTTAGTGTCTTAACCCTAAGGTGAATCACAGAGGTTCACTTTAAGGAATAAGACCCTGAAGGTTTTAACATAGTAAATAGCACGTAAGAGCCCAGGGATGGATAAAGAGTGTTCCAAGTGAGGCATAGTTCTATTTTCTAGAATAGTTACTTATGCATTAGATAGATGATGACATAAAGTTATGTGTATGTATGTAGGTTGATATCTGACACGCACATGAATGGACTGCATGGATTGAGTATGGCATGAAATCCAGGTAAGTGTTACATTCATACTCTTCTAGAGTTTTCTCTATAAAAATGAAGAAGAAGATGAAAGCTTTTCTGTAAAAGGAAAATAAAATGGTAAGTTTTCAAGTATAAGTACGTAGCGGCCTTCCTTGGCAACCCCTTTTTTATGCACCCAAAGTATGTACATGTATGCATGTGAATGGATGTTATTAGTAGTACGTATTGTATGTATGTTTATGAAATGAAATAAAATGAAGCTTTAAAAGACGTTAAAACTGTTAAGGACTGTAAGGACTGATAAAGAAAGAAAACTATTTTTTAAAATAAAATAACTCTTTCTAAAACAGCTTTAATGGAAAAGAAAGAAAATTATTTGCTCTTAAAGAAACTTCTCTTAAAGCAACTTTTATGAAAAATAAAGAAAATTATGCTTTAAATGACATGGAGAAAAAAAAAAGGAAAGGACTGTAAAGAAATGAACGGACTGAATGCATGATGTATGAAAATACGTAAGGGCCACATGGACTGGAATGGAAATGGTACCAAAAAGAATGTACGGGGCAGATTGCAATGCCGGGTAAGTAGTACTGGTAGTTTACCCGGTGCTGCACCCTGACGGAATGGATTCCCAACCCATGGTCACGGGTGGAATTAGGTCCAAAAGACTGCTAACCCCAACACACGGGGCATAACAGTGTGCAATCGCCAATGAAAGTGATAAGAATGAACGAATGCATATTAAGAATGGATGCATGTATGTTTATATGAATGAACTGAATGCATGAATGTACGTAAGAAAAGATGAATGAATGAACGTATGTATGCATGAATGTACGTAGAAATATAAATGGATGAAAAGATTCTTTAAGAAATGAAGGCAGCGATGCGTGCGGAACTGTTTTAAAGAAGAAAGCATGTTTTAAAGAAAAATGAAAAGATTCTTTAAGAAATGAAGGCAGCGATGCGTGCGGAACTGTTTTAAAGAAGAAAGCATGTTTTAAAGAAAAACCCCACCTCAAAACGTTTTCAAATGGAAAGAAAAAACGTATGCATGCTATGTAAGATTTGTATATATGGAATGATAACTACATGACTGAAAAGATATGTTATTATATTTTGACTGTATAAAGTAATGCTTACGAGTCATCGACTCATTTTAGTTTTTATGCTTGCCCTCTCAAGCACAAGATGAGAATGACAGGTCAGGACAGGCACAGCCCATGGAGAAGAGCACGAAGGCCTAGGCAAAATGTTTTATATTGGAAACTTTAATTATGAAATGTAATGTTTTCCGCTGAAAGCTTTAATTAAGAAAATGAAATTTTATTTATGACATGGAGTCTTTTGTATCCTGGAAAATGAATTTAAAAAGAATCGTAATTCCCGTTGATTTTTATCAAAATCGATATGAAAAGGACCCACCATAAGGACGGGTGTTACAACTTAGGAGTGTCTAAAATGAAGTGGTAACGCTTGGGTCGATGAAGTACTGTTAAAGGATCTCGAATGGTTCTTAAAAGAAAAGGATACTAGAGTAGGGTTGCACCTAAAGCTACTGGGTGCCCTATGGTGAAGGCAAAAAGTGAACTACCGTAATAAGAATGATTATAAGTAAGACGTATTCACCTAATCAAAGTGTGACAATGGTTGATGCGGTAACTAGCGGGAAACACGCGGTGCATAAGGGAGCCAAAGGTGTCCATTTATATGTTAAAAGCCAAAAATTAAAGCATTGAGCAAGAATGAAATGATGAAAAGATGCTTATAAGAATGAAATGATGAAAAGATGCTTATAAAAAGAAAAAGGTTGTGAAAGTTCTGATGCACGTGGTATTTTTAAAATGTCACATGCATAAGTAAAGTTTTATGTACATGCATTCATTTTGAGTTTGCTTTCATATGCTTATGATATTTGTTACATGTTATTTGTTTACTTACTGGGATTTCTCAAAATCTCACTGTGGTAGTTTCCACTATTATTCCCTCACTCGAAATGGTAAAAGTTGTGACAGGAACCCAAGATGATAAAAATGGGGAAACGTAAGAGGCAAACTCCCCAGATCCCTAAAGAGACTCCAAAGAGACGCAAAGTCTCTCTGGAGCGGTCTATTTTGAAAAGGTTGGAAGCCACCAACCAATTCATTACTAAGTGTCGCAACTTTTTAAGCAATTGAGGAGAATTATGAATCAGGACAAGGCCAAGTAGCACCAGCCTCACCAAAGTACTTTGTTATAGGACCCTTTTGAAGATGGATGTTTTGTTTTGATGACTCTAGATGTGATGGTCCCATGTTTTGGGAGTTTCATTTGGAACAATTAAACCTTTTTACGGTTATTATGAAAAATTATGTTTTGGGATATGTGCTTCAGTAACATGATATATGTCTTGTTTATTTGACTTAAGTAGAATTTTTGCTGCAATGTACTCCATACTGTTAGATATCAATAGGTGCATTACATCTTTATTGTCATGTACGAGAGGTATGTAGTCTTGTGTTACATGTCCTGACGCTTTAATCACCATTTAATCCCAAGCGGAGCCTAGGGGTGTGTAACTCCCGTCCTTGTGGTGGGTCCTTTAGAAGATAATTTTAAGAAAATAGACGGGAATTACCGTTCGTATTCAAATTTCTTTTCCTTCCATGTAAGGATACAAAACACTCCATGTTTATAAATAAAACATGTTTCTTAGTTTAAAAGGTTACAACAAAAAATATTAAACTTTATAATTAAAGTCTCTCATACAAAACGTTATGACTAAGCTTTCGTGCTCTTCCCCTTGGACTGTGTCTATCCTGATGTGTCTATCCTGATGTGTCATACTCATCTTGTTCCTGGGAGGGCACACATAAAACTAGAATGAGTCAATGACTCGTAAGAATTATTCCATACAGTTAAAATATAATAACGTAGGTTTTCAGCCATGCATTCATCATTCCATACATACCATACATAGACAATCATTTCATTTTAAAACGGCGCGAGATGGGTTTTTCTTAAATAAATGGTTTTCTTTCGTAAAACAGTTCCCCACACCTTGCTATCTTCATTTATTAAAGAGTCTCATCATGCATACATTCTTTCTTAACATGTATACATTCTTTCTTATTGCTTTCATTGGCCGTTGCACACTGTTACGCCCTGTGTTTGAGGGTTAGCAATCTTTTGGACCTGATTCCGCCTGTGGCCATGGATTAGGAATCTATTCTGTTAGGGTGCAACACTGGGTGTACTACCAGTACTACTTACCTGATATTGCAATTTGCCCAGTCCAGTCCTTTGGTGCCTTTATCCATTCATTCATATAGCCGTTATGTATTTTCATACATTAAACATTCGATCATTTCCTTCATTTCAGTCCTTTCGGTTCTTTTCAGTTCTTTCAGTCCTTCAATCCGTTCATTCATAAAAGTCATTTAAAAGCATGAGCTTAAACATCATCTTTCAAGGTATCGTTTAAAACATCAGTTCATAAGGACATTTAAAACTCTTTCTTTGCACCATTTAAAGCATCGCTTAAAGCATGAGACCTTAGTCTAGCATTTCCTTTCGTGAAAATACACACAATACTTACCACGAATACCATCCATTCACATGCATACACTTACATACTTGGAGTGTGTAAAAAGAGGCTGCCAAGGGGGGCCGTTACATACTTGTACTTGAAAATTTATACTTGCATTCTTTTGTAAAGCATGTTTCATGTCATTTTGTAAAGCATTGTAAAGGAAGAGTATTCCGTCTTCATTTATATCTTTTAGAAAACTCTAGAAAAGTTTGAACATAATACTTACCTCAATTCCATGTCATACTCATTTCATGCAGTCCATTCATGTGCATGTCAGATGGCAACCTACATGCATACAAATAACCTCAACGTCATTCTTTGTCTAGTACATAAGCAACTATACTAGAAATAGAACTACACTTCCCTTGGAACACTCTCCATCCATCCATGTGTTCTTGCGTGCTATTTACTATGCTAAAACCTCCGGGGTCCATTTACCATCACTACCTCCATCTTCTATGTCTTCCTCATCACGTTTCCTCTTCCTAGGACCCACTTGGGTCATCTTTTCCAATCCGAAGTTCTACTTCGAGGTCTTATCTTTTAAAGTAAACCTCTATGATTCACTTTAGGGTTAAGACACTAAAACCTTCGTCTTACTCTCCTATTAACCACATTTCGATGCATGACTCAGACCAACTAAGTCACGCATCCCAATACTAGACAACATACCCATTACTAACTTCATGCATCCTAGCCCATACTCAATCCTCATTCTCATCCATACATGCCACATGACTTTAAACAAACTTTGAGGCTTAAATATCATGTAACCATACTTAGGACAAATTACCCATTATATATCGTAAATCCATCCGATACACGTGTCTCACCAGATGCACATGTACCTTACCCTCTATCACCTAAGATCAACTTATAGTCTGATGAACGCCCGCTTGTATAAACAAGCTCCATACTCCAATACCAACTTCTATTCAAAATCGGTCAGCAGGACCTTTCTACTTCCTGACCCTTTAAAAGTGCATCCCAACACTTGATATGATAGGGTTTCATTAACAACTACATCTCTGTCACGTCACATAGCTCGACACTACTCCCAAGTTATATCGTAACACTTGTCACTATAATAGGGTCACATCACAACTACTTTGGGACATTATTCCACAGTTCTCAATGCCACACAATACACTCTACGCTCCTCAACTATGCCATCCCAACCTTCCTGATACGCCACCCGATGCATCATGACACTACACAGAGTACACTTCATGTGAACTCTCTTCCATCCACACTATGCCATGCATCACTACGACGCACGCCACACGGTGCATCACCTTACTACATGGACTACACTTCACGTGTACTCCCTTCACACGCTACACCGCATCACAAGTACGACACACACCTCATACCCATACTTCATAGCACAGTCCACAACACTATGCAGCACACTACACAGTCAAGCCCAAAACTTCACTACATGGACACACTTCACAACGAACTCCACAATACTAACAACACAGTCTACAATCCAACCAACCAACTAACATTTATCATAATTAACGAGGGATAGAGGATTATTCCATCGACGGGATAACCGTTGTGACGCCCCCAAATCCCCACGCACGGACACAGGAAAATCGAGACGTCCGGATGATGACATCACGGGTCACCACCCTAACGACGAGTATCAAGTGTGTGTAAAAGCAACAAATGTGCAAAAGAAACATGTAGCGGATAATGAAGCCATATAACTAAGTACCAGAATTTTTCTTAGTTCAATACAAAGCTGTTCAAAACATACATAATAAAATATTACAAACTACAAATATTATTCAAATCCAACAATAAGACATTAAAGCATAACCTAACTCTGAACTTCGGCGGAGCCGCATCCTCAGGCTCAGCCTCCTTTTCCTCTTCCTCGATCACTGCACCAAAATCTACGGTACCAGAAATGGTGCCACAGGTAAGTAAAATCCAAACACCACTAGATAAAAACATATAAAACTCAAACAATATGCATGAAAGAAAAGCCAATGCACATGTCTCGTAAAACCTCATTTTTTCCACGCACGCCAAAAACCTGTTTGGCCCAAAAACATAACCTTTAAAACCAGTCCTCGCCATTATCCCAGATAATGGCCCAAATCAATAAACCACCATTTTCCCAGAAAATGGATCACAAAGCCTTAGCACATCCTCGCCATTTTCTCAGAAAATGGTCTGTATCCGAAAACCATAAAAACAATCCAATTATGCATGCACCGTGATCTCCCCTAGGGATCACCCTCACACCTTGGCTCTGTGCCACACCGCAAGTAATGACTACGTGTGTGACACCTAAACAAGCGATGCCCAGACTCGCGCCAAGCGCGTCCCTGACCAGGCCATCCTCTAGTCCCTACCACTCTAGGGACCACGGAGTCGACACGACAGCATTACCATATCGTGCAATCCAGTTGTCGCCTGCGATGACCCAGGGGATGTCACTCAATATTATCCACTCCCGAATGACCAGAGGAGATCCACCGAGATAATAACTCATCCCGGCTTGGGCTCGTGAGACACACGCACCCGAAATTCCATTTACACCAACAAAACATGATTTTCTCAATTAAAATAAAATGCACATGTATGCAATATGTAACGCACGCCTCATGGCACAAATAACCAACCAATCACAAACAACCAAAACCAAGCACTCCGTCTTCAATCCATCCGACCCCCGAACTCTTTGGACTTAGTCTAGAATCAACCAACCAACAGCAAATATTTATTGTAAGAGCAAAATATATTTAAATCTAAAAGTAGAGTTTGGAAAATACTTACAGCACTATACGGTATTTTTTGAAAGCTCGTAGCGTTGCAAACGGCGGAGGAAAAGCAACGTAACAGTGTAATTTACACTGTGGCCGTGGGTAATAAATTACCCACTTTCGAACGGGGACAAACCAAGGCACAAAATTGATAGGAAATGGTCTTGAGATATTTATGAAGCTAAGGGAAACGAGTTTTGGCCGTGGGTGGTGGTGCAAATGGTGGAAGAAGCGAAAAAAGCCCAAATCGGAGTTGAGCTCGTGGGAGCTGCTCCGACAACGGATCGAGGCCGAAAATGGGTGGGTTAGGTCGGTAAGATGTAGGGGAAGAAGCTATGAAGAGATGGTGGCCGGAGGTGGTGCGACGGCGCCGGAATCGGTGAAAATCTGTGTGGCTTGGAGGAGCTCGTGGTGGCTAACGGTGACTCAGATGGAGGTGAAACTTGGTGGGGATGTTCACCGGTGAGAGGGGAAGAAAACTGGGTGGGTGGTGTAGGCCACGCCGCCGGCGACAGAGGGGAAAAACAGGGCTGGTGCCGTGACTTCCTACAGTGCGTGGCGGCTAACAGCTGGTTCGATGGCTCTGAAAATTGGTAGGGATGATCTCTGGTGGAAGGGGAAGAGAATGGTGGGGGTGGTGCACTACACAGCGGCCGGACGAAGGAGAACCGGGCGGTCAAAAGGGCGGCGACGGAAAGGAGAGGGAGAAGAGAGCAACTCACGGGGAGAGAGAAAACAGGAAGAAAAGAAGAAGAAAAAGAAAGAAAAGAAGAAAAAGAAAAGGAAAAAGGGAAAAAGAAAAAGAGAAAAAAAAAGAAATGAGGTTCAATCCTCACTCCGGAAACCAAAAACAGATCCACCAAAAACGATTTTAAAAACTGCAAAATGACTAAATAAATTAAACACAACATCAAATAAATTAAAAACCAATTAAAATACATTAATTTAAAATAAATAAACCAATATACTAATTAAATTAAAAACAACCTTTAGTGAAAATACATGTAAAAGCGGGTCATCACATCCTCCTCCCTTAAAAATAAATTTCATCCTCGAAATTTGCAAGATCAAACACCAGCGGCAAAAAGATACACGATACAACTCTGAACATAACTGAGAGATACATATCATCGATAACTCTCAACAAATCCAATGGTTATTATCTTCACACCATAAATTACTAATATCAACGACGTCTCTGTTTTACCTTCCAAACTTTCATCCCATTCCAACTTTAGTAACCTAATAGCCACTTTCAAAGTTAACCATCAATAAACGAAATTGCACAACCAAATGATTAATCTCCCATTAAAACTTTGAATCACTACTAATTCTTCAAAATCAACACAAAATTTGAACTTCTAAAAATCTCCAAAAATCATGCTTTTGCGCACTCTGATAACTCACCAAAATACATAAAGGTTATATCCTCAAAAATTAATATCATGAAGTACAAGCTCAATCCACACCTAATCACAAGAAAAACCTTTACTATATTTCCATAGAGAATCATATACTTCCAAAAACCACAAATCTCCACTCATTCCTCAGTTGGCCATCGTTGCCCTAAATGAAAACCAACATTTCGCAAAAATACATCCATTGATTGATGATGGAAACCAGTACTAATCAACCTCCAAGCCCCAATTTGAAAATACATAACATCATCCCAAAATACACCTGTCTCTTCTAAAGATAAGGAACATCTCCAAAAGGCCCAAGTCCTTCCCGGCCAACCAATGAGATCGCCTGTAACCTCTATCCGATATCCCACACTTCAAGCTCATTACCTATATTTTGAATAACATCTAATCTTGCAATAACTAACTCACTATAAACTACCATTGACTTCACCTAGACATAATCGGAACGCTCTTGGTAACTCACCCACCTACTTGTACTCTCAAAAACTTTAGTTTTAGTACAACTAATTCCTTCAATAGCACTTCACAAATAAATCTCAAGACAGGCCATACTGTTTAAATCTTCAATCCATCAAAACTATTAAACAACACTCATGGATCCTACTGCTTTATTACTTCATACATATGATTACGCTACCCACCGTTGATGCACAAGTTTCAACCTCCAAGATTTATTACTTCATACACTACACGTGGTGACCTAACGATCTCCTTTCAAGTTAAATAACCATATCCCCAATTCTCCCAACTAGATACTTGATCTCCAAAGAAAAGTATAGCCTCACCAATTTAAATTCCTATGATTTCAAGTCGCAATTAATTCTCAAGATAAACACAACAGTCGTTTCAAACCATCATATCAATGGGTAACCCGCTTCGACTGCACATTCTGTTCAACTTACCAAACAACTCAAAGCCAAAATCTCTTGAGTTTAATATTACCACATAGATTCCTCTTCAACTCCTACCAAGCCAAATATAGATGAGACTAGGACCAACACTCCCCGAAATCCATATGCACTTACCCTTACTACTCATCGATTTCATGTACTCTTAGCTAACACCACAAATCATTCAATCATACAAGTGATCCATTATCACATTTCCATCACCTGGACTTATTATATCCTCAACTCAACAAGAATCATTCCTGAATCTACTCAACTTGTATCCTTAAATCAGCAACTAGCCATTGCTTAAAGTTTGGTACCGAGAATGACCTTAAACCTGCTAAAAATCCATTCCCAAAAGTCTACGGATCATATAGCCTCAAATTCAATTGTATTCAATACCAACACAAAATTTACTATTTCCAACACCCTGATGGACCTATATTTTTCGAGTCGATAAAATCATTTCCTAAAATCTGCCACTACAACCTCGGGTTAACAATAATTATTTTCTAAACTAGCTCGATATCTTCAATCCTCAAAGAAATCTACTCTAGAAAAATTCTCATATCAATAACTCAACTCCAATCAACCCCATTTCAATGGTTACAAACTAATCACTCACTAGAGTAGATCAAGCTACAGCACTAAGTCTGTAAAACTAAGAACTCAATTCTTATTATAAATCAGTCCTTCAACTCTACAATTCTAAAACCTTAAATCAAATAAGAATCATCTTCCGGAACTTCTAAGATCAAGGAACTTACATCCCATAAAAGAAAAATCAACTCCCAAATCTTTCAAATTCTAAAACATTACTAGATAATAAATCATTTTTTGAAATTCTCAAGATTGGTGGCTTTAATCCAAAATATTCACCTTAAAAGCTTGTAAAATCTAAAGCCCTAATTGCCACCAAATTACTCATCCGAATCACGAAATCTACAACTCGAAATTTAATTATTCCCCCCCAAAGCTTGTCGAACCTAACACCTTAATTACCATAAACTTATTTTCCTAAAATCTATAAGGCCCCAAACTTTAAAACTTCGCTGAAATTTCATAAAATCTAACATCGAAATTTGTTGAACTTACAACCTACTACGCTATAGACCACTTCATAAACTCCACGAAACCAAAGAACTCAATTATTCTACTTCCCTAAAAGATCACCCTGATCATGCCATTCTTCCCAAGCCTTGATAATATATATAAAAAAAAAACCACACTAGGCATTCATCACGAAAGATTAGATTAGACCCATATCTGTCATGACTTCAGCATTCTGAGTTTCCGTAACCTCGCCTCCAACGGTACCAAGAGTCACTGCATACATTCGAGCCTGAGCTAAATGCCTCTGGTTAGTTCTACCACTGCGACAAGCTCCACGGCTTTCTTGAACTCGACTAGGGCACTCACGAGCAAAATGTCCCGTCTGACCGCATTCAAAACATTGATTACTACCCAGACGACACTCGCCTCCGTGAGCTCTATTACATTTGCCACAAACTGGAACTCGGCCCCCCATACGCACACCAGGGGATGCCAACGATTGGATTCCTGTCCTCTACATAAACTTTTGTGGCAATCCAGAACTGCTTCCTTCACCATCAATGTTCAGCCTCTTCTGACCTAGAGAGGTGTCCACACTCAAACTAACCTCACGCTCTGCTAGAGTGGCCAAATCAACTAATTCTTGAAAAGTAGATATCTGGTGGCTGACCACCATTCGGCGTATATCAGGATGTAGACCCTCCTGGAAACGCTTGGCTTGCATCTCCTCTGAGGTGATGAGGTGGGGAGCAAATCGACCAAGTTCTATAAATCTCCGTGCGTACTGTTCCACGGTCATGCTCCCTTGGACCAAGCTTGAGCATTCTCTTGCCTTTTGCCGCCTCACTGAAGCGGGAAAGAAGTGATCATTAAACTCTTTCTTGAAGCGCTGCCAGGTCACAGGGGCGAAAGACCCCAATTCTGATTCCAGCATTACTCTCTTGGTATCCCACCACTCAGAAGCGATGCCTTGCAACAGATAGCTGGCATAGAGTACTTGTTGCGCCTCAGTGCAACCACACACCTCAAAAGTCCTTTCCAAGTCTCTGACTCACTTTCCAGCTTGAAGTGGATCCTCTTCCCCAGTGAAGTGTGGAGTTCTATGCGCCAGAAAGCGCTCATAAGTGCATCCAGCTTGCACCATGCCACTAGGCCCTCCTGGGTATAGCCAAGGCCCTCCCTGATGTGGCCAAGGACCTCCTTGTTATGGCCAAAGCCCTCCTTGTTGCAGCCTAAAATTCTATTGCATGAACTCAGTCATTTGTCGTAGCGCTTGGGCTATGGCATCATCTCTCGGCTTATCATCCCGAGGCTCTTGAGTAAACTTCCTTGGCCTAACCATTTTCCTACCACCACAACCTTTGACCCCCTTTAAGAAAAACAAATAAAACCAACATAAAACCAAAAACCAAAACCAAGCCACACAACAAGAACCAAAAAGAAACCAGCATGCAATAACATAACTAAATAAATAAATAAAGCAAACTAGCTCAAATAAATTCAAAACAAATAAAACAAATCAAATAACAACTTTACTTAAAATAAACTTTAAAAAATAACTTTAAAAACATTCTGGTATTACCTACGGGACATGTGGTTTTACCCAGAGCCAAACCGCTCTAATACCACCTGTGACGCCCCCAAATCCCCACGCACGGACACGGGAAAATCGAGACATCAGGATGATGGCATCATGGGTCACCACCCTAACGACGAGTGCCAAGTGTGTGTAAAAGCAACAAATGTGCAAAAGAAACATGCAGCGGATAACGAAGCCATATAACTAAGTACCAGAATTTTTCTTAGTTCAAAACATACATAATAAAATATTACAAACTACAAATATTATTCAAATCCAACAACAAGACATTAAAGCATAACCTAACTCTGAACTCCAGCGGAACCGCATCCTCGGGCTCAGCCTCCTCCTCCTCTTCCTCGATCACTGCACCAAAATCTACGATACCAAAAATGGTGCCGCAGGTAAGTAAAATCCAAACACCACTAGATAAAAACATATAAAACTCAAACAATACGCATGAAAGAAAAGCCAATGCACATGTCCCTTAAAACCTCATTTTTTCCACGCACGCCAAAAACCCGTTTGGCCCAAAAACATAACCTTTAAAACCAGTCCTTGCCATTATCCCAGATAATGGCCCAAATCAATAAACCACAATTTTCCCAGAAAATGGATCACAAAGCCTCAACACATCCTCGCCATTTTCCCAGAAAATGGCCCGTATCTGAAAACCATAAAAACAATCCAATTATGCATGCACCATGATCACCCCTAGGGATCATCTGCACACCCTGGCTCTGTGCCACACCGCAGGTAACGAGTACAAGTGTGACACCTAAACGACCGATGCCCAGACTTGCGCCCAGCGCGTCCCTGGCCAGGCCATCCTCTAGTTCCCGCCACTCTAGGGACCACGGAGTCGACACAACAGCGTTACCGTATCGTGCGATCCGATCGTCGCAGGGGATGTCACTCAGTATTATCCACTCCCGAGTGACCAGAGGAGCTCCACCGAGATAATAACCCTAGGGCTGAGCAACCGGGTACCGGACCGGGTATCCGGGTATACCCGGCCCGGAACCCGGATTCCAAATCTGGGCCGGACTCCGGCCCGGATATAGCCGGTTATGATCCGGTCTGGAACCCGGATTGATCCGGGTTTTTACAACTCGGAAATCCGGGTTCCGGCCTCTACCCGGACTCTCTCACCACCATCGGACTCTCTCACCCCTCTCCCCATTCTCACTCTTTCGCACCACACCCATAAACCCAACCACCGTGACCACCTCCTCCGCTTCCTCATGGCCCATCTTAAGCCCTAACCCGAATTCAATGAGTTGTACTTGCTACTTGGATTTGCCGATTTCGGTCCACTGAAACCCTAACCTTCTACTCACCTGACCTCTCCAAGACTCCATCTCCAAGACTCCATCTCCGATTTCGGTCCTGAGAGGCTTATCTCCAAGACTCCATCTCGCTCTCCAATGGCGAAGACACCCAAAAGCAAAAAGCGAAGGCTTGTAAAAAAACCCAACACAATCCCTAAACGATTCCGAGAGGTCGATACCACCTCCACCTCCAACAAAAAACCCAAAACCGAAAAGCCCCAGAAACCCCAACCCCGGCCACCACCACCACAACAACAATCCCTAAACACTGATTCCGAGAGGTCGATACCACCTCCACCTCCAACAAAAAACCCAAAACCGAAAAGCCCCGGAAACCCCAACCCCGGCCACCACCACCACAACAACAATCCCTAAACACTGATTTCGGATCCGATTCCGAATCCGACTCCCTCCCCAACCTCCTGGAGCTCTTCTCCAAAGGCCAGCTTATCGACCCCATCTCCAGCACCGCCCTTCAACTCCCCTCAGGTTTCGAGAAAATTCGTTGAGAGAGAGAGAGAGAGAGAGAGAGAGAGAAGTCAGATTTGGGGGGGGGGGAGAATCGGATGCTGTATAACCCAGTGCCAAAACGGCGTCGTTTTGGCACTGGGTTTGGGTTTTTAAAAAACCCGGGTACCGGGTTTTAAATCCGGTACCCGGCCCGGATGCACCCGGGTTTTAGGCCCGGTTGCCCAGCCCTAAATAACCCATCCCGACTTGGGCTCGTGATACACACGCACCCGAAATTCCATTTACGCCAACAAAACATGATTTTCTCAATTAAAATAAAATGTACATGTATGCAATATGTAACACACGCCTCATGGTACAAATAACCAACCAATCACAAACAACCAAAACCAAGCATTGAAGAGGTAAGGGAAGAAGCTGTGAAGAGATGGTGGCCGGAGGTGGTGCGACGACACCAAAATCGATGAAAATCTGTGTGGCTTGGAGGAGCTCATGGTGGCTAACGGTGGCTCGGATGGAGGTGCAACTTGGTGGGGATGTTCACTAGTGAGAGGGGAAGAAAACTGGGTGGGTGGTGTAGGCCACGCTGCCGGCGAGCGGCGGTTCTGGGATGCGAAAGCAACCAATGACAGAGGGGAAAAAAGGGCTGGTGCCGTGACTTCCAACCGTGTGTGGTGACTAATGGCTGGTCCGATGGCTCTGAAAATTGGTAGGGATGATCTCTGGTGGGAGGGGAAGAGAATGGTGGGGGTGGTGCACTACACGGCAGCCGGACGGCGGAGAACCGGGCGGTCAAAGTGGCGGCAACGGAAAGGAGAGGGAGAAGAGAGCAGCTCGTGGGGAGAGAGAAAATAGGAAGAAAAGAAGAAGAAAAAGAAAGAAAAGAAGAAAAAGAAAAGGAAAAAGGAAAAAAGAAAAAGAGAAAAGAAAAGAAATTAGGTTCAATCCTCACTCCGGAAACCAAAAACAGATATGCCGAAAACAATTTTAAAAATTGCAAAACGACTAAATAAATTAAACACAACATCAAATAAATTAAAAACCAATTAAGATACATTAATTTAAAATAAATAAACCAATATACTAATTAAATTAAAAACAACCCTTCAGTGAAAATACACGTAAAAACGGGTCATCACATATGCGTTGCTCACTGCCCGTCATGATCAAAGGCATCGGAAGAGTTGTAAGAGTTGTATGTGGCGTTAAACCGCATACAGTGGCTGTTGGCCACATACAGTGGTTGTCCACCATGCAATGTGGTTGTGTTATCATGCGGATTGGTGGACCTGGAAATGGTGGCCATGGGGAGGCTCATGGTGGTGAGGGGCAGAGCATGGCGGCATCTCACCATGAATAGTGCACTCGAGAGAGTGAGGGTGCATGGAGGAGCTTAGGAGGTTGCTGGTGAAGCTGTGGTGGTGAGGTGGAGGCTACACGGTCGTCCTACGGTAGATCTAGGCCTTGCAAGGTGAGGAAACTCATGAGAGAGGGGACGTGCATGAGGGGTAGATCGAGGTTATGGGTGGTTGAGGGAGGAAGAGGGTTGCTAGGGGAAGCTACCGGTGGCAGCTGGAGGCCATGGGTGGCCGTGTATGGGTGGTTGAGGGAGGAAGAGGGTTGCTAGGGGAAGCTACCGGTGGTAGCTGGAGGCCGTGGGTGGCCGTGTATGGGTGATTGAGGGAGGAAGAGGGTTGCTAGGGGAAGCTACCGGTGGCAGCTGGAGGCCGTGGGTGGCCGTGTACTACAGCACACGGTGGAGAACCCATGTAAGCCATGTGTACATGCTTAAGGTGGTGCAATAGAGAGGGAGAGAGTTAGGGGAAAGGGAGACCATGGATATGGAGCCCGTGAGGTGGTGGGGCCGGTGGAAGTGTTCGGTGTCCTAATTGGCAGCGTACGGCAGTGCAAGGGAGGAGAAATGGGTTTTCAAACCCATTTCAAAAAGAGGGAGGAGGAGAGAGGGAAAGCTATCGTGGGACTCATCATCGGTGAAATTGGACTTGCCGGCGTGATGGAGAGATGCCAGTAGTGGAGGTGAGGCTGGACGGTCGACAGTGTCTGGGCTAGAGTGGAAAAGGTGCTATGGTGGAGGGACAAAAGAGAGAGGCTATCCACCAGGCTAGAGAAAAGGGGGGAGGAGAGAGAAAGAAGAAAGGAAAAATGAAGGGAAAAAGCTAGGGAATTTGGTATTTAATCTAGGCCCTTCGTCTTAAGATCTACAAAACGATCTAACGGTGAGTTTAAATACTAATTTGAAAATGTGTAAGCATTTATTTAATTTAAAATATTGAGAGGAATTAAGATAGAATATTATTTTATAAACTAAAATTTATAAAATAATATTCCTTCATCATTAATTAAAATGATGAAATCTTGTTAATCATTTGAAGAGAATTAAATCATTTAATTTAATTTAGAGTTTTCAACATATTTTAAATCTTATAATATTTTTAAATGACTAAAATCATTTAATTTAAATAATTTTTCACAATTATAATATTTTTGGAGCTCTTCAAAAATATTATAATTGTATCAATTAAAATCAACTTATTCCAATAGCATTGAAAATATCCTATATAAACATTTTCGTGGCATTTAAAATATTCATAAGTTTTAAAATACTGGTCTTGCTTTAAAATCGGCTTGGTATCTTTAAAAACACGCCATTGAGGTTCGGCACGTAGAACAAGACTCATAACTATTAGAGAAAGAATGAGCGGGTTGTTACAGGGCATCACTAGGACTGTACAAATAAACCGTAAACCCAAGCTGACCCAAAATATCGACCCGTTTACTTGAAAAATCAGAAATGGGTTATACCGTAACCATTTCTAATCGGGTAATACCCGTAACCCGTTTCCACACAAAATGTGCAGCTCACTCTCCCTCGGCGTTGGTCTATTCGCAATTTCCACAATTGGGATTCTCTCTGTCAGCGTTGATCTGTTGTTCAGAAGGTCTCCCTCATCTATAGGTATTACTCTCGCTCTCTCTCTCTCTCTCTGTTATTGTGAATCTGTGATTTTCTTTCTCTCTCTCTCCCATGCAAGCCAACAGATCACAGCCCCAAATCACAACGAAGAAAAATCAAAAGAGAGGGGGAGAGAGAGAGAGAGAGAGAGAGAGAGAGAGAGAGAGAGAGAGATCTTACCGGCATCGCTCAGGCGGTCGAGCTCAAATCTGGACTGTGAGAGTTTGGGGTGAATCTTGGGGTGGTTGATCCGAAATCAGTGGTGGCTGTTGGTGGGTCTTCAGCACAAGAGAGAGGGCTCGGCTGAGAGAGAACTTGTAAGAGGGAGAGAAACTCATGGTGAGGGATTTGTGAGTGCCGTCCAAGACTCCAAATCCAATTAGAATATTAGATTATTATTATTTTTTTATACAATTAGAATATTAGATCAGATAAAAGAGAGATTCCAGTGACGAGTTTTGAAATCTCAGAAACAACTAGAACCAGGAAATCAGGAAAGACTTTTCTATTTAGCCATATCTATAAGGTCATGTTTGCACTGACTCTTAGAACAAGAAAGAGAGAGCGAGGGAGACAGAGACAGAGCGAAATGGACCGAAACTACCGTTAGGTCAGAACGCTATTCTGAAACTATTGTTGGGTAAACAAAATGCACTAGAATCGGGTCGGGTCGGAATATCTTGTTGCCGGGCCGGGTCCGATCGGTGAACAGTCCTAGGCGAGCAAGGGTATTCCAATCCCTCATGAGATCAGTAGATGGGAATTTAGGTCAATGTCATCACATGAATTCATATGCTCAGCCCTTAACCTCACTCTTTTACTATAGACAAATATGTTATGCTCAAACCATTTCAACCATGAATACAGTAGTGTTTTTAGCTTTAATGAACATCAAATACACTACAAGAGTATTCATTTATTGTGATAGAACAACCCGTAAAAATTTATATATATATATATATATAAATAAATAAATAAATAAAAATTAAAAAAAAAAAAGAATTTGATAACCATTGGAGAAATCCTTTTTTGTGATGGTTTGTCACCTAGCGTTTGGTTAACTGTTCGAACATTCCAACTTTTTATGACAGAAGATACAGGCCAGGCACTAAAAAAGCATTCAAGCATAACTCTTAGTAACATTTGAACATACTATATTTCAAATATATAAGATTAGTGTGCTTGAACGTAAACTACTACAAAAGAATCAGTTTTTGGTGACGGAAAAACCATCACAGAAAATCAAATTTATCTCTCAAAATGTTCTTATTGATGATAAAGATCCATAGACCATCAAAAGGACAGCATTAATAATTTTAACGTTCGGATGTGAACATGTTAATATTTAACTATGATATTATATATGAATAGGAAACTAAAAGAGTGCATTTTTGTTATTACCTTGAGATCGAAGAAAATAAAACCGAAAATAAAACCATCAAGTTCCACGTACATCGTTTAAAATCTCATGCTCTCCCAACTTGCTCTTAGTGTTCAGTGCCTTCACTAGTCCAACTTGTTCTTAGTTTTAAAATCTCCAATTGCAAGCTCCATATTTTCCATCTACAATGTAGAGAGAGAACTTCAAATGTGGGGGTATAAACATTTGGGAAAGTGGGAAAAGTTGGAGAGGGCTCACGTGGCCATATTAAATTCTCGAGTAGTTCTACATGCAGGCCACTTGCGGACGGATTCGCGCACTAATGATGACGTGGCAGTCGAGAAAAAAAAAAAAAATTCGGACGATCCCACGAAAACTTCTTCCGCACGCTAGTTCTGGCATTTTCCCTCCCAGGACGTCTTGAAGCTGCTCCGAGCGACCCTGACCTGAGCTCCCCGACCGAGCAGCCTCATCTCCAGCGTGCGACGATCTCATCCGCACCATCTCCTCCGCGCGAGCACCTCCTCTGCGCGAGAACCACCTTCGAGCGACCATCTCCACTGCAGAACCACCCCCTTCGCGCGCGACCACCTCCACTGCACAACCAGCTCCGCGCGACCACCTCCACTGCCGAACCAGCTCCGCGCGACCACCTCCACTGCACAACCAGCTGTTCTGCGCGAGCACCTCCACTGCACAACTTTCCTCGTTTGCGCGACGACGTCAACTGCTTCACCAGGTCCTCTGCGCGACCACTTCCTGGAAAGGTATAAACTTGCTTATTTAAGGAAAACTGTAACTGCATTTAGTTCCTGGTTGTTGTAATAACGAAGGATTTGGCTTTGCCTTTTGAAAACAGAGTTACATGGAGTATGAAAACAGAGTTATACGAAGTACAACTGGACATGGTGAAACAAACTTTTATTTTTTTTTTATTTAAATAAGGCAAATATTTTTTAGACTTTAGCTTATGGTAAGATAAAAATTAGTAAAAACCTTCGCTTTTCTAATTTATTATCTTCCCAAGTTCATGCATGTTAATGTTCGGTTGTAGCTGAAGACGGATTCTTAACCATGAACTATTCCCACCGGTCAAAATAATTATCCTCACGGACCCCTTAATGCTTTGTTTTATGAAATGGTGAACTATATGTTTGGTTTAATGTTATTGTTAAGAGAATGAGAACAAAATGTACTGAATATTATATGAATGCTTAAATGAGAACTTTGTATATTTTCTGCAATATATAATAATATATATATTATTATTTTGCTACATGATTACATGGTTATGCTTAAGGTACCAGAATTGTTTTTTTGGGTATAGGCATGTCATTTAATTCATCAACTTTCTTAGATATACATGTAATTCAGTTATGTTTTAGCAACATTTGTTAAAGCATACTAGCATTTTTCTTCCGGCTTTACACAATTAAAACTTAGTTATTTTTTTTAATATCTCTTAAAATAATTACAACCAAGGAGGGAGGATTGATTCCAATTTACTTAACAGAGAACACGTCGCCAGCTTTAAAAAGAATTGTAATTACTTTATTGCCTTTGATTAAAATTATAGTGAAGAAATTTTTTGAATTTTCTAATGCTTTGTTTAGATGGAGAAAGGGAAGGACCATGCATATCCTATAACACGTTCTACAGCAGATTCCACAACAAATCCATCCACAAATCCTCCCTCCCAGGTATGGAACTGAGCAAATTATCTTAAATTCCTGAAAGTGACTTTATCATGACTGGTTTTGTTCCACAGATGATAGCAATACCATTCTATCCACTGGGATCGACGTCTCCAACTGCAAATCCATCAACCAATCTACCAACCCAGGTGACATCTCAATTAAACCAAGAGACGATGTATTTATGTACTAATATTAAACCTTTAGAACCAAATGACGTGAGCTATATTAATACACATTTCTTTCATAATCTGTAGGTGATACCAATACCATGTTACCTGGATTTTTCAAACTATATGCATGGTTGCCATCCACCAATGCCAAATGCGTGGTTACCCCCATTTTTCGAGTGTCCTGAAGCCAGTGCATCTACACAAACTAGTCAGGTGATAAATTCACCCAAGCAGATTTTGCACTTATTTTTAACCATGTATGAAATTGATTTATTTCATTTTGTGGGTGTAAACTGCAGGGAAACCCGTTGCCCCCATGCGAGTCGAATCTTAACCCTTCGAGTGGTCTACACTCTGCAAGTTCAAGCCATGTTGATGAAACCCAAGATCCCACACCTGAGTCTACTGGAAAAAGTATGGATACTGTTAATGGGGGGAGTGATGATCTGTCTGGGCCACATGATAATGTGCCCCAAACTGAGGGGGCCGATATTGTTGAGGAGCCGAAATTGGGAATGGTGTTTAAATCTGAAGAGGACTTATTGTCTTATTATAAAAGATATGGGCAACAATGCGGTTTTGGGATAATGACTCAGAGGAGCCATAGGTTTGAGGATGGGAGCCTGAGATATGTCACATTGGGTTGTGCCAGGGGTGGGAAGGCACGGAACCGTATGTCTAATGTTGCCAGGCCACGTCCGACATCAAAGACAGACTGTAAGGCAAGAATAAATGTGACGTTAGAAAGAGGTGTGTTAAAGGTGAACAGTGTAGATAATTCCCATAATCACGGCTTAAGTCCACAAAAGTCGAGATTTTTTCGCTGCAATAGAGAAGTGAGCGAGTCTGTTAAGAGAGTGTTAGACATAAATGATCAAGCTGGGATAAGAATGAACAAGAGTTTTGCCTCTCTTGTGCAAGAAGCGGGTGGGTTTGAGAACTTGCCATTCAATGAAAAGGACTGTCGGAATTATATTGACAAGGCACGCCACCTTCGACTTGGGAAAGGTGGTGCTGGAGCCCTCCGTGAGTATTTTGCGCGGATGCAATACAAAAATGACGGATTCTTTTCACTAATGGATATGGATGATGACGGGCGGTTGAGGAATGTATTCTGGGCGGATGCACGAAGTAGGGCAGCCTACAAATATTTTGGTGATGTTGTGACCTTCGACACGACCTATTTGACAAACAGATATGGGATGCCGTTTGCACCGTTTGTGGGTGTAAACCACCATGGACAGTCGATATTGTTGGGCGCAGGATTAATTTCTAGTGAGGATACAGAAACGTTTACATGGTTATTTCAGACCTGGTGTAATTGTATGGACGGTGAAGCTCCCAAGGCTATTATCACGGACCAAGATAGAGCCATGAAAAATGCAATAAGCCTTGTCTTTCCAAACAGTCGACACAGATTTTGCTTATGGCACATTTTGAAAAAGTTGCCTGAGAAGCTAGGTTCACATGGTGAATTCAAAACTGGGTTGAAAACTGGGTTGTTAAATTGTGTGTATGACTCTCACACAGTTGAGGAGTTTGAGGGGTCTTGGGAAGTGTTAATTACGAAGTACAACTTGCAGGATAATGCTTGGTTGAAAAGTTTATATGCTGAGCATACGTATTGGGCACCGGTATTCATGAAAGATGTTTTCTGGGCTGGAATGAGTACAACCCAAAGAAGCGAGAGTATGAATGCGTTTTTCGACGGGTATGTTCATGCTAAGACAAACTTAAAAGAGTTTGTCGATCAGTTCGATAATGCATTGAGGAAGAAGATTGAGAATGAAAGTGCGGCGGACTTCCAGTCATTCAATGTTACAATTCCCATCGTCTCCCCCTCTCCACTTGAGAAGACTTTTCAAGACATATACACTTGCAATAAATTTAGAGAAGTTCAAAAAGAAGTAATAGGGATGCTTGCAACTCTTCCAACTCTACACAGGAAGGATGGTGTAATTGCAACATACAATGTAGAAGATGAAGTGAATGTTGATGATTTCATCAAGGAGGTTACCCACACGGTGTACTTTAATGAGGCTGAATGTGAGGTGAAGTGTTCATGTGCCTTGTTTGAGATGAGAGGGGTATTGTGTAGGCATGTATTGGGCATTATGAGAGTTAACAAAGTCCGCTCGGTGCCAGAAAAGTACATACTAGATCGATGGCGGAAAGACATAAAGAGAACTTACACTCTTATACGAAGTAGTTACGATGGGGTTGATGAGAGGCCTGAAGTATGCAGATATTCACGTATCATCAAGAAATGCAACGAAGTAGCCACAAATGCATCTTCATGTGATGAGCACACTGAGGATATGCTAGCTAAGTTAGATGCAATGAACTTAGGCTACCGCACGAACAAGCCGCCATCAAAGGTGAATGTTACAACAACTGCCGTGCCCACCACAACTGCCACTTCTAAGAATGTATTGAGTCCCCATGTAGTGAGAGGAAAAGGCAGACCGCCTTCTCTCAGGAAAAAATCCATGATTGAACATATTAAACCCACGACAAAGAAGGCTACTCAGAAAGGAAAACGTAAACAGGTTAACTCAATTACAGACTAAAGGAATTTCCAGATTTTACTGCTTCAAGAAAGTGTGCTTTACTGTTATTATGCCTTTATGACTTAATAGAAATTGGTTTTTATTTGCTTCCTTTGTAGCCGCATGGAGTAGAAGGCGAAGTTGTGGGAACTAGAAGGAATTTATTTGGTTCCACAGTTGTTGGGACACAACAAAGTGTCACATTTCAGGTTTCATTTGGGTTTTTCAGATTTACTAGGGAAGATTTCTCATGGTTAAACTTTACTTCTTACTAATATTTTGCATGCTGTATTATTAGCCTCCTCAAAACACTACCGAAGTGTTGGACTTTAGTGTCACCGAGTTAGACTTTGCGGTGAATGAGACGCAAGAAAGTGTAAGATGATTTAGTTAGATTTTTGTCATCTCAAACTAAATGAAAAATGTTTTCACATGGTGAATTCTTTTTTTAGAGGATGTATTGGGCCTGAATTTTAACCGTTATATTATACGTGTGACAGATGCAACTTCATCCGGATGGAACCCAGCTTGATCATGAAGGAAGTATGGCAATTTTGCATCTATTATCATACATAGAATGTTTAATCATGATGCTCAAGATATCTACTTGTGGAAAAAATACACTTGCATGTTTGGTGGAGTATTGAGTACATGCATTATATATATATATATAAGCCGCATGTGAAGGAAGTGGTATTTTGTGGATTTTCAGCTAGCTAAACTTAAAATACACTTTCCATCGCATACACATATTTTGCACTAACTTTAGTAGGCATTAAATGTTTAATATTGCTGGGCACATGATACTTTGATGTCATTTTTTGCTTTAAACATCTTAATTTACCATATATATTGGAAATTGATTGAGCATATCCATTTGTATTGGGTGCTTTTACTTTCCAGTTTAATCATGTTGATGATTGGGAAGTATTTTGTGCAAAGCCATGGAAGATTAATAGGAATAATGATGGGGAGTCGAGCTTGTGTGCGTTGATCCAGCTTTTGAGTTGCAATTTTTTGATGGGTGGATATAATATTTTTGTAATCATTTGTATTGACTTATGGACTTTAGTTTTTGTAATTAGGCATTTGATGGGTGGAGAAGTTGTAATTATTTTTTGTTGGGTACATAGCTATGTAATTATTTATCATAGGGTGGACCTTTGTTGTAAATACTTTTTTGAGAACTTAAGAGCTTATTGTCGATCAGGGGTTCAAGTAATTGATGGATACTTCCAACTCTATCCCATGTGAATGACGTTATTTTCCTGCATAATATGGAAGGAGATTAGGGGCTGATTTGGTAGGGAGAGTGTATTTCAGATTTACTGTATATATATATTTGTTGTGGATGATTCACAGGTTTTACAATTGCTGATTTAGTCTAATCCTGAACCGTATATAAATATTTGTTGTGGATGAACCCAAGTTCATGTGCCGAGCAAGGAAGTGTTGTTTTATGGGTTGCTTTTGGGGTATAGATGGGGTCAGCACCTTCCCCTGCTTCCTGCCGAGTAAAACAAACACTAAAGGAATTTATCTTCAATCATAATGTACTGTATATAGATTTTGCTTATATTCATCATGAGTTACGTAAAGTGGCACCCATCCATGCCACTTAAGTTGTATGTAGCCGAGTGAGTGTCTCCTAGAAGGCAAGTATATACTTGATTTTCACCAAAAATCATCATCCGCTTAATCTGTCCCAGAAGTCCTCTTGATCTAAAACCTTCACTAAAGTGCCAAGTATATACTTGTTACAAAGTCCTCTTTATTATGCCTCATCAAAGAAGATGATGACGGAAACAGGCTATCATGCACAAGTAAGGTGTTCGGATTTGCATGGTCCAGCTGAACTACTCAAATAAAAAAGTCTATCATGCATAAACTACATTTCAAGCACCTTCCAAACTGTCCAGATTTCCCCAAAAAACTTCCAGATTTCTACTAGTAAGTTGCCAGACCTGTAGGCATGTATACACTTCAATTTCCACACAAAAATTACAAATACCAACATAAAAGAGTTGTCCCAAAAGTTCCAACTTCTGAACTTGCACTAACAAATTTATACAAAACACAACTAAATGCCTATTAATACTCAAAGCGATCGTATAAAGTACAAATAAAGTAAAATAGAAACTGCCACACATATACGAATATGTGTGCGTTGACGCCGGACTTCCACCTCCCGCTTGACAATTTCGCCATCTCTACGGCGAACCTCTTCCGAACAATGTCGAACCTCTTCCATCATTGTTCGCACCTCTTCCTCTCTTCTTCAAAAAAGTTGCAATAATTGGCGAACCTCTTCATGTGTTTTCTGCAACTCTTCATGTGTTTTCTGGAGCTCTTCCTTCTTCATCAAAATCTCAATGAATACTTTCATAAGGTCATTCTCCATTTCCTTACCACTATCTGCCCATATGAAAAAGTTGCAATGTGGTAATCCCTATATAAACAAACAAACAAACAAACAAACAAACATATATGAGAATGTGAAGGATGGTGTAGTCAATCTGAAATTGGTACTGGATAAGTATACAATAATTAATTTTTGTACCTTGGTATTGTATTTTGAACACCCAAAGAATGATCGGCCCGGATTTCTTGGCGTGTTCGATGTTCTAAGTGAAGCAGGTGACCCACAATTGCAAATTGGGTTGATTCTCAAAGTATGATTAACAATAGAAGATGAAGAAACTGACGATGATACCTTATCTCCCTCAGATAACATGTTCCCAATCAACAATGGAGTATGCTGTTGCTAAAAAATATTAGTGTTTTTCATTCATTGTTTGCTGTTGGGGTTTACAAGTTTTTTTTTTTTTTAAAACAAGAGAGTTTAATCACCCAAAACGTTAGATGGTTTAATCCTTAAAAAGATTATATTATTTTTAATCCACCCGAAGGGGAGCTGAGTTTAATCCTAAAAAATCAAGTGCAAAAGGAGTTACACATATTGTGCTTCACATTGGGTTGAAGTGAAGTGTAAAGGTGTGTTTAATGCTTTAGCAAAGTGTACTTTGGTACATTAACAGATATCAATAGGAACTTCAAATTACTAGGAGATAAAAATAAAAAAGTTGGTTCATCTACCATGATGGTATCCACATCCAAGCGCACACATACTTTGCAAAAGTAACTTGTAAAAATGAAAACTTAAGTTCACTTCACATACTGCTATATGCAGAAAGTATGGAACTCTAAACATAAATAAACTAGTTCATCACATATGATGGTGTCCACATCCCAGCGCGCACATACTTTACAAAAAGTTGCCAGTAAAGTCGGGATTTGTGAAGATAATTGTATACAAATCAAGAAATAACCGTTATATATGTTTAGGAAGTGCAAATCTCTAACATCAAAGACAGAGTAAAAGTAAACAAGCTAAATTAAAAAAGTTACAAAAAAATGTTCTTGCTAAAACTACACAGATTATTTATAAAAATGCAAGAAGTGGCAGTCTAAGCTACAATATTGCAAAAACAGAAAATGAACAACGAAGATATTGGTGGGCGTATAGATTATTGATGTCACGACATATTAAAAAGATTGAAGGGCCAAACACATGGGACCATCAAAGGTGAAAGTTTATAACATATTTGTATGGCCTCAAGCCTTGTTTTCAGATGGATTCAGAAAATACAGAGCTTGGATATTGGAAATCAGACTTACTTTTTGTTGCTTTCAATTCACAAGACTAAAAACAAATCCAAACAAATCCAAATCCATGGGTATCCTTAAAACCAGATTAGGGGCTTCTAACAATTCCTCAAATCCAAATAAAATTAAAAAAATAGTGGCCTATTACAATCCAACACCATGTACAGATCCAGATTATCTACTAAAAATGATGTTAATTTTCTCACAGCAAATCTAAATATAATATTGGAACAGATTTGGGGCTTCTAACAGGGAACACACAGAAAACCCAAAAATAAAAAAACCCAAAGCCGAGTCCAACAGCATGTACAGATCGAGAAAATGTATTACAAATCATGTTCATTTTCTCACAGCCAACCTAAATAACATCTTCGAACAGATTAGGGGCTTCTAACAGACAAAAAAACAGAAAACCCAAAAAATTATAACCCTTCGCCAAGTCCAACAGCATGTACAGATCGATAAAATGTATACAAATCATGTTAATTTACTCAAACCAACCCTAAATAACATCTTCGAACAGATTAGGGGCTTCTAACAAGAAAAACACAGAAAACCCCAAAAAAATAAAACCCTAGGCCAAGTCCAACAGAAAACCCCAAAAAATTAAAACCCTAGGCCAAGTCCTACAGAAAACCCTAGGCCAAGTACAGATCGATTAAGCAAAACAACAATATATATCCTATGTTAACGATCGAAGATCGATTAAGCATGAGAGAGAGAGAGACCTCTTCCGATATATTTATTCCCGACTGCACAGATCTGCGCCACCCCGGCTTACTGCAGTGGTTCCGAACGAAAGGAGAAGTGATGGGGAGGATTTTCGACCTTTGCTCCCACGGCGTGAGAGGTGAGAGGAGAAGTGAGAGGTGAGAGGTGAGAGGAGAAGTGAAAAAAGAAAAAGGTGGGAAAAGTGAATATCGAAAGGACTGCAGCCGGTTTGTCAAATTCATCTTCCCGCTTAGAATGGAACTCACCGTTTCATTAATGTCCACGTCAGCCTGGTGCGCGAATCCGTCCGCAAGTGGCCTGCAACAAGACTTTTCCTAAATTCTCAGTCTCAAAAGTTTGTTTGAACGTAAATAGTAAATAGTTAGAACATATTATACAATTTCTCCAAAAAAATAATTTTATTAAGATAGAAAAATCATCACAAAAAAGTGTAGTTCAAATGAATATCATACCGTTCAAACGTAAATAAAAATTTGGTAATTTTTTGCGAAAGCTAATAAAAAATCGTCACAAAAAATAATTTTTAGTGACGGTTTTTAACCTCTCTTTAAAGAGTTTGTAGGAGCTTCTAACATAGAATTTACCACTCCTTTCTTGTGTCCAAACCCATTTATTAGGTTGTTCTCCAAGGTAGATCATGATTTTCAAAATTTCAGATACTACACTAGAATTGAAAAGGGTTCTTATCTTCTCCCCTTGCTACCATTGTGTGTTACAATCAATAATGCTTTCCACTGAGTCATCCCTTAAATTGGCAGTATTCACATCCCCAATTCTCCATCTACACCCCTTACTCATCCATTTTTCTACCTCCTAGATTCCCCTCCATATGTATGACAGGTTATTTCCCAAACCAGCTTTTCAAAAAATGACAATTTGAAAAATATCTAGCTTTATAAATCTTATATAGTAGGGACCCTTCATCTTGCATCATCCTCCATTCCTCTTTGGCTAACAAAGCCAAATCGAAGACTCGTAAGTCTTTGAAACATAGGCCTCATTTGCCCTTTGGCCCGCACATTTTTTTTCAATTGATTCAATGAATCTTCTTTTCATCTTTTTTTCTGACCCACCAGAACTTAGCTATCAATCATATGAGTTTATAACAATTCTTTAATATATATATATATATATTAGTGGATTGGATTGACAGGGACGGGAAACTTTGGAGATTCATCAGAAAGATTTTAACGTGCACTATTATTGATAGACTTATGGGGTCCATTACTTTCTTTGATCATGAGCTCTCTTTTTGCTAAAATAGTAAACAAATTTAGGCCTAGTTTGCTTTTATAAATAATCTCATTTAATTATTATATATTTTTAAAAAACTTTTATACAAAATACAATCAGCCATTCAACGTTTTTAAATTTTAAAATAAAAATAAGATTAAAATATTATATTCTAATAATATTTTTTTCAATTTTCATTTCATCTCATCTTATCTTATCTATATAACCAAATGCGATCCTAGTGTGCTACTTTAATAATTTGGAACTTCACTCATATTTGCAAATTACATGTACATATATAAAAATTAATAGAATCTTAAAACTTCAAGTGATCATATGTAGAGAAAGGAACGCATCCCAGATTTAAAAAAATAAAAAATTAAAACCTAATGCTCTTCTCACAAAAATGATCTTCTCCTCATACTTAAAGTATGGACTTCTTGTGGGAAAAAAAACATTTTGATTCAATATGTATAGCCCAAAGAAACCTTTTTTTAATAGATAATTTTATTTGTTCTCTCTTTCAAAATTTCTCTGAAATTAACAAATGAAAAAAAAAAAAAAAAAGGAACTGAAACACACCACAAGCTGGCCGTACGTTCTATGGGGCATGCGGCACTTGCAATGTTCGGTACCCACACTTCCTTAACTCTTCTACTCGTGAACAATGTTCATCCTATTTCCTCTCTTCGGTTCTTCCTGACATCTAGGCTCTCTTCCTGTCAATGTACAAGATTTCTCCTCTACACTATCTTTAAGATTTCATCTGGAGTGTGTGTAGTTTAGTTGGGTGATGAAGATGGACTTGGAGGGCCTTTACCAATGCCTCTCCCTTACGGAAAAAGTAGCTGAGGAGATAACGGTGCATTCCTCCGAGCTGGATCCTGCGTTTGAAATGGGTAAATGTTGCTTGATTTTTAAGCTGCTTACAAAGAAACATTTCAATAAGTTGGCCTTCAAGCAAACCATGTGGAGAATATAGAGACTTGTGAAGCCAATGCTGTGAGTGATCTAGATCCAACTTTGTTTAGTGCTGAATTCAAAGATGTACATGATAAGAATGGGGTGAAGAGAGAAGGATCAAGGACGTTTGATAAACATCTTGTATTGGTGAGTGAAGTGGATGGACTTCAATAAGTTCATCAAATTAAGTTGGTTAAAGCTCTTTTTTGAGTTAGAATCCATAACCTGCAATTAATGGCCAGAAATGAATACATGGGCAATATTATAGGGAAGGCAATAGGAAGGGTAGAGGAAGTAGATCTGGAGAAGGGGGAGATGGCATGGGGAGAGTTTATGCTTGTTAGGGTGCATCTGGATATCACTAAGCCTCTCTTGTGGGCGAGGAAGATTAATCTTGGCTTAGCTCAATCAGTGTGGGTTAGTTTTACGTACAAGAGACTTCAAAATTTCTACTATGAATGTGGGATGCTGGATCATGTTCATCATGATTGTGAATCATGGTCAGGGGAGATGGATTCATATGATACTAATATGCTCCCATATTGTCTTTAGTTAAGTGCTACTATTAACAATGGAGTTCAAAGAGGACAACAGGATCATCAGAAGGAGAGGATGCAGCCACTAGTTACGATGGATACTACGGTGGCTGGTAGTCAAAGAGTTAACGTTGATAGTCAGAGGGATGGCAATCCAAGAAAGGATGGGAATCTTTTTCAATCAGTGGATTTTCAAGCTAAAAACACGGAAGGGGTTAATATGGGATGTCCATCCTTATCAAAACCGTTACACGTGATAAATGGAAAGGATTTTAAAAACAGAAAGTTAGGGATTTTTGAAATGGATAGTAATCTGCGATTGAAATCAGTAGGGAGGGAAGTATTTGTGGATGGGCCTCATGTGGACAAGATGAAGATGGATGGCCCTCGGAGTGAAGGATTGGCCCAAGGTAATGTGATGAGTACTGTTAGTCCAGTAGAGTTGGTCCCTCATAAGAAAGTTGGTACCCGTAGATGAAAAAGAAGAGAGCCATTCGGTGAAGCTCATGATCAAACAATTCATAGTTTGATATCACTGGGAAAACAAAAGTTATCTGTGGGGCGGAGGAACTAGGAAGATCTTCAAAGCGTTTAAAGGCACAACATAGGCGAGTGAGTGTTGGTTCATATGAAAAACAACCTATACCGGGGGAGGCTAGATCCCAGCCCTACTGGGACCCATGAAACTCCTAAGTTGGAATACCCGTGGGCTTGGGAACCCACGTGGTATTAGAACCCTTCGTGATTTAATCAGGAAGGAAAATCCCTATGTTTTGTTTCTCCAAGAAACAAAATTGGCTGCTTAGGCTATAGAGAGGTGCAAGTTCAATTTGGAGTTTGAGAATTGCTTGTCAAGTGATTGTATTGGACATGGAGGAGGCTTGGCTCTATTATGGAAAAAGGAGGTAAATTTGTCTGTTTTGAATTACTCAAAGTCTCATGTAGATGCTCAAATACGGGATGATAATGCCCCTAAAAAATAGTGGTTCCTAACTGGAATTTATGGAAATCATGATGCTACTAAGAGGTGGGAATCATGGAATCTAATTCGCACTTTATGGAGAGGTGAGGATCAACCTTGGCTTATATTTGATAATTGCAATGAGATTTTAGCTCAAAGTGAGAAGTGGTTGGGGGGAAGGGGTAGAGCTAGACCTGAACAATATATTCTTGATTTTAGAATGATATTATTAGACTGTGAGCTAAAGGACTTGAGGTTCACTAGGTCGAATTTTACCTGGTGCAATAATAGAGGTGGATCTTCTTCTATTTGGGAAAGGTTCTATCTTTTTCTTGCTAATCTTAGTTGGTGTCAACTTTACCAAAGTGCCACTATTATACATGGCTCAGTAGCTAACTCAGACCATATGCCAATCTGGTTGGATTTAAATAGAGGTAGCTATTATAAAAGAAGGAAAAAGCCTTTTAGATTTGAGGCTATATGGCTTGGAGAGGAGGATTGCACTCAGATAATTGAAAATACTTGGAAGCATGGATCCTCACAGAGCAGTAAGGGTGAAGTTGCTGAGATGATCAAAGGTTGCAGCCAATGGTTAGAATTGTGGAACAAGCATAAGTTTGGCAAGGTACATACACAGATTCAGAAGGCCAAGCATATCTCCAACTGCTACAAAAATGTAATCCAATGGATGTTGATAGAGAAGCTATCAATTCAGCTAGGGATAAGGTTCAGATGTGGTTGGAAAGAGAAGAGCTTATGTGGAAATAGAGATCAAGAGCCATATGGTTGGCAAAGAGTAATCTTAATACTAAGTTTTTTCATGCAAAAGCTTCACAAAGGAGGAAAAAGAATAGCATCCTCAAGTTGCAAGATGATAGTGGTGTATGGCAAGAGGGGGAGGATCAAGACAAACTTATTTTGAATTATTTCAACACTCTCTTTTTTGGTTCAGTTCAAAGGGGCTCAATGGATATTATTGAAAATGTAGAGAGAAGGGTAAAAGCCACCATGAATGAGGATTTAACTAAGGTTTACACTGGGGAAGAAGTTTACAAGGCACTAATGCAGATGCATCTGACCAAAGCTCCTACCCCAGGTGGCATGTCACCTATGTTTTTCCAGAGATATTGGCAGACCATTGGAAAGACTATCTCAACTGCTATCCTAAAAGCTCTAAACTCTAGTGAGTTTGCTCAAAAAAATAAATCGTACTTTTATCTCTTTAGTGCCAAAGAAGAAAACACAGTTGAAATTGATTGATTATAGACCAATCAGTTTGTCTCATTTATAAACTCATCTTAAAAGTGATTCAAAATGATTTACCTCATGTGATTTCTAAGTCTCAAAGTGCTTTTGTGCCTGGTAGAATTATTTCGAACAATGTATTGATTTCCTATGAATTGATCCATTATTTAAGGAATAAGAGGAAGGGTAAGAAGCGGTTTCATATCCTTAAAACTAGACATGAGTAAAGCATATGACAAGGTGGAATAGGGCTTCATTGAGGTTGTGATGGTAAGAATGGGGTTTGAGTCTAGTTGGATTCAGCTGATCATGATGTGCATAAAGTCTACATCATTTTCTATATTAATTAATGGTGAACCAATAGGTCATATTCTTCAAGGCTTCGCGATTTTCGACAATGTGATCCTCTTTCACCTTATTTATTCATTTTATCTAAAGAGATTCTTTTGCGGATTCTAAACAAAGAGTTCTGGCTGGGACAGATTAAGCCTTTTCATTCTAGTGGAGGCTATGTGATTTCCCATTTATTATATGCAGATGATATGCTATTTTTGCCAACGGAGAAAGGCCATCTATGCGCAATCTTATGGCGGTTTTGAGGAGGTATGAACTAATGTCGGGACAATTAATTAATTCAAGTAAGTCGTTTATCTTTTTCTCTTCTTCTATTTCGGTTGAAAGAAATTTTTGGGTTCATGGAAGGAAACTGGTCGTGCACCTATTTAGGGGTGCCTTTATATGTGGGGCGCATGAAAAATAATATATTTGACCAGTTCTTGGTTAGAGTACAAAAGAAAGTAGCTGGCTGGAAGAGTAAAATATTATCTTTTGGGGGAAAAATTGTTTAATCAAACATGTGCTTAGTAGTATGCCTATTCATATGTTACTGCTGTTGAATATTCCAAAAGGGGTGATATCGGGACTTAAAAATATTTTTTCAAATTTTTTGTGGGGGTATTCGGTAGAAAAGAAGAAAAGAAAATGGATTTCTTGGAAGCAAATTTGTTTACCGGTGGAGAAGGGGGGTCTTGGTATTCGGGCATTTCATGAGGTCCAGGAATCATTGCTTATGAAGTTTGCTTGGAAATTAATCAAAGGAGGAACGATGTGGTCAGATTTTTTTGCTTCAAAATATGTTGGAAATAACCATGTGTATTCAGTTATGCAGGGACAAAGAGGTTCGAGATTCTGGAGGGAAATTATAGCTCTTATGCCAAGAGTCCTGTGTAATTTGAAGTGGTTAATTCGGGGAGGAAATGTGAATTTTGGCTAGATAATTGGCTAGGAGATGGTCCACTAAAAGATTCGATTCCTATGATTGGGAATGCTAAATTGAAAGTTAAAGAGGTGGTTGATGAAACGGGACCCATATTGAGTTAGCTATGGGAGCTGGTGAACGAGATTCTTGCTAAAATCATTTCTTCAGGCGTTAGGCTTCTCCAAGGTAATGATATATGTGTTTAGCAGAAATCAATAAATGGGGAATTCTCCACAAAGTCTGCATGGCAGTTAATTAGAAATCGGGGTGGTGTGTAATTGGAAAAAATGGCTTTGGAAGGATTGGATCCCAAAGAAGATGTCTTTTTTTGTTTGGAGAGCTAAGAGCATCCACATCCCATTCCTTATCCTCATTCTTATAATTTAACTCAAAATCACATTTCCTCAAATTTTTTCCTAAATTTTATTCATCTTTCAAAAACCTCATACATCTCATTCCCTATCCCTATCTCTATTCTATTAAATAATATTTTTTTATTCTTTTTTATTACTTTTTTCTTTCACTTCTATTTACAAATTTAACTACTCAATATGTTTTCTTATTTTTTGAACTATTACTCTAGTAAATATTTTAAACAAAAATTTAAATTATTTTTTTGTGAATATGAGAATATTTTTAAAATTAATTTTTTTTATATTTTTGTAATTAATTAAATTATTTTTAAAACTATTATTTAAAACTATAATAAATATGAGTATAAGAGAAAGTGTAGATGATTGAAAAATTATTTATTTGATATATTAGAATAAAATATTGATAAAAATAATTTAGGGAATAAATAGTGAGTCCCCAAATATGGGGACTTACTGTTTAGTCCCTAAACCTTTTCCCTAAAATAGGGATCCGGATGTGGGGGACATTTTGATCAAAACTCCAAAATAAACCCCAAATTATGAGGAATATGATGTTTTGGGGAACCGGATGGGGATGCTCTAAGAGGAGCTATTCAGATTGATGATGCTATTCGACGGCTAGGAATTCCTTTAGTATCTAAATGCGAGTGTTGTGCTCAGGCCAAGGTTGAAACATTGGATCTTTTATTATGTGAAGGAGAAGGACCAAAACAGGTTTGGAAGTTTTTTGCATATGCATCTCGAATTCATATTACACAGATCAAGTGCTGGGAGGGAATGATGTAGTGCTGGTGGAATAAAGCTTCTATGTGCACTCAGGTCGGATGGCTTCGAGGGTCTCTCCCTATAGTCATTTCTTGGGCAATATGGAGGACGAAATGTGTGGCAAGAATGTAAGGTACTAAATTTATGCCGGAAAATATTATTCATTCTATTAAAGTATGGGTTAGAGATATGGCTTGCAAAATGAAAAAATTCCAACGCATGGGTGGAGAGGATAAAGACGTAATGGAGCGGCTTGCATGTTCGTTGATTCCAATTTCTTCAAAGCATATTAAATTAATTGCATGGAGTCCTCCGAATAGAGGAAGAATAAAGCTCAATGTGGATGGTGGATTATGCGGAAATCCGGGTGCGGCTGGGGGAGGGGATATTCTTCGGGATTATCAGGGAGATGTCATTGGGGGGTTTGCGCATACATATGGGCATGCTACCAACACCATTGCTGAATGTAGAGCTTTGATGATGGACTTCGGTTATGTCGACAATTAAATGTACGGGATGTGTTGGTAGAATTGGACTCTGCAGTTATTGTTGGTTGGTTAGCATTTGAAATATGCAAGTATTGGTTCCTTTGGGATTTTTGGGAGGAAGTGAAAATTATGGTTAGGGAGCTCAATGTTCATTTTTGCCATATTTATAGAGAAGCCAATATGGTTGCGGATTTTTTGGCTAAGCAGGGGTCGCAAGGTTTGATGTTAGATTTTAATGATGCATCTTCCTTTCATGGGCAGATTAAGGGGCTTATACGTTTAGATAAAATAGGTTTGCCTTATTTGAGAAGGTGAATTGTAATGTTTTTTATCTTTCGGTTTTGGTGCGTAATTGTGGGAAGTATTTGTTTTTTTTTGGAATGGATTCTATGGTATTCCTCCACTATACGTGAGGGCTTTTTAATAAATTTTGGGATGGGGTCTCTCATGGATAGGGGACCTTCGACTATTAAAAAAAAAAAAAGAACTTCCAACTCGAAGGTTAAGAAAATGTGACCCTTTGTCCCCATATTTATTTCTACTTTGTACTAAGGGCTTCATTGGACTCTTGAACAAAGCTGAGTTGTCAAGAGCCACACTAGGATACAAGTTTGTAGGGGTGCTCCTAAAATCAACCACTTAGTCTTTGCAGACAAAAATGTTATATTTTGTAGAGCTGAGCCTAAAACAAACAGAAGATTACAAGCCTTGCTACAACAATATGAGATGGCTTCAGGCTAAATGATTAACAAGGAAAAGACTACAATGGTATTTAGCTAGAATGTGTTGTGCCTAAAATTTGACTCAACTAGCGAACCAAGAATTTAGCGTAGTTTTACCTGCAAGTATACATATGTTGTAGTATCTAACAGGGTCGAATCCACAGGAATTGACTAATAAGATAAGAAAAATAAACTCAAACAGTGAAAAGAAGTTACTAAAAGGTTTTTAAAGTAGCAAAATAAAACTAAAATGATAAAATAAATCGATATGGAGAAAAACTAAGGTTTCGAGAATCCGTCTAATAATTTAGAATATTATTTTTGACCGATTTACTTCAATTAAACTAGAATAATGATTCCGTTTAATTGGAAGATTTAGCATTTAAGATCAAGAAAAATAAATATTAATGATTAAGCATAAATGATTGATAATTATAACATTTACAAATTCATTTGAATATTACAGAGATTTTTTCAAGCATTCAATGTATTCGAAAATCACAATGAATTAAGATAAATATAAAGATAATCAAATATCCAATAATAAAACAATTCAATCAATCAAACTCACAATATAAACTCAAATATTGATCCGAAAACAATGTTTAAATCATTAGACTTCACCTATAACCTTAGTGCAAAAATTTAGCCAACCATGTTCATCAAATGAGCCATGGAAATCAAATAAGTATTCTCCATCAGAAAACTAAAATAAAACACAAAGTCTAACACTAGAAAAGTAATCTAGACCATAGAGCAAAAGTAAAGAGTAGATAAGAGCCCCAAACGAAAAAAACTCCCAATCCGTTTGGTCCAAGAACTCTCTCATGTCTCCTGTTTCTTAGCTCTGTTTTTCCACTCACAAAGAAAATAAACCAGCAGTCCCTGTGCCTTTCCTCAACCCAACAAAGAAAGCCCCTAGCCGCCCGTAAATTCCCAAAGCTGTAGAAGAAAAAGCTTCCCCAGTCCACACCGATCTAGAGCCTTAAAAAATCCCAGTCCATTTCTTTTCAAGCTCCATGCCTCCCCCTCTGCTCTGTCTAGCTCTCTTTTCCTCTCCCCCTTGAACCCAACTCGCCTCTCTTTCTCTCACTCCTCTCCGTTGAAGTCCAGCTTAGTCCTTTTCATCAAAAGTGCTCCCTCCGCTGTCCCCTAGAAAAACAAAGCTCCTTCTTGCGTTTCAGTCAAAAAACCAATGTCTCCCCTCTCCATTCGTTCTGTCTACCCACCAGCAAAAAGAACAGCACTTCCCCTTTCCCAGATCACCTTCACGTCTTGTTTTCCAAGAAGGCTACTCTAGGTCCCTCTACTGTCCCACGCTCTCTTTCTCTCTCCGTCAATCTAGAAACTTTTCTTGCCTACTTATAAGCATGCCTCCTGCTTTTTCTTGCAGCGTCCAGTCCCTATCCGTAAATTACTCCTTGTTTCTCTCTCTGCCGAAAATAGCCCCTCTATGTGTCTCTTTTCCTTCTTTTTGTCTAGCGTTTTGGTGTTTTTCCCCCTTTGTGTAAGTCTGTCCTCATTTCCCTAAAAGCCATATGCGTGCCTCCCCTTCCGAAAGCTCAAGTCATCAGACTCCAAGAAAGGCTCCTGCGTGATGCCTCTCTCCGTCCAAATGAAATTACTGTGCAGTTTCTTGTTTCCTAAAACAATCAACGTGTTGAGAGGAATTGAAAGTTGCCGCCTGACATGGTCCAATGAGAAGTTGATGCCTTTCTTTTATGTTCTTCCGCATGCCATTCCATTATGAAAACAACTCCCTTCCATTTTATTGTTCTGCACCGTTTGTTTGAGTGATTAACTTTTAGAAATTGAGAAGGAAATAGAAACTAAAAATAAATAAGAAAAATAAGAAAAGCAAGACTAGACTATTAAAAATGTGTTGTGTATATGAAGAGTTGTTGCCCAATTAAATCATAGGTTATAAAATTAAACATAAATCATTATATTAATCAATTTAAACCAAAACTCGATTTATGCTTATTAACCATTTTTCCATCTAAAATCAATAATAATGTTATGAACTAATTAAAATGTATTAGTTCTAAACTTTTGAAATATGCAATATTTCATCTTAATCAGAATGCACCACAGAGGATACAACAAGAGATCTTGTCTTTTTTGGGGGGTAAGTTAAGCACACTAGTATGAAAAGTACCTTAGACTCTCCTGTGATTGGGAAATAAAAAACTCATGAGTTTTCTTAAATTAAGCATAGGGTCTGGACAAAGCTTAAAGGCTGAAAAGAAAAACTCTTCTCTCAAGGGGGTAAGGAGGTTTTAATCAAAGCAGTGGTTTTATCCATCCCAACATATAAAATGAGCTGCTTCAAACTACATGATGGCTAGTTTTTGGTGGGGGCAGAAGAAAGGAAGAGAGGAAAAATCCACTGAATAAGCTGGGCCAAGATGTGTGACTCAAAATATAGAGGAGGGCTGGGGTTTAAGGATCTAGAAGTGTTTAACATGGCCATGCTTGCCAAGCAAGGATGGAGGATCTTGCTAGAGGAGGGTAGCCAACTGCACAAAAATTACAAGGCAAGGTATTTTCCTAAAATACATTACTTTGATGCTTCTCTGGGAAAAAATCTCTCTTATGCATGTAGAGGTATATGGGAGGCCAACCAGTTATTAAAAAAGGGTAGTAGATGGAGTATTGTGAATGGGCGGAATGTTAGAATTTGAAAGGATGTGTGTTCCTGGTCATCAATTTTTTCTGAATGCTACTGTTAATGCAGAAGTTGTTTCTATGGAGGCAAGAGTGGATGATCTAGTAGATAACAATAAAAAGTGGTGGAACTTAAACAGTGTCAAAGCTCTATTCAATTCAAAGGTAGATGCTGAAATACTAAAAATAGTCCCAAGTCCAATTGATGGGGCAGATAAGTGGATATGAGAAAAGGAGAGGAGTGACAGATTTAGTGTGAATAATTCTTATCTTTTCTTCAAGGCCTGCAAAGATGCAAATAAGGATGAATCATCAAATGCAAATTTTCATAATACCTTATGGTACTCCCTATGGCAGCTGAAGATACCAAATAAAGTGAAGGTGTTCATATGGTGTAAGGAAGGACTACCAACTATGGAAAATCTGTGGAGGAAAAAGATTGATGTTGAGGAAAAATGCATTTTTTGTAATGACGATATAGAGCCTTTGTAGCATGCCCTTTTACATTGTCATAACATTCATGACTGCTGGTCTAAATATCTGCCTATGATTCTGCATATAGATCAGTCCCCGTCTTTTAAGGATGAGGCACTGAATGTTAAGGACAAGGGCACAGTTGATGATCTTACTACATTTGTACTGATTTCCTAGGGCCTTTAGTTCAAAAGAAATAAAATGATACATGAGAAAGAGTGCATGGATCCTAGTCACGTGGTTATTTTATGTTTTCATTGAAGAAACTCCCTCAATCTAGCAGACAGTAGCAGAATCTTCGAAGTTAGAAATTCTTTCTATGGATTCCACCTCTAGCTAGTGCATACAAACTGAATGTGGATGGTACCTTATTCTATGACCAGAAGAAGGTTGGAGTTGGGATCATCCTAAGAGACTCAAGTGAGAATGTAGTGTTGGCTGCTAGTAAAAAGGAGGATGAAGTCCCTGATCCTTTTTCCATTGAAATCCTTGACATGCTTAGAGGTCTACAAATTTGTGCAAATATGAGAGAATGAACAATCTTATCCTTAAAAATGATTATTTGGTGATGATATCTGAGATCAAACATAGCAGTGATTCTTTTATGACTCAACGAGTGTTGGTGCAGGAAACTAGAACATTAATGCAAATGTTTCAGATTTGTAATGTTCAAGACGTAAATCACCTTGACAATGAGGCTACTCATAGACTAGCTAGAAATGCTTGAAATGTGAAAGATTTAGAGATGTAGTGGGATGGTGTTCCCTCTCATGTTTCCGAGGCCATATGACTTGATAAACATTCTTTGTAATGTTTTCTTTGATTTATATGAAGCCTGATTTCCTATCCAAAAAAAAAAGGGAAAACCCCTCTTCTACTCATACGAGTAGGAGACGTGAGTCGTGAGGTATGTTCATGCCTTCATGTTTCCCCTTTTTGTTTTAACTTTCCTTTTATTAAAAGAAATTGAATATAGAGTAGTGATAGGTTTATTGACAATTTATATACAAATTTAAATATAATAATATTTTATTATATATAAACTCATTAAACTAAAAGTACAAGTAAAAATAAAATTTAAAATAATATGAAGTGCGGTGATCTTTCTGATCACAATGGCATTAAAATATATATAGAAAATAGTTTGTGGTCCATGCAAGTTGTTTAGTGGGATTCACTTTAAAAAACCAATTTTTAATAAAAAGTTCTATTTTATTTTTATTTTTTTTAAAATTACATGAATTTTGCATGTCATAGACTATTAATTGTATGTAGTATTATTTGTAAAATAAATGAGAGGTAAAGGGGAATTGTCACATTTTAGTAAACTGATCCCCCAAGCGAAAGAAAGACTAATAGTGAGCCTATTGGCCAGATCTCAATTTCCTTTGATGTAGCAATTCGTCAATCAGGAAGTACAGCCGCTGCAGTTTGTAGGGACCATTCAGGAACAACTGTTGGTTGTAACACTGAATTCACAAGATATCGCAACCCAAACTGTGAAGAAGCATTAGCAGCTCTCATAGGAATTCGGCTAGCAGTAGAGAAGAAGTAGAAGAATATTGTTATTGAAGGGGATTCCCAGATGGTGATTTCAGCATTGTTAAATCCATGCACGACTTCAGAATGGACCATAGAAGGCTTGACAAGAGATGCAAGAACACCACTTAACAAGATTGAAAATTGCAAAGCAGTTAAAATTCATCGGGCTCAGAACCAATGTGCGCATTCCGTTGCGCAATGGCCATCTTCAAACTTGATGTTTGGAGATATAGCTAGAATCAAAATTCATGAATGTCTTTTGAATTTCCACAGTGAGAAAGACCCACCCTGAGCAACTTTGTAAATAGCTAGTTTGTCTACTTCCTCCTTTTAATTCCAGTTTGTTCCTTTTATCTGTAATCGGATTCTCTTGAGTAATGGAAGTTTATTTCAGTTTGGAAAAAATAAAAATAAACTGATCCGCCAAGCAAAACCACGAAAACCGATGGAAGAAAGTCTCCTTCATCAGTTATTGAAGCAATTAACTCTGGTAACCATACAACAGACTGACGTATAATTCATTGAAATAAAAAATAAAATAAAATAAATAAAAAAAGTGTTATCTTCATAATTATTGAAAGACAGAGAAATAAAATCGTATGGCTATGAGAGTTACAACATGGCCTTCTTTCGGCACTTAGGGTCCCCATCTCTCAACTGGAATTAATTGGGCCAACCAAAATGTCGATACTCCATCTCAATCCTTCTACTTCTCTGTTTGAATTAAGAACACGTCACGTTTTTGTTGCCCTCAAACCTATATATGGAAGCTTACTTAATTATTGAAGTCATGAGCAGCATCCTTTTCTAGCTTCCTTCTGGCCTAGCCTTTGTATTTAAAGCAAGATATATAGCAGAAGAAGCCTTGCATACTCGATCAGCATGATCAAAACCACTTCTCTCCAATTCATTGAATCCTTGATAATGTATCATTTATCGTTGGTGGCATATTACATATTCTTCAATTCAACTAAAGTTGTTTATTTTCTTCTGCTGCTCTTCGTGGGTTCATTTTACATGCTTATATTCTTGGAAGGAATGAGGAGTTTTCAGGAAGATCAAGTAGGTCGGGTTTGCGAGCAGATCAGGGGTAGGAGGATTATGCAGTTCCATGAAAGTAGAGTACTGACACGTTACGAGTACTCCAATGCCACCTATTCCATGATCTGGGTCTCATCGGTGGCTGACTTTCTCAAAATCAGATAGATCATCATACATACATACATATATATATATGGGCTTCAATTCTCATGTTACAATAATTCTGACTATCTTCTGTCAATGCTGCTTCTGTTTTTGCTTTATTTTTTTTATTTTTTATTTTTTTTTATTTTTTTATTTTTTTGGGGTTTGTCCTCGGATACATATTGGTGCTATATATTACCCTCAGGATCAAACAATAATGGTGCGTTCGTTATATATAATATACAGGGAGTTCCTCTTCATGCCAATGTTTTTGGCTCAATTATATATTTATATATATATATATATATATATTAATATATAATATATATGTTGCATGCAGGGCGGATGATCAGGCAATTTATTAAGTTGGAAGTACAAGAATGGAAATAGATTTTTGATTTTTTAAGACTTGTCGTGCCAATTCGAATTCGTGTCGGATTATGAGTTTTTGTATTCAAATTCGAGCTGGATTATTTGAGTTTCTGTTATGAAGAGAAACTCGCTGATATATAAATTCTAAAATTGAAATTGACAATAAAATTTAAATGTTTAAAAATTAGCCCAATAAATAACATAAAAATACTCTTGCAAAATTTTTTAAAAAAAAATAATAATAATTTTGGCCCCTCAACCCAAAGGCAAAGGGTGGTATTGCCCCTTGTTATATTGCATACATGATCATAACGCTTGTTGATCGAGTGACTGGGACGCACTCAAGTCAAACATCGAGGGCAGCGCTACTGAGCCGCTAGATATTACCGCTTGAGTGTACCGCTTGACCTGGACACTGGACGTGGCTGCCACACTGGCTAAGTGAAAAGCAACTGACAAAATGAGAAAGCAACCAAACTAGCTGTGGCAAGTAAACCAAACGTCTGAAGCTACGAGAGTAAACTTCTGAATTCCTTCGCACTGCTCCTTCCGAATCCAAACAAAATTGACCAGCCATTTCGTAAACCGATCACTCTGTGGCATTACCCAACCAGCTCCTTCCAAGTTCCAAAAAGTCGTAAGCAGCACAAGCACAACAGCACCAACCACCATCCATTGCATCTTTGAGCTACTGCAACCAGGTGGTTTATAAATGAGTTTTTTTTTTTTTTTTTTTTTTTGTCCCTTCCTTTCAGCCTCTAAACAAAGAAGGAGTCGTTCCTCTTGATTCTTTTCGCAGATATATTCCCCTTAACCCATTAAAAATTTGGTATAAAAAAAATTGGGTCCAAAAATCAATTAGTAAAAAATAAATAAATAAGAGAATATTTTGTTGGAAAACGTATGCCTGCAACCAAAGAAACACCATCATAAATCATAAGTATTTGAGTATTGTAGGAGGCCAACAACCACTGCATCACTGAAGAAAATTATTAAGCAAACTCAAGAGAGTAGGTAAACATTTGCTCCTAGCCCACATACAATTATGTAGGGAAGGAAATCATGATCAAAAGTGTACTGCAAGCCATACCAACTTACACAATGAGTGTATTTAAGTTGCCAAAGATGCTTCTCAAAGAAATTGAAACTATGATTGCAAAATTCTAATGAAACTGCAAAAAAGAAGGCAGGGGTATTCATTGGAAAAGCTGGAACAAACTTGGAGCAACAAAAGGCATGGGGTGATTAGGATTCTGTGATGTTTCAATAGAGCTCTTTTAGCCAAGCAAGGGTGGAGAATCTTACAAGAACCCTCATCATTGATGGCTCAAATATTCAAATAAAAGTACTTCAAATCAGGCAACTTGATGGAGGCACAAGTAGGCTATTGCCCATCTCAAATCCGGAGGAAGCTGAAGTATTTGCAGTATACCTATTAGTATAAAAGGGATGGATGATAAAGTAATATGGGGGCTATCGGAGAAAGGGATATTTTCAGTAAAGAGTGCTTATTATACAGATTTAGAGAAAAAGAAACAAAAGACAGGAGAAACATCAAATGGTGATCAAAATGAAAGGTTACGGGGGAAAGTATGGAGATTAACAAACTCGAGTAAGGTAAAACAGTTTTTATTGAAAGTTCTCAATGGAATATTACCCACAAGGAGCAATCTCTTCAAGAGAAGGATAATTGATAACTCAACATGCCCTATCTGCAACAGAGAAGAAGAAACAGCCTTACATGTGCTTTGGGTCTGTCTTGCTTCAGTAGATGTGTGGGGTGAGGATTGCAGCCCAGTCAAAAAGTGGAGAAGGAACTATGCTGATTTCATGTCACTATGGTCAGATTTACATTCTAAGTTAGAAGAAGGACAGCTCCACATAGTAGCTGAGGTGCTTCATGGCTTATGGAGGAGACAAAACGACATGGTTTTTGAAGGAAAGTTCAAAGGTCCTTCTGTTTTGTTTCAACAGGCAATACAAGAAGTAGAGGCAATCACATTGGCTCAAGAAAAGCCTAGAGAGAGTCAAGCAAGTTCAACAGAATTGATAAGAACAATGTGGAGACCCCCAAGACCTGATTATATGGAGGTAAATGTGGATGCAGCCATGGACACTAAAAAGAAAAAGATGGGAATCAGTGTTGTAGTGAGGGACTTCAGAGGATAGGTTCATGTGGTAGTAGCTGCTCCCAAACAAATAGTTAAGAATTCTTTTGTGCAGTGAACTAGGACTCAGACAAGTGCAATTGGAAGGAGATGCAAAGATGGTAGTGGAAGCAATCAACTCTAATTCATACAACTCTTCATGGGATGGGCAAGTGATAGAGGGCATCAAATCTATGGTGCATACCCAGCCAAGGTGGTCAATTTCTTTTACGGGGAGAGGTGGTAACAAAGCAGCACATGTAGCTGTGAAATTAGCTTTATCCTTAAGTACTAAATGTGTATGGATGGAAGAGGTACCAACTAAGGTCCTCCCTGATGTTATTTCGAACAAGTCTAGTATTGTATTGTCAGTTTAATGAAGTAAAGTTCCATTTCAAAAAAAAAAAAAAATGATTCTCTATATTTAACATACACTATTCATTTATCTAAATATTTGTCATTATTTATTTATTTTTCTAATCTTGTTTTTATATTTTTCACATTTACATTTTTATTTATAAAACATGAAAAAGTTATAAAATTATTAGAACATTTTATTTTAATAAAAGAAATATTCATGTTAAAAGTTTTAAAAACATGATAAAAAGGATAAAAAGTTCACAAAAAATAGAATGAATGTGTTTTTTCCTTATTTATTTTCTTTTTAATTTTTAATTTTTTGGGTTATTGATGTCATTTTGGCAACAGAGAGGTTGTGTTCACATTAACATATGACAAATATTGAGACATATGAGAATATTACAAATTTAATTGTAGTTAGAAAATTATTGAACATGAGTAAAGAAATAAGAAAAAAAGAATATTTAAACGATATAGAGAAAGAATAGATAAATTGATATATGATATATTATAAAAGTCATTAGTTAGAATATAAAAAGTGAATTTTGATGATGTATTTTAGGCCTGATTTGGTTTCACAAATCTTTGAAACCATCTCTTCACATCTCATCTTAACATTCAAGTACCATTTAAATATATACATTTTTCAATTTTAAATTTTAAATTTTTTTCATTTAATCATTACCTAATTATTACAGCTTTCACAAATTTCTAAATAAAACATAAAAAATAATTGAACTTTTTCAAACTTCAAAACAAAAATTATATTAAAATATTATATTATAACCCTTTTTAATTTTATAATTTTTTTATTCAACTTTTTCTCTCTCATTTCCTAATATCCTATAAAGATTTTAACTTAAACTATTTCATTATTATTCACAAATTATCTCATTGCTACTCATAAATTTTTCATCTTGTCTCATATGTGTAATCAAATGAGGCTTTGAAGAACAAAATACAAAGCCATTGGGAGTGCACTTAATGGCATGTTTGGATGCTATGAGAATTCTAAAAATTCTCAAAGTTAATCATAATTTCATTTTCAAACATCACTCAATCACAAAATATTTTTCATTTTAAAATTTTTAACTTTTTTAACTAATCATTACCCAATCATTATTCAAATACAAAAATCAATACAACATTTATAAATTTCAAGATAAAACACAAAAACCAATAAAAATTACAAACTTCAAAACAAAAATAATTTTAAAAAAATTATATTCAAACAATTTTTTAATTTTATAATATTATTATTCAACTTTTTCACTCTCATTTTCTAAACCCTAATAAAATATTTCCGTTCAAACTATTTCACTACTATTCACAAAATTCTAGAATACTCAAGTGTCCAAGCATGCCCTCATCTCCGCTTGTTGTTGATGTTTTTGTAACGCCCGTCCTTGTAGTGAGTCCTTTAGAAAATGATTTTATAAAAAGAGACGGGAATTACCATTCATTTAAAAATTTCTTTTCATTTCATGACAGGATACAAAAGACTCCACGTTTATAAACTAAAACTTGTTTCTTAATTTAAAGGGTTACAGCGGAAAATATTAAATTTCATAAATTAAAGTCTCTCATACAAATATTATGCTAAACTTTCATGCTCTTTCCCTTGGGTCGTGTCCGTCCTGATGCGTCATACTCATCTTATCCCTGGGAGGGAACACATAAAAATTAAAATGAGTCGATGACTCATAAGCATTTCTTATAGTTAAAATATAACAACTTAGGTTTTCAGTTATGCATTCATCATTCCATACATATAATACATAGACATTCATTCATTTAAAACATCATGAGGTGGGGTTTCTCTTTAAAAAGGGTTTTCTTTCGTAAAACAATTACCCACGTCTCACTGCCTTCATTTTTTAAAGAGTCTAATTATACATGCATTCTTTTTTAACATGCATACATTCTTTCTTATTACTTTCATTGGCCGTGGCACACTATTACGCCCCATGTGCGAGGGTTAGCGGTATTTTGGATCTCGATTATGCCTGTGGCAATGGGTTAGGAATTCATTCCGTCAAGGTGCAGCACTGGGTACACTATCAGTACTACTTACCCGACATTGCAATCTTCCCAGTCCAGTCCTTTGGTACCCATTCATACATCATGTGGCCGTTATGTATTTTCATACATTAAAGCATGCAGACATTTTATTTATTTCATTCCTTTCAGTCCTTTTCAGTTTTTTCAGTCCTTTAGTCTATTCATTCATAAAAGTCATTTAAAAGCATGAGCTTAAACAGCATCTTTCATAGCATCATTTACAACATCAGTTAATGGCATCATTTAAAGCATCATCTTTCATAGGAGCATCTTAAAACACTTTCTTCGTGTCCTTTAAAGCATCGCTTAAAGCATGAGGCGTCAACCTCGCATTTCATTTGATGAAAATACATCCAGTACTTACTATGTCTAACATCCATTCACATGCATACACTGAATACTTTAGGTGTGACGCCTCCAAATCCCCACGCTCGGACACGGGAAAATTGAGACATCCGGATGGTGACATCGCAGGTCACCACCCTATCGACGAGTGCCAAGTATGTGTAAAAGCAACAAATGTGTACGAAAAAACACCCAGCGGATAGTAAAGTCATATAACTAAGTACCAGAATTTTTCTTAATATAATACAAAGTTATTCAAAACATACATAATAAAATATTACGAATTATAAATATTATTCAAAGCAACAACAAGATATTAACTTCAACTCAATACTCCGGCAGAGTCGCATCCTCGGGCTCAGCCTCCTCCTCCTCCTCGATCTCTGCACCAAAATTTACGAAACTAAAAATGGTGCCGCAGGTAAGTAAAATCCAAACACCACTAAATAAAAACATATAAAACTCAAATAATATGTATGAAAGGATGCCAATACTCAAAACCCATAAAATCATATTTTTTCCACGCAAGCCAAAAATTCCATTTGGCCCAAAAACATATCCTTTCCAATTATCACGCCAAAATCACATTTGGCCCATATCCAGCTCAATCCATTAACCAATTAATTCGTATGCACCATGACCTCCCCTAGGGGTCATCCGCACACCCTGGCTCCTGTGCCACACCGCAGGTAACGACCACGCGTGTGACACCTAAACGAGCGATGCCCAGTTCTGTGCCCCGCGCGTTCATAGCCAAGCATCATCTAACCCTCGCCAGCGAAGGGCCACAGAGTTGGTGCGTAGAGCGATGCCCAGTTCCATGCCTGGCGCATTCGTAGCTAAGCATCATCTAGCTCCCGCTCCCGTCGTCGTCCAGCGACAACTCAGGGGACGTCACTCAGTATATTACGCTCCTGAGTGACCAGAGGAGCTCCACTGGAATAATAACCGACCCCGGCTTGGGCTCGTGAGACACACGCACCCGAAAATCCACTTACGCTAATAAAACTGGATTTTTCTCAATTAAATAAAATGCACATGTATGCAATATGTAACGCATGCCTCATGGCACAATTAACTAACCAATCACAAGCAACTAAAACCAAGCACTCCGTCCTCCATCCAACCGACCCTCGAACTCCTCGGACTCAGTCCAGAATCAGCCAACCAATAGCAAATATTTATTGAATGAGCAAAATATATTTAAATCTAAAAGTAGGGTTTAGAAAATACTTACAGCGCTATATGGTATTTTTTGAAAGCTCGCGGCGTTGCAAACGGCAGAAGAAAAGCAACGTAACAGTGTAATTTACATTGTGGCCGTGGGTAATAAATTATCCACTTTTGAACGGGGACAAACCAAAGCTCGGGATTGATAGGGAAAGGCCTAGAGATGTTTATGAAGCTAAGAGAAGTGGATTTTGGCCGTGGGAGGCGGCGAAAACAGCGATAGGAGGCCAAAATACCCAAATCGGAGAGTTAGCTCATGGGGACTGTTCCGGCAATAGATTGAGGCCGGAAATGGGTGGTTTAGGACGGCAAGGAGTTGGTGATGAAGTGATGAAGAGGTGGTGGCCGGAGGTGGAGCGACGGAGGCAAATCGGAGCAAAAGCCGCTCGGTTTGAAGGTAGTTTTTCGGCTAAATGGCGGCACGGATGGGACCAAGATTTTGTGGGGAGGTGCGCCGGCCGGAGGGGAGTCAGGTGGGAGGGGCGGTGGCCGGCGGCAGGTCTGGGCGGCTGGGCGGACAACGTGAGTGAGAGGAGAGAGAGAAAGAAAAACACATGGGAGAAAGGGAAAGCAAGGAGAGAAGGAAAAAAGAAAGAAAAGAGAAGAAAGAGAAAGGAAAAAGAGAAAAGAAATATGAAGGAAAAGAAATGGGGTCCAATCCTCACCTCTAGAGTCCAACAACTGATCCAACGAAAATAAGTTTAAAAGCAATAAAACTAAGAAAATATTTTAAACACAACGTAAAGCTAAAATATAATAAATAACTAGTAAAAAAAAACTATTTAATTTTAAATTCAAAGACAAGCTAAAATAAATTAAACAGCAATTTAAATTCAACAGCAATTAAAATCCAATTAAAATCTGATAATTTAAAATAAAGGAACTATTATATTAATTAAATTAAAATATTCCTTCAGTGAAAATACACGTAAAAATGGGGTGTCACATTGGGTGCATAAAAATGGGCTACCAATGAGGGCTGTTCCATTCATGTGTGTGTCAAATGGCAACCTACATGTATACACATAACCTTAGCATCATTCTCTATCTAATGCATAAGCAAGTAAACTAGAATAGAACTACACTTCACTTGGAACACTCTCCTTCTACCACATGTTCTTACGTGTCATTTAGTATGCTAAAACCTTTGGATTCCATTTACAATCACTACCTCCATCTTTTATATCTTCCTTACCACGTTTCCTCGACTCACTTGGGTCACCTTTTCCAAATTCAACGTTTTACTTCAAGGTCTTATCTCTTAAAGTGAACCTCCATGATCCACATTAGGGTTAAGACACTAAGACCTTCATCTTATTTTTCTATTAACCACATTCTGATACATGACTCAAGCAGACCAAGTCACGCATCCCAATCCTTGACAACATACTCATTACTGCTTTCATGCATCCTAGCCCATACTCAACCCTTATTCCTACCCATATATGCCACATGACTTTAAGCCAATATTGAGGCTTAAACGTCATGTAAACATGCTCAAGATAGATTACCTATTATATATGGTAAATCCATCCAGTACACGTGTCTCACTAGATGCATATGTACCTTACCCTTTATCACCTAAGATCAACTTATAGTCTGTTGAATACCTGTTTGTATAAACAAACTTCATACTCTGATACCAACTTCTACTCGGTCAATAGGACCTTCCTACTTTCCAGCCCTTTACAACTTCATCCCAACATTTACATGGCAAGACTCCATTCAAAACTACATCTCTGTCATGTCACGTAGCTCGAGACTACACCCAAACTAAGCCGTATCTAGTCACGTCATTTGACTTCTCGTTACGTCATTATTATACTAATTCTTCATTCAGCACAAGCATGACTATTTGTTTAACCATGTCACTTTGTGACATTCCCCTGTCATGCTTCCGTGCGCTACTCTTACACTTTTCCGCCACTTCACACATACTCTCAGCCATAAGTCAACTACAAGGCAACACCCGTCACCTTAGACTATAGGCCATATCATAGCTATTTTGGGACACTATTCCACAGTTCTCAACACTACTCACATGCTCTACGCTCCTTAACTACGCAACCATCATTTTCTTCGCAAGACGCCACATGCTGTATATCTTCACCTCATAAAGTACACTCCATGTGTACTCCCTTCACACATGCTACGCCACATCACTATGGCATACACGCCATATGGTGCATTACTCCATCATATGAAGTACACTCCATGTGTACTCCCTTTACAATACTACACCGCATTACAACTACGGCACATACCTCACACCCATACTGCACAGCACAGTCCACAACATTATGCAACACACTACACGATTAAGCCCAACACTTCACTACATAGTCACACTTCACCTTACAACTATGCAACAAACTCCACAATTAACCAACTAACATTTAACATAATTAATAAGGGAGAGAGAGTTATATCATCATTGGGATTAACCCATGCGTCACTTGCTGTCCCGCATGGCCAATGGCTTTGGAAGCCACTTGCTTGGGCAATGGCGATCACCGTCGTGACCTTAGAATAGGCTACCTCAGAGATTGTACCTAGGATTTTGGCTATTAGATCCAGGAGTGAGGATGCCGACATGGTGAAGGGTTCGTGGGTGGTGGCTAACACTGCATACGGTGGCGGTTGGCCACGTACAGTGGTTGCCACCGTGTATAGTGATTGTTTGGGCGTGTGGGTTGGTGGACTAGGAAGGAGTGGTCATAGGAAGGCTCATGGTGGTCTCAGAATGGTGGTGAGGGGTGGAGCACGGTGGTATCTTGTCGTGAACAATGCATCCAAGAGAATGAGGGTGCGTGTGAGACAAGGGAGTGGCTGGAGGCTAGGTCTAAGCATGGAGGAGCTTAGGGGGTTGCTGGTGGAGCTGTGGTGGCGAGCTGGAGGCAACACGGTGGCGGATCTAAGCCTTGAGTCATGAAAGACCCGTGAGAGAGTGGGGGAGAGTGAGAAGGGTAGGGACCTCAACTGGGCATGGGGATGGCTGGGTAATATTACCGATGAGGAGGCTCTTGGTGGTGGTGCAGTGGCCTATGTTGCCATGTACGGTAGTATGAGTGGAGAACCCGTGCATGAAGGCTTCGTGTGATGGGGAGGGAGAGAGAGGCTATGAGGCTTTGGGTTAAGGGGAGGAGGAAAGGGGTGGTCCTAGGGAGGTCAAGGTGGTGCTTGGTGGCCTACTTGGCTGCTTATAGCGACACAAGGAGAAAGAGAAATGGGTGAAACCCATTTCGGTTGGGCTACCCGTAGGAGGAGAGAGAGGGTTGCGTGGGGCTCACTAGTGGGAGGAGGTGTTCACCTGTGTGAAGGGGTGATGCTGGTGGTGGAGGTGAGGTTGGGCGGCACATGGCGGCGCCGGGCAGGGCTGAAGGAGATTCAACCAAGGGAGGGGGATCCTTCCGTCAGGCTGGGAGAGAGGGAAAGAAAGGAAATGAGGGAAAAGGGCTAGGGGCTTGAGTATTTAATTCAAACCCTTCATCTTGGAATCTTAAAAAATATCTAACGGTAAGTTTTAAACACTGATTTGAAAATGCGTAAACATTTATTTAACTTAAAACACTAAGAGGAATTAAGATAGAATATTTTAAATTAAATTTTAGTTTATAAAATATAATCTTCATCATTTATTAAATAATGAAGTGTTGCTAATTATTTTTAAGAGGACAAAACCATTTAATTAATTTAGAGTTTTTAACATAATTTATATCTCGTAATATATTTAAATGATTGAAATAATTTAAATTAAATAAATTTTCACAATTATAATATTTTTAGAACTCTTCAAAAATATTATAATTGTGTTATTTAAAATCAAGCTTAGTTCAATAACACTGAAAATATCCTATATAAATATTTCTAGGACATTTAAAATATTCATTGGCTTTAAAATACTAGACTTATTTTAAAAATCCACTTTGTATTAGGGTAAATCTCCCCCGTCCCCCGCCCCTGGTGTGCGGGGGCGGGGTACCCCGTCCCGCATGACGGGGTATGGGGTGGGGGGGCAATCCGTCCGGCCCCCGCACCCCCTTCTGGGCCTTGGGCCCAGGAGCATCTTCTGGGCCTTGGGCCCAGAAGCAATTTCTGGGCCATTTTGGGCCCAAAAACCGTTTCTGGGCCTAAAATGGCCCACAAGTAAATTGTTTTTGGCCCACCAAAAACTTGTAGGCCATTTTCATTTTTCAGCCCATAAAATTATAAGTAAAAAGGAAAAAAAAAAGTTAAAAAACCAGATTAAAAAAAAAAAGTGTTATGAATGGTAATTGATTTTATGGCTAATAAAAGTTACTAGTCTAAGAGTCTAATACGTAATAAACTAATAATAATAACTAAGCTATTACAAAATTGAAAGGCTAAACAATTACAAAATTACAAACATAAAAGTATCCAAGGGACATTGTATCAATATTACAAATTATTGAATACAAAATTCGAACAAATAATTAAGAAATAAATATTCTAAAGAGGCTTGTCAGCTGTGACTTGTCTTTGAGTGAAGGGGTGTGACAGTTGGGGCGGCCCGGGCTTCAGCACATTTTTATGTTGCAGAGTTGCTAGACGTCTCATGTGTTACTACAAAAATTAATATTAAAATTAATAACGATGAAATTTAAATGAATATAAATAAATTAAAATAATAGAATAAAAAACATTTACCAGGTGGTCCAAATCCAGACTGATCACCACCCTCATCGGTCTCCTTAAAATCTAAAATATCCGGAACATGAATATCCTTTCCTATCATCCAACTCTGTGTGCATATCAATGCCTCTACAGTTGTAGGAGACAATGAACTTCGGAAAGGATCCAATATACGACCTTCGGTACTAAAGGCTGACTCTGAGGCAACGGTGCTAATAGGGATGGCCAAAATACAGCGGGCAATCTCAGAAATGATGGGATATTTCTTTGAGGCATTCTTCCACCATCCTAATATATTGAAATGATCATTATCATCTTGGACCATATCCGCTGACAAATAGTTGTCTAACTCAGAAACGACCTCCGTAGATTGATGGACTAGTGTGAGATTCTGTGCGAAGGTCTTAGTCCACGGCATTCTGCGCTTCTTTGTAGGAGGTCCAGTGACGGTGTCTGTAGAAGGCGTTGGGGTCGGTGTATGTGTCTTCGATGTAGTACCACCCTTAATTGCCATAAACTCGTCATACAATTTTTTCAGGGTTTCTCGGGCCAATTCACCAATAATTTCAGTCCATACCTGATCGTGAACAAGTCCCAACCCATATAACAAGCCTGAAACTTTCAGACGGGGATCAAGAATAACATCCACATATAAGAAAATATTCATTCTAGTCAAATCTCCCCAATACTTGTCATATTTTAGCATCATGCTCACTGTCATCCCCCTCATCCTTTCATTGGAACCCCTAAGCATATCTTCTAATTCTTCTTTTACCCTACATATTTGTTGACAAAATCCATGGGATGTAGGGTACAAAGAACCAGATATATTCAATGTGACATCATAAAATAATCCAAGAAAATCAACGAAAGTAGAAACTACCACCCAGTCATCATCATTAGGCTTTCGTGATCCACCGTGCTCATCAAAGTATTTGACATATTGGATGTCTTCATCACCCAATAATTGAAAGGCTGCCTTATATTCTTGGGCCGCCTCCAACATCAAGAAGGTTGAGTTCCATCTGGTAAGCATATCAGTACAAAGACCCTTCTTCGATGTTATGCCCGCAGCCTTTGCAGCAACTTTGAATTTCTCCAATCTAGAAGGAGAAGACCTCACCCATTTCACAGCCATTCTAACTCGTGCCACCGAGTCATCAACATCTTTCAACCCCTCAGTCACAATTAAATTCAAAATATGTGCAGCACATCTAACATGCAAGTATTCACCACCCAAGAATGTCTTATTTGAATCTTTAAGATAATTCTTTAGATACCCAAATGCGACATCATTAGACGATACATTATCAACTGACACAGACAAAACTTAATTCTTTAGATACCCAAATGCCTTCCCAATCGTCTCACCCTTATGATCAGTTATTTGACAAAATTTAATAATTTTTTTGTGCAGAACCCAATCAGCATCAACAAAATGCACAGTCAACGACATGTAATTCATATTTTGGATTGAAGTCCAAGTATCGGTAGTGAGGCAAACTACCAAACCCGCCAATTGGCCCCTCAAAACATCTTTGTTACGGAGGTACATCTTCTTAATATCCTTTGCCACAGTGTGACGAGAAGGAAGTACAAATCTCGGTTCCAACTCTTGGACAAACTCTTGGAACCCTTTACCCTCCACAAACTGAAAAGGCAGCTCGTCCATGACAATCATACGAGCTAACCTTCTTCTACACTCATCGGGGTTATATTTCGTATACCCCTTCAATGTTGGCCCCCCGGCCCCACTACTCCCATCCGCCATTTTAAAATCTAGTCTAGATTGACCCTTCTCTACTAAGGATTTTAAAATTGGACTCTTCTTGCATTGTTCCTCTAGATGGACCTTCAGCTAGGATGTACCATGTTTCCTATAGTGACATCCATACATTTTCCCACAGTGATTACATTTAGCTTGTGGGTTGTTGGGGTCACCACCCTCTATTTTGGTAAAGTGTTGCCAAACTATGGATACAGGTTTCTTGCCCTGTGTGGGCTTCGGAGCAGGGCAAGGTGTACTCGTTATAGGGGTAGGAGTAGGGTTAGTTTCTGGGGTAGGGGTGTTGGCTGGGGAAGGCAAGCTATCACTGAAATCTGAAGACATTCCTGGTTCTCCAACAAAAAAGGATAAAAATAAAATTCAAAGTGCAATCCAACACAATCAGGGCAAAAATGCATACAAACAAAACAAGTCAAATAGAATATTATAAAAGGAATCAGACTAGAAGGAATAAATCCAACACAAGATAGTCTTGTTAAGAAATGCCATGGCAGTTATGCTGATTTTGCAAGTTTGTGGTCTGATTTAAATTAAGGAATCAGACTAGAAGGAATAAATTCAGTTTTGATAACCAGTAGTGACAGTTTGGAAAACTTTTGCTACTAATTAATGAAGTTCTATCTACATAAAATTGTATGAAGAAGTTTGCATATATATTTTCCAAACATAAGACTTGGCTCTAGCTACATAAGACTTGGCTCTTAGCTAGAGCCAATCACCTTAAATAATTTTGTAGCATTAATTACTAGGAATGTTTACACTTATGTCATTCCATTTATATATTATGTAATGCTTGTAAGAAGGCTGTAAGAATATATAATATTCTCCCACTTGACTAAAAACCTATTTGTTACAAATTAACCGATTGGTTTAGTAGGCTGTAAGAATATATAATATTTTGATTATCTAAGACTAATCCAGTGGGTGTTTTGGTGCCATGGAGAATAGTAAAAGGAACTGAAAGACAAAATCTGAGGCATGGAAAAGGACGTTGGAGCCTGGAGGAGCTCAAAACTGGGATATTTTATTTTTTTGTTTCTTTTATCAATATTCTCTTCTCCTGGACTGCTTCCACAGATTTTAATGTGTTAAACATACATGACTTTCTTGTATCTTTATCTTATTCATAGAAATTTATTTATACATTTTTGTGTACTTGTTTGCTTATTAATGAATTACTGCTTATTAAAAAAGATAATGAAAGGGTACAATGGCAGGGTACACCTATTGTCCATTTCGGATGATTGACATTGGGTTTTGACCACATGTTTAGTCGATTTATTTGCTCATTGTTTGTATGTTGGCCTTGCACATTCTTCTTGATATTTGCTGAAACAGTTTCAGTAGTATTTTTTTTTTTTTTTAATTTTGAAATTAGTTAATAGGAATGTATACACTCATGTTACTTCCATTAATAGAGTATCGCATTCTTAAGAGTAATTACATCAAGGATGGACAAATCCAATCATATTGCTAATCAACATGGCCAACTACATTCCAACATATCTCATGCTAGAGCTACAAATCCGAAACCCTAACCCCTAAATTGATTTAGGGGTTTCATGATTGAAACCCTAGCCCCTAAATTGATGAAACCCCTAAATCAATTTAGGGGCTAGGGTTTCAATCATGAAACCCCTAAATCAATTTAGGGGTTAGGGTTTCAATGAAACCCCTAAATCAAATTAGGGTTTCGGATTGATTTAATTTAGGGTCTCAATCCGAAACCCTAACCCCTAAATTGATTTAGGGGTTTCAATCATGAAACCCCTAAATCAATTTAGGGGTCCGAATCACAATGAAATTTACAAAAAAAAAAAAAAAAACAATCCATTGAATCCAAACAATCACACAATCCGAAGAATCCACAGCACACAATCCAAACAATCCCATCCTCCATCTCCGATTCAACCCCATCCTACCTCCAATCTCCGATCAAAACTAAAAAAAAAATAAAAAATAATAACCAAACGGAGAAAATCAAAAGGGGAGGAGAAATGTTACCGCGCGTGCGTCCGGCCTCGTGCGTCGTGCGAGAGAGAGGGATGATGGAATACGTGTGGCGGCCAGACTGGTTGCCGGTGGGAGGAGGGAACACCGAACACGGGGGCTAGGCAAAAGGGATTAGGCCGAAGGGGGGGAAGGGACTCGGGAGGGGAGGGGAGGGGAATCAGGGGATCGGGGGGGGGGGGGGGGGGGTTGGGTTATGGGTTAGAGTACTAATTGAAACGGCGCCGTTTTGTGGTTAACAAAACGGCGCCGTTTTGTCCACCACAAAACGGCGCCGTTTCTCTTATATATCCGGTTATAAACTTATATATATATATATATATAATATATAATATATTATATATTTATATTATATATATATAACGGTGCGGGGCGGGGGAAAAACGGACCGGGGGGGTTCGTTTCCGTCCCCCGCCTCCTCTGGGGATTGGCATACGGGCCGGGGGCCCCTCGCCCCAGCCCTAACGGTGCGGGGCGCCCTGCCCCGGCCTATGCGGGGGCGGGGCGAACGGGGCGGGGCAGTGGGTTCCGGGGCCCCGCTGCCCACCCCTACTTTGTATTTTAAAAACACACTATCAAGACTTTGGCACGCATAACAAGACACATAATCATAAGAGAGAGAAATAAGTGTGTTGTTATAGTTTTCCTTTCTTTCTCCTTAAAAAAACACTAATTCTGCTTAAGAAAAACTTACGAAAAAGCTTACTTTTCTATATGTCAACTATTGATATGATAAAAATTATGAAATTTTAAAATAAAATTGAAAAAATAAATATTGTACATAAAATCATAAATACATGTTGTACTAATCTTTCTTAACAGGCTAACAATTCATGAATATATTAAGAACAATAATAATTTAGCCAACTTTATTATTTGGAAAATAATGCTATATCACCTAAGTTTGCTCCTTCAATTTGACAGCTCATATATTTTATTTTATATTTTTAGTTTTTAGTTTTACTTAATGGTTAAAGAAGTGACAATTAATATATTGTTTTTTTAAAAAAAATGTTTAAAGATGTTTAAAAAAAAGTATTTGGAAGAAAAAGAAAGTATAATTTGCACTAAAGACATACCCAATAGTCAAACCTAAGCAACATAGTAGCATCACCCTTATTATTTATAGAGCAATAATTTGTACGACCCAAATAGACAAGAAAAACCATAAAAAACCATTCTTTTATAAGAAAATTTTTACTCATCACATCCCCTATACCTTACAGTAATATGTAATTTATCATTTTACCTTTTTATTTAAATATATATATATTAATATGTAAATATGTGTTTAAACAGAATGAAAAAAATGACAAATAATGTATTAATATATGATGTGAAAATGATAAATAATCTTTCTCATCTTATAAAGAGTCAAAGACCTTTGCAAAACTGTCAACTGTCAACTATTAACTAACAGATCAGTACACAGTGTGAAGCTCCACCTGCAAATTGGATCAAAATGAACTGGGACATAGCAGCTAGAGAAGCAGGTAACATAATAGGTGTGGGAGTGGCTATTAGAGCCAGTGAGGGTGAAATACTGGCTACTTTAATGCAGCCATTGTGATTTTGTTCACAACCTACTATAGCAAAAGCAAGAGGATTAGTATCTGCTACAATTTTGTGTACAGAGCTAGGTTTGCATAATGTTATGGTTGAAGGTAACTCAATGCAGATTGTGAATGCAATGAGACAACACACACAAAAGCATGGGTTGCTGAGCTGCCTAATGGAAGATGTCAAGACTATCTTGGCCGATACAAACTAGGTTATCAAATATGTCAAAGAGGGATGCAAATAGGGTGGCACATCAATTGGCACAACAAGCTATTTTTTTTATTACTGAAATGATAAATATTGATAATATTAATCAATGTATTGAGTCTCAAGTTATGGCTGAATGTAATAGATCGGGTATAAGGACACATGTAATGGTTAAAGGCCATAGTACTGTTTAATGTAATGAAGATACCAGGTGGAAAAAATTGAATACCAATCTCATTCTAGATAGAGAAGCTCTACCTTCTCTCTAAAAAGAAAATCGATCCTTTCAAGTGCTATTGCCAGAGAGGAAGGTGTGAATCTCGGCTTCACCTTCCTCTCCATTTTCATTTCCTTTTCCTCTTCCTTTCCATTACCTTTTTGTGTATATGCTTCTATAGTAGTATTTTTCCACTGGTTGAGATTTTCTCAGATCTGCAACTCTCCGGCCATGAACAGTTGACACGCACCTCATCACAATGTTCCCCTCCGGCCGATCTATTGGGACGATGCAGAACCATGCCCAAAATGCCGGCACATGGTCCTCACATGCTTCTTGTTTCCACTTATGGCTTTCATGCGCTGCCGCGCTCTGCTAGCTACACGTGTCGTACCAACAGACTCCCCACCCTCTGATTCTTCAGATCGGCATGACTCCATCTCTATTCCACACACGCGTGGCCCTCACGCACTACTCCAGAGGCGCAAGTTGACTATTTCGCCGCTACACATCTGCCATTCTAATATCAGTCTATCCAAGTTATTACTTTTCCTAACCAGTGATCTTATGAAAGAGACTAAAAATCTCATTAACAAATACCTCAAGACTTCCAACTACAGTGCATCTGCTTGCACTGCCAGTATTGAATTACCTTCATAACGTCTTTTATGACAATATCATCTTTGTAGGACTTAGATAGAGACCAAGAAATTGGTCTCATAATCCCTTTTTTTTCTTTTTATTTTGTTGTTTTGGGTGTTTTATTAGAAAATCTCCCCCTCTCTAAGTTGTATCCTTTTTTATTTTAATGAAATTTACTCCTCTCTAAGTTGTATCCTTTTTTATTTTAATGAAATTTACTTGCTTAGGAAATAAAAATGCAATGAAGATACCAACATCTTTTAAAAAAAAAAAAAAAAAAACCAAACCGGTGTACCTATAATTACTATTTATTCCACGTCATCAGACCAAATTCGTGACCAAAACGCCGAGGCTTTTAGATCGCCCATCACCCACCCGTCTCTGCCTGTGAAAAAACTAAAAAGTGCAAAATGGGAAGCGAGAGGAAGTCGAAGGAGAAGAACATAAAGAAAAGGACCTCGATTTCTTCAGGCTCAGAAGGTACTTTAAAAAATTCCCTTACACAGTTCTTTTCCATTTGTTTCCCCTCCATTCTTTTCAATTTCCTCTACCCTGTTAATTGCCGAGGAAGCCGGAGAAATCCCAAAAGATCAAACAGATTTTTTTTTTCTCTGGTTTCGTTCTGCTGTCTTGGCTTATCTTTCTCTTCTCTTTCCCTACACTTCCTCACCAGCAAAACTAGAGTCTTAGGTTGGGTGTATTTTTCTTTCTTTGTTTTTGGGATTTTGTTGTAAATTTCATTTGTTGCTCGTGAAAGTGCAGATGAGCAGAACAGCAAGAGGCGGAGGACAGGAGAAGATGGCGAGAGGAGGAACAGAAAGAGTGATAAGAAGGAGAAGCTCAAGGGGAAAAAATATCATGATCACACCAAGCGCCATTCTGATAAAGGTTTTAAACTTTATTTCAAAAATATAATTTTTGTTTTTATTTCAAAATCTAGGATGAGCAGAATTTCTCTAGGTAGTATGGTTTTTAATAGGGTGCGTTTATAATTAGAATGTTTAGCAGTGCCCGTAATAATGCCATTTGAACTGTTAGGTTAAAACTAAGATTATTGGGTACCGTTGCATATATTACTCATCAATTAAAAACTACCCATTACATGAAATCAAAGGTCTTAGTAGAGGCGGACCAAAGCCACTGAATTAAAGGTTTTTGGTTTTGGCCTTTCCTCTGAAATTCGAATGAGTCGTAAATAATTGCAGTCCAACTTAATCAATCAATCTGTGGGTTTCTTTCTTCTCGGCACGGCAGGCATGGGTAAACTATGTGGGTTTTTGGCCTAGAAAATCTCCTATAATCAATCAATCTGATTTTTTTGTTCACAATAGAAAAGAAATTGGTAGAGCTAATGATCATATGAGACCTAGGTAAGTTTTCTAGGCTATAAGATCATGTTGTGCAAAAGACAAACTAGAAATGATATTTACTATTGTAAACTCCCGTATAAATATGATGGAGCTCAGCATATGGTTGGAGAGGAATTGAAGATGTTTTGAAGATTGTGAACGCTCTATGGGGGAACTTCGGGAATTTTTCTTTAGCACTTTAAGTTTTTGGATGAAGAATCTTGTAAGGGATGGGAACATTTATAATGTTCTACATTAGTCATGTTTTGTTTTAGCTTGTATTTAGGTGTATTCACTTGTATACATCATGTGTACTTGGGCTATGCCTATTTACTTGGAATAAAATTCTCTTATTAACTATCAAAAAAAAAGAAAATATGATGAAGCTCAGCATGATACTTGACAATTGCCCCTACTTGCCAGTGGACGGATAGATATGGCAGGTGAAGCGCGAAGGCGATGGATATTTGAGTGGTTGAAAGAGTTGGTATTGCAAACCTAAGTATTGATATGAATAATAGAGCTTCGGTAGTGGTAGTAGCTTCAAAGAAATTGGTAGTGTATGTCTTGAATAGGAAAGCATTCAAAAAGTATGAACTCAACCAAGTGCAGGCAGTAATGGCTTCGTGATGACCAGAAATAAGCAGACCAAGAACTTTATTATTAATATCTAATTAAGCCATGTACTACTGTTGATTCTCTGTGCAAGTCAAAAAGCATGTGAGACTGTTTGTTTGGCAATGCAAGTATTCTCATATAGTTTCAAATATATCCTTCCCAAACATCACTCAAACGCAAAACACTTTTCAATTTCTAATCTTCTACCTTTTCCTCTAATCATTGCAACTTTCCTAAACTCCCCGAACAAAACACAAAAAACAATTCAACTTTTTCAAATTTCAAAACAAAAATTATATTAAAACAATTATTTAACTTTATAATACTTTTATTCAGCTTTTTTCTCTTTCCTTTAACAAAACCCAATAAAACATCTTAATTCGAACCATTTCACTAACATTTACAGATATACAGTAATGTTCTAAGTATCCAAACGGGGGCTAAGTGTTGCGTAGGGCTTGCCTTGCCCTTAGCCAAATCAGTCTTTCTCTGCTTAATGATCTTCAAGAGCCCCTTCCTAATGAGGTTTGAGCCGTTGATTGTGTGGCCTAATGGTCTTCTTGGCAAGTCATTTAGGATTGATATGATTCTGGTTCTGGATGCCAAAGCCTGGAATGGATTGACAAATCTTGCTGTATGGTTGGGATCCTTGAGAGTAACAAACATGTGGCAAGTGAACCAAAAATTATACCTGTTGACCGAAGTAACTAATAGATATAATTTTTCTTGGTTACTGTGGGATCAACCACATAATTTAGAAAGAGGTTTTTCCACCAATCTTATTCTTTTTCACTGAATTATTCATGTTATGGATGCCTAGAGGGAGGGAGGGAGGAGGGGTTGATGGAGGGATTTTTCTAGTTGCCTTTTGTCATGATTTATGTATTAATAGCTGGTAATTACTCCATTTTGTCCTTCATGCATAGTATCCGTTTGTTTACACTGTTGGTTTAAGGTTTTTCATGGCAAAATTTTATCTTATTGACATTTTATTGTTGCCTCAGAAAAGAAGTCCAAAGATAAACACAAAAGTAAAAATCACAAAAGTGATCGCCACTTGGTAAGTCCTCTTAGATTCCCATACTCCCTAAGTTTGCACAAATGTTATATATAGAAAAAAAATCCTTATATCACTTGTTACGGTTCTGTACTCTCTTTGCCACTCAGACCTTCCCATTGTTTAATTGAAAATCATCTGCTGTTTGCGAAGATTGTCTGAGATTAATTCGATGTTTGCCATTCCTGCTGTTATCATGCATCACACAATTTTAGCTGCCAGGATCCAGATAAGGAGCACCTGGTGTTTAGATTATAAAGCGGAGTATGTAACTTGAAAATTGAAGGTTTCAATTACATTCTTATCAAAGGTTTTGAAACAGAAGTTCTCTCTTTCTTATTTTGTTTGATTGAGACCATCTTTGACAGAGACTGCATATTATGTAATTTTTGTTTGGATATTCCTTGAGAAGGCTATTGCAGTCAAGATAAGTGAAGTAAGGGATTGCTAGATTATGGGGACTTTTACTGTTTTATCTCTACTAGTGTTGAAAATTTACCAGGTAGTGTTTGGTTTTATAGATGTCCAAATTTATCCATTGGCCATGCATATCTATCCGCTGATGCTAGTAGTTTTTTTATGTTCTTTTTCAGAAGCACGAGGTCCAAGAGCTGAGCAATGATGACTATTTCTCTAAGAATAATGAATTTGCTACCTGGTTGAAAGAAGAGAAAAATGTGTTTTTCTCTGAGCTTTCATCTGAGTCTGCACACGAACTGTTCTCAGACTTTGTCAAGGCTTGGAACAAGCGAAAGCTTGAATCCCGTTACTATGAGGGCATTACCAGAGGGCCCCGGACATCCCATCACTGGAAAATCAAAGGGTAGCAAGAATGTATGGCACTGGCTAATTCCTGCTCATTTATATTTTTTGTTCTTTGGCCATGGATTTGCAGTGTGCTTAGGAAGAATATTTGTATTTTCTTGATGTATATGATACTTGAAGCATGTTATCAGCAGTTTTCATCCATAGTTTTACCATGAAGAGTGCTTGTAAAGAAAGAGAAAAGGGAATCTCGGAATGGGTGCGGGGGAAAGCCAAGGTTAAGTCTAGGTTTTTTAGGCAGAAATGTTGGGATGGTTAATGCTTCAGTTTTATGCATCACACGGCCCCCGAGGCCGCATAGATATGCAGCGCCTTTCATCTCAGAACACTGAAGCGCAGGCTGATGATATTTAGCATTTGGTTTCGCATCTGCCTTAAATGCAGGAGACTCTAGTTAGGAGATTGACTTGCTCATGGTTTATCAGAGGCTTCGATTATTTTTTTCTTTTTTGAAATTAAATGTTATGGTTCTTAGATGTCATTTTTCAGGTGAGGATGAGCACTGAGTTTTAGAGTTATATGGGAAACATGGGCAAGTAAAAACCTGTTTTTAACTAGTCGGGTTGCAGACCCGATCATAATAACCGACAAACCCGGGTTGGGCCAGGCTGGGCCACTTTAAGCGGGCCCATCTAGTTTATGGGTTATTTGCACAGCCCTATGTATGTGTTTTGCAATTTAGTTAATCCTTTTTTATTAAATAGCAATCCAACTGATTTCTTCAAGAATTTCATACCGGGTTAGGATTCAGTCAAAAGCTTATAGGTAAGTGAGTTTGGAATGGTAATTCATGAGAAAAGTTATAATCATGACATAAATTGGCATCGCCTTGATTTCTTCGAGGTTTTCGAGCTTTGTCATGGATTAGTGTCACCGCTAATAAAGTAGTATCCCTTGTTCTACATCCTGTTTTTATAAAAACAAAAAACTGTTAATACAGCAAGACAATGATTAGATATGAAAGCTCAAAACATCACTCACTTGACTCAAGCTAAATTCTAGATGGATGTTTTGATGATTGGCCTCTTGCCCATCTTTTGTTCTTGTTATTTTAAGAATATGTTTTAGTTCAACTAGGGTCGGAATGAGACAATTGTACTCAACAAGTGACTTGAGATCGCCATGATCAGGCTAGAACTCGGATTGATTTGTTTATTAAATGAGCTGTTGAGAACACAATTAGGATTAATTATTAAAAGATACAACTCGTATAAAACTTGGTTTGACTCGTATAAGCTTGTATAAAGTTGAATAACTTCTTATTTATTTATTTTGTATAGTATTATTTCTATATTTTATAAAAATATTAAAGGAAATTATGTTTCTAATATACAATATATTACAAGAATCCTTATGAATTTAATCATTGATATGCTATGCGTATATATAAACTTTATAAAGATATTACCAAAAGGTCAAATTTTGTAGATAAAATTATAATAATTTATTTTATCTCAATGAAACAACTCATGAATAAACTTGAACTCGATCGAATATTATATGGGTTATTTGTTAACAAAGCATCCAACTTGTTGAAAAGTTCGAGTTCGACTCGTATAAACGAACAATATGATCCACTATTTATTTAAATTAGACTCGTTAAGACCCTAAGTTCAACTCACACTTGCTCTTTCTTTGTAAAGTAATAGAAGATGAGGTAGTGGGAGGATGTCCTGCTGAAGAAGCAAAATACTCCATCGAGGAAGGACATGATCGATTGATGGAATGAAATACAATTTGTTAAAAAGAAAATCATATTATTATTAAAGCGTTATATTGATTACTATTGTCATGAAAGTTATTTTTAAAAATGGGAAGAGAGCCTCAGCTGCTCATCTAGACAACCAAATGGTTAGCGTCGCTTGACAACAGGCATCGAAGAAACAGTTTTTTTCATCTTTTTTTTTTCTTTTCGCCCTTAGTCATTCCCGAGTCTCAACGACCAACACCAGAGCTGGCTAGGTGCTGTAGAAAACTCTCTCCAGCTCTCACACTCTTCACAATCATCTCTCCAACCTCTTTTCCTCTCCTAAACCACTTCAAGACAGTAAACATTTCTTTCCCATGCATAGAAGAGCCCGCAAAACATGGCGTCCCATTCCTCTCAAACCATCCCGATCCCGAAATCTCGAGCTTTGCTCGCAAAGGTTTCTCAGATATTTCCCGGGAAATCGTTGGGAGAGCAGTGCATGGACTGTGCATGAAGGGGTTAGTGCGTTTGAGTATCTTTCATTCGAACACTTTAATAAATATGTATTCAAAGTTTGGTCATATACGGTGGGCTTGGGACGTGTTCGATCAAATGTCTCATAGAAACGAAGCTTCGTGGAATAACATGATGTCAGGTTTTGTTCGAGTGGGTCTTTACTCTGAAGCTTTTGGATTCTTTCGTGGAATGTGCGTACATGGTGTCGAGCCAAGTGGTTTTTTGATTGCTAGCTTGGTAACGGCGTGTGAGAGGTCGGATTGTATGTTAGATGAAGGACTTCAAGTCCATGGTTTTGCTGTTAAGATTGGATTGCCATGTGATGTTTTTGTAGGGACTTCTCTTTTGAATTTTTATTTCACCTATGGGTCTGTTTCTTCCGCTCTGAAGCTCTTTGAGGAGTTGCCTGAGCGGAATGTAGTCACTTGGACTTCGTTGATTGTTGGATTCTCAGATAGCGGAGATTTGGGACAAGCTATAGATATATATCGGCTTATGAAGCGTGAAGGGGTATGTTGCAACGAGAACACACATGCTGCAGTAATTAGTTCTTGTGGGATGCTTGGAGATGAACTATTGGGTAATCAAGTTCTTGGGGATGTTGTAAAGTCCGGGTTAGAGACTAATGTTTCTGTGGGAAACTCCCTCATATCAATGTTTGGTAGTTTTGGCCACATGGAGTCAGCCTGCCACGTGTTTGATCACATGGATGAACATGACACGATATCATGGAACTCAGTGATTGCTGCAAATACACATAATGGACTTTTTAGCGAATCATTAAGATATTTTTATCGGATGTCTTATGTCCATAAGAAGATAGATTCTACAACACTCTCAACTTTGTTAACAGTGTGCGGTTCTGTAGATAATCTTAAGTGGGGCAGAGGTATTCACTGTCTAATTGTAAAAATGGGGCTAGAAACAAATGTTTGTGTATGCAATACTCTTATAAATATGTACTCTGAGGCAGGAAGAAGTGAGGATGCAGAGCTGGTATTTCACGCGATGCCAGAGAAGGACTTGATCTCGTGGAACTCCATGGTGACATGCTACGTTCAGGATCACAAGTTCCTGGATGCCTTAGAACTTTTTATGGAAATGATTCGAGTGGGAAAAGCAAGAAGTCATGCGACTTTTACAAATCTCTTGGCTGCCTGTTCAGATCCTAAATTTCTTGTTGTAGGCAAGAGTGTTCATGCCCTCGTAACCCTTGCTGGCTTGCATGACAACTTGATTGTTGGCAATGCATTAGTTTCTATGTATGGAAAATCTGGTATGATGGCTGATGCAAAAAAAGTATTCCAAACAATTCGCAAGCGAGATGAAGTAACATGGAATGCACTCATAGGTGGTCACTCTGAAAATGCACAACCGGATGAAGCGGTAGAAGCTTTTAGATTCATGAGAGAAGATGGTGTACCTGCAAACTACATTACAATTGTGAATGTTCTTGGTGCTTGCTTTACTGCTGATAATCTACTAAAACACGGGATGCCTATCCATGCACATATAGTTCAGACAGGATTTGAATCAGACATGTACGTGCAGAATTCCCTAATCACAATGTATGCGAAGTGTGGGGACCTGAATTCAAGTAATTACATTTTTTGTCATTTAACTGTTAAGAACTCTATCACGTGGAATTCTATAATTGCTGCAAATGCTCATTATGGCCAAGGGGAAGAGGCTCTTATCCTTTTTGCCAAAATGAGACATGCTGGACTAGATTTAGATCAGTTCAGCTTCTCTTTAGCTCTTGCTGCTAGTGCTGATTTGGCCATGCTGGAGGAAGGCCAGCAGCTTCACAGCTTGGCAATTAAACTTGGGTTTGACTCAGATCATTATGTTATAAATACTGCGATGGATATGTATGGAAAATGTGGAGAAATAGACGATGTGCTACGAGTACTTCCCCTACCAGGCTACAGGTCACGATTAGCATGGAACATTTTGATATCAGCTTTTGCAAGACATGGATGTTTCCAGAAGGCTAGGGATACTTTTGACGAAATGCTAAAGCTGGGGGTGAAACCTGACCATGTTACCTTTGTCTCTCTTCTATCTGCATGCAGTCATGCGGGTCTTGTAGGTGAGGGTCTTGCGTACTATGCTTCAATGACGAGAGAATTTGGTATCCCAGCAGGAATAGAGCACTGTTCATGCATGATAGACCTTCTTGGGCGATCAGGAAGGCTTGCTGAGGCTGAAAATTTTATCAAAGAGATGCCAGTCCCAGCGAATGATTTGGTATGGCGGATCATGCTGGCTGCATGTAAAATTCATGGCAATGTGGAGGTTGCAAAGAAAGCTGCCGGACATCTTTTTGAGTTAGCTCCATCAGATGACTCAGCCTATGTTCTTTATTCAAATGTCTGTGCGACTACTGGGAGATGGGAGGACGTAGAGAATGTCAGAAGGCTAATGGGATCTAACAGCATAAAGAAGAAGCCTGCGTGCAGTTGGGTAAAGTTGAAAAATAAGGTGAGTTCTTTTGGAATGGGAGATCAGTCCCATCCAGAGACCAAGCAAATATTCTCCAAGTTGGGAGAACTTAGGAAGATGATTAAAGAAGCAGGTTATGTTCCTGATATAACCTATTCACTGCATGATATGGATGAAGAACAAAAAGAGCACAATCTTTGGAACCACAGTGAGAGAATTGCCCTAGCATTTGGGTTGATCTATACTCCAGAAGGTTCACCCATCAGGATTTTCAAGAATCTTCGTGTTTGTGGTGATTGCCATTCTTTTTACAAGTTTGTTAGTGGAACTGTTGGGCGGAAAATCATTTTAAGGGATCCATACAGGTTTCACCATTTTAGCGGTGGGAAGTGTTCTTGTTCGGATTATTGGTAATTAAGGCTAGAATGGAGTCTGGGACTTGGGTAGTATTTTTTTCTGTTTAGAAAAGCTAATTATTAGCTTAGATTATTGGCTCTTAGAAGTACACAGGTAATGACTTCTGGGATGAAAGACGAGGAATGTGGCATCGGGTATAGGTTTGGCAGGAATCCCATAATCTATTTGGATTACCATCCCAATCGATGATTACAGTTATTTTTGCACAATATCTCTGTATTTATATCCTTGGTTCAATTGATATCTTTTAATGAAAATTCATATGCTAAATTTTTCAAAACACCCATCTTGCCAATCCACAACTAGAAATGAGGAGACTATACCCGTTACACCCCTAACTGGGTATTTATTCCGCCATCCTGTCCAACATGCCAGAGCGGCTATGCACAAATTTATTCTATATATCTATATCTATACTAATATATAAAATGCGAATAGCTTATTTACAGTATTTTTGTCTAACTTTTTTTTTTCTATTTTACCTTTAATTTTATTTGACAATTACGGTAATTTTCATTTTATTTTTATTTTACCGACAGTTATTTTGGTCTTTGTATATTCACACAGACTGATTTTAACTTTTCCTGTTTTATTTCCAATTTTACCCCTTAATCTTATTGTTCAGTTCGTTGTCCTTGGTGTCATTTTGCTTCGCCGACTTAATTTTAATGTCTTTTTCCAGTTAAAGCTTATCACTTTGCCTGACAAATTCAATCGGATTTAAGATTGAAATTTATATGCTCATGCTTCATTCATTCCGTTCATTGTGCTCGCTACTCTCTCTATTCTTAACTTAAAAAAAAAAAAAAAAAAATTATCCTGGACGAAGTTATTCGTGAATCTCAACAGTTGCAGGTATGTTCTCGTTGTTTCTCTCAATATTGTAAGAATTAATTGTATTATACGAATGAATTTGTTACAGTTTCTAATTAGATGATATGCATATGCATCACAGCAAAAATAGAAAAATGGAAATAAATATATTTGCGTATTCACATCTGTATTTTACAAAAAGTAAACCCAACATAAAAATCAAACCCATCATACAAATTGCGTCTTCAGATTTGTTCGTATGTACTAAGATCACCAAAAAAAAAAAAAACCGAGTTAGAGTGAAAAAAAAAAGTGCCAGAAATGAGACATGAAAGAGAAAATAGAAACGGAAGGAAAAAATAAAACTTGGATCCGAAATGGAAAAACCCTAAACACAGATCGCACAAAAAAAAAAAATTCTACAGATCTGAAAAATACAAAGCTAATATACATCAAAAGCCGAATAACAAGAAAAAAAAAAGACACCCAAACAAAGTGCCTCAGTACACCCAAAAAATACACGCAAGACGAAATACACCCAAAAAAATACACATGTAAACAAAATACATGCAAACAGAGTGCCTCAATACACCCAAATAATACACAAACGAAAAAAATCTCACCTTCAGATGCCATCGAGAAAAAAAAAAATGAGGGAGAGGGCATGTGAGGGAGCTCGGCATGGGCTGGGGAATGTGGGTACGGCCAAAGCGTGGAGGTTCGGCGTGGTGGGGGGCTGCGATGTGCGGCCATAGGCAGCGGATCTGAGCCGCAATGCATAGGAGACATCCCAACCACAATACATACTCTACCAGAGACAAACAGAGACCCAACGAACAACAAATCCAACCGAGAAACCCAAAAATATCCATTAAAAAAAAAAAAAAGACCCCCACAAGAAAGAAAAACAGATTTAACATGCAACCGAGAAACCCAAAAAAAAAAAAACTACCTTTCAGCCAAGAAGAAAAAAAAAAGAACAAAAAAAAAACTCCATCAAAAATAAATTTACCCTTTTCTTCAAATGAAGCGACAGAGAGGGCGTGAGGGAAGAATGGTTGTCACCGGCCAGAAAAATACAGAACATGCGAGGAGAAGAACATTAGAGAAGGGACGGAAAATAACAAGAAAACAAAAAAAAAACAAACAAAAATCAAACAAAAAAAAATGTAAAAGCAGGAGAAGAAGAGGGGGGCGCGGGGAGGCAGAAACAGAGAGAGAGAACGGAAGGTGGGTATGGAAGGAGAATCTCGAAGGAAAAAAAAAAAGGCAAACCAAACGGAGAAAACATCAAACACATCTGAACGCAAAGCAAAAAAGAAAAAAACAAGGAAAAACGGTGCCGTTTTGATCATTGGGTTATTGGAAAATGATTAATTTCGGGCTTAGATGAGTTGGGTTTTTATTTTTATTTTTTTTATTTTAATAAATAAAAAAATACATTATTATATGTTTTTTTATTTAGCTATTAGGACATATTTCATCTAAATTTTTTCACTAAATATTTCAATTTTACATTTAGTTCTATTAACAATTTAAAATATGAAAAATTAAATAAAAAATGTTGTAAAATTTTATTTTTCTTGATTTATATATTGATAATTAATTACAGATTTAATAATAATATTTATAAAAAATTTTCATTACTTATGTATTAGTATATAGTTCGTTTAAATTTAATGTGTAAATTTTGCATAAAAGTTTATTAAGAATTTAAAATGTTTTTTGGTCTTAAATTTAAGTTTTAAATTTTTCTACTTAATATATCAATTCTACATAAAATTATATTAAGAATTTAAAATGTCAAAAAAAATTTGAGTTATAAATAAAATTTTTAAATGTTTTTGCTTAATATATGACTTATAAATAATCATAAACTTTATATTTACACTTGTTTGACTAAATATCTTCAAATATAATAGTAAACTAAAATTTAGTGTGCAGTAGTGGATTAACAATAAATTAAAGTTTTTTTTTGCATTATAAAATTTTCCCATATTAATTTAGTGTTATAAATTTCTTGCATAATTATAACTTGAAATTTTATGATTTGTAAATTTGTGTGCATGGGTCGAATATTTAGTCCTATTTTTTTCAAAATTTCTTCCAAAATTTTTAAAAAATTTTATAAACAATTCTTGATTAATATAAACAATATAAAGGAAAGTAAAAAAAATAAAGTTATCTTTTTTATATTCTTTATTTTTGTCATTTTTTTACAATCTTTTATTTACAAAAATGATAAGAAAATTGTCTGAATTTTTATAATTAACTGTTTGTTTGGAATGAAATAGTAAAACACCATTACCATTTTACTTACTAATTACTTCAAAGTTATGGTTATTGAATTTTTATACATAAATATAGTACTTAGTTTTTTTATTTTAAAACTTTCGACTGCATAATTGATTTACAATTTGTTTAATTGGAAAATTGTTAACCAAACTGTTTTTTTATTTTGAATGTCTTTGATTGATATGCATGTTGTATTTTTTTTATGTAATTATTATTTGATTTTTTTCTTCATTGACGTTACAGTTATTATTATTTCTAAAGAAAATATAAGGTTTATACAAATTAATTACAAAATAAAAATAATGACCATTTTTGTAAGAACAAAATAATCATAAACTTTATATTTACACTTGTTTGACTAAATATCTTCAAGTATAACAGTAAACTAAAATTTGTTGTGCAGTAGTGGATTAACAATAAATTAAAGTTTTTTTTTGCATTATAAAATTTTCCCATATTAATTTAGTGTTATAAATTTCTTCCATAATTATAACTTGATTTGTAAATTTGTGGGCATGGGTCGAATATTTAGTCTTATTTTTTTCAAAATTTCTTCCAAAATTTTTAAAAATTTATAAACAATTCTTGATTAATATAAACATTATAAAGGAAAGTAAAAAAAATAAAGTCATCTTTTTTATATTTTATATTTTTGTCATTTTTTTACAATCTTTTATTTACAAAAATGATAAGAAAGTTATCTGAATTTTTATAATTAATTGTTTGTTTGGGATAAAATAGTAAAACACCATTACCGGCATGTGAGGGAGAGAGGGAGCTCGGCGTGGGCTGGGGAAGGTGTGTGATGACCCGTTTTTTAGTGTATTTTCGCTGAAATAATTGTTTTTATTTTAATTAATATATCAGTTATTTATTTTAATTTATTTACGTTTTAAAATTTGGTTTTTTAATTTATTTGATGTTGTGTTTTATTTCTTTTAGATGTTTTGTGGTTTTTAATCCCTTTTCGGCGGTTTGTTTTGTTTTCCCGGAGTGAGGATTGGACCTCATTTTTTTTTACATCTTTTTCCTTTTTCTCTTTTTTCCTTTTTTTCTTTTTCCCTTCTTTTCTTTTTCCTTTCTTTTTCTTTTTTCTTCTTTTTCTTTTTCCTCCTGCTTTCCCCCGCGTCGACCCCCCCGATATCTCTCTCTCTCTTCTCTCTCCTCACCCACGGCCGGAATCTTCTTCAGCCCAGATCGCCGCCGTCCGGCCACTGTTTGGCTCACCGCCTGTCTCGTTCGAACCCCCTCCCTCCGGTGCACCTTCCCACCAAATATCTCCCCCTGCCGGCCGGCCGTTTGGCCGGAAATCCTCCTCAAAGCCCTACGGTTTTTCGTCCGTTCCACCGCTGTCGCTCCACCTCCGGCCACCATTTCTTCACCACTTCATCACCGGTCCATTGCCGTCCTAACCCACCCTTTTTCGGCCTCCAACTACCACCGGAACAGCTCCTACGAGCTTGATCTCCGATTTGCGTCTTCCGGCCTATTTCCGGCGATTCCGCCGCCACCCACGGCCAACCACCACTTCCAATAGCTTCACAATCATTCCTAGACCATTCCCTATCAATTTCGTGTCCTAGTTTGTCCCCGTTCAAAAGTGGGTTTTTCACAACCTACGGCCACAGTGAATTTTCACTGTGACGTTGCTTTTCCAGCGCCGTTTGCAACGCCTCGTGTTTTCTAAAATTGCCATATAGTGCTGTAAGTATTTTCCAAACCCTATTTTCAGATTTAAATATATATTGCTCTTTCAATTAATTAATCTGCTGGTTGGTTGATTCCGGACTGAGTCCGAGGAGTTCGGGGGTCGGATGGATGGAGGACGGAGTTACTTGTTTTATTGATTTATGTTGGTTGGTTATTTTATTATGCATTGATATGGCATTTCATGGTGCATGCACGTGTGTTTTTGTTTATGTGTGAAAAGCCTGTGTATTGGCGTAAGTGGTCTTACGGGTGCGTGTGTATCACGACCCCAAGCCGAGATGGGGTATTATCCCGGTGGAGCTCCTCTGGTCACTCGGGAGTGGAATAAATTGAGTGATGTCCCCTGAGTTGTCGCTAGACGACGGGAGCGGGGGCTAGGGGTTGCTTGGCTACGAACGCGCCGGGCGCGGAACCGAGCATCGCTCTACGCACCGACTCCGTGGCCCTTCGCTGGTGAGGGCTAGAGGATGTTTGGCTACGAACGTGCGGGGCACGGAACTGGGCATCGCTCGTTAGGTGTCACATGCGTGGTGGTACTCTGCGGTGTGGCACTGGAGCCAGGGTGTGCGGATGACCCCTAGGGGAGGTCATGGTGCATACGGATAAAATGTGACTTTGGCGTGTTTTCCGGAAAGGATGTGTTTTTGGGCCAAATGGGTTTTTGGCGTGTGTGGAAACTGTGTCTTTGGGTTTTGTGCATTGGGCATGTTTCATGCATATTGTTTGAGTTCTATGTGTTTTATCTGGTAGTGTTTGAGTTTTACTTACCTGCGGTACCATTTTTGGTTCCGTAGCTTTTGGTGCAGAGTTAGAGGACGAAGAGGAGGAGGCTGAGCCCGAGGATGCGGCTCCGCCGGGGTTGCTGATGCTATGTTTTATATTTGTTTAAAACTGTATTTGTGTTTTTGTAATATTTTATTTATGTATGTTTTAAACAGCTTGTATTACGTTAAGAAAAATTCTGGTACTTAGTTATGACTTTCGTTATCCGCTGTTCTTTCGTGCACATTTGTTGCCTTTGCACACACTTGTCACCCGTTGATGGGATGGTGACCTAGGTTGTCACCATCCGGACGTCTCGATTTTCCCGTGTTCGGGCGTGGGGGTTTGGGGGCGTCACAGGTGGTATCAGAGCGGTTTGGCTCTGGGTAAAACCACATGTCCCGTAGGCAGTACCAGAATGTTTTTTTAAAGTTGTGTTTTAAAAATTATGTTAAGTACAGTTGTTTTATTTGTTTTATTTGTTTGAACTTGTTTGTTTGTTTGTATTTATTTGGTTATGTTTTTGCAAGCTGGTTTCTTTTGTTTCTTGCTGTGTGGTGTTGGTTTTGTTTTTGTTGGTTTTATGATGGTTTTATTTGTTTTCTTAAAGGAGGGTCAAGAGTGGTGTTGTGGCAGGAAAATGGGGAGACCAAGGAAATCTACCCAAGAACCACGGGACAATACCTCCAGGGATGACTCCCTAGCCGAAGCAATATGGCAGATGACAGAATTTATGCAGCAGAGTGCGAGGTCTCAACAAACAGGGCCTTGGCCACAACAAGGACCTTGGCCACAACAAGGGGGTCCTTGGCCACCGTCAGGAGGGCCTTGTCCACCATCAGGAGGGCCTTATCCACCGTCAGGAGAGCCTTGTCCGCAACAAGGAGGGTATTGGCCACAACCAGGAGGTCCTTGGCCATATCAGGGAGGGCCTTGGATGTATCTAGGAGGGTCCAGTAGCATGGTGCAAGCCGGATGCACCTATGAGCGCTTCCTGGCGCATAGGACTCCACACTTCACTGGAAATGAGGATCCACTTCAGGCTGGAAAATGGATCAAAGATCTGGAGAAAACTTTTGAGGTGTGTGGATGCACTGAGGCACAGCAAGTACTCTACGCCAGCTATCTCTTGCAAGGTACCGCTTCTGATTGGTGGGATACCAAGAGGGTGTTGTTGGAATCTGAACTGGGATCTTTCGCTGCGGTGACCTGGCAGCGTTTCAAGAAGGAGTTCAATGACCGCTTCTTTCCCGCATCGGTAAGGAAGCAAAAGGCAAGAGAGTTCTCCAATCTGGTCCAAGGGGGCGCGACAGTGGAACAGTACGCCCGGAGGTTCATAGAACTTGAGCGGTTTGCTCCTCACCTTGTCGCCACTGAGGAGATGCGAGCAGATCGTTTCCAGGAGGGGCTACGTCATGACATACGCCGTATGGTGGTCAGCCATCGGATATCCACTTTTCAGGAATTAGTGGATGTGGCTACCCTTGTGGAGCGGGAAAATAATCTGAGTGTGGGTTCCCCTCCAGGGCATAAGAGACTGAGTTTTTCTGGTGAAGGAAGCAGCTCGGGTTCGCCCTAGAAGTTTGTTCAGCGGACCGGAACTCGACCTCCAACGTCCTCAGGTGTTCGTATGGGAGGACGGGTGCCTATTTGTGGAGCTTGTAATAGAGCTCATGAGGGCGAGTGTCGGATGAGTAGCGGACCCCAGTGTTACCGGTGTGGCCAAGTGGGACATATCGCTCGGGATTGCTCCGTCAGAGTTCAAGAAAGCCGTGGAGGTAGACACGGTGGAAGAACCAACCCGAGACAAGCAGTGCAAGCCCGGGTTTATGCTGTCACACCCGGAGAGGTGGATGATGAGGCACCAGCGACCCATGATGCTGGAGTAATTACAGGTATGGTTTAATTTAATCTTAAGTTGGATTTAATTTTTGGTGTTTGTGGTTTATTCTTTGCTTTTTGGATTTCATAGGTTGATGTGTTTGGTTCAGGAAGAGTTCGTTTGTATGAGTTTTATGCTTGTACTTTGTTTGATTCCGGTGCTTCACGGTCGTTTGTATCTTCCAAGTTTGCTCGGGTGTGTAATTTGGTCACGGAACCGTTGCCGAAGTCTATGGTAGTGGCTCTACCCGATGGTGAGATGGTGTGGTGTTCCAAGATTACTTTGGGATGCCCGTTAAACTTTGAGGGAAGGTTCTTGGATGCTGATTTGGTGGTGTTCAAGCTGTTGGGCTTCGATATCATCCTCGGGATGGATTGACTATACCGATATTCTGCGAGTATTAATTGCAGAAGTCGGATAATTAGCTTCCAGCTTCCAGATGGTGATTGTCTGGAATTTGTGGGGAGTAGATTAAAAGAAAAACCGATAATTATATCGGCGATTCAGGCAAGACGAGAGATTGCTTGGGGAGCGGATGCATTCTTGGTGCAGATGGTGTCCACGCCGTCTGAGAAGAAGTCTTTGGCAGACATTCCAGTTGTGGAAGAATTCCCCGATGTGTTTGTGGATGACTTGCCCGGACTACCCCCTGTTCAGGAGATGGAGTTTGTTATAGACTTGGAACCTGGAGCGGCTCCTGTGCATAAAGCTCCTTATCGCATGGCACCGGCTGAATTGAAAGAGTTGAAGACTCAGTTGCAAGAACTGGTAGAGAAGGGATTTATTCAGCCTAGTACGTCGCCGTGGGGTGCACCAGTTTTATTTGTTAAGAAGAAAGATGGAACCCTCCGTATGTGCATTGATTATCGGGAATTGAACAAGGTGACCATCAAAAATAAATATCCTCTCCCGCGGATTGATGATTTGTTTGACCAGCTTCAAGGAGCAGCCGTGTTCTCTAAGATTGATCTGAGGTCGGGATACTACCAGCTGAGAATCAGAGACCAGGATGTGCCTAAAACTGCTTTCAGGTCGAGGTATGGGCATTATGAATTCAAGGTGATGCCGTTTGGGTTAGCTAATGCCCCTGCAGCGTTCATGGATTTAATGAATCGAGTGTTTCGACCTTATCTGGATTCCTTTGTGGTAGTATTTATTGATGATATACTGATTTATTCCCGAGATGTTGAAAAGCATGTGTATCATCTTAGTCTGGTACTTGAGAGATTGAGAGAACACCAGCTATACGCCAAGCTCAGTAAGTGTGAATTCTGGTTGGAAGAAGTTAAATTTCTTGGGCATGTAATTTCCCGGGGCGGAGTGGCAGTTGATCCTATTAAGGTAGAAGCCATATTGTCATGGCAGCGCCCGACAACAGTGCGCGAGGTCAGGAGTTTCTTGGGGCTTGCTGGTTACTACCGAAGATTTGTAGAGGGTTTTGCTCGCCTATCCGGACCTCTCACAGCTTTGACTCGGAAGAATACAGAATTTGTTTGGTCAGAGAAATGTAAGAGAAGCTTCCAGGAATTAAAGAACAGGTTGACGACGGCACCAGTGTTAGCACTCCCAGAACTGCATAAGCCATTCGTAGTCTTCAGTGATGCGTCTAAGTTTGGTTTGGGTTGTGTCCTTATGCAGGAAGGACGGGTTGTAGCCTATGCATCTCGTCAGCTAAAGGACCATGAAAAGAACTATCCGACGCACGATCTAGAATTGGCTGCGATTGTTTTTGCCCTTAAGATCTGGCGGCACTTCTTGTATGGGGAAGCTTGCGAGGTATTTATTGATCACAAGAGTTTGAAGCATTTGTTTTCCCAGAAAAATCAGAATATGAGGCAGAGGCGATGGCTGGAGCTAATCAGTGACTATCAGTGTGAGATCAAGTACCATCCGGGGAAGGCTAATATAGTTGCTGATGCTTTGAGCCGGAAGTCACATTTGGAAGATGAAGCCGAGCCGTCAGAATTGGAGTCGTTGCTTTGTGGGATGAGAAGGCTCCTTATAGAGAGTTCGCAGCAAGTAGAGATTTTATCTTCAGTTCTTGATATTCGGGTAACTGATTTTGAAGAATTGAAAACTCTCCAAAGAAAGGATCCGAAGCTGCTGAACATCAGGAAAAGAGTCCGAAAATCTCGAGGGCCGTTGCATTATAGCATGGATAATGATGGGATACTTCGGTTCCGAGATCGCAGAGTGGTCCCAAAGGACTCAGATTTCAAAGAACGGATCATGGCGGAAGCTCATGCGGCCCCGTATTCAGTTCATCCGGGCAGTACAAAGATGTATCGAGACTTGAAGAAGAATTACTGGTGGGATGGAATGAAGAAGGACGTTGCCTTATATGTGGAGAAATGCCACACATGCCGTCAGGTGAAGGCCGAGCACCAGAGACCTACAGGTATGCTCCAACCCCTCCCTATTCCTGAGTGGAAGTGGGATGACATCACGATGGACTTCGTAGTGGGTTTGCCGAGAACGCCCAGTGGGAAGAATTCTGTTTGGGTGATTGTGGACCGGTTAACGAAGAGTGCTCATTTTCTGCCTGTTAATAACACCGACTCTTTGGGTAAGTTAACCCGTTTGTATGTCAAAGAGATAGTACGGCTACACGGCGTACCAAAGAGTATAGTGTCGGATCGAGACCCGAGGTTTACGTCGCAGTTCTGGAAGAGTTTGCAGGCAGCTTTGGGTACTAAGTTGAAGTTCAGTACTGCTTATCACCCGCAGACAGACGGCCAGTCAGAGCGCACCATTCAGACCCTGGAAGACATGTTGCGAGCATGTGTCATGGAATTCCAAGGAAGTTGGGAAAACCATTTGCCACTCATCGAGTTTGCATACAATAACAGCTTCCATGCGACCATTCAGATGGCTCCCTATGAAGCTCTTTATGGGAGAAAGTGCAGGTCGCCCTTATGTTGGGATGAAGTTGGGGAGAGTAGGATAATTGGACCCGAAATAGTTCAAGAGATGCAAAGCCAAGTCCGGATCATCAGAGATAAAATGGCGGCAGCTCAGAGTCGCCAGAAGAGTTACGCTGATACCAGGAGGAGAGAGTTGTCGTTTGAAGTTGGTGATTGGGTTTACCTTAAAGTCTCTCCCATGAGAGGTGTTAAGCGTTTTGGTAAGAAGAGGAAACTAGATCCGAAGTACGTCGGCCCTTTTCAGATTCTGGAGAGAGTAGGGTCCGTCGCCTATAGAGTTGCTTTGCCAGATTATTTTGGGGATGTTCATGATGTCTTCCATGTATCATCCCTGAAGAAGAGCTTTGGACAGCAAGAGCCACGCTTCGTCGACCCAGCGGGTATTCAGTTGCAACCGGATCTCACTTATGAAGTTGTTCCGTCGCAGATCATGGATTGGAAGGAGCAACAGTTAAGGTCCAAGACGATACCTTTGGTTAAGGTGGCTTGGGGAGATCCGTTAGCTCAAGACTTCTCTTGGGAGCGAGCAGCGGACATGAGGGAGCAGTATCCGTATTTGTTCGAATAAGGAAGGTATGTGTCTTAATCTTGATCACAGATGGTTTATGTGCTTTCTTGTGGCTTGTTTTGAGTTGGTGGTTGATCTGCAATTTCGAGGATGAAATTGTTTTTAAGAAGGGGAGGATGTGATGATCCGTTTTTTAATGTATTTTCACTGAAATAATTGTTTTTATTTTAATTAATATATCAGTTATTTATTTTAATTTATTTACGTTTTAAAATTTGGTTTTTTAATTTATTTGATGTTGTGTTTTATTTCTTTTAGATGTTTTGTGGTTTTTAATCCCTTTTCGGCTGTTTGTTTTGTTTTCCCGGAGTGAGGATTGGACCTCATTTCTTTTTACATCTTTTTCCTTTTTCTCTTTTTTCTTTTTTTTCTTTTTCCCTTCTTTTCTTTTTCCTTTCTTTTTCTTTTTTCTTCTTTTTCTTTTTCCTCCTGCTTTCCCCCACGTCGACCCCCCACCCCCGATATCTCTCTCTCTCTTCTCTCTCCTCACCCACGGCCGGAATCTTCTTAAGCCCAGACCACCGCCATCCGGCCACCGTTTGGCTCACCGCCGGACTTGTTTGAACCCCCTCCCTCCGGTGCACCTTCCCACCAAATATCTCCCCCTGCCGGCCGGCCGTTTGGCCGGAAATCCTCCTCAAAGCCCCACAGTTTTTCGTCCGTTCCGCCGTCGTCGCTCCGCCGTCGCTCCACCTCCGGCCACCATTTCTTCACCACTTCATCACCGGTCCCTTGCCGTCCTAACCCACCCATTTTCGGCCTCCAACGACCACCGAAACAGCTCCTACGAGCTTGATCTCCGATTTGCGTCTTCCGGCCTATTTCCGGCGATTCCGCCGCCACCCACGGCCAACCACCACTTCCAATAGTTTCACAATCATCCCTAGACCATTCCCTATCAATTTCGTGTCCTAGTTTGTTCCCGTTCAAAAGTGGATTTTTCACAACCCACGGCCACAGTGAATTTTCACTGTGACGTTGCTTTTCCGGCGCCGTTTGCAACGCCTCGTGTTTTCTAAAATTGCCATATAGCGCTGTAAGTATTTTCCAAACCCTATTTTCAGATTTAAATATATATTGCTCTTTCAATTAATTAATCTGCTAGTTGGTTGATTCCGGACTGAGTCCGAGGAATTCGGGGGTCGGATGGATGGAGGACGGAGTTACTTGTTTTATTGATTTATGTTGGTTGGTTATTTTATTATGCATTGATATGGCATTTCATGGTGCATGCACGTGTGTTTTTGTTTATGTGTGAAAAGCCTGTGTATTGGCGTAAGTGGTCTTACGGGTGCGTGTGTATCACGACCCCAAGCCGGGATGGGGTATTATCCCGGTGGAGCTCCTCTGGTCACTCGGGAGTGGAATAAACTGAGTGATGTCCCCTGAGTTGTTGCTAGACGACGGGAGCGGGGGCTAGGGGTTGCTTGGCTACGGGCGCAGAACCGAGCATCGCTCTACGCACCGACTCCGTGGCCCTTTGCTGGTGAGGGCTAGAGGATATTTGGCTACGAATGTGCGGGGCATGGAACTGGGCGTCGCTCGTTAGGTGTCACATGCATGGTGGTACTCTGCGGTGTGGCACTGGAGCCAGGGTGTGCGGATGACCCCTAGGGGAGGTCATGGTGCATACGGATAAAATGTGACTTTGGCGTGTTTTCCGGAAAGAATGTGTTTTTGGGCCAAATGGGTTTTTGGCGTTTGTGGAAACTGTGTCTTTGGGTTTTGTGCATTGGGCATGTTTCATGCATATTGTTTGAGTTCTATGTGTTTTATCTGGTAGTGTTTGGGTTTTACTTACCTGCGGTACCATTTTTGGTTCTGTAGCTTTTGGTGCAGAGTTAGAGGACGAAGAGGAGGAGGCTGAGCCCGAGGATGCGGCTCCGCCGGGGTTGCTGATGCTATGTTTTATATTTGTTTAAAACTGTATTTGTGTTTTTGTAATATTTTATTTATGTATGTTTTAAACAGCTTGTATTACGTTAAGAAAAATTCTGGTACTTAGTTATGACTTTCGTTATCCGCTGCGTGTTCTTTCGTGCACATTTGTTGCCTTTGCACACACTTGTCACCCGTCGATGGGATGGTGACCCGGGTTGTCACCATCCGGACGTCTCGATTTTCCCGTGTTCGGGCGTGGGGATTTGGGGGCGTCACAAGGTTGGTATGCCCGAAGCGTGGAGGTTCAGCGTGGTCGTGGGTTGCGACGCGCGGCCATAGGCAGTGGATCTGAGGCGTGATGCGAAGGAGACAGAGAGCATGCGAAGGAGGAAGAGGGTGCTGCGTCGGCGTGTGGAGGCCGGGAGAGGAAGGAGGTGGTGGCAGCAGCGATTTGCTGGCTGGGCACAGGGGATTCATGAGAGAGAGAGAGAGAGAGAGAGAGAGAGAGAGAGAGAGAGAGAGAGAGAGAGAGAGAGAGAGAGAGAGAGAGAGAGAGAGAGAGAGAGAGAGAGAGAGAGAGAGAGAGTGTGAGTCTCAGGGATAGATTTTCTCAAAAGCGGAAAGAGAGAGGCAGGCGGAGAGAAAAGAGAGGAAGGGATCAGAGAAGGGAGAAAAGACGAATAAATATTTAGGATTATTGTCTAAACAACACCATATAGAGTGCATAGGTTTAGGAACATTTGCTCAGATTCTTTGAATTTGAACCTATATGTAGGACTTCGTACATTCCTTTGCCGACAGTAATGAAAGTAGTACTATTGTAAAGCCTTTTTTTTGTTTTAATCTTCTTTTACCCTTTCTATTTGTGCTCCACTTCCTGGTATGTTCATTTCTATCTGATTTGAAAAAATATTATTCAATTTTTTTTATGTTCATATAAGTGCACTTGTAATTAGGATAAATTGATGATATTAATTTGATTTGTTTTAATTTATACATTAATAATTATTGCAAATTTAATAATAATGTTTATAAAAAGTTTTCGTTACTTAGCTAGCTATTAGCACGTAGTTCATTTAAATTTTTTCATTTAATATATCAATTGTACATAAAATTGTATTAAGAATTAAAAATATAAAAAAATGAAATTTAAAATGCCTTTTCAATTAATCCTGAACATAATCCTGAACTTGTTAAGAAAAAAATTGTGTGAGTTCTTATAATTAGGTATTCGTTTGGAAGCAAATAGCAAAAGACTACTTTACTTACTAATCACTTCAAAGTTATGGTTTCTAAGTTTTTATACATAAGTCCAATATTTAGTCTCATTATTTTCAAAATTTGTTAAAAAAAATTCAAAAGTTTGGTAAACAACAGGTGATTATTACAAACATTGTAACCAAATAAAAAATAAAAAAAAAATAGCATTTCCATTGTTTTTTTGTGGTTTTTTTACAGCTTTCTATTTGTTTTTATTTTTTTATATGTCTTATTAAGAACATTTTTGGTAATAAATTTCATTTAATGCATTAATTCTTTGCTTGTAAGTCTTTTTTTGTTTTTTGTAAATATTAAATTTATTTATATCATTTCTCATTATTGTTAGGATATTTTTTTTACGTAAATTCTTTTTACAAATTTATTGCTTTTGCTTTTACTTAGCTCTTCATCTATCTGGTTGTTATCAATTTACTGTGTTCACGCTCTTCCTTTGTTTGTCCTCCACTTCCAGGTATGTTATTTTCTATCTCATTTGAAAAAATATTATTCAATTTTTTTATGTTCATATAAATGCACTTATAATTAGGATAAATTGATGATATTATATTCTTGTTATGTGAATATTTACTTTTTTCATTATATTCATTTCTTTTCATATATTTGTTTTATTATAAGATTTGGTTCTCAATTTTTGGATTTTTGATACTAACTTCTTACAAAATTTCATCTATGATTTTATTTCTTTTATCGAAAACATCATATTTGACATTTATGATTTTTTGGTTCAACAAAAATTCTTAGATTTATTTTTATTAATATTTATTTTATCAACATAATGTCAAAGCTTATATAATTTTTTATTTTGATCATTTTCTTTGATTAACAAGTAAACTTATGTCCCCCACTAGGCAAACGTCCAAAGGACTCTGCCTTTACTAGTATATATATATATATATAGAGCACTGCTACATAGCAGCCCCACACCCAACACACCAGTGTAAAATAACAGAGGGTAAAATAGTAAATTTACATTTTTCAATGGTGTGAAAAAGTGTGAGGTTGCTGTGTAGATTTTCTGTTATATATATAGGTTGGAAGCCCCATAGCCCCTTTCTTTTTGTCCTTGCATGTTCAACCCCTCCACGTCTTCAAGTGCTTTTGCATTTTTTTTCCTTTACCTCTTCATTTTACATTCATGTCCAACGCTTATCTTTTTTAATAACGCTAGTTAGCCCCATTATTTTGCCCTGCAAAGTTACCACTAGTGTATTTAAATTTCTTTTTTTTTAATGGTTAAAAATGTTACCTCGAGTGGATTTGTGTATTTTTTTCCTTTAATATTTTAAAAAATAAAATAAGAAACACACAAAAGAACAATTTAAAGTAGTGATAACTTTGAGGGGCCAAAATGATAAGGCTGAGTGGCAGTATCCTATTGTTTTACTACTTATGTATGAAAAATAAATATTTCAAGACTATTAAAACTAAAACAATTAACACTACGTAATTGTGGGTTTGGAATCGACTTTCTCTCACTACCCGAGCAAAACCTCTCCCTTCTCTCTAGACAGCAAATCGGAAACCTTCTCTAAAGGGGCTCCTTCCTCCCTCCCCCCGTTAGTTTTTCTTTTATTTTTGCTTTGTTTTCCTTTCTTCCAGTATTTTATCTGGTTTTTGGGGTGGCTTTTGCTTGTTTCTTCGGTCAGTGCTTGTATTTATGGTGCCTTAGTTTTCTTGCTCTTTTTTCGGAGCCGTACCGAGGCGAGGAACATCTACAACCATATAGGACTTGCTCCCGAGTGCAACCCCGAAGTTGGGTGGCTCGTAGCCAAGTAGACGCGAACAGAGACACGGTGGTTTCGCCGAGGGCGGAGGATCTGGATAGAGGTGAGAGGCTAGCCACCCTGTTTTGATGGCACAAGACTGAAGGCGTTGGTCTATGGTGTGGCGAGGCGAGGCGAGGTGAGGCAGGGCTGCTCGTTGGCGAGGCGTGGTGCTCTGTTTTTAACAGAGGATTGATGGTACGAGCAGTGGATTCACGACGGAAGATGCTGGCCTTCCTTCTTTTCATTTTTGGTAGCGGATCGGTATGCACGAAACTGGTCGGCACGGCTGATCAGCGCTACACAGCAACTGGAACGAAAGAAGAAGGGGCGGGGGGGGGGGGGGGGGGGGGGGGAGTTAGAGATGAAACCCTAGCCGATTCCTTGGGTTTCCTTCAACCCATATAGTCCAAGTGCTTCCCTCCGGTTTCTAGGGCTTTTTAGGCTTGTTGGGCTGGGCCCATGGTGTATGCCTCAGTCCAGTTGTTTTCTTTTCTGCTTGTGTTTTTGTTGTAGTTTTATGTACTTTTAATTTGTATTAGGGAGTTTTGGGAATCTGTCTCTAGGATCTAGGGTCCGTAGAGTTTGTCTCTCTAGGACCGGGGGTCCGTAGAGTTTGTACTCCACTCCTTGGGAGGGGGAGTTGTGTAGTCAATCTTAGACGGTGGTCTAAGATAGAGGTGAGTCTCCTAGACGGTTAATCTGGAGGCCTGTCTCTCAGAAGGTTAGTCTAGAGGCATAGGACAAGACCCTACTAGCCACAAAAAACTTTGTGGGCTGGAGTGCATGATCTGTTAGATTTGGTTTGTATTTTCAAGTTCAAAGTTATAATTGTCCGTTTATCGAATGAAGGAAACTACGTTTCACCTTTCAAAAAAAAAAAAAAAACACTACGTAATTGTGAGAATGTTTTATTTAAACTAATAAAGTTATAGACAATTTCAGCTATTATCACACTCTCCAACAACTTTAATGATAGTCTTTACCAGTTAAAGCAACTAAAAAGACTAAATCTAAAAACTATACGATTTTTTTTTTTTAATTATCATTTCCCATAGGAAAAAGTTTAGTAAAAGGTTAAAACACTACAAATATTAAGGAAATTTTACATGCCTTCAATACTCATTGTGAATGAAAGTTTTAGCCGTACAAAATACACCATTTAGTTTAGGATAAACGTGGCTCAAATTTCTATTTGAAAGTATGTTTCAACTCAAATCTTATTGCGGTGTACAATCATCAATAAAGTTCACTCTAAATAGGTTATAGCACTCTTAACAATGTAAAATGTGAGCATAATAATGTTAAGTAAAATCAAATATCTCACATATAAATTATAAGAAAGAAACGCTTAGTAGGAAAAAAAAAAGTAATAATATCATGAAAGGATGCCGAGAATAAACTTTATGCCACTCTTTATTATATAGTCCTGTCAATATCTTTATTATGCAATCCTCAAGATCGAATAAAGACTTTATTGGCATGTAATTGTTATGAAAATTCGCAAGTGCACTGATAAAGGGTTAGAATTGTATAATTAAGTTGTTTAAATGAGTGATTTATTTTATCAAATAAGGATTGAACACTTAATTATGCATCAAATTCTAACATTGAATGTCAAATTAATTGATGCCAATATTTTATACACATAAAGTTCTATATTTACCTTTGAAAGAAATACATTTTTAATGTACTGCAGGGCATTTATGAAAAATATTAAAAGAGAGTAGAATCCAACTGGATGAGGAGTAGGACAGCAGAGGAAATCAACAAGATGAAGGGGTATTTTAGAATTTTCATAAAGTGCATAGAGAGAGGAGGCAGCGGCTGGTTTTGTCATATAGTTCACTTGTTTTCACTCGGTGGCAGGAGAGAAAGGAGTGCTTAGCTTTACTTTATTTTATTTTTTTGGTTCCAGACAGTTTTCGTTTAGGCGGAGCCTTTTTAACATTTTTAGCTCTTTCGGTTCCACACTTAGACCTAGGGGGTAAAAGGGTAGCTTGCTTTTTCGTTTTACCCTTGGGGCGACTGGTTTTGTTTGGAGGCATTCATTCTTTTTCGCTGAGTAGCAGGAGGCGGCTTGCTGGTCTGAGGAGAAGTTGCCTTCGTTTGGATGCAGCAGGGGGAAAGACATAGGCGGCTGGTTTTGGCTTTTCCTTGATTCATTTTTCTTGCTTTTGTTTTAGACGCTAGCAGTTTTTTTTTTGAGATTTCTTTTGGTTTTCATTTAGCAGCAGAGCAGTAGAGTAGTTTGAGTTTTTATTTCTTTTTTTCATTGAAGACGCTGGGCGGCTGGGAATTATATTATCTTGCACTCTGTTTTCGTTAAAGACCTTCGGCGGCAGCTTGTTTTAGTTTTTATTCATTCTTGTTTTTTTTTTTTTGTTTTAGACTGGGACGTTGTTTTCGTTCGATGCAGTAGAGGAGGAAGTGAAGAGTTCTATACTTTTAGGGAGTATTTTTCTTGTGTTGCGATTTCTCCTTCGTTTAGGCTCATTTTTATTTTGGGTTTATTTTTGCTCTCAAATTTTATTATGGCTTTAATTAGATTAATTTTTGTTGCTAGAAATATCATGTGTAGCTAATTTTAGAAACTTGGGTTGTGGAATGAGACTTAATTTATTTTAGGTTCTAGTATATTGCAATATTTTGTCGATAAATGATGATTACTCTATATTACTAGTCGGATTTGAATTGAAAATAGATTGTGGCTCTTACTCTTGTTTTGTTATTGACGTAGGGCACAACAAAAGCTTGAAATTATCAAGGCTTCTCTCGATTGATTGTTAATGTGTATTTGGCTAGTAAAGTAGAGAATCCCTTAGAAAAAAATATTGCAAAAACTTGAGCACAACTTTTTATCTTTCGTTTATCAATGCCTTGATTGGATTGTTAATCGAGAAAATTATCTAGGATCCGAAATAAAGAGAGTCTCACACCCAACCCAAGTGTTTGTTAATTTGCCTTTTTGATTAGAAACTCAAATTTCGACTTCGATTTTTTTTTGCATTGCATTTTAATTTTATTTTCATCTCTCATAATCGACACAATTGTTACTCAAAAATCTCATATATGCTTTGATAACCCTTTGTCCCTGTGGAATACGATCCTGTGAAGAGACCAGCAAGCTGCCTCCTGCTACTCAGCGAAAAAGAATGAATGCCTCCAAACAAAACCAGCCGCCCCAAGGGTAAAACGAAAAAGCAAGCTACCCTTTTACCCCCTAGGTCTAAGTGTGGAACCGAAAGAGCTAAAAATGTTAAAAAGGTTCCGCCTAAACGAAAACTGTTTGGAACCAAAAAAATAAAATAAAGTAAAGCTAAGCACTCCTTTCTCTCCTGCCACCGAGTGAAAACAAGTGAACTATATGACAAAACCAGCCGCTGCCTCCTCTCTCTATGCACTTTATGAAAATTCTGAAATACCCCTTCATCTTGTTGATTTCCTCTGCTGTCCTACTCCTCATCCAGCTGGATTCTACTCTCTTTTAATATTTTTCATAAATGCCCTACAGTACATTAAAAATGTATTTCTTTCAAAGGTAAATATAGAACTTTATGTGTATAAAATATTGGCATCAATTAATTTGACATTCAATGTTAGAATTTGATGCATAATTAAGTGTTCAATCCTTATTTGATAAAATAAATCACTCATTTAAACAACTTAATTATACAATTCTAACCCTTTATCACACCCCCAACTAGCTTTTTGCTAGACTCTAGCAAATAAAGCGAATGAATTCATGCAAAGGTGAAATTACCAACTACAATTTGAGAAAATCTTAGAATCACATGCATGCCATGAAATAGACTTGTTGAGTTTAAGAACACTGGAGATAGATTAATATAAATTTTGTATCAACTAAGAGATTTATACACAATTTAGTTAATCAACCAAGGGAATTACATGTAACAAAGCTTGCTTTCTTTCAAGTGCATGGAAATGGGGCTAGAATTCCAAGATCGACTACCAAGAGACATTAACAGTTTCAATCACAACAACCAATCTGAGAAAACCACATGGTCTTACTCTAACTCAAAACCATTGAAAGACGCCTACTTTTTTTGTAAGGACCCCGGTAATAGGCAGCCTTTTCCACTACACAAATGTAATTTTTATTTTTTTATGTTTTTAGATTTCTTAGTGGGGAATCGGACCTATGAATGTGCGCCTATCCACACTTTCACAAGTCAGCCCTTACCACTAGTCTACCTAAAGGATTTTTTTAATTTTTTTTTTTATTTTTTGGATCCCTGGCTTGTCCCTTTTCTCATTTAATTCATTTCAGATCTCTTCCTAAGCCATTAGGATATGGTTCATTAGAGTCTCAAACAATTGAAGTGTAAATCAACCAACAATGACTCAATGTAGTATTTCTAGGCCTTCCCGGTATGTGTTGTGTGTGTTTTAGCAAAACTTTTAACATTTTTCCCTTGGTTTAATAACTAAATAAAGTGGATAAGTCCCTCTTTTGACATATACTCATATTTGCACTACATTCCACATGTTTCATGACCTCAACAAATCTTTTTTTTTTTAACACATTTTTTAACAAAATTTTAACACATTTTTAACAGAAAACCCTCCCCCCAACTAAATGTGACATTGTCCTCAATGTTCAGCAATTGAATATTCGATGATGTATGTTATACAGACATGAATTGGAGCAAGATAAACACTGTAGAACATATATTGAGACGAAAATGATTAAATAGAGAGGAAAAAAAAAATTCACCTGAGATATTCGAGCGTACACAAGGAGTAGATTTCTGTCAAGGTTAAAAACACAAAAAGTAAAAGAAAGAAAAACAAAACAAACAAATACGGTATATACAATGAAAAATCAGAAATTAATTCTAATAAGCAGGATCCTCCAGAGTAGTGGACTCAAAACAAAATAAACAAAATGCAAAACAAGCAAGAAAGAAAAAGAATTTTTTTTTTTTTTTTTTTTTTACTTTTACATAAACTTGAGGTTCTTAGCCTCATGTTTGAGATGTTCATTCTTTTCATACAATATCATGTCATTCCTATCCATGGGAACTGGCAAGCGGAATGAAGAATCTAATAGAGATTTCAACTGTTTATTCTTCTGCCGAATGATTCATTCCCTTGTGTGAGACTCTTGAACAATTCGTTGAAGTACAACAATTTGTTCTTTAAGCCTTTCAACCTCATGGTTTTTGGCTTGTACCCGTTGGGAAAAAGCAACAATGGAAGATGAGTAGCGAGTCCCAAGACTCACCAAGTCGTAGATAGCATCGGAGTTTGACTTATTAGCCATACTATTATTCTCTTGTTGCAACATGGCACCAATGGTAGCTGCAGAAAGGACAGGAGGTTGAGATGCAGAATGCCTCATGGATGGATCTAGAGAAATGTTAGAAGAATGAGCCATTGACAAAGGAATAGAAGGCTTAAAACGAGAATGTTGACAGAATGCAGATGAGTTATAGAGATGAGAAGAAAACTTGATGCGGATTGGATGAACTTCAGGACTGATTTTATAGAGATAGCATAAAGAACCAGATGAGCTATCATCCAAGTCAAAGAGTAATGTGATTTTTTTTTTTCGGTGAAAATGATATTTCTTAGAAACTCGGAGCCTTCAATCTCATTTGTCAACAACATCAGGCGATTTTTTTCAAATCTCCAGCTACACTTGTCAGGTCACGGACGGATCCAATTATTTTTTTCAACTATCTACATTGTCTACTAACGCACCGTTTTTTTCAGTCCACAAAGCAAACGAACAAATAAAAAAAACAAAGCAAGTAAAGAAAACTGTAAAGAAGGAAAAACAACTTAAAACACTTCCCTGGGGTCTTGCACAAGCAAGATCTCATCATGTGGATCAAAGACCTTCAGAAATGACTTTAGACGTTGTCCGTTGACAGTGAAGCTATTACCGTTCTTCGGATTGACAATGTCTACTGCGCCATGAGGATGAACGGTCTTTACAATGTACGACCCACTCCATCGAGACCTTAAATTACCAGGATCAAAAATCTTACTTTGGATGTGTTTGTTGGCTAAACATCTTCGAAACATTTGGTCAGAGCAATATTTAAACAAGTGAAGGTCATCATAAAAAAAATTATTCAACCTCAGATTTGAATTTTCAAGTGTCTTGAGTGCTCCAATCAGATGGTGTCTGTCATCTGAAGATGGTTTTATGGGTGCTGCCCAAGGTGGCGACTCTGCAAATATTGGTTGCCAAGGCACCCCATGCCCGGTTCCTGCGAAAGAAACATTAGAAGTATCATCAAGTATATTTACATCACTTAGCACACTTTCTAATGACAAATGTAAATTAGTAGAAGGAAGATTCAAGTGAAAGTCCTCATCAAGGATATTTTCCAGCAAATTAACTTAACTTCTTCTAAATCCTGATGTTGCCTGCAAGTATTAAAGATATTCAGCTCCAATGTCATGTTTCCAAAACTCAATTTCAAAATTCCACTTCTACAATTAATTAATGCATTAGATGTAGCAAGAAATGGTCTACCAAGAATTACAGGAGCTTGGAAAGTAGATGGATTTGACAAGTTCATATCAAGCACCACAAAATCCACAGGATAGTAAAATTTATCAACTTGAACCAAAACATCCTCAACTATACCCCTAAGCATTTTTATTGATCTATCAGCAAGTTGCAGAATGATAGGTGTGGATTTCAGTTCACCTAAACCAAGCTGTTCATACACAGTGTAAGGCAATAAATTGACACTTGAACCAAGATCCAACAAAGCGTGACCAATTTTTGAATTTCCTATTACACAAGCAATTGTAGGTGCTCCAGGGTCCTTGTATTTAGGTGGTGTATTACTCTGAATGATGGCACTAACCTGCTCAGTAAGGAAAGCTTTCTTATGCACATTTAATTTTCTTTTCACAGTGCATAAATCCTTTAAAAATTTTGCATAGGCAGGAATTTGCTGAATAGCATCTAACAAAGGGATGTTAATCCTAACTTGCCTAAAGACCTCAAGAATTTCAGCAAGATGCTTATCATTATGCAACGGAACTAATCGTTGAGGAAAAGGAGCAGGTATAGGACAATGAATTTTCTCATGCTCATCAGACATATGCTCTCCATCTTTATTAGAAGGGTTAGAAGCCTTACCAGAATTGTATGGCTCATGTGCTGGAATGTTTACCACCTTACCGCTTCTTAAAGTAGTCACCGCTTTGACCGACTTTAAGTTAGGATCCTCACTTATTGCTTGCACTTGATGAGGCTGCCCTTGTGGATTTGGTTGTGACTGTGCAGGAAATTTACCTTTCTCTTGGGTACTTAAAGATGTAGTTAGCCTTGTGAGGGAACTCCTTATGTCATTTATTGCCAATGAATTCTGGTTGTTGAGTGTTGCTTGACCTTGCATGAATTGTTGAAGTGTCATACTCAGCTGCTGAATCGTATCTTCAAGTCCCTTCTTTTGCATTGGAGGTGCTTGAATTGCCAGTTGAGAGGGCCCTGGGGCCAAGGTTGTTGGAGTTACATGTTGGTCACCCCTCCAACTGAGATTTGGGTGGCTCCTCCGTCCTGGATTATAAGAATTAGAGTAAGGACCAGAATATGGTTTATGTATCATGTTTACAACATTAGATTGGTCCAACAATACTTCCTTGAAAGCAGGGATCGTGGGACATTCATTAGTTGAATGCCCACGATCCTCACATATGCCACACTTCTCAGAAAATTTAGGGACAGCATGCACTTCATTTACTTTCTTCAATTCCATGGCTTCCACTTCTCTAGACAACAATGTTAATTTAGCACGCAAATCATCATCTTCATTTAAAGTATATTTTCCATGACTAGACTCAACTTGCCTAGACCTATCATGCACATCAGTTGTGTCCCAAGATTGGGTATTTTCAGCAAGATAATCAAAATATTCAAATGCCTCCTCAGGCTCTTTGTCAAAAAATTCTCCATTACACATGGTTTGTACAAATTGGCGCATTTTAGGTGTCAAACTTTCATAAAAAAAAAACTAATCACACGCCAATGTTCATAACCATGATGTGGACATGAATCTAATAGATCTTTGAACCTTTCCCAACATTGATAAAAAGTTTCAGAATCCTTTTGAGAAAAATTCATGATCTGTCTTTTCAAAGCATTTGTCCTATGTATTGGGAAGAATTTTTTCAAAAATCCTGCTTGCATCTCTTGCCATGTACCTATGATTCTAGGTCTCAATGAATTCAACCATGTTTTAGCTTTATCTTTTAAAGAAAATGGGAACAACTTAAGCCTTATAACCTCCTCAGTGCAAGTCCGGTCCATGAATATAGAACAAACCTCTTCAAACTCTTTGATATGCAAATAAGGGTTCTCAGAATCCATGCCATGAAAATGTGGAATTAATGGAATAATTTCATATTTGAAATTAAAATTGTTTGCATTCAAAGGTTGAATTATGCATGAGGGTGTGCCAGTTCTGACAGGTTGCAAATAATCTCTAAGTGTCCTGTTTGGATTCTCCACTTCCCTATCATGATGCTCATTTTCATCCATGATGCTATCAGTGTCTGATGATGATTCAATAGAAGATGATGCAGAGCTAAAAGATGTCAATGATTCTGTCCTAAACAGTCGAGATGTATGGTCTCTAGTCTAACTAGTCATACAAACAGGAGCAGAAAATCAAAGACTGTGAAGAATAAACAGAGAGAAGGAAAAGTGGTAGATTTTGAATCTGAAAAATAAAACTCAAAAACAAATAAAATTAAATCAACAAATGAAGAATTGACCAAATACTTAACACGCACAACAAATCACTCAGCTATTGGCTAGAAAATTGAAAACATTAAACTCAATTATGTATATTCAAAAGAAATGATAAAATTATGATCACATAGAAATAAGATTCAGAATTGTCATAAAGAGGCTACATCGTAGCCTTAGCAATAAAAATTAGTTCATAATAAAATCAAAACAAACCATAATAATTATGAGATTCATAATGAAAATTGTACAAAGAGAAGATGAAAGAGTTAAGAAGGAAACTGTATGCGTATCGAGAATCTCAATCGTCAACAACTCTAATTCGGCCTTGTCTTCTTTATTTTTTTCCAAGCTTCGAATTCCTCTTCAATGGTCAAGAAAATCCTCCATTTTCAAGGCTTTGGTCATCCTCTCTCTTATTTCCCCAAAACAAGATTCTCCCAAAATCGGCTGTTTTTTTGCCTGCTCCCTGATGTGCTATTTTCTCTATTGAAATCTTCTTTTTTTCAAAAGTCCTCTATATAAAATTTGTAGCATTTTGTCTTAGCTTTCCATGAATATCAAGAATGCCCATTTTAGAGTTTTCTAGCAAAACTTATGCTCAAAATACTGAAGGGTATTTCAGAAAATTCAAGAAATGAATGTTTTTTTGGGACTCTTGATGAAGGGAATTTGAATTTGAAAATGAAAGTTTCCTCCTTAATTCCCATGATGCCTTCAATTTATTTATTCATAAACAAAAATAAAAACTATAATAAATAAGAAAATTAAATAAAAATTAGCATAAAAATAAGAGTAAAAGTATGACAAAACTTGTCTGGAAATTAAACACATCAAAATACCTTCAAACTTATGATTTGCTAGTCCTCGAGCAGAGAGAGAGAGAGAGAGAGAAGAAAAATTAAACAAATAGAATAGGTTGATTTCTCACAATGATTGCCTCATGGATTACATAAAGAAATTGATTCAAGGAAAAGTCTAAACATTTAACAAGCTTTTAGATTAATTCAAAAGCATGCTTAGGTTTACAAGGAAACCTTTAAGTTTGTGTGTGTGAGTAACCAATCTCAACTTGTTACTCTTTTAACTCGGATCAATTTATACAAACTTGATTGAATTATGATTGATCTCTATGAAAATGAGCTTCTTGAACTTCATATGCCTATTATTCAAATCAACTCTTCACTAATGTAGTACAAACACACCACAAAAGATCAAAAGGTCTTAATAAACGCTTGTAATGTTCGGCTTAGGGTAAGGGCAAAAGAAAAAAAAAAAAAATTGGTATGGAATTCAAAGCAAGAAAATTCAACACAAACTTCACCAATGATGAGAGAGAGAAAAAGAAAAAAAATACATTTACTTCCTAGAGCAACATATGAGCAATTTATTCATCTATTTTTTTCTTTTATTTATTTATTTATTTATTTTTGTTGCAATTCCACAACCCCCAAACTTATTGTTTTGTAATTTGGGTTGTATTATTTTTATTTTTTATAATAAAATAACAAAACTTACTCTTGCTCTTTTAACTCTTTAACAAACTTTTTCCCTTTTCCAATGACTAATAAGCAAATAACAAATTTTCTTGGAAAAGTATGATGAGTGTTTATGGGTTAAAAGGTGTGGTTAATGTGGGTTAATGAAAGAAAAATGGCCAATGTATTTAGGGCTCAAAGGGGTGACTAGATATAAATAATTAAGGTAGGCTAGAAAGCTCAAACATTCTAAAGATGACCTAGATCATTTCTCTAGTGGTGTGCTGCTTAGGATTTCGCCTTGAGAGATTATCAAATAGGTTCTAGAGTTCAGTGAGATTTTAGAAAATATCTAATTCACATAAATATACTCTAAGTCAACAAAGTAATTTATTGATCATGGTATTGTGCAAAAGTGTTCGAAGGAATTCAAATAAATCAAGTTAACACAAGAATTAAGCACAAAACGAGACAAATTTAGTATTTTCCACAAATCCAACTCAATTTCAATCAGATTAATCATAGACTTGTGATAATCAACCCAAAACCAAAATAAAACGAAAAAGAAAATATTTTTGGATTTTCTTATGCATATATTTTTTTTAAAAATAAATAGATACTTCAAAATAAATGACCTCTACCCCCAAACTTAAAAAACACATTGTCCCCAATGTGAAGAATCAAAAGAGATGAAAAAATGAAAAGATAAAAATAAACTTCCATGAAAATGTTGCATGAGTGCAATGGTAGGCCTGAGGAAGTGTTACAGAGGTGCTATGATAAGTCTGGAGTAGGGAACACCTTCTTTTGTGTTGCAGCAGACTCTTCTAGCGCAATTTGCCGCGACACAAAGCTGCCCTATTTTTTATTTTATTTTATTTTTAGCAAAAAAATAATAATAATTGCAAAGTGAGAAAATGAAAAAGAAAATAAAATAAAATTATGGAAAGAAATTCAGGTTGTCTACCAAAAAATACTTGGTTATAGTTTTTAGCTTGAAATTTCCTTCTTTGAATCACCGATCAAGCAAATTAATGGAGACTTTTTGCTTGTTAAAATCTCCTTCGAAGTAGGGGTTTAGACGCTGACCATTAACTTTGAATGTGCCTTTTGAGTCGTTACAAATTTCAATGGCACCATACAGGAAAACTTTTGTTACTGTGAATGGTTCGGATGATTGGGGTCTTAATTTTTTGGGAAAAAGGTGAAATCTAGAATTATAAAGTAGAACTCTTTGGCCAACTTCAAAGTTTATCTTGAGATTGTGTCTATCATGCCATCTTTTGATTCTTTTCTTATATATGTGAGCATTCTCATAGGCTTCATACCGAAACTCATCCGTTTCGTTGAGTTTTAATATCCTCTTCTCACCTGCTACCTCCATGTCAAAATTAAGAGTCTTAATAGCCCAATAAACTTTGTGCTCCAAATCTACCGGTAAGTGACATGCCTTCCGAAAAACTAGATGATAGGGGGACATACCAATTGACATTTTGAAGGCTGTTCAATATGCCCATAGTGCATCGTCTAATTTTTGGGACCAATACTTCCTTGAGTTGCTCACAGTTTTTTCCAATATTCGTTTAAGCCCTCGGTTGGAAATTTCTACTTGTCCAATAGTTTGAGGATGGTATGGAGTTGCAACCTTGTGTGTAACATCATATTTTCTCAAGAGTGCCTCAAATTGCCGGTTGTAAAAATGTTTCCCCCAATGCTAATTGTTGCTCTTGGAGTTCCAAATCTAGTGAATATCTTCTTTCTCAAAAAACTCATCACAACTTTAGAATCATTTGTAGGGAGGGCCATGATCTTTACCTATTTGAAAACACAATCTATAGCTACTAAAATGTATTGATTAGATAAAAAAGAAGGGAATGATCCCATGAAATCTATACCTCAAATATCAAATAGCTCAACAACAAGTATATTATTCAATGGCATTTCATTTTTCTAGAAAATATTACCATTCTTTTGTCATTTATCACAAGAAGATACAAAAGTATAAGTATCCTTAAAAATGATGGGCTAATAAAAACTTGATTGTAGCACTTTAGCTACCTTTTTTGCACCCCATAGTGCCCGCCAACCTCTAATGAATGGTAATATCTTAGGGTCGTCTCCCTTTTTTCCTCAAGTATACCTCTCCTAATCACTTGATCACTACAATGCTTGTAGAGAAAATGTTCCTCGCAATAGTAGTGCTTGACCTCTGAAAAGAATTTCTTCCTTTGTTGGTATGTAAAATCCAGATTGATCACCTTACTTACCAAGTAGTTCTTATAATCTGCATGCCAAGGAACTTGTGTTAGAGATAAAACAAGGAGTTCTTCATCCGGAAATACCTCATTTATTGTAGAAAGTGGGGCTGTCTCTTTGGTTGTGTGCTCAAGTCTAAAGAGATGATTGGCTACTTGATTCTCAGTTTTCTTTTTGTCTTTGATCTCCAAATCAAATTCTTGTAGGAGTAAAATCCACCTAATTAACCATAGTTTAGCTTCCTTTTTAGCTAACAAGTGTTTAAGAGCAAAATGATCAATGTAAACAATTACTTTTGACCCAATTAAATATGATCTAAATTTATCAAAAGCAAAGACCACCACTAACAATTCGTTTTCCGTAGTAGCATAATCTAATTGGTTATCCGTCAAGATACGACTCGCATGGTAGACAACATGGAGAACCTTATTCTTCCTTTGTCCAAGCACAACTTCTAGTACATAATCACTTGCATCACACATCAATTCAAATGGAAATGTCCAATCCAGTGCATATATTATTGGGGTTGAACTTAAAAGTTCAAATACATGCAAATTAACAATCATTGGAAAAGTTAAATGGAGTATCCTTAACCAAAAGAGAACAAAGGGGTTTAGTAATTTTAGAAAAATCTTGAATAAAACGACGATAAAACCCTGCATGTCCCATCTCACGCCCTTGACCATGCTAGGTGAAGGTAATTTTTTGATTACTTCTACTTTGACTCAATCTACCTCAATGCCCTTGGAAGAAACTTTATGCCCAAGTACAATTCCCTTAACCATAAAATGACATTTTTCCCAATTAAGTACGGGGTTAGTTTCTTCACATCTTTGTAGAACTTAAGATAAATTACTTAAACAATTATCAAATGACGAACCAAAAATAGAAAAATCATCCATAAAAATTTCAATAAACTTTTCCACCATATCCGAAAAAATAGCCATCATGCATTGTTGAAATGTGGCTAGAGCATTGTACAAACCAAAGGGTATCCTCTGGTAGACAAATGTTCCATATGGTCAAGTAAAAGTGGTATTTTCTTAATCTTCTAGTGAAATTTGAATTTGATTGTATCCAAGTATCCATCTAGAAAACAATGATAAGCATGACCGATGAGTCGTTCTAACATTTGATCAATGAAAGGGAGTAGAAAGTGATCTTTTTGTGTGGCATCATTGAACTTGCAATAGTCTATGCACACTCTCCAACCTGTTATCGTTCTTGTTGGGATAAGTTCATTATTTTCATTTTCTACCACCATCACTCCTCCCTTCTTGGGCACTGCTTGCACTAGACTTAACCATGAGCTATCAGAAATAGGTTAAATAATTTCAGCATCCAACAATTTGATAACTTCTTTTTTTATAATTTCTTACAAGTTTGGATTAAGTCTCATTTGTGGCTATATTGTGGGCTTATAATTCTCTTACATTAAAATCTTATGCATGCAAAGTGAAGGGCTTATTCCCTTAATGTCGGCTATAGTCTATCCCAAAGCTTGCGTGTGAGGTCTCACAACTCAAAGTAACTTCTTTTCTTCAAGACCTGTCAAAGATGAAGAAATTATTACAAGTAAAGAAGAATCATGTAAATACACATATTTAAGATGAGAAGAGTTTTGAGTTCTAAAGATGGGGCCTCAATAATGGATGGCTTTTGTGGAGTAATGCTTTGGCCCAATTTATGTTTTTCGACTTCCCTTTAGGCAAAGAAGGCAGAGATGATTCCAAGTAGTGTGCAATTGCTTATCTTAGAATTCTCGAAATCTTTAGTGTTGTATTGAACAAGACATGCCTCAAGTGGTTCCTTAGGTTAACTCTCTTCAAAAGTATCTACCACAGATTCATCAATCACATCTATGTTGAAGCATGTGTCAGTTGTTGATGGATATTTCATTGCTTCAAGCACATTAAATGTAACTTGTTCATCTTACACCCGTAGTATTAGTTTCCCTTGTTGTGGCTAAGAACGGTTGACCAAGAATAAGTGGGATTTTTCAATCTTCCTCGATGTCTAAAACAATAAAATCTATAGGGAAAATAAACTTGTCAACTTTAATAAGAATATCCTCTACTATGCCTCTTGGTCGTTTAATGAATCGGTCCATCAATTTCCCAATTGCCAGAAAATAGAAAGGGGCATCATATTTGTGCTTGTACTTAAATCACACAAAACTTTTTTGAAATAAGAGTTTTCAATAGTGCAAGGAATAATAAAGCTCCCTGGATATCTAAGCTTTGGTGGCACCTTATTTTGTAAAATGGCAGTGCACTTTTCGGTTAACATCAAGGTCTCATACTCTTCTAATTTTCTCTTATTTGAAAGTATCTCCTTCATGAACTTCACATAGCTAGGCATTTGTTCCAAAGCATCTGCAAAATGAATGTTAATATGTAATTTTATAAAAATATCAAGAAACTTAGAAAATTGTTTATCTAGCTTATTTTTCTGAAGTCTTTGAGGAAGAGGTATAGGAGAATCATAAGGAGAAGTATGAGAAGAAGAAACGGGAGGATTTTCTGAGTTTTTTACTGTTTGGCTCAGGACAGGGGTGGGTGCCTCAGTCTTGGATGTAGGTGATACGGCTCTCAAAGTTTGCCCATCTTTTTCGAAATTTTACTCTCTCTAGTAAATTATCCTCTCTTCCACTTCTTAAAGTAATGGCCTTCACTTGCTCTTTCGGGTTATTTTCCATGGTGCTTGGAGGTGATCCTTGAGGTTAGGGGTGATCTCAGTCCGATCCGGTCCAGTCGGTCCTGGGGGAGCTTTGTGGACTAGATCAGACCTATTCGGTCTAGGGTTTTTCCACCCTGGACCCGACCATGTACTATATGGGACTAGACCAAACTGGTCTTTTTCAGTCTGGTCTGGTCCGGTCAATCCATTCGGTCTAAGCCATGAACAGAATGGGCCACTCAGCCCAAAATCGGTTTGGTCCAAATCTGATTTTTTTTTTTTTTGGCCCAATTTCAATTATTTTTTGCCTACTTCACATTTTGTACATTTTAAAGCTAAAAAATATTAAAAAATACTTGCTCTTGAAAAAAAATGATAAAAGAAAAATAATCTATATAAAAAAGAAGTAGAGAAGCCTAAAAAAAGACTAATGCAATTTACAAGAGTAGATTCCAAGAGTCCAAATAAAAGAAAAAAGAAGTTACGAAATCCAAAAAAAGAACACAAAAGTTATTACAAATTCTAATTTACAAATTACAATCCAAAACAATCTCTCTAAGATACTACAGTGTCCACATGAGTTAACAACTTAATATAACTATTAACCAACAACTAACAACTAAGAAGAATACAATTATAGGATGATCCAAGAAAACTCAAAATGCCAAAAGCCAAGCCCTTAGCAACCTATCTGAAAAAGCAAGCCAAGTCAGATTCAGTGAGTAAAAAGCAAAATAAATCTATAAGTTGTTTAATTGGCAGCTAACAACAATTTAATGTGATTCTGGTTTTGAGAAATTGCAAATAGGAAAAAAAAGGCTATATAGCTCAATCTGAAATACCTTCCTCCTACTAGTCCTAACACAATGATCTACGATATAATTTTTTTAATCAGTAGGTTTATGATACAGCACAGAAAAATCAAGCTACTTTGAGTCCATAATATCCAAAACCAGAATCACGATAAAGATCTCAAGAGCAATCCAGACTTTTAAAATCTCAACTTTACGACAACTTAGAATCTTAGATGAGGAAATGGCCAACACATAATTACAAGTTCTAATTCCTTTCTTCTATAATATACAATCTTTCTAACCTTGTAGCATGAATAGATAAAAAATGGAGCATGTTGCACATCTTCCAATTAAGCTTAAAAATACAAATTCCTCTCAAGGGAAAAATAAGCCTATAGGCTATAGAACTTACCATACTTCCCAACAATACCGGCCTTATTAGTTCTCTTAGTCTGCATACCATAAAAAAAGATGGAAATGTAAATTAAGGCACCGCCCATGACTATGAAATTATAGAAATAGAAGTTTTCAAAACAATATTAATACCAATAGGAAACTCATTGAGTACTAGTGTATAGAATCAAACTAAATATAAGAGAATCAAAGTTCAAGTAAACATAAAAAAATGCACAAAAGTTTTTAATTCGGATGCATGCATGGGAATATTCTACTGCTCTTAGTCTTTAATCTTCTCACATTTTAGTCTTTAATCAATTAATCAGCATTGAGTGTAGGGCTAGTAGGCATTGAATTTGACACCTCCATAGAATCAACAAAGTCCCCAACAAGTTCTATCCATAAAAATTTAAAACAAAACAAGTTAAATAAAGTTACATAACATAGAAGATAAAACAAAATAAACTACAAAAAATATCAAAAGTAAATTTATTACATGCCCATATCCAGCTGCTTCTCAATTTCCTCAACTTCATCCATTAAAATCCTAAAACTTATTAGAATAGAAAAAGAGCGAAACCAATTTTGTGTACATATGAGATCCTAAACCATCATCGAATTTAAACTACTTGGGAAAGGGTCAAGTACACAACCCACAGCGCTAAATGTAAATTCAAAGGCCATAGTAGATACCAGTATTGTAAGTACATCGTGTGCAACCTTTGAAAGTATGTGATATCTAATTGAATTCACATTCCACCAATTTAAAAGGTCAAAATTATCATCTTAATTCTCACATCTTTCAGCTAGATATCTATTAATCTCTTACTTGCTTTCCAAAGAGTCTTTTGACTGTAATTGTTGCTTAAATTGGGCCATTAACTGTACCTTTCTCAACATAGACTTACCAACTAAAAGACTTACATCTTCATGTGGGGAACTTGCATGCTAAGGAGAATTCCCTAATTCATTTTCCATATATACCTCATACATGTGGATAATTGCTTTTTTCACTCTCTAACTCAAATCGATAGTTTTTGCATGATCATGTGCATACATTTTTCCCAGCCCAAAGTCAAGATATCGCATCTTGTAGCGAGGATCAAGAAAAATCAAAACATACAACAACATATTCTGATTATCCAAGTTCTCCCAATACTTTTCAAACTTTCTCTTCATATTTGTGGTTATTAATCCCACCACAGGGTTTCCTTTTTCACACTCCATGTTAATGGCATATTTAATAGTAACCAACTCCGAAAAAAAAATTACGAGTTACATATTTACCTCCCGAGAAGCGTAAAGTTGAATCATGAAATAATCCAAGAAACCTCACAAACATCTATACCTTCTCCCAATCGGATGAATTGGGAGGCTCTAACTTATTTGACTTTCTCCTATTGACCACATCATCCTTATCATCGTCATCTCTAATACTACCAAGGAATTGGGGATCTTCTTCCTCCAATTGATCAAAAGCCTTTTTAAATTTTGAAGCCTTCTCCAACATAAGATAGGTGGAGTTCCACCTAGTCGGTACATCTAGGCAAACATAGCTTTTGGATTGAATCTCTTCCAACCCCACACATTTCTTAAATGTAATCCACCTTTGAGGGGATGATTTGACATACTTCACAAACCCCTCACCTTCGCAATAGACTTCTCATATTCTTTCAATTCCTCATGAACGATTAAGTTCAAAATATGGGCACAACATCAAACATGCAAGAATTCATGTTCCAAGACCGTGTCCCTCCTATACTTGTTTTTTTTTTTTAAAATAAGAAACAACCTCATTATTAGAACTTGTATTATCAAGAGTGATTGCAAGTAATTCCGGTCACCCCCAATCATGCAAACACAACTCTATGCCTTTACTAAGTGTATCGCCCTTGTGATTTTCAACTAAAGAAAAGGAAAAAAATTCTCTTGTGTAGCTTCTAGTCATCATCAATAAAATGTGTTGTGAGACACATATAGTTGAAGTTTTGCATGGATGTCCATGTATTCGTGGTGAAGGAAATTCATTGCTCCCAAAGAGCACTTCTCAAGTTATTTTTTCCCTCATAAACAGATTAAAACAGTCATTCGCAACCGTCATACGGGATGGAATCCCTATCCACAAGCATAAACTTCTTGAAACCCTCCTCTTCAACAAATCTAAAGAGCAACTCATCAAGAATAATCATCTTTGCTAAGGCTTGTCGGCAAGCCTTAACACTAAATGCAATGGGCACAAGTCCCCCACTACCACTACCTCCCTCCACCTTCCAACCTAGAGTCTTCTAGGACTTATCCTCCTTCCTAAATGGTGCTTTCTTACATTGCTTCTCAATGTGATACTTCATGGACTTCGTACCATTGGTTTTCGTATCATATGCATACTAAGCACCACAATAATTACATGCAACCCTAGGTTTAGTGTGATCACCTTTTGATATTCTTGTAAAATGATCCCAAACTATTAACCTAACTCTACCACTTTGTGACCCACCAATATTAGATTTATTACTTACATTGGATGGTGGTGGGGGTGGAGGCATATCTGGACTTTGTATTGACTCTTGCACATCATTTATAGAAGATTCCATCTAGAAAAATAAACAACCAACAATTAGATTAGATATTAAGTCAACCACAATAAGAATAAACAAATCACAAACTAACAGTCACAAAAAGATCCCACATACTATTTCTAATATGTCCATTGTCAAGCGTTAAAACAAATCCCACATACTACAATTCATCCTTTAATTGGAAAAAGAACCGTCTAAAAAAAAATTGGAAAAAGAAGCCAATCAAATATTTTGTGTAGGTTATTTGTTGCATCTTTTCATATGCAAATTAAATTGTTCTGCCCTTTTCCTCTACTGGGTGCGGCCCTAGAGAGCATCTCTAAGGCAAAATAAAAAATATACTAAAATTATTTGACAATTAAAAAGGACATGCCACCAATATCAATTGTATATATTTTTTTCCCTTAAAATACGAGTGCAACAATAAGTCTCCTTCATTTTCAGTGCTCCTTGCAATATTTTAGACAAGCCTAACTAGAAAACAAGAAGTTTCCTTTAACTTTCTTTACCTTTAAATGATTTTTGTTTTCAATTGTCTAATCAGCATACCATTGATCTTGACCCTTTTTATTATGCAAATTGAAGTGCATAATAGAATCAAAACAAGCCATAATAATTCTAAAATTCATAATGAAAATTGTACAAAAAACAGATAAAAGAGTTAAGAAGGAAATTGTATGTAGATCGAGAATCTCAATCATCAACAATCCCAATTCGGTCTCTATCTTTTTCTTCTTTTTCCAAGTTTCGAATTTCTCTTCAATGGTAAAAAAATTCTCTCTTTTCAAGGCTCTAGACGTCCTCCCTCTTATCTCCAAAAAAAAAAAAAAAATTCTCTCAAAATCGACTGTTCTTCTGCTGCCTCCTTGATGTGCTATTTTCTCTATCGAGATCTTCTTTTCCAAATGAAAGTTGTAGGATTTTATGTTAGCTTTCCGTAGATACCCAAATCACCCTTTTTGGAGTTCTCTAAAAAAAGTTGTGCTCAAAATACTAAACAGTGTTTCAAGAAATTGAGAAATGAATGTTTTTTTTAGACTCTTGATGAAGGGAATTTGAATTTAAAAAGGGAAGTTTCCTCCTTAATTTCCATGACTCCTTCAACTTATTTATTTTTAAACAAAAATAAACAAAATAAATAAAACTTAAATAAGAAAATTAAACACAAAGTAGCATAAAAATAAGAGTAAAGGTATAACAAAACTTGTATAAAAATTAAACACATCTGTAATGTAGGGTAAAAGAAAGGAAAAATATAATAAGTGGATAATGGTAAAAATAAGAAGTGTTTCAAAGATATTGCAACTTTTCAACTCTTTTTAGCATATTCATTTCATTCACTTTTCCAATATTTTCGATGAAGCACTATATATTTTTCATGGTACACTTCTTCAATTTGATTATTTTTTTCTTCTTCTTCTTTTTTCTTTTTGCTTTTTTGACTTGATTTTTATTTTCCCATTTTCCATACTTTCACCATGTTGATGTAGATTGAAATTCTTGAAACACTCTAGGAAAAGGGTTTAAGAAAGAAAAGCTATTCAATAGGCTCAACGGGGTGACTAGCTACAATGTATCAAGAAAAGAAAGTTAAGCTCAAAATAAACAAAAATGGACTATCTCATCTCTAAAAAACTATCATAATTCTTCAACCTCCATGACTTTTTAGGATTAAAGTGTGGCAAAAAAAAAATGGTTTTGCATTTGACCATAGGAAGGAATAATGAAAATAAAAATAAAAATATTTTTTTCCGCCTCTCATTAAATATTTAGGGTAGAAGATATATAACTCCTGAAAAGAACTGGATTGACTAAAAACTCGGCAGAGTTAACACTCTCCACATTTTTCTCTTCAAAATTTTCTAATGACATTTATATCCATCTACAAGGAGACATGTATGTGTAGCTATGTGCTTGTATAAAACAAGTGAGCATGAAAACAGTGAAATTCTTTATATAGAAGTAGCATAATGATCTCTAAGATAAACTTGTCCTAAGGATTTTTTAAAAATTTTTCTAAAACAAAAATAATGATGACATGCAATAAAGAAAAAAAAAATCACAACCAACAAATGATATTGACTTAAAATAGAACAACTCACCCAACCTAGAACATTGTCCTTAATGTGAAGGTTATATATGCTCAACTAGATGTCTTCAATGCGCAAAATCAGAAAATAGTAGGGATATGAGAGTTCAGAACGATATAAATGGGCAAGGAGAGAATTACCTGATCAAGCTGATTATTGAAAATTTATATCCTACAAAACATTAGCTAAAAATAAAAGAAAAGAAAAACTAGATAATAAGACAAAGATCAACTGAAAATGGAAACAGACAAAAAAAAAATGCAAACTTTTTTTGTTGTATTTTTTTATGCAATAATCTTTAACACAAATGTAGATTAATCCAGATAAGCAAGATCCTATAATGGTACTTTTACAACTTTTGGGCTCTCAATTTCTAAAATTACTTTCAAACCTTGACCATTAACTTTAAGAATATCACCATTTTTAGGATCGTAATCTCAAGTGATCCCATGTGAATACATTGTGTGCACTATGAACAATCCAGATCATCTAAATTGTAATTTTTCTTAGAAAAGATGTAAATGAGAATTACGAAGAAAGACTTTTTGATCGGGTTCAAAAAATTTTCTCAATATGTTTCGATCATGAATCATTTTCATTCGTTCCTTATATGATTTGGTACAATTATATGCATCATAGCAAATCTCCTCCAATTTATTCAATTGGAGTTTCCTATGGGCATTTGTCTTGTCAAGGTCAAAGTTTAGTTGCTTAATAGCCTATTAACCTCTATGCTCTAGCTCAACGGGGAAATGACAGGCCTTACCCAAGATTAGTTTGTATGGAAACATTCCAATGGAAGTTTGAAATGTTGTAAGGTATGCACATATATAATGCATCATTTTGTGTCAAAAACCAATCCTTTAGAGTGTGGTTTACAGTTTTTTCTAATATATTCTTGATTTCCCTATTGAATATCTCTACTTGACCACTTCTTTGTAGCAGCTCTAAACAAGAAAAAACCTGGCAATTTAAATCGAGAAATGGCACCCAGAAAATTGTAAAGGGTGATGAATTCAAGCACAAGCTTTATACAATTTATTGCACCTAGCACGTGTACACTGCTGAAACTATTTCTTTGCTGACCAATCTTATTAGGAGACCCTTTTATAAAAATAGTGAAACTATTAATACCATTTATTAATAGTAAATCCAGATCCAGATCTCACAAAGAAACTGTGGTTATGGCTATTTTCATTCTTCTTCTCTCTAGGTCTCACAAATTCATATCTAACCCATAAAAACACTCTCAAAAGATTATTCCATTCAAACATTCACATCAAAACAAATCCAAAATCAACAAAAAGAGAACAAAACATACTCAAAAGCTAGCTCATCAAAATTACCTTGTTACTGAAAGGGACTAGATCACTAAGGGCATTAACCAATTTATGGCTCAATCGTAGGTAGGCAAGGCTTCCATGATCATGCTCGTTGAACTCGTACACGTGAAGTTACTAGACTTTGGCTGCAAAAGAGAGACAGAAAACCAAAAGGGTCAAATAGAATCCAACCAAAAACTCTGATTTTGTAGCACAAAAATTTCTAGACAAGTGAGAACTAATTATCAGTCTGGAAGGCTCAGATGGATGTCAATGAGAGATGGGTTTGAGAGCTTGATGGGTATGAGTGTGTTGGTGGGTGAAGAGGTGTAATGTGATCTTAGGTTGGCTAGTTTGGCCGATGAAGAGATGATTCTCAAAGTTGAGCTTCTGCAAGCCATCGATGAGAGAGTGTACTCGAATTTGCTACTCCTCTCCATCAAGTAACCATCGAGATCATCACGGCGGCGGCTAGGGTTGAGAGAGAGAGAGAGAGAGGGTCTGGGGGGAAACGGGGTCACGGGGATTCCGAATCAGGAATGAGAAATTTTTTTTTTTTTGCCTTTTATACAAATCCGGTTATAATGGGTTCTGAATACGGAACCCGGATTTCATACCTGGGTACTGATTGAATATATCCAGTTTTTATAATACGGGTTTTGGCCCAGATCAAATCTTGGCCAGAAACCATAACCGGAATCCGGGTTATCCGAGTTCCAGCCCAAGCCAAGTAAAATTTGGCCCGAATGAACAGTCTTAACTGGGGCTCAGATAATGAGGTGTTTCTAGATATTCTCAATATTTCATTCCCAAACATCACTCAAACATAAAATACTTTACAATTTTAAATGTTTAATTTTTTATCTAATCATTAGCTAATCATTATTTAAACATAAAATCCAATACAAGTTTTTCAAACTTCTACACAAAACACAAAAAATAATATAATCTTTTCAAATCTCAAATAAAAATAATATTAAAAAGTAATATTCAAATAATTTGTTAACGTTATGATATTTTTATTCAACATTTTCTCTCATATTTTCCAACATACAATAAAATATCTTAACTCAAAACCATTTCACTACTCTTCACCAACAATTTCGCTACTATATATAGATATTTTGAGATATTAAGTGCTCGTTTGGACACTTATGTATTTTCGGATGTTTCTTTCTCAAATATTACTAAAATACAAAACATTTTTGCAATTTTAAATTTTTAAATTTTTTCATATAATCATTACTTAGTTATTACAAATTTTCCAAACTTCTAAACAAAACATAAAAAATAATACAACTTTTTCAAATTAAAAAATATATATATTAAAAATTTTATAATATTTTTATTCAACTCTTTTCTTCTCATTTTTCAAAATTCAATAAAATATTTTAACTCAAACTAATGAATTATTATTCAAAAAATCACAAACCATTTGTAAGGCCTCGTTTGGATACAAGAAGTGTTTCATCTCATTTTATCTCATCTCATATCATCATTGTAATTTTTTCAAAATTTCATACAAATTATAATAAACCATTCAATTTTTTTCAAATCTAAAAAAAATTATAATATTAAAAAATAATATTCTAACAATATTTTATTCAATTTTCAAATTTCATCTCATCTCAACTCATTATTCAAACTGTACCGTGTCCAAGCCACTCAATCTCGAACAATTTCAAAGAGGAGAGTTTTATATAACCATAGGTGGTTTGACGTAATCTAGCCATCCAAAGGCTATTTGTTAAGGCTTTCAGGGTAGGTTTTGGATCTAAGATGAGACACAAAATTTTCACATGATCTTATTTCATCTTATTTTCAAACATAATTCAAAAATAAAATTTTTAAACTAATAATTAATACCTTTTCAAATTAATCATTACAATTTTTTCAAACTTTCAAATAAAAAATAAAAAGCAATTCTAGTTTTTTCAAATTTTCAAACAAAAATAATATTATAAAATTATATTCTTACAATATTTTTAACTTTATAATATTTTTTATTCAACTTTTTCTCTCTCATTTCTTAAAATCTAAAAAATATTTAACTCAAACTATCTCACTACTATTCACAAACTATTTTATTACTATTCACAAAATTCTTCATCTCACTCTCCAAACCTACCTAGTGTTTGCAGGTTCCTTTTAGATTGTGAATTTTGATGCTCAAAGACTCTTACATATTTGTTTATTAGAGCTAATTTTAAAATTTTCATTATTCAGTATTTTTCTACTTTTTTCATTCCATTTATAATTGTTTAGGTTGAAATTTAGAAATGTACAACGTAAGTTTTTATTTTACAGATTTTTGTATCATTCATGGATTTTTTTAGTTTTGTCAATTTCTAATGGACAATGCTAGGGATCCCGCTGGGGGATCCCGTTCACTTGTCCCGCTGTACTTTTTTTTTACATAAAGATTAAGAAAATTATATTTAATTATATTGTGAATTTTATTCATTTTTTAAAAATATTTAAAAGTGTTAAAAAATGATATGAAAAAAAAAAAACAAAAAACACTTTTAAATATTTTTTCAAATCATTTTTTTAACACTTTTAAATATTTTGAAATAATGAATAAAATTCATAATATAATTAAACAACATTTTCTTAATTTTTCTGTAAAGAATTTAAAAAAAAAAAGAGGTGAGCGGGACAAATGAATGGGATCGCCCAGCGGGATCCCTATCATTTCCCATTTCTAATATAGTTTGTGATATTTTCCCTATCATTATTTTAGTTATGATCCCTAACTTTCTTTGTTGGAGCCTTCGCGACCTGAATAATGATAAATTTCTAATTTTTTATAATATTATTTTAAATAAAAAATATATTTATAAGTCTTATATTTTATACAATCAACATACCGTTGACGAGGAAACTTTTCAAATTAGTTATATTAAGAAATAATTGGTATTTTTTTTTTTTAAATTATAACAGGTCCACTATAAGTGATGTGTTAAGATACTTAAGTGTAACGAAATTCATTTTTCAAAAAATGGTACAATTAAATTAGTTGGCTGTAAAATATATACTAAAATAATTATTAAAGAGTTGCATGTATAATTATTTTGGTGTCAACAACAAAATAAACTTTACAGTCCATAAAAATCAATTAAATTTAAAAACTTTAATTACAGAAAGCACTTGGAGGAGTATAACAACAATCTCAATTTTCAATAGTTTTGATATCAAAATCATCTCAATTTATTTCATCTCATCATTAGAGGTGTAACTGGTCCGATTTAGTCCAGTTTTGGATAAAATTTTGGATTGAACCGGTATATACCAGTTTTGTATTTTTCAAAACTAATTACACATCGGATACCTTCCTAAATCGGTACATCCAATTTTACCAGTTTCTGGTCCGGTTCAGTCTGGTTTTCCAGTTTTAATATACTTATTATATATTATATAATATATATAATATAGTATATAATACTATAGTGATAATATAATATGGTATATAATACTATAGTGATAATATATTGTAGTATATTATAATATATAGTGATATAGTTTTTTTTTTTTTTTTTGAAAGGATCAACTGCATTTCATTAGAGTAAATGCTGGATACATGGAGGGTAATCCTCCAGAAGGATACAATCCTCTGAACAATTCAGAGCAAACTTTGCTAGAGTATGGGCAATTACATTCAACTCTCTAGGAACATGATGAATTGACCACTCTTGGAACCTTGACAACAAGGACTTGACATCTCTAACTACCATACCAACAGCACTCCAGTTTTCTTCCGCGTCTTGGACAGCCTGAACCACATTGAGAGCATCACCTTCTAAGACAATATGAGTTAAACCCAGTTCAGCACACAAAGTGGTGGCTCTTAGTGCTGCTGCCGCCTCCCCAAGCAAAGGATCAGGGGTTAGATTGATGGAAGAACAGAGAGAGGCCGTGACCAAGCCTTCTGAGTCTCTTACAATCACCCCAATTCCAACCCTGGAACTACCCTTATCAATGGCTGCATCCCAATTGGCTTTGAAGAAAGCTGGTTGAGGAGCAGACCAAATGGATCCAGACACCACCTGGTGTTTAACCTGCCTTACCCCACTGTCCACCCAAGAATCAATGGCTTCCATCTCAGCATGAACCTGCTGTGACACCTGAGAAGGGGATTGAAATTTATCCTCAAAGATCCAAATGTTTCTCCTTTGCCACACTGCCTTAGCTGTTACTGCAATTTCTGTCAATTCTCTCTTGGATAACTGGTTCCATAGTGGCATTAGGATTTCTCTGAATGAGACATTCAGGACATCTAGCTTCTGAATCCTTCTTGAGCTTTTTGACCACACGTCTTGAGCTGCTGCACAAGTCCAGAGAGCATGTGAGACTGATTCAGGATACTTGAGACATATTGGGCATGCAGGGGACTTCAACACCTTTTTCTTAAACAGATTCGAATTCGTAGCTAGGGACTCCCTTACAGCCCTCCACAGAAAGCTTTTGGTGGCTTGAGGAGCTTGGAGGCCCCATATCTTGTTCCAAAAACCTGAAGAGCATTGTTTTTCTGAGGGTTGGCCTTTGCTTTCTTCTCTGATGGAGCCTTGTAAGTGGTAAGCACTTCTAACTGTGAACCTCCCATTTCTTGAGCATCTCCAGGTCAAAACATCTTGGTTCCTGCATGGGCTAAGGGTCATCTTGTAAATTGAGCTTGCCTCAGTCTCTGAAAAAATAGCTTGGATGAGAGGTAGATCCCACTGCATTGTATCACTGTTAATAAGTTCAGAAACTGTTGCATCGGCATTGAGGATGGAAATAGGAGATTGCACTCTATAGGTTGAGGGGCATGGGAGCCACTTATCCTGCCAAATCTTCACATGCTGTCCATTCCCTATCCGCCACATGAGTCCCTCCTTGAGAACTGATCTTGCTGAGAGGAAGCTCCTCCAAACAAATGAATCACTAGCTTTTGGTTTGACTGAGAGGAACTCTGAATTCAGATAGTATTTAGCCTTAAGGATCTGAGCTACAAGGGATGATGGATTTTTGATGATCCTCCATCCTTGCTTGGCCAATAAAGCAAGATTAAAAAACTCAAAATCCCTAAAGCCTAGACCCCCTTCCTTCTTTGGTTTTCCAAGGGCCTGCCAGCTCAGCCAGTGTATTTTCGACCTGTTCTCTTTCTGACCCCACCAAAAGGACTGCAACAACTGGTTGAGACCTCTTATAATAGACTTGGGAAGTTTAAAGATACCCATGCTATAGGTTGGAATTGACTGCAATACCGACTTTAACAAGGTCTCTTTACCAGCTTGGGATAGCACACCAGTCTTCCAATTTGCCATTTTTTATTTGACTCTATCTAGCAGTGAACTGAAGGCTTTTGTTTTTTGTCTTCCAATATAGGATGGTAAACCCAAGTACTTATCAAAAGCACCAGAGGCTCTAATCCCTGCTTGTTGGAGGATGGTTTGTTGCACCTCTCTCTTAGTGTTATTGCTGAAAAATATAGAGGTTTTGTCCAAGTTCAATCTTTGACCAGAAGCTTGTTCATACTTGCTCAGGACTTGCTGTAGTCTACTCCACTCTGCTGGGTTTGACTTGCAGAAGACCAGGCTATCATCTGCAAATAGAAGGTGGGTAACATGTAGACCCCCTCTGATTGCTGGGATCCCAGAAACAAGGCCTTGCATTTCAGCTTGGTTGAGGCTGTGGGTTAAAAATTCTGAGCAGATGATAAAGAGGTAGGGAGATAGAGGGTCTCCCTGTCTGATACCTCTAGAGGGTGAGAAAGGTTCCTGAGGGCATCCATTGACTAGCAGTGAATAACTGACAGTCGATACACATTCCATCACCAAGCTTATCCATCTATCAGCAAATCCCATCTTTTCCATGATTCTTTGCATAAAAACCCACTCCACACGATCATAGGCCTTACTCATATCAAGTTTTAAGGCCATAAAACCATTCATCTTCCCTCTTAATCTGGTTTGCATAGTGTGCAACAGTTCATAGGCAATAACTACATTATCTGAGATTAGTCGCCCTGGGACAAAAGCACTCTGAGTTGGGGAGATTATGTTAGGCAGGATGAGTTTGAGCCTATTAGCAATAGTTTTAGAGATGATCTTGTATAAAACATTGCATAGGCTGATGGGTCTATAATCTGTTACTGCTTGAGGGGATTTCTTTTTTGGGATCAGAGTTATATAGGTCTGATTGAGCTCACCAATACCCTTTCTATCGTTGAGTGCCTCAAGGACTGCTTCTGTGACCTTCTTACCTACAGTGTCCCAATGATTCTGGTAGAAGGCAGCTGGGAAGCCATCTGGGCCAGGGGATCCCATTGGGTTCATGCCTTTAACAGCTGTGATTACTTCATTTTCTGTAAACTCCCGAGTCAATACAACATTCATATCTTCACTGACTGAAGGCTGAAAAGACTGCAAAGCAGCCTCTATATTAGATGGTTCAGAGGTGGTAAAAAGATTCTGGTAGAAGAGGAGGAAAGTTTTGGCCACTTGTTGCTGGTTATAAGCTAACACCCCTTCCTCATTGGCAACCTTTTTAATAGAGTTTACTTGTCTTCTTTGAGTAGCACATTTATGGAAGAAATTGGTGTTTCTATCCCCATCTTTCAACCACTTTTGTTTGGCTCTTTGTCTCCACTTCAGCTCTTCCTCTTCCAAAAGTCCATCTAGTTCTCTCTGAGTAGCTTTAATATGGCAACTATGATGGCCTAGATCAGATTCTTGTAGCTGTCTTAAGGCTTCTCTTTTTTGAGTTAGAAGCTTCTTATGGTTTCTAAAAGCCTCTTTGCTCCAGAACTTGAGTTTGTTCCTGCATACTTCCATTACTTTCCTAATAGCTGTTATCTTCATTCTTGCAGGGAAATTCTGTTTCCACACAGCTTGCACCAGATCACTACAACCCTCTCTCTTTTCCCAAGCTACTTCATACCTGAATATCTTCTGTTTTGGGACAACTTCTTGGTCAGGGTTCTCACACACTACCAATAGAGGATTATGGTCTGAGCATTGGCCTGGGAGTACATATGTCTGGTTAATAGCATAGGTGTTAAGCCAATCCTCATTTACTACTGCTCTATCCAGTCTAGATTTAGTGAAGCCATCACCCTCCCTTTTATTACACCAGGTATACTTGGATCCAATATAGCCAATATCCTTCAAACCACAATCAGATAGGGCCACTCTGAAATCCTCCATTTGTTGGAAGGGTCGAGCATTAGAGCCAATTTGTTCTTCTTGTAAGAGGATCTCGTTAAAATCTCCTACACACAGCCAAGGGTTGTTGATATTGGTATGGATTAGCCTCAGGAGATCCCAACTTTCACCTCTTTTTGCAGTTGCAGGTTGGCCATAAAAGCCAGTTAAGATCATTTTATTGCTTGTGATATCAGATTTAACAGAGATGGAAATATGGTGATGTGAGTATGAGTCTAACTCAGCCTCCAAGTCTTTCTTCCAAATAAAAGCCAAACCACCACTCCTGCCAATACTATCCACTGAAAAGCAGGATTCAAAATTAAGCCTGTCCCTAATGGACTCAATTCTTTCCCTTCTACATTTAGTTTCACATAAGAAAACCACATCCGGGCTCTTCTCCTTCACCAAGAGGTGAAGTTCACGAACTGTCCGGGGGTTCCCAAGCCCTCGGCAGTTCCAAGCTAAGTGTTTCATGGGGATTGGCAGGGCTGGACACCAGCCACTGCCATCTTAGCTTGCTTTGTTCTCCTTCTAGTCATAATGAGTCCATGCCATTCCTCGCTTGGCCTTTTCTTACTGTTACTAGCATTGATCTCATCCATGGGGACATCAGGAGGGTCCTGGACCTTTGAGAGGTCCTGTGATCCTTTTTTGCCCAGGTTCCTAGCTCTTCTTTTCCACGTGGGTCCTTTATGGTGACTCATTCTAACTTGTTTAATGGGAGAGTTCTGAGAGGGAGAACTGACCTGAGGGATGTCTCTGAGGGGACTAATATTATGCAAGCCTTCTTGTCTCGTAACCATGCCTTGGTTGGGTAGGACTAAATTAGAATGCACGTGGTCCATGGCACCCTCTTTGGTCACGTGTGTATTCCCAAGGCTATCACAGCTTGCCTGGGTGTTGGGAAAGTCAGACTGGGTGTTGGAGTAGTACTTGCTGTTCTTGCCGTGTAAAAGTCCACTGAGTTGGTAGTTGTCAGAGCTCCCCATATCGGCTTGCTTAAAATCTGCTGCATGCTTGCCCAGATCATGCTGTCCCATCCCATCTCTATCATACCTACTATCTTCAGATGTGTTTTGGCGCCAACTTCCTGAATTCTCAAAAACACCTCCTCTCTTGCCAAAAAACTGTGACGTTCTCTGTTGGGAATTGGCTCTAAGCCAGGATCCATACTGCATGGCAGCTTCCTCTCGTGGTTTTCCACCCGAGTGAGGTCTAGAGCACGACAGTGCTTCATGTTTGATTGCCCCACACTTAAAACAGAAATTTGGTAACCTTTCATACTGGAAAGGAATCCAGTAGCTTTTTCCTCCCATGCTCAGGACTTTGCCACGTATAAGGGGCTTTGTAATGTCCAGTTGCACTCTGACTCTTAGATAGCTTCCCCAAGCCATGCCACCTGCATCTACATCTACTGCAAGAACCTCTCCAGCTGCCGCCCCAACCTTCTCTCCCATGGTTTTGTTCATGCCTGCAAAGGGAAGGTCGTGCAATTGTAGCCAGAAAGGTTCAAATTTAAACACAAAATCTTTCGGTGCCAAACACCCCTCACAGTTGAATAGGCACACAAGGGACCTGTCAAAAGACCAGGGTCTTCCTTCCAGGACCCTTTCCTTCTCATAGGCTTCCTGGAACTCTATCAGGACTTTGTTGGAGCCGAGGTCCTTGAAGAAGACCTGGCCCTCCACTTTCCATGCTTTACACATCGTGGCCCGAAAGGCACCTTTATTAACCTCCTTCTCAGCTACGACAAGGGCAGCCAGACATCTCTTGCTCTTTTCATTGGATAAAAGAACTTCCTCCACTGGGACTTGGATTACCTGCTTTTCCTCCTCTGTGAGTCGGAGACCAGCACAGAGGTTCGACAGTTCCTCTGCCATGAATAACCAACCAATAACACTTGTGAAACACGATCAGCACTTTTATAGCAAACCTGTCCTCTACAAGACACACCCAAAACCAGCCTCTTCGAACTAAGTTCAAGAGAGAAAACTCTGTGTTCTCAGAACAATAGAGAGAAAACCTCACCTTCCTAAAAAGAGAGGGAAAACGTCATCGGTATAGTATTAATATAACTATTAATATGCACTATATAATATTAGTATAACTATTAATATAGTAAACTATAGTGATATAAGATTTTAAAATTTAATATTGTGACGCCCCCAAATCCCCACGCACGGACACGGGGAAATCGAGACGTTCGGATGGTGACAACCCAGGTCACCACCCTAACGACGGGTGCCAAGTGTGTGCAAAAGCAACATATGTGCACGAAAAAACACGCAGCGGATAACGAAAGCTATAACTAAGTACCAGAATTTTTTCTTAACGTAATACAAGTTGTTTAAAACATACCTAAATAAAATATTACAAAATACGAACATAGTTTTAAAATCAAATATAAAGCATAACATCAGCAACCCGGCGGAGCCGCATCCTCGGGCTCAGCCTCCTCCTCATCCTCAAAACCTGCACCAAAAGCTACGGAACCAAAAATGGTACTGCAGGTAAGTAAATCCCAAACACCACCAGATGAAAACACATAGAACTCAAACAACATGCATGAAGTGATGCCAATGCGCAAAATCTATAAAACATAACTTTCCACACACGCCAAAAATCCCATTTGGCCCAAAAACATATCTTTTCCAAATATCATGCCAAAAGTCACATTTGGCCTTTATTCATCTCAAACCATTATCCATTTTATCCGTATGCACCATGACCTCCCCTAGGGGTCATCCGCACACCCTGGCTCCAGTGCCACACCGCAGAGTACCACCACGCATGTGACACCTAACGAGCGATGCCCAGTTCCACGCCCCGCGTGTTCGTAGCCAAGCATCCTCTAGCCCTCGCCAGCGAAGGGCCACGGAGTCGGTGAGTAGAGCGATGCCCGGTTCCGCGCCCGGCGCGTTCGTAGCCAAGCATCCCCTAGCCCCACTCCCGTCATCGCCCAGCGACAACCCAGGGGACGTCACTCAGTTTATTCCGCTCCCGAGTGACCAGAGGAGCTCCACCGAGATAATACCCCATCTCGGCTTGGGGTCGTGATACACACGCACTCGTAAGTCCACTTACGCCAATAAACAAGCTTTTCACACTTAAACAAAAACACACGTGCATGCACCATGTAATGTCATATCAATGCACAAAAATAACCAACCAACATAAATCAATAAAACAAGTAACTCCGTCCTCCATCCATCCGACCCCCGAACTCCTCGGACTCAATCTGGAATCAACCAACTAACAGATAAATTATTGAAAGAGCAATATATATTTAAATCTGAAAATAGGGTTTGGAAAATACTTACAGCGCTATACGGTATTTTTAGAAAGCTCGCGGCGTTGCAAACGGCGGAGGAAGAGCAACGTAACAGTGTAATTTACACTGTTGCCGTGGGTAATAAATTACCCATTTTCGAACGGGGAAAAACCAAGGCATGAAATTGATAGGGAATGGTCTTGAGATATTTATGAAGCTAAAGGAAACGAGTTTTGGTCGTGGGTGGTGGTGGAAATGGCGGTCGAAGGCCAAAAAGGGGCTGAACGGAGTTGAGCTCGTGGGAGCTGCTCCGGCAACGGATCGAGGCCGAAAATTGGTGGTTTAGGTCGGCAAGAGGTAGGGGAAGAAGCTGTGAAAAGATGGTGGCCGGAGGTGGTGCGACGGCGCCGGAAATGGTGAAAAACCGTATGGCTTGGAGGAGCTCGTGGCGGCTAACGGTGGCTCGGATGGAGGTGAAATTTGGTGGGGATGCTCACCGGTGAGAGGGGAAGAAAACTGGGTGGGTGGTGTAGGCCACGCCACCGGCGAGCGGCGGTTCTGGGCTGCGAAAGCAACCGGCGACAGGGGCAAAAACAGAGCACGTGCAGCGACTTCCGGCGGCTCTCGAAGGCTAACGGCTGGTCCGATGGCTCTGAAAATTGGTGGAGATGATTTCTGGTGGAAGGGGAAGAGAATGGTGGTGACGGTGCACTAAACGGTGGCCGGACGGCAGAGAACTGGCCGGTCAAAGTGACGGCGACGGGAATGAGAAAAAGGGGCAGATGTGCGTACGTGGGAGAGGAGGAAAACGGGAAGAAAAGAAAGAAGAAAAGAAAGAAAAGAAGAAAAGAAAAGGAAAAAGGAAAAAAAGAAAAAGAAAAGAAAAGAAATGAGGTACAATCCTCACCTCTGGAGTCCAACAACTGATCCAACGAAAATAAGTTTAAAAGCAATAAAACTAAGAAAATATTTTAAACACAACGTAAAGCTAAAATATAATAATTAACTAGTAAAAACAAACTATTTAATTTTAAATCCAAAGACAAGCTAAAATAAATTAAACAGCAATTTAAATTCAACAGCAATTAAAATCTAATTAAAATCCGATAATTTAAAATAAAAGAACTATTATATTAATTAAATTAAAATATTCCTTCAGTGAAAATACACGTAAAAACGGGGTGTCACATCCTCCCCCCTTAAAATAAATTTCGTCCTTGAAATTTGTGAGATCAATATCAGCTCCAAGTAGGATACACTATGCAACTCAGAGTATACTTGAGAAAATCATACCATCAGCCATTTCCACACAAGTATGATTAAAGATCTCTCCAATTATATTCCTAAAGCAATTCCATCATATTCGTACTAGTCTCCCAGCGACGCATCACGTCTAGAACTCCTAAAGTAGCCATGTAAACCGGAATCACCATATCGTCAAGAACTTCAAAACCACACCCAAGAAAATTCTAAAAATTATTACTTCTTAGAATGAATTGTATTAACCTCAATCAACCTTCATGCTATATCATCGAAACTTTCATTGTATACTATATCTTGGTAACCTAATAGTCACTTCCAAAATAAACCATCAATAAACATAATTTGCCGAAACAAAATATTACTCTCCAATTACAAGCACCTTCTCGAAATTTTAAGTCATAACTAATTACTCAAAATCAACACACCTAATCATGAACTATCACTCCTATTTCCTCAATTATCTCTAGCTACCTTAACTAAATCAAAATTCCGCAACGACACCCATGATCATCAACAAAGAAGACGATATCAATCAATTGCAACCTTCCAAATTAAAAATAAGTATCATTATCTCAAAATACGCCAATCTCATCTAAGATAAAGAACATAGGGCTCGAATTCGTCCCGACCAACTAATAAAGCACCTATAACTCCTACCTAACAATTTACACTTTCAAGATCATCACCTAAATTCTGAATATCGTCTAATTTAGAGATAACTAAATTCACTACGAACCACGATTAAATTCACGATAACCTTAGTAAACCCTTCTTATAAACTCACTTATCTACTTCTATTCTCATAACCCTAATATTAGCACGACTATTTCCTTCAATTGCATACAAAATTAAATCTCAAGATAGGCCATGCTATTCAAACCTCCAATCCATCAAAACTATGGCAATACTCTCCTGACTTCTACTGCTTATTACCTTACGTACCTGTTTAGGCTAATCACCGTTGATTCCCAAACTTCCACTTTCAAGATTTCATTATCCACTACACATGGCGACTCAACAATCTCTCTTCTAGTTAAATAAAATGTATATAATTCTCCCAATTGGACACTCAAACTCCAAAGGAAAGTATAGCCTCAAAATTTAAATTCCTGTGTGACCTCAAGTCACAATTAATTCTTGAAGATAGTCTCAACAATAAATGTCAACCATCACTCCAATTGGTAACCCACTTCAACTGTACACTCCGATCAACTCACTAAGAACTCGAAGTTAAAATCTATTGAATTTAATACTATCACATCTAATCCACTTCAGTACTCACCAAAGCCACTTCTCTCAAGCCAAAAAGAGACTAGGATTTGTACTCTCCGAAATCCATACACCCTCACCACCACTATAAATGGATCTCATGTACCCTTAGCTAAGATCAATAATCATTCTAACGTATAAGTGATCCATCACTTCCATTTCCAACATTCGTACCTTATCCTCAAAATAAACAAAATTTCATTTCCCAAAACCTGCATCATCTATTATCCTCAACTCGGTATGAATCAATCTTAAAACTTGTCACTATAACCTCGAGCTATAACAATTATTGCCAACCCACATTCCATTGATTAACACGCTTCGACTGAACGCTCTAATCGATTCACCACTATCACGTGTCAATCTCATACGTCCTTAGCCGAAACCAATAGTCATTCCAACGTACAAGTAATCCATTACTACTATTTCCATCATCTGGACTTATATCCGCAAATCAACATGAATCATTCCTATATCTGCTTAACTTATACCCTTAACATCAGCAAATAGTTATCGCTTAAAGCTTTTTACTGAAAATGACCTTAAACCTGCTAATAATCAGTTCCCAAAAGTCTCTAGAACATAAGGTCTCAACTTCAATCGAATTCAATACCAACAATTAAACTATTGCTTCCAAAACCTCAATGGATCTATTTCTTCCGAACCGACAAAAATCATTTCCTAAAATCGATTACTACAACCTCGAGTTAACAATAATCATTTTCTGAACTAAATCAACATCTGCAATCCTCAAAGAAGTATATGAACTAAATCATTACCTTCCATTCTCAAAGAAATGTACCCCAGAAAAATTTCATATTATTAACTAAACTCTGATCAACCCCATTTTAATGGTTGCAAACTAATCACTCTCCAGAGTGGATCAAGCTAGCAACCCAAGTCTGTAAAATTAAGAACTCAACTCTTATTATAAATTGGTCCTTCAACTCTGCAATTCTAAAACCTTAAATCAAATAAGAATAATTTCTAAAATTTCTAAGATCAATGAGCTTACACCCCATAATAGAACAATCGGCTCCCAAAGCTTTTAAAATCTAATACATTAACGGATAATAAATTGTAAATTTTAAAACCCCAATTGCCACTAAATTGTTCATCCGAATCAGCGAAATTTAAAACTTGAAATTTAATTATTTCCCCCAAAGCTTGTCGAACCTAAAACCTTAATTACCAAAATCTTATTTCCTAAAATCTGTAAGGCCTCAAACCTTAGATAAAATTATCTTAAACCAATCCTTAAAGTTCGTTGAACCTACACTCTCCTATTCTATAGCTTTATTACATAAATTCCACAAAACCTAAGACCTCAACCATCTTAAGCGACTTAAAGCTAACTCCCCTCCTTAGTTGCAACTTACATTCTTACTCCCAAGAAATTGCCTAATCCATGTCGTTCCCTTCTAGCCACAATATTATAAAAGTAACCCACCTCTATAAAATTCAACCCTACTTCACTAAGTATTTTTTTTTTCCTATCAACGACATTCTCAATAATACCGTCCTCCTGCCATAGCACAATCCTCAACCCCACTTTAACTCCGGACAAAACAAAACAAAACAATTTAAAACAAAATAAATAAAACAAATAAACAACATACTTCCAATTCAAATAAAATAAAATCAAACCAAACCAAATCAAATGGAATTAATAAAATAAATTCAAATCAAATAAAATCGAATCAAGTTAAAGATAAAAAAACAATTCAACTTAAATAAATTAAAATAATTTTAACACCAGCTTTTAAAACTTTCTGGTACTCCACCTATGGGACATATGGTTTTACCCAGAGCCGAACCGCTCTGATATCACCTGTGACGCCCCCAAATCCCCATGCACGGATACGGAGAAATTGAGACGTCCGGATGGTGACAACCCGGGTCACCACCCTAACGACGGGTGCCAAGTGTGTGCAAAAGCAACATATGTGCACGAAGAAACACGCAGCGGATAACGAAAGCCATAACTAAGTACCAGAATTTTTTCTTAACGTAATACAAGTTGTTTAAAACATACCTAAATAAAATATTACAAAACACGAACATAGTTTTAAAATCAAATATAAAGCATAACATCAGCAACTCGGCGGAGCCGCATCCTCGGACTCAGCCTCCTCCTCCTCATCCTCAAAACCTGCACCAAAAGCTATGGAACCAAAAATGGTACCGTAGGTAAGTAAAACCCAAACACCACCAGATAAAACCACATAGAACTCAAACAACATGCATGAAGTGATGCCAATGCGCAAAATCCATAAAACATAACTTTCCACACACGCCAAAAATCCCATTTGGCCCAAAAACATATCTTTTCCAAATATCACGCCAAAAGTCACATTTGGCCTTTATCCATCTCAAACCATTATCCATTTTATCCGTATGCACCATGACCTCCCCTAGGGGTCATCCGCACACCCTGGCTCCAGTGCCACACCGCAGAGTACCACCACGCATGTGACACCTAACGAGCGATGCCCAGTTCCACGCCCCACGTGTTCGTAGCCAAGCATCCTCTAGCTCTCGCCAGCGAAGGGCCACGGAGTCGGTGAGTAGAGCGATGCCCGGTTCCGCACCCGGCGCGTTCGTAGCCAAGCATCCCCTAGCCCCACTCCCGTCGTCGCCCAGCGACAACCCAGGGGACGTCACTCAGTTTATTCCGCTCCCGAGTGACCAGAGGAGCTCCACCGAGATAATACCCCATCCCGGCTTGGGGTCGTGATACACACGCACTCGTAAGTCCACTTACGCCAATAAACAGGCTTTTCATACTTAAACAAAAACACACGTGCATGCACCATGTAATGCCTTATCAATGCACAAAAATAACCAACCAACATAAATCAATAAAATAAGTAACTCCGTCCTCCATCCATCCAACCCCCGAACTCCTCAAACTCAGTCCGGAATCAACCAACCAACAGATAAATTATTGAAAGAGAAATATATATTTAAATCTGAAAATAGGGTTTGGAAAATACTTACAGCGCTATACGGTATTTTTAGAAAGCTCGTGGCGTTGCAAACGGCGGAGGAAGAGCAACGTAACAGTGTAATTTACACTGTTGCCGTGGGTAATAAATTACCCATTTTTGAACGGGGACAAACCAAGGCACGAAATTGATAGAGAATGGTCTTGAGATATTTATGAAGCTAAAGGAAACGAGTTTTGGCCGTGGGTGGTGGTGGAAATGGCGGTCGAAGGCCAAAAAGGGCTGAACGGAGTTGAGCTCGTGGGAGCTGCTCCGGCAACGGATCGAGGCCGGAAATTGGTGGTTTAGGTCGGCAAGAGGTAGGGGAAGAAGCTGTGAAAAGATGGTGGCCGGAGGTGGTGCGACGGCGCCAGAAAAGGTGAAAAACCGTATGGCTTGGAGGAGCTCGTGGCAGCTAACGGTGGCTCGGATGGAGGTGAAACTTGGTGGGGATGTTCACCGGTGAGAGGGGAAGAAAACTGGGTGGGTGGTGTAGGCCACGCCGCCGGCGAACGGCGGTTCTGGGCTGCGAAAGCAACCGGCGACAGGGGCAAAAATAGAGCAGGTGCAGCGACTTCCGGCGGCTCTCGAAGGCTAACGGCTAGTCCGATGGCTCTGAAAATTGATGAGGATGATCTCTGGTGGAAGGGAAAGAGAATGGTGGTGACGGTGCACTAAACGGTGGCCGGACGGCGGAAAACTGGCCGGTCAAAGTGACGGCGACGGGAATGAGAAAAAGGGGCAGATGTGCGTACGTGGGAGAGGAGGAAAACGGGAGGAAGAAGAAGAAGAAAAGAAAGAAGAAAAGAAAGAAAAGAAGAAAAGAAAAGGAAAAAGGAAAAAAAGAAAAAGAAAAGAAAAGAAATGAGGTACAATCCTCACCTCTGGAGTCCAACAACTGATCCAACGAAAATAAGTTTAAAAGCAATAAAACTAAGAAAATATTTTAAACACAACGTAAAGCTAAAATATAATAATTAACTAGTAAAAACAAACTATTTAATTTTAAATCCAAAGACAAGCTAAAATAAATTAAACAGCAATTTAAATTCAACAGCAATTAAAATCCAATTAAAATCCGATAATTTAAAATAAAAGAACTATTATATTAATTAAATTAAAATATTCCTTCAGTGAAAATACACGTAAAAACGGGGTGTCACAAATATTATATTAATTAGTAATTTAAGATTCTAAAAACGTGGGGACTTGTTTATATTGATCATTGTGTTGCTTTTAAAGCTAAGTTATAACTTTTCTTATTTTTGGAGGGTTGTTCCAAGTATATAGCATGGGCTGTACAAACTTTGTAGGTAGATTTGGTTTTCAGAAAATTATTATCATTGTGAGGTCTTGTGTTCCTCTTCGTTCTTGAAAGAACTCCTGAACTTATCAAGTTAATCTTGTGGCGTTCAAACAACCAACTTATCACCTTGATTCTTGAGAGATTCTTAGGTTTCTTGGTGTGACGTTTCAATCCTTTGTAGTCTTGGTTTTCATCTAGTTAGGTGACGGGTCAAGGGTCAACAAATCTTGTCTACATGATCTTAGGGCTCCAAATCATCATTGTTATCGGGTTTCATCATAATTATTGGTGGAGTTCATATCACCACTGCTGCCATTTAATATTGATTCTCTCCAGCAAAATTTTAGTTTCCTTCTGTAGTTTATCAATCTCCTTAACATAAGCAGCGTGCATGGACTGCTATTCGAAATTCAATCTGTTTAACTTAGCCTGCAAAAGGGAATCAAAAAGTGGTTCCTTACCTTTGCTCCATCGTCTCAGGTAAACAGACCTCTCTGTAACTTCTCCTTAATTGAAGAAAAAGAGGCTTGAGAATTATTATAACCCTACCACATCTATTTCACCACATCTCTACAATCATCATAAGTAGACCATGAGGCTTCATACCTTGCAATTCTGTAGTAAGGCTTTTGCTGCTGCTGCTGTCGTGGCATAATAGAAATCAAGAGTGGACAATGATTTGAAGACAGTGTAGGCAATACTTGAATGTTACCATCCCCAAAAACTTCACACATTTTCTTTGAACCCACGACTTTGTCCAAATTTTCTCTAGTAAAACTGGCATCCTATCTATTATTAGACCAAGTAAAGAATCCATCCCTAAAATCCAAGTCACACAACTTGCAGTACTGTAGAGCCTAGTGGAATAGCTACATTTGACTCTGTGGTCTCTTAGCACCCCCACATTTTTCATGAGAATACAAAAGCTTATTGACATCCGCAATACAAAGCCACAATCTAGGGTGCAAATCCTTCAAAGCCCTCAAAACATTGTACCCCAACACTCTTAAATTAGGCACGGGATAGCCATAAGAACAGGTAAGCATCCATTTAGTATTTGTCTCAGAAGTTACCCATGCATTAATGTGCCTATGTGAGTATGACTGGATAGTAAGAGACAGATCATCCTTCCAAAACATAGCCAAGCCACCACTCAATCCAACCCCATCCGCAGAAAATAAGTTCTGAAAACCAAATTTGACTTTTAAACTATCCAACTCATACTTTAACACCTTAGTTTCCATTAAGAAAACTACAGTTGGCTTATGAGTCTTGATCATAAGATCAAGAGCATGAACTGTTTGAGGGTTGCCAACCTCTCGACAATTCCAACTTAAGAGTTTCATACCTCCCGGTGGGGCTAAAGAACGACCTCCGTCGATACATTTTCAATCTGGCTATGTGATCTAGTTTTCCTATATGCTTTGACAGGAAAATTAGAAAACAATTTAAAACTTTAGAGGGGGGATTTCCTTTTGCAACCATTCTTTAGCGGTGAACAATGTACAACACTCCGTTTACCACCTTGCCTTATCTAATTCTTCCATTTCAATAAAGAAGAAGTACCAGATGATGTACCTGATCCAGAATCATCACTAACCAGGCTGTCCATCTGAGGTAAAGAAGGAGTATTGAAGCACAGAAACTCCATCTTCTTAGCAATATCAGCAATTACAGCACTTGGTGAAGGCAAAACGTGGTCTGCAACTATAGGTGTCGAAGAATGCATGGTGACAATTGTAGCAATTAGAGTCTTTGAAGGAACCAGAATATTCTTGTCAGGACACGTGGACATAACTACCTGGTTAGCCAATCCCTTATGAGTTTTGTCAAACACTGTAGGTAATTGTTCAGAATAGTTAACATTATCATGCAAACCGTCAATAACTACCTTCTTCCCAACACCTGCAAAAGAACATGAATCTTGTGAAATTGCATGAACAAATCTACTTAACCCCAAGAATGGAATTGAAGTAGTAGCCCTCAACCAACTTCCAAACTGCAATCCTGTGGCATCACTAGCAGAACCAACCAAAGATTTATGAGAACATCCATATGTCCTAGGTGAGAGCAGACCACAATGAAAACAGAACCTTGGTAAACGCTCATACTTAAATTGAGTGAAGGATCTCTTCTCATGTAGATTAATTATCTTCCCCCAAAACAATGGCTTCATAAAGTCTGTAACAGCCCGCTAGAAATTCAATTAAGAAATTTCTATTGACTTTAGGAACCTCGTGAAAACTCTGTAAGTTTACACGAATCGACTAATCGCATAAATTTTAGCCTGTCAACATAGTTAGTGTTATCACTCAATATGGTGCCAGAATTGCGATTTTAATTATTTGAGATAGTTAAAAGTGTCAGAATACATTATAGTCTACACCACTAGGCTTAATTGAATATTTAGAATTTTTCAGTACTAAGTTTATTACGTTTATTTTTGGAGTGAATAGTAACCTCGGTAAATGTACTGAGCGCAGTGTTTTCAAAATCATAGTGTGAAATGTCCAAATTAGGATAGCGATATTTTATTTGGACACTTGGCAAGATCTTAACCACACATAATGAATAGTATTAGATACTTGGCACAAAGAGAAACCATTAGATGGAATTGTGAAGGAAATCAAGGTGTGAGATCATGACACCTAAGCAAAATACACATTTGAAAAATATCTTAAGAATAGAGATTTAAAATACAAATAGAAAGATTTTAGCCACCTTACTCTTCTAAGTCTACTCCACATTTGGAAAATATATTGAGCTGATTTTTATAGATATTATTGGATAGAATATTTTGAGATAATATTTTATAGATATTTTAGGTAGGAGAAAACCACACTCAACTCTCAACTCCAGCCTTATCATCTCCCTTATCTCTTCCATAAGCATCTCCAGCCATCACCCACGAACTTATCTTCATTTACACGTTTCTTTAAAAGAATATCAAACATTCTCTCTCAGACAGCTTTTAGGAGTTCTTTTGCATGCCCATTTTGAAGCTGTTGTAAGTGTTTTATCATAAAGTCTCCTTCATATAAGTTGTTCCTTTTTGAGTCTAGTTTACATGGATATCTTATTTGCCCCATTTGAAGATCATTTGGTTAGTCAAATATTGTGTAAACTATAGAAAGGTCATTCTGGGAGATAAACTGGAGAATATGTTATAGTTTGGAGTTTTTGACCAAGCTAATGGATAGATATTGGTCCGAAATTTTTATGGAGTATTGTTAACATGTATATATGACTATTGGTTGAGGATTTTTGCATGATTGAAGGTTTTGATGAAATATTTGCTTAGATTTAGAAACTTAGAAACTGGAAGAAGAAAAACAGTTTCTATTTTGAGAAAGTTTAACTCTTTGGTGGTCTAAACCTATTCTAATGACTTTGATAATTTTATTGGAGGATCCTAAGCATCTTATATACATGTTATATTATTATTTTGAAGATATTTGATGTTAGTTTCAAAGATATGAAATTTTATACAAAGAGATATTCAGATAAGCCAAAGTGTGGATGTTCTTGGCTAAATTTATGTTTTGGTTAATTTTTAACCATGTGATCTTGAATTAGAAGCTTATATATGTTTTAGGACATTTTTTTAAACCATGTGATGGTTTGGTTTGAAGATCACATATTTATAAGTCATAGATCAAAAGGTTGATCAAAACAAGTTGGAAACAAAAATCAATAGAAATAGCATATGAGAATTTCGGCCCTATGGAGTTTTAATAGTTGTGATTAGTTTTAAATTTTTCTAAATTGATATTTGAGTTGAGGATAAAATTTACATGAGGCATGTAAATTTTGGTGACTTTTGGAGTTAGTATGCAAAATCATTAAGTTATGGGTAAAACGGTCATTTTCCTACATGTAGAAAGTAAAATGGAAATTTTACTCTTTAAGTTAGTATTTTTCCATATTTCAAATTATTAGTGATTTAGTACTAACTTTTAGAATCACTAATTACAGTTCCTCGTGATCGCGCTTGAGGTTTTATAAGAAACGCGGAGATCGAGGTAAGTTAGCTTTTAACTTACTAGCAGTCTACTGTGTATGTGTGCTAAGTAAAGGAACTACAGTATATGTATATGTGTTATTATATATGTCATGCCATGCTAAGTTATCACGTAATTGTCTGTTATACAGAATTTATTCTGTCATCAGTTTTTATCTGTTACATAATATATTCTGTCATGTATTGTTGTACGTTACAAGTACGTCATGCTAAGTATGCCATCTATTACATGTATGTCAAGTCATGTAATATTCATTGTTGCAAGTATGTCATGTTAAATATGTTGTTTATTATATGTTATGCCATGTTACGAAATGTTTCTCTCTCAAGTTGGTCATGTATTTCAAGTTATGTTAAGTCAAGTTTATGTAGAATACATGGGGCCACAACAACTGTGGAGTATGTATTTAAGTGCATAGTGATGTGTAGAATACATGGGGCCACAACAACTGTGGAGTATGTATTTACACATAGAATACATGGGGCCACAACAACTGTGGAGTATGTATTTTTCATGTTAAGTCAAGTTTATGTAGAATACATGGGGCCACAACAACTGTGGAGTATGTATTTAACTACAATTGTGATGCGTAAAATACATGGGGCCACAACAACTGTGAAGTATGTATTTTTCATGTTAAGTCAAGTTTGTGTAGAATACATGGGGCCACAACAATTGTGGAGTATGTATTTTTAAATGTTAAGTCAAGTTGTGTAGAATACATGGGGCCACAACAACTGTGGAGTATGTATTTAACTACAAATGTGATGCGTAAAATACATGGGGCCACAACAACTGTGGAGTATGTATTTTTCATGTTAAGTCAAGTTTGTGTAGAATACATGGGGCCACAACAACTGTGGAGTATGTATTTTTAATGTTAAGTCAAGTTTGTGAAGAATACATGGGGCCACAACAACTGTGGAGTATGTATTTACACGTAGAATACATTGGGCCACAACAACTGTGGAGTATGTATTTTTCATGTTAATTCAAGTTTCAGAGCAAGTTCATGCTAAGTCAAGTTTCAGAGCAAGTTCATGCTAAGTCAAGTTCACTTCATGATTCAATTTAAGCTATGTCAATTATGCTATGTTGTACACTAAGTTATGCTTTAATTACTTATGAATTTGATTATGCATTTATGCTTTTATTGTCATCCATGCATCATTAGTCTGTATGAAAGTTTTTTGTTAACTTGCTGAGATTTGTAATCAAATCTCACTGTGGTAGTCCCAACTACCATTCCCCCCGAATGGTAGATCTTGTTACAGGACCTGAAGGAGGATCAGGAGCTGACCAACTAGACACAGTCGACTGAACGACGGCGCGTCGTTAATGTTAATATAGTAGTTAAATTACTACTTGTACGATGGAGTTGCATCTCCAGTACTATTGGATCATAACTATTTTGGAATAGTGCTGTGATCTTAGTTATTCAATGGATCTTTATGTATGAAGTATGTTTTAAGTATTGGGATATTTTCAGTTTGGTGCATAGTATTGCTAAAAAAAAAAAAATTATCCGCTGCGAATATTGCATAATGTTAGATGCATGTTAGGATTATTGCATCTTATATGTCATGAACGGGGGCAGGTAACCTTGTGTTGCATGTCTCGACGCTTCAAATATCCGTCCAATCCCAAACGGAATTTGGGGGCGTCACAGGGTGGTATCAGAGCAATACGTCTCTGGGCAGTAAATCCACATGTCCTTAGGAAATGCACCAAACATTAGGCTTGAAATTTTAGTCGTCATTAGGCTTGAATTTCTTAAGGTATGAAAGGTAGTATGTGGTTTTAATACATATACTCGTATGTTTCAAGAAGGGACACATGACTCGTGATAGAATACCTCAGAATCCTAAGGGAGATAACAATCAAAAGGATCAGAATTTTCCGATGGATAAAAAATTAGTTGAGGTAAACATAGTTAACGTTGATCTGATTGCAATTGATGGTAGTATTGCATTATTATTATTTTGGAGTAAGTCAAGTCATTGGGTTTGGTAAATTGTACATTGTTTGATTCAAAAGAGTCATTGTTTCTATTAATTGTGGTAGTGCTTGAGAATTCAGTTTGGAAGCTAAATTGTTACCCTAGTGGTAAGAGTAATAATTTTCATTAGAAGTATTATTGTTCATACCAATGTAGATATAGAATACCTTTTAGTAATATGAGAAAGGATATGTAGGATTGATAAATGGTATTCCACATATTTGGAGAATTGTTTTGATTCGGAGAATACGATAGAAATTGTGTTTGGAAGAGTAATTTGATTAGGAGAAACTTTAGCCTTAGTAGAATTTATTTATGATAATAGTATTACCACGCCGCCAGTAAATGATTTCTGGCAAAGTACTATCTTTATGGATACATAGATCGATCTTCTTTTGAAGACTATTATATGGAGAGTAAAATCTTGGTCTTGAGGATTTATGTGAACATTAGGAACAAATCATTTAGAGTTAGAATAATTGATAACTTATGATGGATAGAAGAGTTATGACAATCATAAGAGAGAAAGTTTCAAGTTTAAGTTATTAACTGGTCAGTTATCAAAGTACCACCTAGGAAGATGACTGATTGTTGCGATTATAAAGACGTAAGTTAGTCCTAGATCAATAGAACTCCTTGAGGTTTTTATTAACTTGAAGATTACTGAGAGTTTGGATATGCATGATTAAATGCATATTTATATGAGTCATTGGATCATGTCATATATATGAAAATCCCTGAAAGAAATAAAATGGAGTACATAAAACATATACCAGAAGATAGAAACACAAATATGAATATTTGTGAAGTATTATTTTATTTTCATAAAGCAAAATTACAGAAATTTGAGGCTCTTTGCCTCAATCTTTAAACGTTCTTGCTCTTCAAAAATCCGCATGCCTCTCCTATCTAAAGGAGTAGCCACTCGAAAAGAAGAGTTAAGCAAAGATTTTAAATCTCTGTTCTCTCGCTTTACTGCTTCTATCTTCATGTTGGATTCCATAAGAAGCCTCTGAAGCAGAGAAATACTCTCGTGGAGTTTGTCAACCCCACCAGTCCTGGATTGCAGTCGCTGAGAATATGCGACAATGGCTGATGAGTATCGAGTACCGAGACTCACAAGCTCGTAGATAAGTTCATTTTCTGACTTATTAGTCAGATCATTATTTGATTGCATAATAGCACCTACAGAAGAAGCAGAAACAACTGGTGAACGAGGTGCAGAATACCTCATGTTTTGGCAATGAGAAGATTGCTGAGCCATTGCAAAGTGAGTAAGCAAAAAGAGATTGCAGAGTAAGAATGCAGACTAATTTCAGAAAAGTGAAGAAGATGAGATGAGAAAGAAAATGAACTGAATAATTCTTTTATAGAGAAAATTATGACGAATCATCTCTCGTGAATCATTTCTCTACAAGAGACAAGGGCAATGTAGTATCATAGCTGCGGTGCCTGACAATTACAGAAGAACAAAGTAGTGTCATAGCTATGCGGCGCCTGACAACTACAGAAGACCTATAAAAATCACGCGGATCAGAGTTGTCGGGTCTAAAACAGAGTGCCACCGATTTTGTTAAAAAGAGAGAGGTTAACGGTTTAATTTTGATGAATTCTTTACTAACTATGGTATTTAGAAGAACATTTAAAGTATATCACCTATGCTTTTCTAAAGAAGAGTTTCGGAAGATTATTTACTTAAAGTTTTAGGTTTGGAGAGTATGTCGTTACAACTTGGCCAACCTTGTACAAAGAAGTATAATCTAATTGTTGATTAAAGTAAGAGAGTTAAGGAATGACATAATCTCAAAGGCAAATATATACGGGATAGACAGTAGGTTGGTAAGCAACACCTCCTTATTAAATTTCTATTTCTTATTTAATTCGATTTCGAGGACGAAATCTTTTTTTTAGGAGGGGAGATTGTAACAGCCCGCTAGAAATTCAATTAAGGAATTTCTATTGACTTTAGGAACCTCGTGAAAACTCTGTAAGTTTACACGAATCGACTAATCGCATAAATTTTAGCCTGTCAACATAGTTAGTGTTATCACTCAATATGGTGCCAGAATTGCGATTTTAATTATTTGAGATAGTTAAAAGTGTCAGAATACATTATAGTCTACACCACTAGGCTTAATTGAATATTTAGAATTTTTCAGTACTAAGTTTATTACGTTTATTTTTGGAGTGAATAGTAACCTCGATAAATGTACTGAGCGCAGTGTTTTCAAAATCATAGTGTGAAATGTCCAAATTAGGATAGCGATATTTTATTTGGACACTTGGCAAGATCTTAACCACACATAATGAATAGTATTAGATACTTGGCACAAAGAGAAACCATTAGATGGAATTGTGAAGGAAATCAAGGTGTGAGATCATGACACCTAAGCAAAATACACATTTGAAAAATATCTTAAGAATAGAGATTTAAAATACAAATAGAAAGATTTTAGCCACCTTACTCTTCTAAGTCTACTCCACATTTGGAAAATATATTGAGCTGATTTTTATAGATATTATTGGATAGAATATTTTGAGATAATATTTTATAGATATTTTAGGTAGGAGAAAACCACACTCAACTCTCAACTCCAGCCTTATCATCTCCCTTATCTCTTCCATAAGCATCTCCAGCCATCACCCACGAACTTATCTTCATTTACACGTTTCTTTAAAAGAATATCAAACATTCTCTCTCGGACAGCTTTTAGGAGTTCTTTTGCATGCCCATTTTGAAGCTGTTGTAAGTGTTTTATCATAAAGTCTCCTTCATATAAGTTGTTCCTTTTTGAGTCTAGTTTACATGGATATCTTATTTGCCCCATTTGAAGATCATTTGGTTAGTCAAATATTGTGTAAACTATAGAAAGGTCATTCTGGGAGATAAACTGGAGAATATGTTATAGTTTGGAGTTTTTGACCAAGCTAATGGATAGATATTGGTCCGAAATTTTTATGGAGTATTGTTAACATGTATATATGACTATTGGTTGAGGATTTTTGCATGATTGAAGGTTTTGATGAAATATTTGCTTAGATTTAGAAACTTAGAAACTGGAAGAAGAAAAACAGTTTCTATTTTGAGAAAGTTTAACTCTTTGGTGGTCTAAACCTATTCTAATGACTTTGATAATTTTATTGGAGGATCCTAAGCATCTTATATACATGTTATATTATTATTTTGAAGATATTTGATGTTAGTTTCAAAGATATGAAATTTTATACAAAGAGATATTCAGATAAGCCAAAGTGTGGATGTTCTTGGCTAAATTTATGTTTTGGTTAATTTTTAACCATGTGATCTTGAATTAGAAGCTTATATATGTTTTAGGACATTTTTTTAAACCATGTGATGGTTTGGTTTGAAGATCACATATTTATAAGTCATAGATCAAAAGGTTGATCAAAACAAGTTGGAAACAAAAATCAATAGAAATAGCATATGAGAATTTCGGCCCTATGGAGTTTTAATAGTTGTGATTAGTTTTAAATTTTTCTAAATTGATATTTGAGTTGAGGATAAAATTTACATGAGGCATGTAAATTTTGGTGACTTTTGGAGTTAGTATGCAAAATCATTAAGTTATGGGTAAAACGGTCATTTTCCTACATGTAGAAAGTAAAATGGAAATTTTACTCTTTAAGTTAGTATTTTTCCATATTTCAAATTATTAGTGATTTAGTACTAACTTTTAGAATCACTAATTACAGTTCCTCGTGATCGCGCTTGAGGTTTTATAAGAAACGCGGAGATCGAGGTAAGTTAGCTTTTAACTTACTAGCAGTCTACTGTGTATGTGTGCTAAGTAAAGGAACTACAGTATATGTATATGTGTTATTATATATGTCATGCCATGCTAAGTTATCACGTAATTGTCTGTTATACAGAATTTATTCTGTCATCAGTTTTTATCTGTTACATAATATATTCTGTCATGTATTGTTGTACGTTACAAGTACGTCATGCTAAGTATGCCATCTATTACATGTATGTCAAGTCATGTAATATTCATTGTTGCAAGTATGTCATGTTAAATATGTTGTTTATTATATGTTATGCCATGTTACGAAATGTTTCTCTCTCAAGTTGGTCATGTATTTCAAGTTATGTTAAGTCAAGTTTATGTAGAATACATGGGGCCACAACAACTGTGGAGTATGTATTTAAGTGCATAGTGATGTGTAGAATACATGGGGCCACAACAACTGTGGAGTATGTATTTACACATAGAATACATGGGGCCACAACAACTGTGGAGTATGTATTTTTCATGTTAAGTCAAGTTTATGTAGAATACATGGGGCCACAACAACTGTGGAGTATGTATTTAACTACAATTGTGATGCGTAAAATACATGGGGCCACAACAACTGTGGAGTATGTATTTTTCATGTTAAGTCAAGTTTGTGTAGAATACATGGGGCCACAACAATTGTGGAGTATGTATTTTTAAATGTTAAGTCAAGTTGTGTAGAATACATGGGGCGACAACAACTGTGGAGTATGTATTTAACTACAAATGTGATGCGTAAAATACATGGGGCCACAACAACTGTGGAGTATGTATTTTTCATGTTAAGTCAAGTTTGTGTAGAATACATGGGGCCACAACAACTGTGGAGTATGTATTTTTAATGTTAAGTCAAGTTTGTGAAGAATACATGGGGCCACAACAACTGTGGAGTATGTATTTACACGTAGAATACATTGGGCCACAACAACTGTGGAGTATGTATTTTTCATGTTAATTCAAGTTTCAGAGCAAGTTCATGCTAAGTCAAGTTTCAGAGCAAGTTCATGCTAAGTCAAGTTCACTTCATGATTCAATTTAAGCTATGTCAATTATGCTATGTTGTACACTAAGTTATGCTTTAATTACTTATGAATTTGATTATGCATTTATGCTTTTATTGTCATCCATGCATCATTAGTCTGTATGAAAGTTTTTTGTTAACTTGCTGAGATTTGTAATCAAATCTCACTGTGGTAGTCCCAACTACCATTCCCCCCGAATGGTAGATCTTGTTACAGGACCTGAAGGAGGATCAGGAGCTGACCAACTAGACACAGTCGACTGAACGACGGTGCGTCGTTAATGTTAATATAGTAGTTAAATTACTACTTGTACGATGGAGTTGCATCTCCAGTACTATTGGATCATAACTATTTTGGAATAGTGCTGTGATCTTAGTTATTCAATGGATCTTTATGTATGAAGTATGTTTTAAGTATTGAGATATTTTCAGTTTGGTGCATAGTATTGCTAAAAAAAAAAAAATTATCCGCTGCGAATATTGCATAATGTTAGATGCATGTTAGGATTATTGCATCTTATATGTCATGAACGGGGGCAGGTAACCTTGTGTTGCATGTCTCGACGCTTCAAATGTCCGTCCAATCCCAAACGGAATTTGGGGGCGTCACAAAGTCCATCTCAACAAGTACACGTAAGTAACGACCCCATCCAATGCCCATATCATGAGTCTCCACATGAAACACCCTTCCAATCAAACTACCCAATTGAAAACCAATTTCAGTAGTCATACACCCAAATGGCAAATTATGTATCCGAACCCAGAGATAAGTACATGTAAAGGACATCTCAGAGCACTCCCAATAGCTTTTGTAAAATAGACTTTTTGTAAAATATAAAGAAAGTTGCTCAAAAGTCCATTCCGATGGATTTTGTATATCATCTTTATTATACATTTTGCTACAGTAATCCCTCTAAATATAGAGGATATTGTTCACATCTTTAAAACATTTTAAATTGATTTCTCTCCCCTCTAAATTTCTTTTCCCAATGCTTGAAAGTTTCATATTTTCATTTCAGCCCTTCTCTCTCATTCGCGCACTTTTATTGTGTGTGATCATTGATGCCAAAGAAGCTTTGGGTTTCATGAGTGCATCTACCGATTACCCAGCTCATCAAAGGTCCCTCTTGGGATCTTTTTATTGCACTTTCAGAAAAAAGTATCATAGTACTTAACATGTCATGGCACCACTGTAAAAAGAAATAAAATAAAATCCTGCACCTTCGAATGTTGCTACATTTTATGACTAATGTTTTTTTCTTATGCGGATGAGAGGGTGGGTATATAGTAGAAGGGTTGTTTTGTGTATTATCTTTCCAATTTTCATAATATACTTCGAATATTCTCATAAATATAATTTTTTTTAATCAATTTATATTTTGGTTTAGTTTATAAATTTAGATTAATTTAAAATAGAATATATTATATGAAATTATATATGGGGAGATATTGCAAATATTAAAAAATATGAGAATATCATTGATAATTAGAGAAAATATTTAAAATGAATAAAAAGTATTAAAAAGTAAAATATTTAAATGATATAAAGAAAAAAAATAGAGAAACTGATTGATGATATATTATAAAAGTTAGTATATAAGATATAAAAAGTAAGTTTTGGTAATATATTTTAAAAGATGGAATATAGAAGCTATTATGAGTGCTCTCAAAAGGAGGAGTAAGGCAATCAAAATATATAAGACAGAGAAGACTTTGATCAAAGGACCAAGGCTAGCCATCCCACACCTTATGTAGTGTAGTTTCATTGGCAAACTCAAAAAGAAACATGTTGAGGCCCACATCGACTGTGTTGACAGAAGCATCCACTTTCCAAATCTTTAACATAGTAGACGTGAAGGTCTCCCGATTAACTCTCTTATTTTGTAACAATTTTGCCAATCAAACAGAATTTTCCTCTTTCTAATGTTGCATGGATATCATTATCATGTATAACCACATCTTTTGCCTCCTCGTTCGTTAAAACGTACTTGTCCCACATAACAATTATAGCCTCTGCCATTAGTGGCTAGAGGAGAGATTATACAAAGAAGCAAGAAAACACCTTAACTTCAAATGCGAATCACATTGCATATAGCAAAGCCCAAACCTTCGCTGAAAAGGAAGGAGAAAAACTTACACCTCGCACCCAAGAGAAAGACTTTAAAAAGTCGGGTTCGAATAAAATATACTTAAATTACTTATAAATTGATGTAATTTAATATTGTATATTAGATTATAATTTTTTTATTCTAAAATAAACTCTATTTTCTATAAAGTTTTATTGCGTACGTACCAATTCGATCTCCATGTCAAGCTACATTCATAAAAGATTTGCATGAAGGAGACCCAATCCGCAACAGACAACTCTTTCTTAGGGCTGCAAAAGAACGGAGCCGCTCGTGAACAATTCGAGATCGACTCGTATAAATTCGACTCGGACTCGGTTCATTTAATAAATGAGTTGTTCGTGAGCACTAATATTGGTTCGAATATTAAACGAGCAAAACTCGTATAATCTTGACTCAATTCGATTTAGGCTCGTGAACAATATTCATATAAACTCGATTTGACTCGTTTTGAGCTCGTCACAATACTCGTAATATTTATATATATACTCTTACATATATTCTTTTATTGTATATATTTTATGTGTTATAAACTTATATGTATTATTTTTTATACTTCATATAAGTAATATATTTTGTTACTTTATATATAACAAGGTGACTAAGGAATAATGTTGAGTATAATAATGTATTAAGTTCACAAAAGAATTATTGAGTGAAATGTTTATAAAGAGTAAGCAACTTTAATTTGATTACTACACTTTCTTATCTAATTTCATTTTGATTATTTGGTCATATTTAATATTACTAGTAAGAGGCACATGTGCATTGTGAAAAATACAAATCTATTATAATAAATATTTACATTTTCATATGCTCTTATTAAAATATAATTATTATATAGCATTCACCTAAATAATTATTAAGTATAACAGAAAAATGAATGTATGAAAAACAAATATCAATATGACGGAAAATAAATTGACAATAAGAAAAATATATGGCCTAAAGCATCTTAGTGAAATATAGGTAAAATTTTATCTATGAAAACAAAAAGCTTTTCTTTCAATGTCATTTTTTTTAAGTAGAAACAAGTTTATTGAATTATTTAAACCACATTACAAATGACCAATTGCAAAAAAATTTATTAAGTATTTTTTAAAAATATTTTTTAATTTATTTCATTTTTAAAAGACACTATAAGTCTATAAGAAATAATAAAAATACTATAATAAAAATCTTGTAGGCTTTGGTAATATGAAGGGCCTAGCCCGTGTACTGGAGCCCAGCCCTCTAAACCCATCCAAAACGACATCGTTTTGGAGCTTCCATAACCCTAGTTTCATCTAATTTTCCCCTCCCCCTCTTTGCGCCGCACGACCTCATCTCCCCGTTACTTTCCTTTTCTTTTCTTTTTTCTCCTCCCCCTCTCTGTGCCGCACGACCTCATCTCCCCGTTCTCCTGCTTTCATTTTTTTTTTCTTCTTCCTACCACCATCCGTGAGCTGCTCTCATTGCCCCTATCGCCACCACCACTGCACCACACGACAGGGCCTCCTGTTGCCTCTGATCGCCGCCGCAACCCCTCCAATCCTTACGCTGCACTCTTTCATTTTCTCATGGGTTCTGCCATGCTTCTGCGTGTCACCTGCTGCTGCCGGTCCAGCTCAGCTACGAGTTCATCGAGCGGCAACCTGTTGGGGTCCTCAGTCTAGTCCCCAAACATTAGGGGTCCACGGGTCTCGCGTCGCCTTATAATGACCGAATGTTCCTTGTCGTCTTGCTTGGACTCGGCTAGGATATGCCAATGAAGGGTTCCTAGGTTAATGAAGGTATGGTGTTTAGTGATGGATTTGATGATGATGATGAGTTCGGATGATCTAAGTGGTGAGTTTGTGTGTTTGATGCAATGTGGAACGACTTGATGGTTGCCCTTGATGTTGGCGCCACTTGGAAGGTGCTTGGGGTTGGTATGATGAAGTGTAGCTAGGGTTTTGGGTGGTGGCTAAAGGGGATTACGAACTTGGGAAGTGGTGTATTAGGGTTGGAGTCTAGGATGGGTGGCTAAGGTTTGGAAGATGTTTGAATGAGTCTAGGGTTGCTCCTTGACTTTAGGGATTGGCTAAGGTAAGATGAGGAAGGTAGGATTTGAATATGGTAAGAGGATGAAGTTGGATGGTGTTTGAATAAGTCTCGGGTTGTTCCTAGAGTTTAGGGATTTGGAGATGGGAGATAGGGTTTGTATGATGGATAAGGTGGCTAGGGTGTGATCCTAAATGATAAGATCGATGGGAGTTGTTTAGAACTTGAAGTTTGACTAAGACAAAGTATGGATTTCGAATTTGGATGGATTGGAAGATGGAAGATGGAAGATGAGTTCCTAAAAGGTAGGAAATGATTTAGGGATTAGGGTAGTTTGGCTAAGGCAAGAGTGGAGTGAGGGATTTAAAGTTTGAGTGAGTCTTGGGTAGTTCCTAGAATGAAGGGATTTGATATGGCAAGCGGATGAGGGTATTTGGTAGGTTTTGAAAAGATGGAGATGATTGAGGGAGTTTAGGGATTGGATTTCCTAAAATGTTGGGATTGGAATTTGAGTTTGAATCTGGGAAAGTGGTTGGCCGAAGATGGAGATGTCGGGATATGATGGGATTTGGAAGATGAGATGAGGATTCCTATAATGTAGGAAATATCTTGTGGGGATCTTGGTGGTTCGGCTAGGGCTTGTGAGAATGGAAGGAGGGTGTTTTGGGAAGTGTTGGCTGAATATGGACTATGGGAAACAAGGTCGTAGGCGTGTGGTGTTTGGAAAATGGATTAAAGCTAGAGAAATGATGAACACGATGGAAGAACACGAAGAACACACATGAACAATATAACAACTAGAAAATATAAGAACATAAAAGTATTTTTGGATTTTTGAATAGAGAATGGAAACATGCAAAAGATGGATAAATGGATGATATGAAGATTGAATGGAAAATAAATAAGAACAACGATAGATAGATAAAGAGATTCAACATCTATTCACGAATTGCAAGATGATGAATCAAAGATAGATAAATGGACAACACCTATTCACGAATTGCAACGTGTTAATCCTCTCCTTGGGATTCACGAATTGCACCTAGAAGAACCCAAGTGCAAAAGCACCAAAAGTGTTCATAAGAACACACCAAATCGTTCCACAAAGGAAAATATGCCAAATGATCCAAGATGCCAAATGAAATGCCTAAGGGTCCTATTTATAGAGCTTACAACTTGGAAATCCCCAAAAGGTCCTTAGCACAATAAATTAAATAAATAATTAAAAAAAATAAACTAAAAGCAATAAGATAGTGTTGGATGGGTCATGGTGGCCAGTGGCATGCCATGGCCCATGGATGGGCCATGGTGGCTCATGATGCGCACGGCATGGTGCCGTGTATGACTCGATGGGTGGCACGGCTTGGGGCCGTGCATGGGTTGTTGTTGGGCGTGGCATGGTGCCACGCATGGGCTGCTGTGTGGCACGACTGCATGGCATGGCATGGGCCATGCGTTGGTCTTGTGGTGGGCACGGCATGGCGCTGTGCGTGGCCTGATGATGGTGGGCATGGCATGGTGCCAAGCCTTGGCCTGATGGTGGGCACAGGGTGATGCCGAGCTGCTGCTGTGAGGCCCAGTCAGGTGGCTGACTCACTCAAAAAATGAGTAGCACTAATGCTATCCCAAGTGCAGGAGGATGTCGTGTAATAATTAGGAATAAATTCCTAGATCGTCTCCTCTGGGAAAGTTACTTAAAATTAAACTTGTTGAAAAATGTGAAAAACTTCACAAAGAGAAAACAAGAGGATGATATGTACAATGGATGGAAGAGGTTACTAGTCATGGACTAGATTCATATTTTTAGATTTGTGATTGTCGGATTGGAATGTAAATGACTAACAGATTAAATTCAGAGATTAATAAAACTAAATTAAGAATTAAACTAGATTGGAAAGTAATTGACAAAACATGCATTGAAAATTGAAAATGCATAAAACCAATATTCTAGGGTTTATCATCTAAATCACAAATTCTCAAATTAAACCATAACAATTGTAATCACTATTAAAATGAAAGCTTAATGAAACAATAAAAATAAATAACATGAAATAAGTAAACAACAATTAAATAACCCAACTAAAACAAAAACAAAAGCTCTCTACCAAACCCTTCTTGCAATAAATTAAACTAGTACACTTAATTAAAAATTCTAAAACAATTCCTTTATTTCATGAAAAACACTAGCATACTTGATTAAAAACTTCTAAAACAATTCTCTTGTTGCATGAAACCAACTAGCACACTTGAAAGAAATTAAGGTATTACAATTAATGAGATAAAATTCTAAAACAATTCTTAATACTTAATAAAAATTCTTAAAACAACAAAGCATTGTAGGCAAAAAAACAAAAACTGCCCAATCTATATTAAGAAAGAAAAGTCAAAGAAAATGAAATGAAAATTCTGCTACTTAAACGGAAGAGAAGGAAAATAAACTCAAGGTTGCCCTATGGCTATATATGGAAAGAAAACTCAACGAGAAAACAAGTGCAACTTCAAGAACTTAGTTGCTCAACTGTAGCCGAATGAAAAACCAAAAAAAAACAATAGCTCTCTCTAGTTTCTAAACGGAAAGAAGTAAGTAAAAAAAAACTGTTGCTGCCGCTAGCTTCTAAACAAAGAGAAAATAAGTCCAAAACAAAACTGCCTTCTGCTGCTGCTGCTACCAGCTAATAAATAGCTGCACGTCCAGCTGCTCCAGCTAACCGAATACTCATTCCCTGCTGCTGCTGCTTCTCGTCCACATGAGAAAGAAAAAAAAACTCTGCTGCTGCACGTTTACTGGTCTGCGTGTTTACTGCATGTGTGATTGGCTGCTGTCCGAGTGGGTTGGTTGCTGTCATGCGTGAGTTGCTTTTAGCATGTGGTCCGAATGCTTTCTGCATGTGTGCATGTGTGTGTGAGCTGGTGTTCTGTCCGAATGATCTGCATTGTTTGCATGTGTTGGTTTGTAGGTCCACGTTTTCTGCATCTGTTTTTCTGCATGTGTGATTTGCATGTTTGCCGAAAGCTGCTGTCTGAGTGTGTGCTGTCCGAATGAGGCTGCTTGTGTGAGTGTTCCTGCTGTCATGCATGTGTGAACTGGCTGTGTGCTTTTCCTTGCTGCAGAAGCTGCTGCACATCCGAGTGAGTGGGTGTGTGTGCTGTCCATGTGGTGAATGGTCTGCATGTTTGCTGTCATGTGGTCCGAATGGTCTGCTGCTTTTATGGTGTGAGTTTCCTTGCATGGTCCGAATGTGTTATGCTGCTTTTATGGTGTGAGCTGGTGTTCTCTTGCTGTAGCAGCTGCATGTGCATGGTTTGTTTGAGTGCTATCCATGTGCTGCATGGTTGCATCGTCTGAGTGGCTGCTGTCATGTTTATTGCTGCATGTTGTTTGTTCTTGATTTTCCTCAGCATAATCTCTCTTTGCTGAAATAACTTTGAAGCTCAACGAAACCAAGCCTCAACCGTAGCCTTCCATGATCGACTAGCGACATAAGGAATGCCTAGCAAATGTGAGCTAAACTTCCATATGGCCACTGCTATATTACCTCCATAGAGAACATGGTTGAGATCCTCAAAAGCACCTTCATGGCAGCATTTGCACTTGGAAACTAGAGGGACACCAATTCTTCTAATCTGATCATCCACAGAAAGGTTATTATTCAATGCCTTCCACATGAGTATGGAAAATTTCTTTGGCAAAATACCATGCCAAATCCAATGAGACCATTGAGATTTAGGGGCAGTAACTCGAACAAAAGACCAAACACTCTTGGTAGGGAAAGACCCATCCGACGTGACTAGCCATATAAGACGGTCATCACCTTGCTTTCGACCCCCAAGATTAGAAACAATTGCCTCCGCTACATCAGTCCCCACCAACTATACTAGCTTCTCTACATCCCAACTATTGTTTAGGAAGCACAAGGAGAACAATGGTACAAACACAAATGATAATAGAAAGCAAGAAAAATTATGGACTAGAATGCACAGTAATCAATAGTTGGTAGAATTCAAGCAGAAATTCATACTTTTAATCAATTAAAATCACAACTTTGATTTATTCACTTTAACCATTTTTCCATTTAAAACCAATAATAATGTCATGATGAATTTAAAATACATTGGTTTTAAATAGCTAAAATATGCAATATTTCAGCTCAATCAGTGGCTTGGGCAGTGGTCTTGCATGGCCCAGGCTGGTGGCCTGGGTGATGAGCATGCATGACCCAAGCTGACGGTCTGGGTGCTGGGGCTGCAAGGCACGGGCTGGAGCCGTGCGCTGGATGGCATGCCTGGTGGGCATGCCACTAGCCTTGCCTGCAAGGCACGGGCTGGAGCTGTGCGCTAGATGGCGTGCCTGTGAGGGCACGCCACTATCCTTGCTAAGTGGCTGGGGCGCGCATGCATGGGCGCAGGTGCTGACTCAAGGGAGTGCGCAGGCCTACATGCATGGTCTGCGCGCTGCCAGTAGTCCCCATGGGTGCTTGCTGCGTGTCAAGGCATGAGCCAAGGTATGCAAGCAAGCTAGCCATGTGATTGTCCTGGACGTGTCATGGCATGCTAGCTGCGATGTCCTGGGCGTGCCATGGTATAAGCCATGGCATGCCTACGGCATGTCTGTGCGGCTGACATGAGTGTGCCATGACAATGGGCCATGGCATGCTAGCGATGCTGTCAAGTGCGTGCCATGGTGGGGGCCATGGCCTGTCTGTGGGTCCGTCATGCATGTGCCATGGCAGGGGCCATGGCATGATGGTGGTGCTGTCAGGGGCGTGCCAAGGCTGGGGCCGTGGCATGCCTGTGGGCGTGCTGAGGAGTGGTTGGTGCTGGCCATGTTGGTGGCCCATGGAGCTGTCGAGGCATGTCAGTGACAGTGTCAATGCAAGGCCCGTGGGGCTGTCAAGGCATGCCAACAGGAGTGTCAATGGGCTATTGGGGCTGAGCCATGGCTTAGTCAAATGGGAAGATGTGAGCCATCTTCCAATTGACCCGTGCCATTCCCGCAATCTCCCTAGAGTCTGCACTAGACCCCTAGAGAAGTCCTCCAAAGCTAGGCTTGACCCCATATGTGGTCCAATCTTGGATGTCCATGCATGTCTGGGACCATGTCCTAGGGCGATTTTTGTTGGGGTCTCGACACAACCCCTCGTCTCAATCAGCCACCACCTCGTCTCTTGTTTGGTCTCCAAGTGGGTCATTGTCAATTTGTCACTGTTTCTGCAATTTGTTGGTGCTATTTTTATTTTCATCTCATTCTGCAATGTTTCTCCCTTGGTTTTCAATCTCTATGTTGAAGCTCTAGATTTTCTCTGTTGCGATTAATTTCTGCATTGTTTCTCTTATGTTGCTGCATGCTTCTTTGATGGGGCTAAGCGAGGCTGCCTTCCGGTTTGGACATTGGGTTTCAACAAAAACATAGTATTTAACTCTAACTCGAGCTCGAGCTACTCGAGCTCGTATCAGTTCATTTATTTATCTTATACGAGTTATAGTCAAGTTCAATCCTGATACATGTTATGCGATTCAAGTTCGATCAGACATTTGTAAATTTTGTCAAGGTCGAGTCGAGTTCGAGCACGTATATATGCTTATCGAGCTCGAGACCCCCTGTTCGAACTCGGCTCGACTCGGTTCGTTTGCAACTCTACAGTCTTTCTATATACTCTTCTCAGTTCTCACAAGTCAAAATAATAACGAGGGCCGTGTAGCACGTCACACCAACGCCACCAAACAGTCGTAATAATAATTAATAACTACATAAATAGAAGCAACTGGCACAAAGTGACACTGGAGTGGTTAACATCAACTTTAATTTGGATAATAAAATGAAATGCGACGATTGATAAAAATTAAAATTAAAATAAAATATTATTTTTTAATATTATTATTATTTTAAAATTTTAAAAAATTTAATTATTTATTATATTTTATGTAAAAATTTTAAAAAATTATAATAATAATATGAGATGAAATACTTTTACTATTTAAAAAGGGCCTAAATCCATTAATTTTGTATTGTATTTGTGTTAGATTAATGGATTGTGTTATATATTACCACCCTTATACCATATTAGCCAATTGTAAAACATTACAATAGATGCCGAGTTTTATTTTATAGAAAGTACTTGTTGAAGCGCTAATTTAACCTTCCTAAATTTTTTACCTTATTTTTAAAAAATCATAGTTATATATTTCTGTCAATCTTCTATTAAAAAATTAATACATTATTGCATGACATACTAATACCATGTGTCAATCTTCAAGTGGCAGATGTGTTGACGAAGCCTCTTCCTTCACCATGGTCAAAGACAAACGTCACGTGGTTCCTACTCTGCTTTTCTTGAGGGGGCGTATAAGTGATAATGCTCTAGACAAAGTCAAATACAATATAAACATAAATCAGAGAAGATCACTCTTAGATATATACAATTTGTAAATTTAAATATTGAGAGAAATATAGATAAATATAATTCAAATTAAGTGAGAATTATTCGGTTGTTATCTTATAATCAACTATATTATTTATAAATATAGGGCAGGACGCCTCTATACCATCATTGGAGAGCAAAGCATTCATCCACAAATATCTTATATTTAATTATTGTTTTAGCTTTCAAGTCTACCTTGTGACCCATAGGACTCTAATGTGGCGCTTTACCATTGGTGAGTGTTAATATCTGGTGAACACGATGTCCAATTTGAATATTAAGGGCCAGCTTTATTTATCAACTCATTTTAAATTCTCAACCATTAAATACAGCCTCTCATGACCAATTCCATGAAGGCGGCGCTCGACTTCTGTACACATTGGGTCCATATATGATGTATGCTAGGAATGATGAAGGACGGATTTGGGAAGGAAACATCACTTTATTCAAGCTCCCTTGTCTTTCGTTTTGTGCCGACATTCATGTCAGGACGTTCGTCCATGTTCGTCTATGTCTGTTATGCTCTCTGCATCTGTGGCCTAGTTAATATTGCTCAAGCCCAGAATCAAACAAAAGCTGTAACGGATCCGTATGAAGGTACAAAAGCCTTTCTCTCTCCTCTCTCTCTCTCTACTTCATTTCGCAAATGTAGTTGCGGTATTAGAAGCTACTGTGCTGTAGTTGAAAGTATGAAAAAACTTGATTAGGAATCATTTCGATTAATAGATGAAATGAGATATTTTTAGATGAAAGTTAAATAAAATATTGTTAAAATATTATTTGTTAATATTATTATTATTTTTGAGTTTAAAAAAATTAAATTAAAATTTAAAATATTTGAATTGTTTATTATATTTTATGTGAAAATTGAAGAAAATTGTAAAGATAAAATGGGATAAAACGGACTCTGAATCCAAATGAGCTCTTAAACTGCTGCATGTGGGTGCAGCGCATCATGTACATGTGTGCGCTTTGTTGGAGAAATAAGTATCAAGCTCACAAAATCATTTTTTAAAGGAAAATAAACGAGGTAGATCTTCCAAAGAACAAGAATTTGATCTAATATGCCAATTATTCAGAACCCTGCATATCCGCTATGTTCCCTACCCAAAGATCACCCCTTCACCTGTGTTTTTGGATTGAGTTTTTTCTTTCCTGATGAGCGGATGCCAAAGGGGCTTTTACAGTTTTACTTCCCAAACGTATCTTTCAATGTCTATATAAATGTTGGGTTAGCTAGAGTAGGCAAGAAAAGCAAATCAAATTGTTGATTTGTTGGCAGAGATGGCTTAGAACCAATAGTTCATTATCTAATGAGTTTTTCTCTTCTGACACTGATTAGAACAGGAGTGAAAACAGTTGCGTACATTAACAGCAATAACAACTTCGTTCAATACCTCAGACCTTGTTTTAAAAAAAAAAAAAATTAAATAAAAGAATCCAAGATCTATCAAATTATGCTGTGGTACTGAAGATTGCCGTAGATTATTCAGAAAATGGTACCAATGTAGGTAGTAATTTATACAACTGGTACACTTAGCTTTTACAACCAGCTTCGGTGTCTGGTTATGTCTCTAAACTGTTCAAGTCAAGTCTCTATGTTTTATTTTATTTTTTTCTTTTTGAATAGGAACACATAATAATGTTGTGCATAATAATCAGGAATCACATGCATCATTAGTCTTGGAGAATTGAAATGAACCTGAAATGTTTGTTTTGAGCACCCTGATTTCAAATATAATGTGCTCTGCGTGATTAGGTTGTAATTTGACAACTAGTGGTGCTTTGAATGTAAGCTACAAGAAATAGAATTGTAGAAGAATAAGGGTTTGTTTGGGAAGTGAGATGAGATGATAATTCTGTGAATATTAATGAATGGTTTGAGTTAAGATGTTTTATTGGGTTTTGGGAAATGAGAGAAAAATTTGATTAAAAATATTATGAAGTTAAAATAATGTTAGAATATGATTTTTTAATGTTATTTTTGTTTTGAAATTTGAAAAAGTAATATTCTTTTTTGTAGTTTATTTCGAAATTTGGGAAAGTTGTAATAATTAAATGAAAAAGTATAAAATTTGAAATTGAAAAGTGTATGTGTTTGAGTGATATTTGGAAAGGAAATTATAAAAAGTTTCGAGATGAAATGAGATCATCTAAACAAGCCCCAAGACTTCTAGTTCTCACCAAGAATTCCTAAGCTAAACGACTTCTAAGGTAAATAATATATAAATAACTTTAGAGTAAATACTCTTCTTCATCCCAATCCTTATGCCCAGTCACCAAGAGTGATGTGATATATTTCAAGTGGGTGCCATTTAAGCGGTTGATAGAGAAAGCAATTTGAAATATGACACATCAGCATATGTGATCGGGGATGACAAGGTTTAGGATGAAGAGTGACATTCCTCATAACTTTTTTTTTTGATAAGCACATTCCTCATAACTTCATTCATTCAAATTTTATTACTGTTAAAAATTTATTTGAAATCTATGGGATAGTTATGATCATCAAGACTCATTCCAAGATTCCTAAATCAAAATACTTCTTAGCATGTAGATCTGTAACACTCAAGCTGACTAACATGTCAATAACTTGTAAATTCATTGTTGCAGTGAAAGCATTAAACTCAATATTTAAACAATGGAAGATATCAGCACCACAAGGTCAATGGAATATAAGTGGGGAGCCATGTAGTGGAGCTGCCATTGACGACACTGGCTTTACTAACGCGGATTACAAGCCCTTTATCAAATGCAAATGTTCGTACAACAATGGCACCATTTGCCATATCAACGAGCTGTAAGTTTTCTCCCATAACTAAATTCTCATGTTTGTGGTTGGGTTATTTTATATAAATGCTCATTGTACCTACATTGTGAGTAGTCATTGCAAAATTAGCCTTAGAAGTTCTCTTGTTGATGCAAATTGTGCAACAATAAAGTGAGGCCTCTTGGTATGTTTCCTTTGGACTGGTCTCTTCCTTATTACTTATGGAAACCATCCAACCTTAATTTAGTTAGTCCCCATTCTAGCCTTTGATAATGGGTCACACCAACATTGCTTTGACTAGCCCTCAAAACCATGCTTACCCTGATGGGACACCATCCCATGAATATGATTGGATCTTGAGCATTTTTACTTGTATTGTGTTTTCTATAATAATTTGGGACATTTGATTAAGGGCTCTTATACTAGTATAAGAAGTGAATAATACAAGATTAACACTTTTTTAATCCATTGGCTATTCAAGCAATGTCATTCACCATTCAAGTACAGGAAAATATATAAATCTTATACTGGATTATATGTTTCAATTCATCAGATGTTGATCTTTCACTTTTCAATGCTTGTTTAAGAAAGAAAACAAATCGTTTCCTCGCCGTTGAGGGAGGTGGGAGCCTCGGCTCCTCCCTCCCTCCCTCCTTCCTCCCTTTAGTTTTTGTTCCTTTGTTTTTATGTTTTTTCCTGTTTCGTCTGTTGTCTTGGCTCGGTTTGGTTTTATATCAGTCGGCTCTTGCGTTTGTGGTGGTTAGCTCTTCGCCCCTAGTTTCAGTGCCTTCCTGGAGCGAGGATCACTGGTAAGGGCCCCGAAGGCGTGCGGAGAGGGCGCAATAGCTCATGGCCCCTGTTTACAGTGCCATCTTGAATCGAGGAGGGCCCCGAGCAATCCTGCGAGGTGGCACTATGCAGAGGAGACGTACGGCGAGGGTGAAACAGATAGGAGGTTTTGGACGGGTGAGAAGCTAGCTACCCTTCCTTGTTGACGCAAGGCTGACGACGATGGGCTATGGTGAGGCGAGGATACGGAGGGGTGGCTCGACGGCAAGAGGCTTGATACTCTGTTTCGTAACAGAGTGATGTGTTTCGTAAAACGATGGGGCTACTGGTTTTTCTCTATCTGGTTCTGGCCGACGGTTTTGAGGGGCTAATCTAGGCATTGTGGGTCTTCCCGTGCCTTGTGGTGGTGATCGGCAGCAGCAACTCACGCTGCACAGGAACAGAGAAGGAAGAAGGGGCGGCAGATGTAGCGAAGAAACCCTAGTCCGATCCTTAGGCGCCTTTTTTGTTAGCGGTTTGGGCCCCCACGAGGATGTTGGGTCATTGGTCTTGGGCTGAGCTTTCTGTTTTGCACAGCCCTTTACTGTTTTTTGTTTTGTTGTTCTGTATTTGTTTTTATTTTGTTTTAGCTATTATAAATAAAATATTGCCTAGTGTCCCACTCCTTTTTAAAAGGAATGTGGGTTTTGTCCTACTCCTCTTTTAGAGGAATGTAGGTGTTAGTACTCTTCCTCTTAGGAGGAGAGAGTGTGGTTGTACTCCTCCTCCTTGGGAGGATGGAGCGTGGGTGTATCTCTCTTCTTCGGAAGAGAGGTCGTTTATCTCTGTTTCAACAGAGAGCTTTCTCTTTTGACTGCTGTCAAGAGAGGAGGTATAAAAGTTTTAGACAATGTCTGTCACAAAGAAATTTGTTGATGGGGAAGCTCCTGAGCAGATGCGTTAGTTGGCTTATGGTCTGGTTCTCCAGTTTGTTAAGTCACAGTTGTAACTTCGTTTATGAATATATGCAGTGAAGCATTTTCTATAAAAAAAAAAAAAAAAAAAAAAAAAAAAAAAAAAAAGATATGAAAGTTTTGCCATCATACTCATTATTTCACTGTTTGCTGAGTAGTTCAGCACAATTCAAGATATATTAAAATATGCTACTAAGTCCTTGTTGTGACTTGGTTAATATCATGTATACCTACTTTTGGCAATTTCTTCTATCAATATTCAATTTATTGCTCAAAAGAGATTTTTTCCTTGTTCAATGGTTTGCAGACTTTAGGAATAGTTGTGATCACAAAGGTTAGGAGAGAGCGACCTCTGATTTTTTTATGGTATTAATAGGGATGTAAGTGACTAAGGAATTAGGAGAGGTGGGGTCAACCAAATGAGGGTCATTTCAGTGTTTTGGTATGGTGGTGTTGGATTTGGTGTCTTGCACTCGTTCTCAAAATTTCCATAGTTACAATTAATTTCTTTTCATCTATGGCTTGAATAAGATTTTTTTGAATCTTATCAAAATTTTCTACCTGAATTATTTGTGTTTTGAGGTTAGACTTTGTACACTTTAATCCCAGAAATACACATACTTAGTGCAAAGGCCTCATTGTTTCATTTCTAGAGCGCTTCTGTGCATTCAATTTTTTTTTTTTAAGAATTCTATCATGCTTGATTTTCCTAGTGGTTGATTAATGCCATTATTAATATTGTTTTATTGTGTTTTTAAATGTTGATTTGTATATTGGGTTCCTGTTAAGTAGAATTAAATGTTGATAGATGCCACACTTCCACATATTATAGTTTGGACAGAAAGAAAATTGCAAGGAAAAGTGTGAGAAAATGGCTAAATTCGAGGATAGCCAGACCTCCATGAAATGAGAGAAAGAAACAGACTAATTTGCATTGAACGCTTCTTCTTCAATTTTCTACCGAGTCCAAACCTGTAGGGAAGATGAAACTGTCTTCAAACACCTTGATCTATCAGTTCATCTTTCAAGAACATACCATTATGTACCAATTCTTGCTGCTCCAATGGATAAATATCCCTTCCATATGAATACTAATTACTCAGCTTAACATAAGAAATTATATAGTAATATCAAATCAAGATCTCTAATTCTTTGCGTTCCAAAGACTTTACAGTGAGTACTTATTATCTGGAGACCTAAGAAATAAACTCTTAACGGCAGCAAGATAATTCTTTTTTTGATAGGTAAACGATTATATTATAATAATGAGAACGGTCTTAGCCCAGGTACACAAGGGGTATACAAGAGTTAACACTTATTTAAGAAGAAGAAAGAGAAATAAGAAAATCATGAAAATCTAGGCCATTGAAATCTACAGCTTTGGCCCAAAGAAATAGAGTTCTAACAAACAATGATCTAATATCCTCCAATGATTGCTGTCTATCTTCAAAGGCCCGGCCATTTTGCTCCTGCCAAATGCACCAGAGAATATAGATAAGAATTATCTTCCACATAGTTGAGATTTGTGGAATACCACCCATATTCAACCAACATGCCAGAAGTTCGACCACTGTTGCAAGCATAACCAAGGCTAATTCTACCCATCTGAATACATCAATCCATAACGCTCTAGTAATCTCGCAATGTAGTAGAAGATGGTCCATTGTCTCACCACTTTGTTTACACATGTGGCACCATTCCACCACTATCACCCTGCGTTTCCGAGATCTTTACTAGAGACGTTGTCCATGCAAAAAATGCCGTCCTAGGAGGGGCCTTGTTTCTCCAAATTCTTCTCCATCAAAAGTGATTATTCTACAATTGTGTGATGGCCTTATAGAATGAACGAACTGAAAATATACCTTTTCTAGCAGGTTTCCACCACAACGTATCAGCTTGTTGGGTGCTTAGTCTCATGAAGAATAGGAGTTGGAAGAAATTTACAAAATTGCCAACTTCTCAGTCTTGGGCCACCCTAGTAAAGCTCACATTCCATTGAAATAAGTCACCGTCCATCTCCATGAGGTCTGCCACTGAAGCTTATTTCTTACTTGCAAGTATGAACACTGTAGAGAATGAGTGCTTGAGAGCGCTATCTCCACACCATATGTCGGGCTAGAATTTAATTCTTGAGCCATCTCCCATAATGATGAGCAACCACTAAGCACTCCCCACTCTTGTTTGATGAGCTTCCACATACCCACGCCTTAAACCCCATGCACCTCCCTAGAGCACCAACCCAACACCCCCCCCCCCCCCAAACATACCTCCATATTTGTAGTTGATTACTGACTTCCATAAAGGTTCATGTTCCGCATTACATTGCCATAACCATTTCCCAAGTAGAGCCCTATTGAACACCCTTAGATTTCTAATTCCCAAACCGCCAAAAGAGACTGGGGAGCATACCTTGTCCCACTTGATTAAATGGAATTTTAATTCATCCCCAAGTCCACTCCAAAGGAAATCACGTTGCAGTTTCTCAATACATGTTGCCACACTTGTAGGAATTGGAAACAAAGATAGGAAATATGTAGGTAGACTGGAAACAAGGATTAGAGTAATCCTTCCACCTTTCAACAGATACAATCTCTTCCAACTTGCCAATTTTTGTTCTATCTTCTAACAATCTTTGTTCTATCTTCTAAATTACTACATCCCAAATAGTTTTAGCCCTGGAGACGGCCTCAAGGGAAGGCCAAGATAAGAGGACTGCGCATTTCAAAGCTCTAATTTTTTTTTAAAGCTTTCAATTTATCTGTAAAAATGAAACTAGGGGTACCTTGGATCTGATAAGAGGACCACCATTGTCTAACCCGTTCTACAAAGCCTTCAATTTTTAACCACATATTCTTGAACTTAAAGTATCTCATCCCTCCTTGTATACCCCACAATCCAACAAAATAGGGAAATGGTCAGAACATAGGCAAGGCGGTCTTTTTTGTCGTACCTTTGGATAATGTATTTCCCACTTCGGGGAGACTAAGAATATGTCCAATCTAGATCATGTTTGGTTATTGGACCATGTAAATGTACCACCCATAAGAGGAATGTTCACCAATCCCAACTCAAAAATACAATCTGAAAAACTCGACATTGCTAACCGCAACCTGCTATCTCCCGATCTTCCACTTAGGAATCTGAAAACATTAAAATCCCCTCCTATACACCAAGGAATGACCCAGCAGATATGCAACCCGCTAACTCTTCCCATAAAAAGTGTCTACTGTTATCCAAAGTCAGTCCATAAATTCCATCAAAAGCCCATCTAAAACTATCCTCGACATTTTGAAAAGAACAAGCCATTGTGTATTCCCCGATATGCTCCATTTTTCCACCACTCTTTTATCTCACATAACTAATACTCCACCATACGCCCCAATCGAAGCAAGAAAGACTCAGTCAACATACAGATAGCTCCACAAACTTCTAATAATATCTCTTGTAATATTTTTCGTCTTGGTTTCCTGCAAGCACACAATATCCGCCTTCTACTCTTGGAGCAAATATTTTTTCCGCAGACGCTTATTAATCTCATTAAGCCCATGTACGTTCCAGGAAATAATCTTAGGCTTCATATAGACAATGCCGACCCCCTCACTTGAGATCTTTCTCTACTTGAGCTACCCTCATAATTAATATACCAAGTTAATCTCTTGAACTCCTGCTGCTTTTTTGAACCAGATTTCTTGATTTAAATGTTTCCATTTTCAATGGCATTAAGCAAAGCCATAAATTGTTCTTCAAAACCATCACACTCAATTCCCACACAACGCTGGATTTCCTGCACCTTATCCATAACCTAGTCTAAAATAGTATGCTGACACGAAGGTAGAGACTGCAGTGGTATAGGCTCCCTATCCATCTCAACCCCTTCCTTTGATGCCCATGGTGATGTCAACAACAACCCTGTCACCTCCTCAGCAAAAGAAGACCTGCATTCCCACTCAAGAGATTCACGCACAGGGTCTGGCATAGGTAAAAATCCTTCATTAACGACCCCGATGCCCCTACCTAGTGCAAGCTCTAGTTCCCCTTCATCTATGCTACCCCTCGGCTCTTTCTATCCACAAACTTGTGATAACCCATATGATAAGGATAAGGGTTGGTGGTGTATGAGATCCCACATTGTTTAGGAATGAAAAGCTCTTGCTATTTATAAGGTTCCAATAGGGCTCCAATTGTTGATTTTCTTGCCTCTAAGTGCCTACCTAGTTAGGGCATTAGAGTTGTGTTATTGGCTTTGCCATTCTTTGATCAATATAATTTTTTTATTTATCCCAAAAAAAAAATAGGGCTCCAATTGTATAATTGACTAGTCCTTTTGCAGTATAGGCCATATAGTTTGGGCCTTCCATTTGGCGTTACAAATGGTATCAGAGCCTATCCCAACCAGAAATGTGAGACTTAGGCTGTGCTAACTATGATGGATTGGTCTGAAGAGGATATTGAAAATTTAAGGGGGGTAGATTGTGATACCCCATATGATAAGGATAAGGGTAGGTGGTGTATAGAATCCCACATTGCTTGGAAATGAGAAGTTTTTGCTCTTTATAAGATTCCAATAGGGCTCCAATTGTATCATTAACTAGTCATTTTGGAGTATAGGCCATGTAGTTTGGGCCTTCCATTGGGCGTTACAAATGGTATCAAAGTCTATCCCAACTAGAAATGTGAGACTTGAGCCATGCCACTTACGATAGACTGGCCCGACGAGGACATCGGAAATTTAAGAACGGTAGATTGTGATACCCCATATGATGAGGATAAGGGTAGGTGGTATATGAACTTCCACATTGTTCGGGAATGAGAAGTTCTTGCTCTTTATAAGGTTCTAATGTGGCTCCAATTGTATCATTGATTAGTTCTTTTGGAGTATAGGCCATATAGTTTGGGCCTTCCATTGAGGCGTTACAAATGGTATCAGAGCCTAACCCAACCAGAAATGTGAGACTTGAGCCGTGCCACCTATGATAGACTAGCCCGATGAGGACATCAGGAATTTAACAAGGGTAGATTGTGATACCCCATGTGATAAGGATAAGGGTAGGTGGTGTATGAACTCCCACATTGTTTGGGAATGAGAAGTTCTTGCTCTTTATAAGATTCTAATGGGGCTCTAATTGTATTATTGACTAGTCCTTTTTAAGTATAGGCAATGTAGTTTGGACCTTCCATTTAAATGGTATCAGAGCCTATCCCAACCAGAAGTGTAGGACTTGAGCAGTGCCACCTATGATGGACTGGCCCGACGAAAAGAAGTCAGGAATTTAAGGGGATTAGATTGTGATACCACATATGATAAGGATAAGGGTAGGTGGTGTATGGAATCCCACTTTGCTTGGAAATAAGAAGTTCTTGCTTTTTATAAGGTTCAAATGAGGCTCCAATTGTATCATTGACTAGTACTTTTAGAGTATAGGTAATATAGTTTGGGCCTTCCATTGGGGCGTTACAAAACTACAGGAGCACTACCAACCGACATGATGGGAGGTGAATTTCCCTTGTTTAGTACCGTCTGTTCCACCACAAACATGCCCGTTGGAGGAGATGCCACTGGAAATGCCACCCCCCATTTATTTGTGCTTCCGGTTGGTCCTTTTTGTGGACTTAGTGCCTGGAAATTGATGATCGACGATGAGGGGGTTTGAAAAACCATGTTTGGTGTTGGGAGTACCATCTCTGTTAACTCCACCATTAATGGTTCCATCTCCTCCACCGGTGATGGTTTCTCTGCCGGCGATGGTTCCTCTGCCTGTGACGAGACCACTTGAGTTTTCTCTAGTGACATTGACTAGTACCCACTCGACGATGGGCCTACGTCACATGATTTTTGTCTCCTTCATACAAGGCTTGCCTATCTTTTGGTGTTTAATTGTTCCACAGGCTGAGGCACAAAGCTTGGGCTTGAGCCTTGCTTTGCCTTCCCTTTATTTAAATTCTCAAATTGAAGCCCACTGGCATGGCCCATTGAAGCCTTGCTGACTAAACTGTTTGTGACTTGGCCGCCCATTACACTTCCTTTAATCAGTCCATGGCCCAAGCCCAAGCTCACCTCCTTATTCTCCTCAACGCACCGTATTAGCCATTCTATTTTCTTATGCAATTCATCTATCTATTTTTTCATATCCATCAGAGTACGATGCACAACTTCCTCTGCTGGGCCAACAACACACTTGCCGCCACCATTGTGTCTTTGTACACCTACTGAACCAGTGGCACTACTTGACCTCATTGGACTAGCAGCTCCTCTCAAGCAGGTCGACATGTCAGAACTTGCTCTCGGTCTGATGTGTTCAAGAGATGGCATCGGTGCCCGTGGTTGTTGGAGGGGCTTCCTATACGATCGTGTGTGAGGTTGGTTCAAAGCCACTATCATTATAGGTGGTGGCATACGAACATGTCCACCCTCTCTTCTAGCCTCCCTCATTATCTTCACCAACGTCCTCCATCCCTTTATGTCTCTCTCCTCTAGGATGAAAATGGAGTTCCATCGACCGCCACCTCCATACTCCACCAGTGCCATGTAATAGCTGCGGGAGTTAGAATTGCGCAATGAAACCCCTATCTCCCTCCCGATGAGCAGCATAAAACTCTCTTCTTTCAACCTTCAAATAGTCCTCCAATGATTTAGTGAACCTGAGCGCCGTGGCTAACACCAAACTTATATATTTCAAAACTCTCTAGCTCCTCCCAAGAATGTGCAGATATCTACCATCCCTTATCACCTCAAATACCTTTGATTCGATCACTACCAGTTTCGAAAGACCCATCTTCCTTCCTACACAACAACTCACCTTCAAATGCCCTCAACCACCATTGCAATGTTAAGTGTATGGAAAGAAATATGCTAAGTGTATGGAGAGAAAAATACTTTGGGGATCACAACATGATAATTCTCAAAGTTGAGATGAAGGTTGGTGTAATCTTCAGCCATTTTAGGATCTACTTCTTTGATACCAATTGCTACACGCTTGATGGAACATGCTTGGATAAGTGAAAAGTGAATGAAAGTGTGAAAATTGTTCAAATTTGAGGATGACTGTGCCTCCAAGAAAAGAGAGAAAAAAAGAGAGATTCTATTTAGTATTAAGCTTTTGAATGATTGTTTACATGACTTAAGCTACTTTTATACAAGAAGAATGGGCTTAACAACTAACTTATCTCTAACAAACTACGGATCACCCAATGGACCAAAGGTCCACTATCTATTCCAAGGCCCTTTGGTTTGACATGTGACAATACCTTCCCCTTTAGAAGACTTTTCCCACAAGATGATTACAACTACATTCTAACTCCTCTTAAGCAGATATATCATTTGACTTGACAGCATTATGAGCAATATCAAATGCACATCTCAATCTGGCTCAACTACCTACAACCGTCCTCAAGTATGAACCCACACAAATCAGTTTTCAATAATTTCAAACGAGCAACATGTGAAGATAATATTGAAGGAATAATTTTTTTTGATAAGTATATATTGAAGGAATAATTACTCTCTGTATATCTTTGAACTTTGCTACCAGCTGTACATCCCAATTAGTGTTTGCTCCATTATGGATGTAAATAGTACCAAGATTTTTTATGACTGTTGGCTGGAAGACAGGTTTATTTATCTCCACGAGTAATCCATAAGGATTTCCAAAAAAAGATTTCCACAGCCAACTCCATCAAGCTAGAATCCACATATACATTAACCACTTCATTTCAAGTAATAATGCTTCGAATGGACTTTCATAATTTAAAGCTCTTACAGCTTCTTCAAACTTATGATTGGCCATAAAACCACCTTCCAAAAATATTACCTTCTCATCATTATTTTCACTTGGAAATGGATCTGAGTTAAGAAATTCAAGGTCTTGCTGAGCCTCATTGTAATCACCATTGGATTGCCTCCACTCTTCCAATTAATGGCATGCACCAGTAATTTAATGCTGAAATATTCTTCCATAGCTCAATTAATTCATGTTCCAATTCCACGACCCCTTCTGCTATCCTCAAGAAAACTAAGAACTTTGAGTGCATATTTCCACATATGTTCTTGACGGCACTCTTTATACCCAAAACTCATGCCCATTCTTTTTTATTTTACTATATTGGCAAGTCGTCCGTGGTTTAAAGGTAAAAGACATGCTGCACTTGCAAGGTCTCAGTGATTCCTCGTCATTAAAAAAAAAAAAACGAGTTGTACAACACAAAACTGAAGTATATACTTCCTGTTGATATCCTTAGGCTGCATGCTATCATGTTGCTGAATGCTCAAGGGGAAAAGCCTATGGGTTTTTCACATTACAACCCCCACAGAAGAAGACACATAAGGTTAAAAATGGGCTTAATTTTATAATTTTGTTCCATTGAGAAGAACATACAGCAAGAATTAGCCTGATCCAAATACATGTTAACCATGGAATCTTTCATTATCAATTACTTCCACCAAACAAAAATCTATATTTGCAGTAATTATTTCCATCCCAGTTCTACAATCTCTTTGGCCATTTCATTGAACATATGCAGCACAGAATCCAAATACATACACTTGCTATGCAACCCCATCAGCACAATCAACAGGAAATCGGAACCGAAACATATTAAGCACCAGCAACCAATTTCAAGCATCATTGCAAGAAATTTCAAACCTATACTCAACGCTCCATATTTGTTTTCCCTACGAGACCTAGAAAAATGCCTGACCAGCTCGAGCCTTCCTCTGTCACTGACTTGTTAAAAATCCACTTCTCTACTAGCATAAGTTCCTCTTGTGGCATTCCTTCCTTGTTGTGATTCATAGGTTCTGTTACCTCTTGAAAATATTTGAAAATATTGAGGTTGTTTAGTACACCAGTTAAGCGTCAATGGCTCCCCAAAGATGTTACTACCCTATAGTGCTCTCAAAACGTTCATTGCACCAGGATGGGAGTAATATATTACGAACCCCCCATCCCAATCCTTAAATATCCAGCTTCTGTGGCCTCTCAAAACAAAGCAAAGCTTCCCTTCCATGTAACATGAGGCTGTGAAGATCTTCCAACCATGAAAAGTGTTGTTTTCTTCGAGAAATATATTAAACAAGGAAACCCAGTGGTAAGGTATTCATCATTGAATCATTCAGGTTCACACTCTGGTTTTCTTGGTCGAAATTTGAGTTTAAGGTATCCCATGGCTTTCATGGATTTGAACTTCTCTGCCCCTAGAAAGTAGTCTATTGAGTTTTATCAGGAAGAAAAGATTGCCTTGACTGAAATAAAAAGAAAAGAGCTTCTAGAATCCAAAAATTGAACAGGTAGAGCCCTTCAATATGGCTATCCTTTTAACAAGACCATTAAAATCTTAGCTTAAAACCTTCGATTGGAATTAGTTGAAATCTTGGATATATGAATCTTTATCCTCTCATTTAATTTTTTGTTTGTTTTCAAATTCTTTTGACAGGAAGGTTTTTGAATTGGACGTTGTTGGTGTACTACCAGATGAGCTTTGGACTTTGGCTTACCTCACCAATCTGTATGGTTTTTCAATTGTGTATTGGTATACTTGATCTGAACTGTATGATTGGTTATCTTCTTGTATATAAGCCGAATCAGAATTATGTTGCACATTATCAACTGCTTGAAATATGTGCTACACTTTTTTTTCCTTTCTTTTTCTCTCTCTGGTAGGTGTTGGTAACGTCAAACTTTGGCCAAATTACCTCTTTGAGGTGTTTCCTTCTCATTGAAATAAACAATAGTTCCCGTAAAATTACAAAGATAAGTCCTATCCAAATATCTACAAGTTTAATTTTAAATACAAGGTAAGATTAGAATCCTAATCTAGCACAACTCAGTTTCCCAATAAATCAGGAGTCTTAATAAAGAAAACCCTAGTTTCCTTTGATACCCTCCCTCAAATTGATGTTAGTGAGTCGACTAGCAGCAATTTGCTAACTAGGTATTGATGTCGTTGTCGAGTCAAAGTTTTGGTGAAGATATCAGCTATTTGATGTTCAGTGGGCACATGAGGAAGAGTGATAGCTTTAGACTCATAGGCATCTCGAATATAGTGATAATCAACCTCGATGTGCTTAGTAAGTTTATGAAAAACTGGGTTGGCTACAATTTGAATGACACTTGTATTATCACCATGAAGAGGCTTGGGATGTGTTTGTGCAAACCCAAGTTTTGAAAGAATACCACGCAACCACATAATTTCTGAATATGCCGCAGACATTGCCCGATATTCAGCCTTTGTAGATGACTTAGATACACAATCTTGCTTCTTACACTTCCAAGAGATAAGAGAATCCCCAAAAAAGACACACCATCCAGTAGTAGAATGTCAAGAGTCCGGACAACCAGTCCAATCTGCATCACTGTAGGCAGTTAAGTGAAGAGAAGATCCCTTAGGAAAAATAGTCCATGATTAGGAGTCCCAAGTAGATAGCGAATAATCCGACGAACAACTACAAAATGGAGATGTCGAGGAGAATCCGTGAACTTACTAACAGTGTGGACAGCATAGGAAATATCAGGGAGTGTGATGGTGAGATAAATCAAACTGCTAACCAACTTACAGTATAAGGTAGGATCTGGAAGAAGTTTGCCTTCGTCTTTCCTATATTTAACATTCACCTCCTGAGGAGTATCAACTGGAGTAGTATCTTCCAATCTCCCTAATTGAATTAAGTATTGAATATACTTGTGTTGATTGAGAAATAAACCATGTGGCTGAGACCTAACTTCCAATCCTAGAAAGTAGGTAAGATCCTCGCGATCCTTCATGTGAAACACATTATGAAGATATTGCTGAAGTTGTTGAATCAAAGGTCTACCAAACAAAAGATGATAATATCATCTACATATACCAACAAAAATACTACTCCAGCATCGCCTTTGTGCAAAAATAAGGAAGCATCATACTTTCTTTGCTTAAAAGAAAACCCTACTTACTTTGCTTAAAAGAAAACCCTAGCAAAGTATCGCGAAATTTCTCAAATCAAGCTCAAGGAGCTTGTTTAAGACCATATAAAGACTTCTGCAACTTACATACAGTTGTAGGAGAGGAAATAGGCATACCCGATGGGAGTCTCATGTAGATATCTTCATTTAGATTGCGATGCAAGAAAGCATTTTTGATATCCATTTGACGTAATTGCCAAGATTTAGAAGAAGCAAGGGCAAGTAACAAGCGAATAGTAGTCATCTTGGCAAATAGAGCAAAGGTCTCATCATAATCTATGCCATACTCTTGGTGATTCCCCAAAGCAACCAATCTAGCTTTGTATCGTTCCAGTGAGCCATCGAAACGAAGCTTGACTGAGTATACCCATTTACTACCAATTGGTTTGATTGAAGGAGGACATTGATCCCAGGTCTGATTATCCGCAAGTGCATCAAGTTCTGTTTGCATCACTTATTGCTAGCACTCATGTTCCATAGCTTGTTTGTAAGAAGAAGAGATAGCAATGGAAGATAATGTAGCAGTCCTAGAAGTGGGGGAAGAAACCCATACCGATTTGGTGGGTGAGAGACACGAGTAGATTTCCTAGGAATAGGAGCAGTAGGAGCTATGTTGGATGTCAGATCAGGTGCTGGAGGAGAAGAATCTTGAGAAGCCATAGAAGACTCGCCCAAAGGAGTGCTATGACGTTGAGTGTAGACAAAACCAGGTTTAAATCGAGCCACTGGAGCAGAAGAGGTAGCAGGATTTGGCATAGGTAAGGACTCGGGCTCATCATGAAGAATTGAAAAACTATTTGAGATATGATCGATATGAGAAAGAAAAAATTGCTGATTTTCAAAAAACAAGACATTCCTGGAAATTCGAATTCTTCAAGCATTTGGATCGTAACAAAGAAATCCTTTATGAGTTGAACTATATCCAAGAAAAGCACACTTAACAAATGGAGCAGTCAATTTATGTCTTTCATATGGTGGAAGATGAACAACATACACACAACCAAAGATATGCAAATTAGAATAGTTAGGCGTGTGACCAAACAGTATGGAATAAGGAGAAACATTATGTAAAACTAGTGTGGGCAATCTATTAATTAAATGGACATCAGTAGTTAATGCTTCACACCAAAAAGGAGATGGAACTGGTGAGTCAATAAGAAGAGCCTAAACCATATCAAGTAAATGCCGATTCTTACGCTTAGCTACCCCATTTTGTTGTGGTGTAGATGCATAAGAATGTTGAGAAATAATACCTTTTTCTTGAAGGAAATTTTGAAATTCATGAGATATATATTCACCCCCAGAATCGGATCGTAAGACTTTGATAGATGAAGCAAATTGTGTCTGAATGAGGGTGAGAAAGGCTTTGAAAACAGAAAAGACTTTACTTCTAGTACGAAGAAAATAGATCCAAGTGAATCTACTACAATCATCAATAAAAGTAACGAAATACTTGTAGTGAGCATGTGATATAATAGGAGATTACCCCAAACATCGCTATAAATTATATTAAACACCTGAGAGGCATAAGAACCATATTGTGGAAATAGTAACACTTTACTTTTGGCAAGTTTGCAAGAGGTACAATCAAAAGAACTCATTTCCATTGAAACCGAATTTTGATTGTCAATAGCACCAGACTTAAACAAAGTTTGGAGTACATTAGGATTGGGATGGCTTGAACGGCGATGCCAATCCCTAGGACTTATTTTGACAGCATTACAAGAAATAAAAGAACTAGGCTCAAGAAAAGCTGAACTAGGATTTAGTAGAAATAGTAGACCCTCCTTAGGACCCCTCGCGATCATTCTCCCGAACACTCGATCCTGTACAACATAACTAGAAGATAAAAAAGAGACATTACAATTATTGTCAATAAGTTGTCCAATAGAAAGTAAACTAGAGGAGAGGTTAGGAGAAACCAAAACATTTCGAATAATAGAGGACACATCACCCACGGCTGAAATTGGTAGTGAACTACCATTTGCCATGTGTATTTTGAGAGGACCATGATAGTGTTACAGAGATAATAGGCCTTTCTATTTCTAGATGGTATAGCAAAGAAATAGGTGGTTGTACCATTGACTTAACGTGTAAAATAGGTGGCTGTAAATTGACTTAACGTGTAAAATAGGTGGCTGTAAATTGACTTTTAGGCCTTTCTATTTCTAGATGGTATGGCAGAGAAATAGATGGTTGTACCATTGACTTAACGTGTAGATACTTAATGTGTATAGTGTAAACAGTAGCAATCAACTGCTGAAATCACGCCGAAAATGCTGGCTCTCTGTTGTAACTCTATTCTATATAAATGAAAGAAACCAATGGAAAGAGGTATTCAGACCAAAACTGACATGGTATCAGAGCCCCTCTTCTGATTCGGTCGTTTGGTCTTAATCATTGAGTGCGATTTACATCGTTGTTTTTTTTTTCTTTGGAGAAATTTTCTTCCTTGTTTTTCGTGGGCATCATCCCTCTCTATTGCATGATACTCATCTTTGTTGAAGGGAATTTTATTTTATTTTTTATTTTTTATTTTTTATGGTGGCTGGGTGATTCTCGGTAGATTCTGGGTTGTTATCAACGCTTCCAGCATATGGGTTTGCCATTTCTGGTAGCTTAAGCATGCATGTGGCCTGATAAGTGTCTATCGGCAGCTTCTGTGGAGGAGCGAGTGGCTATCAGAGCTGTCTGTGAGTGGTTGAGTGATTATCGGCACCTTCTGGGTTTTAAACGTGTGTTTGGTTGAGTTTTCCATAACTTGTAAACGTGTGTGGCTTGTTGGGTGTTTGTCGGCAGCTTCTATGGAGGAGTGAGTGGCTATCGAAGTTGTCTGTGGGTGGCTAAGTGCTTATCGTCACCTTATGTGGTGTTCTTCCTAATCAGTTTTTCGTGTTGGTGATTCTCGGTGTCCAGTCAAAGCTACGAGTAACCCCAGTGTTGCGAGGAACTCATCACACGTCCGCTGGGTTTATTTTGCTTGGCTTTTTACCGTGACTTTGGGCTTCCTTGTAGGAACTTTGCAGGTATGTCTCGTTACCATGAATTTGGGCTTCCTTTGTGCTGGGCTTCTATTTTAAAACAATAGTAAACCGTGGCTACCTGTTTAAAACTTGGGCCATCTATTATCAGTTTGGGCTTATTTTGGACCTAATTTGGGTTTGGCTTGCCGTTTCTTTGGTTGACTACTTGGGCATATTTCTTTAAAGTGCATTTCATCATGTCTATTGAAAATACTATTGTTTACTTTATTGGAAAGAATTTTCTTACGTTGGAATTTCAGTTTAAGATGTTTTTGAAAGGAAAAGAATTATCAAATCATATTGATAATTCTGCTAAGGTCCCCACTGATGAAAAAGAATTTGCTCAATGGGAGGTCAAGGATACTAATGTGATCTCTTGGCTATTGGGGACGATTGAGTCTCACCTTGCAACCAATCTTCGTTGTTTTACTACGGCTCAGGCCATGTGGGATTATCTCCGCCGTATTTATCACCAAGATCATAGTGCTTGAAAGTTCCAATTAGAGTTGGAAATTAGTAATTATAGTCAAGGCAATTTACCTATCGCACAATTATATTATGGTTTTATTAACATTTGGAGCAAGTATTCTACCATTGTACATGCTAAGGTTCCCTCTGCGGCACTCACGATTCTTCAAGCAGTTCATGCTAAGAGTCAACGCGATCAGTTTTTAATGAAGCTTAGACCCGAATTTGAGCCCGTTCGAGCTGGTTTATTGAACTGTAATCCAGTTCCTTCTTTGGATATTTGCTTGGGAGATTTGTCGCATGAAGAACAGCGGTTATCCACTTAGATGAGTATGACTTCTGAGAAGGTTTTTTTTTTTTCTGAAACTGTGAATGTAGCCTATGCAGCACAAGGGAGAGGGAGGAACAAGTTGCAATGTTTCAGTTGCAAGGAATTTAGTCATATTGCTTGCAGCTGTCTAAGAAAGTTTGTAACTATTGCAAGAAAGAGGGTCATATCATCAAAGACTGTCAAGTACGGCCTAAGAATCGCCAATCCCAAGCTTTTCAGGCTGCTGTTCAGTCCTCTTCTTCTTCTTCTGTGCCACCTACTATAAGCTCTGATTCATCTATTCTCACACCAGTAATGGTCCAACAGATGATTGTGTCTGCTTTTACAGCCTTAAGCCTGCAAGGTATGGGTACTAACATAACTTCTTGGATTGTTGATTCGGGTGCTTCTAATCATATAACTGGTAATATGATGGGTCTACATGATGTTCGTAAGTATCGAGGCACGCAAAATATTCAAATCGCTGATGGCAGTACTTTTCCTATTACTGTTGTTGGTAATTTGGGCTCTTCATTTCACATTATTTTTGTCTCTCCTGGATTATCTACCAATTTGATTTCTGCTGGATAATTGGTAGATAATAATTGTGATATTCATTTTTCTCGTTGTGGTTGTCTTGTGCAAGATTAGGTGTCGGGGACGGTGATCGCTAAGGGGCCTAAAGTAGGATATTTATTTCACTTATAATTTTCTATTCCTAACATTATTTCTCTTGCTTGTACGGCTACTACCAATACTCATGAAGTCTGGCATAAGAAATTAGGTCATCCTAATTCCATTGTCTTGACTCATCTTATGAAAAATGGTTTTCTGGGCAATAAATATTCATTTTCTTCTTCTCCTGTATCTTTTGATTGTGCTACTTGTCGTCTTGGTAAAAGTAAAACTTTACATTTTCCTTCACACGGTAGTCGTGCTTCTAACTATTTTGAGATTGTACATACTAATGTTTAGGGTGTAAGTCTTGTTATTTCTCATAGCTAGTATCGTTATTCTGTGACGTTTATTGATAATTATAGTCAATTCACCTGAATATATTTTCTCCGTTCTAAAGCTGAAGTATTTTGTCTTTCAAAAATTTGTTGCACTTGTCGAGACACAATTCAGTACTTGTACCAAAATGTTACGCTCCGACTCGGGGGGGAGTACATGTCTCATTCTTTCCAAACTTTTCTTCAGCAAAAGGGGATCATTTCTCAGCATTCTTGTCCTTATACTTTTCAACAAAATGGAGTCGCTGAGCGTAAGAATCGTCATCTCTTAGATGTCATCCGTACGTTGTTGATTGATTTTTCTGTACATTCTAAGTTTTGGGTAGAAGCTTTATCTATTGATGTCTATTTGATCAATCGTTTACCTACTACCACACTAGATTATGATTCTCCTTATTTTCGATTATTTGGCATATCTCCCGAGTATCAATCCTTTCATACCTTTGGGTGTGTTTGTTTTGTTCATCTGCTACCTGTTGAGCGTCACAAGCTTGCTGCACAGTCTGTTACATGTGCCTTTATGGGATATAGTCCTACTCAGAAAGGATTTGTTTGTTATGATGCTCATGAAAATAAATTTCGAATCTCGCGGAATGTGATTTTCTTTGAAAATCAATATTTCTTTCAGTCTCAGGTTATTTATGATCCTTATATTACTCTTCTTCCCGCTTTTGATGATGTGTCTTCCTCTATTAAGCGATTTCAACTAGGTATGATGTATCATCGTCGTCTTCCCCCTTCTTCAACGCCCCTTCCAGACACTGATCTGTCATCTAATTCTGCGGTTCCTATACTTCGGCACTCCACCCGGGTTACACATCCACCAGATAGGTATGGTTTTCTTCACATCTCGCTTACTGCCACTCTCGACACTATTTCTGTTCTTCACTCTTATACCCAGGCATCCACCCAAGCATGTTGGTAGCAAGCCATGCAAGAGGAAATTCAAGCTCTTCAAGACAATCACACTTGGGACATTGTAATTTATCCCTCTAATGTCAAATCTATTGGTTGTAAATGGGTATACTCAGTCAAGTTTCGAGCTGATGGCTCACTAGGCCCGTCTCATAGTTCTTGGGAACCAACATAAATATTGTGTTGATTATGAAGAGACATTTGCACCTGTTGCCAAAATGACTACTGTACGGACTATCTTGACACTTGCTACGTCGCAAGGGTAGTCTCTCTGGCAGATAGATGTAAAGAATGGTTTTCTACATGGGGATTTGAATGAAGAAATCTATATGTCCCCACTTCTCGGCATGTTTGCTACACTTTCCTCAGAGGTTTGTCGGCTATGCCGATCCTTGTATGGACTGTAACAGGCTCTGCGTGCACGGTTTGACAAATTTCGCTCTAAACTACTTGCTTTTCATTTTACTCAGAGTTAGTTTGATTCATCTCTTTTTCTTCGCAAGATTTCTATAGGAATCATATTGTTTCTCGTATATGTCGATGACATTGAGATTATTGGCTCCGATACTAAGTTAATTAAGCAATTACAACAGCATCTCAAGGCCTCTTTTCACATGAAAGATCTTGGTTCCCTGCAGTACTTTCTTGGACTTGAGGTGTCGCTTACTCCAACTGGTATGTTGTTACACTAGCACAAATACATGCAGGATGTTATTTCATTGGGTGGTCTCCAATCGGGTAACTCTGTTTTTATTCCCTTGGAGATAAATCTTAAGTTTCGTCAGGAAGAAGGGGAGCTTCTATCAGATCCATCTTTGTATCGGCAGCTTGTTGAGAGTTTGAACTATTTGACGATTACTCGTCCTGACGTTTTGTTTGCCGTGCAACAAGTCAGTCAATTTATGCAGGCTCCTCGACATCTTCATTTAGCTGTTGTTCGTCGCATTATCCGATATCTGAAGGGGACCACTACTCGCAGGTTGTTCTTTCCTAAAGAATCATCCTTACAGTTGGTGGGGTATTGTGCTGCTGATTGGGCCGGATGTGCAGATACTCATCGCTCTGTTACTGGCTGGTGCATGTTCTTAGGCAATGCACTCATTTCTTGGAAGAGTAAGAAGCAAGATAGAGTTTCCAAGTCCTCTATTGAGTCTGAGTATCATGCTATGTCTTCCACATGCTCTAAGATCACATGGCTTCGTGGGTTATTAGGGGAACTTGGTTTTTCTCAGCTGCATCCCATTCCTCTTCATGCTGATAATACTAGTGCTATTCAGATCGCCACTAATCCTGTCTTCCATGAGCGTATGAAACATATCAAAGTTGATTTCCATTCCATTCGTGAATCCTTTGACAAGCATATGATTACTCTCCCTTACATTTCCACTAAATGCCAAACTGCATACGTATTCACTAAAGTTCTTTCTCGTTATCGGCATCTGTTCTTGGTTGACAAATTGATGCTTCTTGATCCACCAGCATCAATTTGAGGGGGGATGTTACAGAGATAATAGGCCTTTCTATTTCTAGATGGTATAGCAGAGAAATATGTGGCTGTACCATTGACTTAATATGTAAAATAGGTAGCTATAAATTGACTTAACGTGTAAAATAGGTGGCTGTAAATAGGTGGATATGTGTCGAAGTAAATGTTGCACAGCCGGTTAGAAAATTTTTCTGGTTGGGGCCACCGGGTCTTACTACGAGTCTTTATCAGGAGGTAATATACGAATCCATGCCGAAATTTTGTGTGTTTTGTAATAAACAGGGTCACCTGGAAGCAAGGTGTTTGAGGCGTGAACGACCAATGGTGGACAAAAAGCAAAAACAGAGTGCTACAGTAGATGAAAACAAGAACAATCAGGGCAAAAATGTATGGAAAATGGTCGGAAACAGGGGCAGAAATAATGCTGGGGTGGATAAGGAGATGGGGGAATCTTCGAAAGCTAGAAGGGAGGTTATCCTTGAGTCAATCCGGATACGTAATGAAGGCAGTAGAGTGGATACTCCGAAAGTGTGGTTCGTTTCGCAAGGGGGGGAAGTATATGAGGAATGGGAGGATATCCAATGTGAGGAAGTCGTACGGGAGACGTGTAGTAATGGTGGAGAGGTTCAGGCTGAAAAAGAAGATGAAACAGCTAGTGATGAAATGTTAAAGGAAGTCAGTAATGTTCGGAAAAGTAATCAGGGAGGTAAATGGGATTATATTATAGCACAAGACTCGGAAGAGGAAAACCAGGAAATTGGTGTGCTTGCGGAGCCGAGAAGTTCACTTCGTTTGGTTGATGAGGCATTGGAGTTTGAACTAGGTGAAGGAGGGGATCGCGAATTCCGGTTGAGTGGGGAGGACTTGGTAATGGAGGTGGTTCCGTATAGAGCAGGATCTGAGGGAGAGGATGAGGATGGGCTGAATGAACTAGCAGAAAAAAATTTTGAGTCAGAACCGGAGATGCAAGTACCGTTGAAAAATTTGAAAGGGTTAAGGAAGGAGAAATCTATTGTGCGGATTGAGCGGCGGACTCGCTCAAAAAAATTTACTTAATTTAATGAATATTCTGATTTGGAATATTAGAGGAATTCTTTCGTCGAAAAGTAGATTACGACGTATTTTGAATAATTACCGACCGTCAGTGGTGGCTATTTTAGAACCTTTTGTAAATATGAATAAATGTAGTAGGTGGGGGCGATGGATGAAGCTGCCGTCGTTTGCTAATAATGTAGGGGTTGGAGGAAAAATATGGCTTTTTTGGGAGGATGAGATTGATTTTGAATTCATAGCTATGTCGGATCAAGCTATTAGTGGATGGTTTATCAAAGAGAATAAAAAGATTCTGGTTACGCTTGTTTATGCGAGCTGTTTTAGGGAGAAGAGACTGGAGCTTTGGGATTTTTTACGAGGGCAGAATTCTGGTGGTAGTCCTTGGTTTGTTGGGGGAGATTTTAATATTATCCGGTATGATAATGAAAAAATAGGAGGTCTTTTAAGGGCCCCTCGTGCGAAAAGAGATTTTAACGATTGTATCCAGGATTGTGCGTTAATGGATATCCCTTGTATTGGGAATAATTTATCGTGGTGTAATGGACGAAGAGGAGGTAGAAGAATTTGGGCAAGATTGGATCGTGTGATGGTTAATTTGATGTTTTCGAATTTATTTGGAGATGTAAAACTATTTTATTTGCCGAGGACGTCATCCGATCATGCACCAATGCTGATAACTCTTACTCGAGAACGGGAGGTTGGTGTTCGGCCTTTTAGATTTCTTCGGATTTGGGGCTCGCACGATAGCTTTCTTCCTCTGGTTCAGGATGTGTGGAACTCTGATATTAACGAATGTGCTATGGTCCGTATAAGCAGAAAATTAAAAGTACTGAAAGGTGTCTTAAGGAAATGGAATAAGGAAACGTTTGGTCGAGTAGAGGAGGAAATAAAAAGGCTGGAAGGACGCATGGTAGAACTGGAACTGAACATTACAAACTCATATTCGGAGCAACGAGAAAATGAATTGATAGATTGTAAACAGGAACACCTGAAATGGGTGCATAGAGAGGAGATGTTGGCTTGTCAAAAGTCCAGAATTAAATGGCTGACTGAGGGGGATGCTAATACTAAATTCTTTCAAGCTTCTATGAGGTTAAAGAGGAAAAGTAAGAAAATTGAAAATATGCGTTTGACAGATGGTACGTTACTCACATCTGCAGATGCAGTGCATGAGGAGGCCGTACGGCTTTTCCAGGAACTGCTTACGACGTCCAGCGTGAACTGGGAATTGGATGATCTGGGTTTATTGGAACAGGTTGTTTCGGGGGCTGAGAATGACAGTTTATGTGCTGAACCTTCTCTAAAGGAGGTGAAGGATGCTCTATGGTCGATTCCAGCTGATAGCAGCCCGGGGCCTGATGGCTTTGCTGCAAGTTTTTTCATGCTTTCTTGGGATATTGTGAAAAATGACTTGTTAGAAATGGCATCCGATGTTTTTGCAGGCCAAACGTTTTCTACTTTCTTTGGTGCTACAAACTTAGTTTTGATTCCGAAGGTTGACGAACCTGTTGGTTTTAGCCAATTTCGGCCTATTAGTCTTTGCTCCGTTGTTTACAAAATTATGACAAAGATTATGGTTTTCCGAATGGCTCCGATTTTGGAAAAAATTATATCTAATGAGCAGGCTGCTTTCATTAGAGGAAGAAGTATTTTTGATAATATGTCGATTGCTCAAGAGCTAGTTCAAGGCATTAATAGGAAAGTCAGAGGGGGAAATGTGATGATGAAAATTGATATGGCAAAAGCTTATGATCGAGTTAACTGGAATTTTTTATTGACGATACTTCAGAGGTTGGGTTTTTCGGAAAGATGGTGTAGCATCATTTTTAATGCTATTTCATCTCCTTACTATTCAGTAATGCTTAACGGTTGTACGAGAGGTTTTTTCAAGGCTTCGCGCGGGCTTCGACAAGGTGATCCTCTTTCACCTTATTTATTTATTTTATCGGAAGAGATTCTGTCGCGTATGCTGAAAAAAGAGTTCCGAACGGGACATATTAAACCTTTTCATTCTAGTGGAGGTTATGTGATTTCCCATTTATTGTATGCGGACGATCTCCTTATTTTTGCTAATGGAGGAAGGGTGTCTTTACGTAATATTATGGAGGTGTTGAGGAGATATGAGGGGATGTCGGGTCAACTTATTAATGCAAGTAAGTCGTCTATTTTTTTCTCTTCTTATATTTCGGCTGAAAGAAAGATGGCCTTGAAAGATATTTATGGTTTTATCGAAGGAAATTGGCCATGCACCTACTTGGGGGTACCTCTTTATGTGGGACGTATGAAAAATAATTTTTTTGACCCGTTTTTGGCTAGAGTTCAGAAGAAAGTAGCTGGTTGGAAGAGTAAAATCTTATCTTTCGGGGGAAAAATTGTTCTTATCAAACATGTGCTTAATAGTATGCCTATCCACATGTTATCAGTGATGAATATTCCAAAAGGGGTTATTTCGGGGCTGAAAAAGATTTTGTCAAGTTTTCTATGGGGTTACTCGGCAGAAAATAAAAAGAGGAAATGGATTTCATGTAAGCAAATTTGTTTACCGGTAGAGGAGGGAGGGCTGGGTATTCGAGCATTTCATGAAGTTCAACAATCCTTGATGATGAAGTTTGCTTAGAAATTAATAAAAGGTGGTACGATGTGGTCTGAATTTTTTGCTTCAAAATATGTTGGAAATGATCATGTGTTTTCAGCTATGCAGAAAAACAGAGGAACCAGATTTTGGAAAGGAGTGATAGATATTATGCCGAAAGTGCTGAGTAATTCCAAGTGGTTAATTCGGAACGGAAATGTTAATTTCTGGATGGATAACTGGTTGGGCGATGGTCCCTTAATAGCGTCTACGTCCATTATTGGAGATGAAAAGTTGCAGGTCAAAGATGTGTGTGATGCTTCAGGGCCTATACTGCATCGGATACAGCCTCTGGTGAATGACGCAAACTTGGAAAAAATTATGGCAGCAGGTATGCGACTTAAACCAGGACCAGATATTTGCGTCTGGAAACATACAACAAATGGGGAGTTCACTACAAAATCAGCGTGGCAGTTTATTAGAAACAGGGGAGTAGTGTGTACTTGGAAAAGATGGCTATGGAAGGAATGGATTCCAAGGAAGATGTCATTCTTTGTTTGGAGAGCTAGAAAGAGAGCAATACCGATTGATGAGGTTATTCGAAGACTTGGAATACCTATAGCTTCAAAGTGTGAGTGCTGCGAACAGGCCAAGACAGAAACGTTTAACCATTTATTCTGTGAGGGGGCAGGAGCTCAAGAGGTATGGAAGTTCTTTGCTGATGCATGCCGTATAAATATTACACACATTAGAACCTGGGAAGGTATGATGCACTGCTGGTGGAATAAAGCGTCTATGAACTCTCAGGTGGGATGGATTAGAGGTTCTCTCCCTATTATCATATCTTGGGCAATATGGAGGGCAAGATGTGAGGCAAGGATGGAGGGTGGAAAATTTATGTCTCAAAAGATAATCCTATCAGTTAAAGTCTGGATTAGAGACTTGGCATACAAAATAAAATCCTTTCAGCACATAGGTGGAGAGGATAGAGAGACAATGAAGCTGCTTGCATGTCCGGTAATTCCTATTTCACCAAAGTCTGTTAAGCTGATTGCATGGAGGCCCCCAAATAGAGGTAGAATAAAGTTAAATATAGATGGTGGATCGTGTGGAAACCCGGGTCCAGCGGGGGGAGGGGGAGTTTTACGGGATTATAGAGGAGATGTGATTGGGGGGTTTGCACAGGAATATGGAAATGCTACTAATACTATTGCTGAATGCAGGGCCTTATATGATGGTCTTCGGCTATGTAGACGGTTAAATTTACGGGATGTTATAGTTGAATCAGATTCTGCAGTTATTGTTGGTTGGCTAGCTTCCGGGATATGCAAATATTGGTTCCTTTGGGATTTTTGGGACGAAGTGCAATTCATGGTGAGGGAGCTGAATGTTCATTTTCGGCATATATATAGAGAAGCTAATATGGTGGCGGATTTTTTGGCAAAACAAGGAGCGAGAGGATTGGCGCTAGAGTTCACTGATGCTTCGGAAATTCATGGGCAGTTTCGGGGTTTGGTAAGGCTAGATAAAATAGGGATGCCTTATTTGAGAAGATGATTTGTAATGGGTTTGTTTTTGTCTTCCAAGGGTGGGGATTGTTTGGTTCATTTATTTTGTGGTTGTTTTATGGTATTCCTCCGCCATACGTGAGGGTTTTTTAATAAAGTCAGGGACGGGGTTAAAAAAAAAAAAAAAAAAAAAAAAAAAAAAAAAAAGGTGGCTGTAAATTGACTTTTAGGCTTTTCTATTTCTAGATGGTATGGTAGAGAAATAGGTGGCTATACCATTGACTTAACATGTAGATACTTAATGTGTACAATGTAAACAGTAGCAATCAACTGGTGAAATCACGCTGAAAATGCTGGCTCTTTATTGTAACTCTAATCTATATAAATGAAAGAAACCAATGAAAATAGCTATTCAGACCAAAACTGACACATAGGATTGAAGATTATGTAACAACATGGAATTATTAGTCATATGATTTGAGACACCAGAATCTATTAGCCAAGAATTAGAGGATGACTTTGGTTTACCTGAGATGCCTAAAGCGGAAAAAACAGAAATAATCGTTTGTTGTACCATATTAGGAGTAAGAGTAGTAGGACTAGAATCGGCAGGTACTGAAGCATGAGTGGTGGTAGCAGGAGCTGTAGAAGAGGATGCAACCGAGACGTTAACCAAGGTGGAATAGGCAAGCTTTCGAGGAGGTTGGATTGGGTAATCCTTGATAATAGTCTAGATTTTTTGCAATAGTTACAAAATTTCTTCAGACAGTGGGTGGCAATATGACCAAAGCCCTTGCAACTATAGCATTGTGTAGTGCTATAGTCTCGGCCCTTGGATTTTCCTTGTGCTGTAAATGCCACTTGAGAAAGAGATGCAAGCTACTGTTCCATTGTACTTCGAGTCAGTAACCTTTGCTCCTCTCGAAGCAAATCACCCAAACAATCATCAAGAGAGGGAACTGGATCTCTATTAATTAACTAAGAACAAACAGATTCAAAATCTGGACGAAGTTTCATGAGAAACTGATCCCTCCTACTGGTTTCATGCACACTTTGTACATGAGGAAGACTAACAGCAGAAACAGAGGAATACACAATGTTAGTGTATTCAGCTTAGATTTGAAAAACCAGAATAAAATATCCACTAATAAGTCACCCTGAGAAAAATTAGCCATCTCAAATTCTAGCTAAAACCTTTGAGCGGAATTATTCTGAGTGTAGATTTGCTTCAAATACTCCACATAGCTTTGGAAGTTTTGTAGGGTCGTAGATTGAGAATGATGTGAGGCTCAATAGGGCCTAGGATCAAAGACATGATCTTGGCATCCTTACTCTTTTAAGTAGAGAGCTCATTTGCATTTTCAGGGGCTGAAATAGTCCCATCAACATAACCGAGTTCTTTACTTTTGTCAAGAAGCCGAAAGTGAAATGCCCAGATAGCGTAATTCTTGTCCGTAAATTTGACACACACAGGTGCAGGTGCAGAGTCCATCATAAATAGATAAAAGCTGAGACAAAAAAAAATAATAATAAAATAAAATAACGGGTATAAAATACTGAGACATGCTATGGAGGTCGAAATCCAAGACTGAAATTAGAAAATCCAAGTGCCGAAAACACCAGGAAAGTGCACAGAGACCACCGACAAATAGAGATGCACGTCGGGTGCACCAGAACTGGTCAAAACAGAGACCACAAGAAACTGCGATAGCCACAAACCAGAACAGAGTGCCGACAGAGCACAACTCAGTCCAGTAAACAAGACAAATTTTGCCGAAAAACAGAGAAGGCCTAAGAACGTCACACAGCCAGCGCCGAAAGACTAGAATAGAGACCAAAAAACTTGCCCATATAGGTTCGACGCCACACAGATTTGCTGAACAGAACAAACAGCGCTGAAACTGAACCCAGAAAATGCAACAGAAGTTGCCGAAAGGACACAAGAGGCCAAGTAAAAACACTGAAGGCGCCAAGAAGCAAAACCCAGAAAGAAGCCGCCGAGAAAGGGCAAAAAATCGTAAAGGGCAGGAATCTAGTAACCTGACCATGTCAAACTTTGGCCAAATGACCTCTTTGAGGTGTTTCCTTCACATTGAAATAAATAATAGTTCCCGTAAAATTACAAAGATAAGTCCTATCGAAATATGTAGAAGTTTAATTTTAAATACAAGATAAGATTAGAATCCTAATCTAGCAAAACTCAGTTTTCAAGTAAATTAGGAGTCTTAACAAAGAAAACCTAGTTTGCTTTGATAGGTAAATGTGTTACATGCTTTTTCATTAGAATTATTCCCTAATAGGAGAAATTGTGTTTCCTTTGTTTCTTACAGGGATTTGGGCTTGAATAACTTAACCGGTCCCATCTCTGCATCTATTGGCAATCTAACTGGCTTGCTGTACCTGTAAGCTCATCTACAGTATGATTTGAATGCAATTGATTAGTACTTAATTACTACATATGGTGTTGTTTCTTTATTTTCTGACCAGGAACTTTGGCATTAATTCATTATCTGGGAAGCTTCCGGTGGAACTTGGGAAGCTTACTGAATTAAAATCACTGTGAATTCCAGTCACCTTTTACTTAGTTCATTTACTCAATGTTAATAATCTGAACCTAAAATCATAAATCCCTTGGAATAATATTTTTTGCTTCACTTCTCAATTTTAGGGCTCTCGGGTTTAACAACTTCTCTGGTCCTCTGCCATTTGAGCTTGGGAATTTATCCAAATTAGAACAATTGTAAGTTTTATTCCATCCTCGACTGTCTTTTCCATTTCATTTGGAACTTCCGCATTTTTGTAGACCACATTTGCCAGCTTGGAAATATAGCCTTTGGAAAATTCTGAAAGAACTTCCAATTATCTTTTTTGATATGTTAAAATTAAAAATAATCACGTTTTTAAGAACTTACAATTATATACAGTGCATCTGGCAGAAGAACAAGGTTGTGCAAAAGCAATATCTTCTCATTTTGGCTTAGGAGTAAAAGTTATGGATGTTCAGATAAAGATGACTTTGAGGTTTTATAAATAAAGGATTTTATTGATATGGCTTAGAAACTTGCATTGAACCTAAGAAATATGGTAAGGAAATATTTCAAAATTTGAACTTGATCTCCTAAAGATATTGGGGAATATTCTAGAAAGTTGCAGTACTGAGCAACTCCTAGGATTCATACCTGAGGAACCCAATTTGAAGTTTTTATAAGATGTACCTGGTAGTAATTTGATGCATCCGAGCCATTTCATTACAATATTCTTTTATATATTCCCTGCAATATTTATGTGTTTCATACAACTACCATAGCCATACACTACCATTGAAGTGGGACAGATTTCATATGCAGAAATATCCATTTTTGTTTTGAAAATCACTCAATGAGTATCAATTGTCACTGTGTGCAAGCATGGATGAAACAATTGCATATGAGTAACTGTTGGCTGTGCAGTTAGACTGATTAAACTTTGTCAAATAGATTTAGTCACAGGACTGGGGTTTACTTTGCAGGGGTGGGTCCGAAGGGCCCTGCCTTAGAGAGGTTCCCCGACATCCAAAAAAAAAAAAAAAAACAATTATTGCTGTTGGAAAATTAGCCATTGGAAGATCTGACCAAAAGTGGCAAAGATTCATTGAAAGAAGATTGCTAATGAGTAAAGTAACAGAAAGACAAAACAAGAAGGTCTCCATCCTGATAACAAGCTTTTGGAAGTAACCAAATGTTGGGCTAACTAAAAGCTGGGAAAGAGAAGATGGTCTCACTGCTTGAAATCTAACTCTAGGAAAAAAATCAGGGTAAACTTTGGTTTTTCCTTTGTTCAATGTGCTAAGTAGCCACTTTACAAAACCAACCAAGAAAAGAAAAACTTCTAACCAAGTGTGGGATTCCAACAATCTCCCCTTGATATTGTCCAACATTACGGACATGATGGGAGAGGTTTGGCTTGGCCTTAGCTTTCACTGATAAAGCATTGCACCTATTAAGAAGCTTATTTTTTGGTTTTTTAGTGTTCCATTATGTAATATTATAATTTCATTGAAGAATTCCTAAAGGTGCTTGTCTCTCTAACAAGTAGTGTCAGAGCCAATAATGGTAGGAAGAATGGTGGATGATGCTGGTGTGTATCATTGGTGATGGTACCTTTCACTATTGAAGTAGGTAGTAGGGTACATTGCGTAAACAAGTCCAAATATGTAACACCCCTTCCTGTAGGTCAGGAATGTTTTGAACTTACATAACTTTATGCCCGGTGAATAACTATGACATCATAAAAACCTTGGTCATCTTATTAAAGCATAAAACTGCTTACCATGAAACCATCTTATAAAACTGAACATAATAACATAATGACGTAAAACATAGACTACTCCTATGTGACAATAACACTTATTTGTAAGGTCCAAGATTGGTAAAATAAATCTACTCCTAGATATCCTACTTGGCGTCCATTATATCATCACCTGGGACATTAAGGGCAGGTTTGACAAGTGGGATGAGACATAAAATTCTCTTCTTATTTAATCTCATCATTATAATTTTTTCAAATTTTCAAACAAAATATAATAAACAATTCAACCTTTTCAATTTTTAAAATAATAATAATATTAAAAAATAATATTTTAAATTTTCATCTAAAATAAAAAATTCTCATCTCACTATCCAAAGCTACCCTAATACATAAGACCAAACAAAAAGTGAGTCAAAAACTCAATGAACAGCACATCTGTAATGCCCGTCCTTGTGATGGGACTTTTAGAAAATGATTTTAAGAAAGAGACAGGAATTACCATTCATTTTAAAACTTTTTCCTTTCCTACCCAAGATACGAAAGGCTCCATGTTTATAAATTAAAACATACTTCTTAATTTAAAAAAGGTTATAACGGAAACATTAAACTTTAAAATTTAAAAGTCCTTTATACAAAACGTCGTGCCTAGGCTTCCGTGCTCTTCCCCTTTGGGCCATGTCCATCCTAACGCTTTCTGCTCATCTCATTCCTGGGAGGGGCATGAATAAAAACTAAAATGATTCAAAAACTCATAAGCATTGTTTCATACAATCAAAATATACTAACATAGGTTGTCAGTCATACATTCATCACTCCATACATACTATATATCAGACATGCATTCATTTAAAACTTTATGAGGTGGGGCTTTTCTTGAAAAGGGTTTTCTTCGTAAAATGTTTCCCCACACCTCGTGCTTTCATTTCTTAAAGAGTCTGAGCATTCATACATTTTCTTATCACTTTCTCTTGGCCAGTACACACTGTTATGCCTCCTGTGTTAGAGTTAGGGGGCATTGCAATTTGCCCATTCATTTGGTACCCTTTCATTCATTCATATGCAGTTACGTATCTTCATACATTAACACTTTCATTCATTTATTCACTATAGGCGGGAATCACATGTGAGACTTATCACTATCTCTACTTACCACCATCTCTACAGTTTGCATTGTAGGTGAGAATCACAGGCGGGACTTACCATCATCCCTACAGCTAGCACTGTAGGCAGAAATTATAGGCGAGACTTGCTACCGTCCCTGCTTACCACCATCCTTACAGTTCCTTTTCTTTTCCTTCATTCTTTTAGTTTGTTCATTCATAAATGTCATTTAAAAGCATGAGATTAAATATCATCTTTCAAGGCATCATTTAAAACATCAATTCATGACATCATTTCAAGCATTAGTTTTATAGGGACATTTAAAACACTTTCTTCGTGTCGCTTAAAGCATCGCTTAAAGTAAAGGGCATAAGCCTCACATTTCATTTCATGAAAGTACATACAAACTTGCTACGTATACTCATTCATTCACATGCATACACTTAATACTTTGGGTTGCATAAAAAGGGGCTGCCAAGAAGAGCCATTACATACATATACTTGAAGACTTATACTTGGCATTCTTTCATAAAACGTCGTTCATTTCATTTTGTAAAGCATTGTAAAGAGAAACATTTCATTTTGATTTCATTCATATCTTTAGAAAACTCTAGAAGCATATGAACATAATACTTACTTGGACTCCATGCCATACTCATTTCATGCAGTCCATCAATGTGCGTGTCAAATGGCAACCTAAATGCATACACAACCTCAACGTCATTCTCCATCTAGTGCATAAGCAACTAAACTAGAAACACAGACTAAATTTCATTTAGACACACTCTATCCTGTCTTCTATGTCTTTCTTATCACGTTTCTTCTTTCTGGGACCCACACGGGGTCACCTTTTCCAAACTTATTGTTCTACTTCGAGGTCTTATCCTTTAAAATAAAACTTCATGATTCACCTTAAGATTAAGACACTAGTACCTCCATCTTACTCTTCCTATCAACTACATTTTGATGCATGACTCAGACTGACTAAGTCATACATCCCAATCCTTGACAATACACACGTCACTTCCTTCTAGCATCCTAGCCCATACTTCATTCTCATTCCTATCTATGCATGCCACCCAACTTTAAGCCAACTTTGAGGTTTAAACATTGTGTACCTATGCTCAGATAGATTACCCATTACATATGGTAATTTCTTTTGGCACATGTGTCTCACCAGATAGACATGTACCCTACCTCCTTATCACCTAAGATCAACATATAATCTATTGATCACTTGCTTGTGTAAACAAGCTCTATACTCCGATACCAATTTCTACTCGAACCCAGTCGGCAGGACTTTCCTTACTTCCTGGCTCTTTACAAGTTCTTACCAACACTTGAGACGACAAGATTCCATTCACAACTACACCTCCGTCTTGTCATGTAGCTTGAGACTAATCCCAAACTACGCCGTTATCCACCACTTCACCTAGCATCATGCCATGTCACTTCTATGCCAAGTCCTCACTCATTATGAGCATGACTTCCCACTTGGCCATGTCACTTCGTGACATTCCCCCGTCATGCTCCCATTACATCACTGTTATGCCACTTCAGCACTTCACACGTACAACAACCATAACCCTGCTATACGGTGACACCCGTCACTTTGACCACACGGTCATTTCACAAATAATTTGGGACATTGTTCCACAATTCCCGATGCTACACATTACGATCTACGCTCCTCAACAATGCAATAATGCATTCCTTGTGGCGTATCACGATTCACCACACGGAGTACACTCCTATTGTACACTCCAATCCACACTACGCCACGCATCACCATAACGATATACACTTCACAACTACCTTCACGGCACAGTCCACAACACTACACATCACACTTCCCAACTACGCCCAACACTTCATGTACACAACAAACTCCACAAACACAACATAGTCCACAATCCAACCAACTTCACATAAATGACTAGGGAAAGGGAAAGGGAAAGAGAGTCATACCATTGTCGGGGATAACCCGTGCGTTGCTTGCTGCCTAGCATGGCCAGTGGCATCGAAAGAGCTGTATGTGGCACCTAAATTGTGTACGGTGGTTATTCACCGTGTATGGTGGCTGTCCACCATACAAAGTGGTGGTTTGGGCTTAGGGCTGGGCTAGGGGAGGCCAAGGGAGGCTCGTGTTGGTCTTAGGATGGCGGCTAGAGGCGGAGCACGGCGGCATCTAGTCGTGTATAGTGCATCCGAGAGAGGAAGAGGGCGTGAGAGAAAAGGGGATGGCTAGGGGCTATGGCTAGGCATGGAGGAGCTTGAGAGGGTCCTAGTGGAGTTGTGGTGGCGATGGCCTACGGTGGCAGATTTGGCTTGTGTGGTGGAGAGAGGCCGTGAGAGAGTGAGGGAGAGTGGGGGAAGGTGGAGGCATGGTTGGGCATGGGGAGGCTAGGGGCAATTTGCCAGTGAGAGGGGAAACCGATGGTGGTGGCGTTGACGTGGTACGTGTCAAAATAGACAATACATAGAGAAATTTTGGGAAAAACCACCCTCTGTGAGTTCACCACTTTCATTATATTCAAATTTCATCTATATAGGGAAGCATATGCTATACACAGAGTCTAACTGATTCCTCATATTCAGCATCTATACATGGTAAGATATAATCTATACAGCTAATATTAATAGAGTCCTAAAGTGTATAAACTCCTAAAATTGTATACGGTAACATCCCCCCTTGAATTGATGCTGGTAAGTCAACCAACAACAATTTGCTAACAAGAAATTGATGCCGTTGTCGAGTCATAGCTTTGGTGAAGACATTAGCCACTTGGAGATCAGAAGAGATGTGAGGGAGAGATATCACCCGACTTTCCAAGGTGTCTCGAATAGAATGAAAATCAATCTCAATGTGCTTGGTGCGTTCATGGAAAACGGGATTGGTGGCAATTTGAATAGCACTAGTGTTATCAGCATGAAGAGGGGTAGACGTATTCTGAGGAAACCCAAGCTCCTCAAGAAGATCACGTAGCCATGCAATTTCAGAACAAGCAGTAGACATGGCACAATACTCAGCCTTAGTAGAGGATTTAGAAACACGATATTGTTTCTTACATCTCCAAGAAATTAAGGCATCACCTAAAAACATACACCAACCCGTAGTAGATCGACGTGTATCCAGACACCCAGCCCAATCAGCATCGCTATAGGCAACAAGTTGAAGGGAGGAGTCGGTAGGAAAGAACAACCCACGAGTAGGTGAACCTTGGAGATAGCAGATGATGCGTCGAACTGTAGCAAGATGGAGATGCCAACGAGAAGACATAAATTGACTGACCTGATGAACAGCATATGAGATATCAGGTTGAGTAGTGGTCAAGTAGATAATACTCCCAACCAGGCGCCGATAGAGAGTAGGATCATCCAGAAGGTCCCATTCATCTTTCCTGTATTTGACATTTACCTCCATGGGAGTATGAACAAAAGAAGTGTCCTCCAAACCAGCCAAAGTGATAAGATCTTGAATATACTTATGTTGGTTCACGAAAATACCATTGGCCTGATGATGAACTTCCAATCCTAAAAAGTATGTGAGCTGGCCAAGATCTTTCATATGGAAAGTTGCATTTAACAGCTACTGAAGCTTAATAATCAAACCACAGTTAGTGCTAGTAATGATAATATCATACACATAAACCAAGAGAAGGACTATACCTGATGCAGACGTGTGGAAGAAGAGAGAAGAATCATACTGACTTTGTGTAAAGCTGAAGGAGAGAAGTGTACTGCGAAACTTCTCAAACCAAGCCCGAGGCGCCTGCTTGAGCCCATACAGAGAACGCCTTAGCTTACAGACATCATGAGGAGAAGAAGTAGTCATACCAGAGGGAAACTTCATGTAAATCTCTTCTTGGAGATCACCATGAATAAAGGCATTCTTCACATCCATTAGCATGAAGTTTTACAGAGAAAACCCATTTACTCCCATACATGCACGATTGTTCTAATGGATGGTCTCGGGCTGGTGTGCACTTCCACCAATATATACAAGAATAAATTTATTTGTAAATTTGTTTATTGACATCAAACACACCATTAATGTGAAAACCTATCATATCAGCTTATATATAAAAAAGTATTAGAAACTTTAATTTTTTTGTAAATATAATGGGTCTTACAGTAAGTAGTGTGTTAAACATCAGACTCTACATACAAATATATCTATAGATATACACACACAAATACACACACAAAAACAAATAACATAACTCTATATACAAATATATATAGTTTGTATGAAAGTTGAATCAAGTATTGATGTAATGGTGACGGTGATGATATACTCACTTTGGAATTTCTGTCACCGTGGCTGTTTGATAGACTTGGTGGTATATTCCTGCTTCTGGCAGCCTGCTTTAGAGGGATCAAACGAATACTCAAAAGAGAGGCCAGGGGATGATTTGGGAGGCTGCAACTTACCCAAGGTGCAGGGACTGATTTGTGGCAGGAAATCCTTGGATAGGCAGAGAGAGTGGCGGCACAAAGTGTGTATGGGGTCGTTGAGATTTCTGTGGCAGTAGGTTTAAAATATAGGAACTAGGAATCCATAGGGTCTGGTGGCACAAGCAGGAACTACGGTTTTTCTTAGGTTTTTGTGTATAGGTGGCAGCATAATACAGCAGTCTGTGTAAGAAGAATGGGAATTGATTGATCATTTACTATTACACTGTGAGGTGGCTAGGGAGTTATAAGTTATGGGTTGGCAGTCTTAGTAGAGCTGGGCTGAGTTGCATTATGCCAAAGACTGGTGGATCTACTAGCATGCTGGAATAGGCATCATAATAGCTCTCAACTGGAAGTGGTGTGGAGGATGATTCCTTTGTGCTTAATGTGGTCTTTATGGATGGAAAGGAATGACAGGTGCTTTACAACAAGGAGCCAGCAGTGGAGGAAATCTGAAATATCTGTGTCTTTTCTTTTTCAGTGGTTTTTTGCTATTGTATTCAAGGGAGAGAATGTTCATGAGTTTTTGTTTTCTTTTCAACTTTCTAGAATGTAATTAGGTGTCTCATTTTGTATACTTCCTGTGTATATGGGCTATGCCTAGTTTCATTTGATCAATAAAGATTCTTACTTATGAAAAAAAAAATAATGCAGCAGTCTGGGATTAGGGTTCAAAACCCTCAAGGATGTGTTTTCTTGTATATGTCTAGTGTACTTGGTTACCTCTATTGATATATATATAATATTTTTACTTATAAAAAGAAAGGGTTTTGGGTCATGCCAGTTTTTGGGAGAAAGGCTGGCTGGAAGTTGGCCCAGCAGCTTCCTATTGTGATTTCTCATATGGCAGGAACTTTCCTAATTTGGTTCGAAGGTTTCCTAACAGAGGGTTATTGGGTATATACTGGGTTTCTAAGCTGGTTACAGATCCCTACATCCTTGTGAGTTTTATAAGCAAATATGTTCTGTACTCGCTGTTATGGGTCGGCATTGATTGCTGGAGTTTTTAATGCTGGCTGTACAGCTATTTCTAAAGTCAACTTCTTTCCTGATTAGTTCTAAACAATCTCGGCAGCCTCTTAATTGGAAATTTCCAAGTAGTATTCCAGCCCCCAATCAGTCAAACTCCTATAATTTATTCCTATGTGTTAATGAGAATAAAAATCTTGCCTAATCTAGCCAGGAAACTCGAAATCCTACTGGCCAACAGATTAGGAAACTTCCCAAGTCCTATTTCCTTCAATTAAACCACATAATACCTTCCTTATTTAATTAAGGAAAGTCTGAGATCTTAGTACTGTTACCAGCCTAGTGAATCTGCACAAAACTTGACTTTTGTGTGGGTAACATTCCATATTTATAAGTCAAATGTTTTAAATTGACATGGGCACCATGCTGGTCCTACAAGCAACCCAGTGGGCTGGGCGGTAGGCCCACTATCAAAACCCACTTACTACCTTGTGAAATAAAAACTCAAAAATTCAAACAACCAAACAATAACAATATAATATAAAATATTAAATTGTAGAATTTTAATCCCATAAGACAAATCTGGCCCATGGGCCCTAGTTGAAGTTCAAACCGAACTTAGAACCTAGGACTTTGGTATGACAAAATAGCCACTCATATGTTGGAATATTGTTGTTCTGGGCCTTTGTCCCCCTCATAGAAAAACCTGACCATAGAGGTTTCTAACTCTAGAAACATTCTCTTGCACTCTTCAAAATTGAGGGGTTGTGCTTCTTCTAAATACTTCGCATCAAGCACAAGGGAGCCATCTTCCCAATATTCAGAAAGTCTCCTTTCAATTAAAGAAAATGACGGTTTCAGTTTTCTATAAAAAAGCATAATATTGTAACTGTCAAAATAATCATGCTCTCCACTTCAAATAAGGTCAAATAGAGGTTTGAATTACCTCTACCTGGATTCCTCCATGATATTGGATTGGAAAATCTGAAGCAAACATACAAACTGGCCATAAATTAGAAATCCCAAATGGAGGGCATAGGCAATGTACACAAATCCTTAGCATGCAGGACTCAAATTCATACCTGGACTGCTGCTCCTAGCCACGTTAAAGAACGGATTGTTTGTTTTCATGGACAATAAAAGAGCAGTATGTGTAGCTATGCCTTTAGTCTTCAGTAAGCCATCAGATAACTGTATAGTGGATACAATTTCAATATTTCTTTTAGCTGTGCCTGCAATTTATATTGTAGAGTAATGGTTATATTCAGATAAGTAATGATTTAGATATCCCATTGTCCAAACTAAATCTGAACAGCGTAGCAGAATCACCTTTTTGGTCATCGGTAACAACTAGTGATGGCTGGCAGATTTATCTCTTTAATAACCACTGTAAACCATTGTAAATCTCACTTGTTATTCTTTTTAAAACATTGAGTGCTGTGTTGCTCTGTTTGTATGGGTGCATCACTGCATTGCGATAAAGTGTGTTGTCAGGCTCAGTGGCAAGCATATCCAAAACCTTCTGATACTAGTGAAACACCTACTTTTATCGTTTAAGCACCGCTTGCCCCCTGTTTTATGGTTGTTTGCACTTATCAATTACCATTAATGACTATTAATTATGTTTTACTTATAAAAGTAATGAATATCAGATTGCAACGGAATTTTTTATTTTTTATTTGTCTTGACAGGTATTTTGATAGTTCTGGAGTTAGTGGTGAGATTCCGCCATCATTTGCTAATCTACAGAATCTGTATATAATGTAAGATAATTAAACCTGTTGAAAAAAATGTAAAATCTGAGTATGTTTCCCTTTTGAAAAAATATTCTGTTTGTCACAGGTGGGGATCGAACAATGAACTCACTGGTCGGATACCTAACTTCATAGGGAATTGGTCAGCACTTCAAACCTTGTAAGACGGTATAATTAGATCTTTTCCTTTTACTTTTGTTGAATCACGCTTAAAAGACAAGCTAGGCTTCCAATACAATGCATACTCGAACTGAAAAACTGTTAAAATATAGAAAAATGTAGGCTATACTTGTCTGTTGCACATGAAGTTTTTATGTTTGCAGTTTTCAATCTGCTATTTCTGAATGTTTTTGTAGGTGGCTTCAAGGAAACCTTTTTGAAGGTTCGATACCACCTTCATTTTCCAATTTAACTTCTCTGACAGACTTGTGAGTGCCTACATCTATCAGTATTTTCTTCAGGTTGAATTACACTTTTGTCCACTAAAAGTTAGCCAAAGAATCAATTTTCATCCCTGAAATTGGAAGTTTCAATTGGATCCTTGAAAAAACTAGTAGGCAGTAACGCTGTCTCTTAGATTATAACAGTGTTTCATCATCCTTCTACCACTCATATATGGCTTCCAATTCATGTACAATGAAACAAAGATGACATTGCTAGCTTTTAAAACCTTTAGGCATAAAATTAGTACTTCTTACATTTCAGGGACAAAAACAGACGCAGGCTAAATTTTAGGAAGCAAATGTGTATTCAGAATGTTGTTTATATGTTGCAGATCTTTGAGGCTGATTATCCCTTGTATGCTTTTAATGTAGGAGAATAAGTGATATATCTAATGGCAGTTCTTCATTAGCATTCATAAGGGAGATGAAGTCTCTGACCATCTTGTAAGAGATCTTATAATTAACTGTTTTTTAATGTTGTGTGGCATATTGTATTTTTGATTGGACACTTTTTTGAGTACTGCAAAGGGGACTTTACCAGAGGCCATATGGCCTATGGCTTTTGCCATGGGCCAGGCTGGACAGTGAGGCCCTTGGTGCTGCTACTGTTGTATCAGAAAGTGAGAGAGAAGAGTGAGGTTGAGAGCTTGGTAATCCTCAATTTGATATTACGAGGTTTTGATCTTTTCTTCTACCATGGACATATGAATTTTTGCCAGACGACATAAATTCATTTCGGTTTCATGTTATTTATCTCTATTGTGGGTGTGTTTACATAACACTAACATATTGTTGCTGTTTTCCTTGTTATACTTGTAGCTCTTTTGGAAACTAATTAACAGCTTGGCTACATTTATTGCAGAATTTTAAGGAATAACAATATTTCTGATTCAATTCCAGCAAATATTGGAGAATACCAAAGCTTATGGCAGCTGTAAGTTGTACATTTTGATGGATGACTATTTGGGAGGGGTGTCAATGTGTTAATAACCTCAACCTGAAGGGAACATATTTAAATAGCTTAATTACAATGGAATATGTTTAGTTAATATAGATGAAGCAATATATTTACCAGGTTATGTTGTATGGCTTTTAAAATTCTCTCTATAGGGTTGGTCATTGTCAATCCAAGGTCAGTACAGTGCTTTTGTGTTTTATCAATTCTCTTTGCAACTTTTCCCCCTTTTTTGTTTTTTTTTTTTTTTGTTTTTTGGGGGGGGGGGGGGGGGGTGGATATTAGGTGTGGGCTTAATTTTCTTCGAAGATCATTTGCGTTTTCCAAATTTATTATTTGATTTTATGTTCTGTCAGCTAACTTTCTTATCTAAATAACTGTATAATAGTAGTTCTTTTGTCTTTATTTTGTAAGGGATTTGAGCTTCAACAACATAACTGGACAGGTTCCAGGCTCACTTTTTAGGATGAGTTCTCTGTCTCATCTGTAATAAACTATCTGCTCAATTGTACCATGTTCTCTCCTGACATGTATCCTTCATATATTGAAGTGTGTTTTGTTGCCTCGCGTGTAGGTTTCTTGGAAACAATAAGTTAGACGGTACCCTTCCAACGTCAAAAAGTGCAACTCTTCTCAATATGTAAGTACATCTAATAGTTTGTTTACAACACTCTTATGTTTCATATGAAAGTAAGACTTAACTTTTTTTGTTTTTTGTTTCATTTTTTGAGGAGAGGTCATCTTTTGATTAAAATTTATGGATATTTAAACCCCTTGTCTAGTGGTGGAGGGAAAGAGGGGGGGAGGGGGGAGGGGGGAGAGAGCGAGGTGGGATATGATTCCATTCGAAGCCATAGTAAAAGATTTTGCCATTGTGTCAATCCCATAAAAGACCGTACACTCATTTCCCCTTCAGTAGGTGTCTAGTGAATAAGAATTATAACAGCATGATGGTCTAGTAATTAAGAGGTGGCCAATCAATTTTTTATTTGTTTTTTTAATTTTCTTTCTGTCATAATAAATGAATATTTTTTCTATGGAAATCACACTTGTTTAAATCTTTAGTTTTAGTTAGATGCAACTCATATTGATTGACTCTATTTTTCCATTTTGCCTCAGACAGTATGTGAAACGGTTTTGATTGTAAGTGAATATATATGAGCATATAATATGTGTATGCATGCGCATAATATTAATATATATACTTCGCTTGAATCAAAATTCCAATACGAACTCAAGCTTGGATTGATGTAATTTGTAGTTGATTATCTAACGTGTTGTTTGTCCATTTTGAAGTCTTGTTTATTGAACAAAGAATATATCTTTGTTATTGAACTTGCTGTTTGTTCATTTTGATGGCTTTGTAACATCATTATATTTATCATACTAATTTATGAAATTAGGAAAATTGATCAAAAATAGGTTTGCGGTTTGCATTGTTGGTGTTGAATGATCTACTCTATACAGGTATGGACTTACAAGGCTAGGACTCGAAATATCAGTACTCTGTGTTTTGTCATTGTCATTAAATCAGTAGCACAGTTCCTACAACTAGTGTTTGGACGACCATCTAAAGTAGATTACATCAGAAACTGAACTCGGTACACGAAGTTTTGGGCAAACTGACCCATCTAAAAAGGGGAATAGGAGCTTCAAATCCATTGGTCATAATGGAATAGGCAAATTTGGCCTGAATCCCATGCTCATTCTCTTGAATCTCTTATTTTGAATAGGCAACATATGCACAAGCAAACAAAGGAATTGGGTCATGATGGGAGCTGTCAATCATCGTTTTCATCTTCGACTAACAACGTTGTCTAGAAGTTATTAAGCTTGTACTCATTCTATTTCTTTTTCAATACATTGTATCACTGAACGAGAGCCAATTGATGTCTCTATAGGTTTAATTTTCAGGTCTTTTAATTTATTTGCTTAGGAGGTGTGGCTTCGGGGAGAGGTGGTGTAAATGGATCAAGCATTTTGTCTCCACTGCCCGCTTCTTGATCTTGGTGAATGGCTCTCCAGTTCGCTTCTTTAACAGCTCCCATAGATTAAGACAAGGGAACCTGTTGTCTCATTTCCTCTTTGTTACCATTATGGATGCCCTAAGTCGGATGTTGGGGGCTGCTATTGGAGGTGAATTCCTTTAGGATTTAAGATATCTTTTTGCTCATGAAATAGCTTGGTCTTCCCTTGGGGGCTGCTTTCAAGGTGAAACCTATTGGGATGACGTGATTGTGAAGATAGAGAAAGTGTTGGCTGGTTGGAAAAGGATTTATTTGTCAAAAGGGGGAAGAATTACATTAAGAGTGTTCTTTCAAATCTCCGTATATATTTTTCTTTATTTCCCCTACCTGCAGGTGTGGCTTATCAAATAAAGACGATCTTTCGTGCTTCCTGGAATTGGGGAGGATGCCAAGTTCCACTTGATTTGTTGGGATAAATTTTTCAACCCAATTTCTAGCGGAGGGTTGGGGGTTCTTAAGTTGAGGTTTTTTAATGAGGCGCTTCTTGGGAAGTGGTTATGGTGGTACCATTAGGAAGGTGTATCATTTTGGAGGGTTGTACCAAGCAAATGTGGTGGTTGGTGGGAAGTGGTTATGGTGGGACCAAGCAAATGTGTGAGTGCTTGGGGTGGTTGGTGTTCAAATGAAGTGAGAAGCGTGTATGGTGTGGAGTTGTGGAAAAATATTAGGAACGGTTGGTTGAGTTTGTCAATCATATTAGATGTGGGATTGCTGAGGGTTCCAGGGTTAGATTTTGGCATGAAACTAGATGTGCTGATAAAGCTCTCAAGATTGTGTTTCATGCCTTTTTTTTCAGATTTCATATGATCTGGAGGCTTTGGTGGAGAATTTTTGGGACAACTCTAATGGTTCTGTACTGTGGAATAGTCGTTTTCTTTGAGCCGCCCAAGATTGGGAAATCGGTGTTATCTCTGAATTTTCCTGCTTGCTGCACACCATGAGTATTGGTAGCGTTGAGGTTGACAGGATGCTCTGGATTCCTACTGGGAACAAGAAGTTCAATGTTCTATCCATTTACCAGGTTTTGGCATGTCAGAATCATAATCTATTTCCTTGGAATTGCATTTGGAGGTGCAAGGTTCCTTCCAAGGTTGCTTTCTTTGTTTGGATTGCTTCCCTTGAGAGACTTTTGAGTCTCTGACCATTGGCAATCTTAGGAAGTGCGGCTTAAGTCACAGATTGGTGTCATGTGTAAAAGATGTGGTGAATCTGTGGGTCATTTACTACTCCACTATGAGGTGACAAGAGCATTATGGGACAATATTTCAGCAGGATTGGACTTCCATGGGTGATGCCTATAAGGGTGGTGGATATTCTTGCTTGTTGGAGGGGCTTTCAAGGGACCCCCAACTTGTTGCTGTGTGGAAAATGATCCCTTTATGTCTCATCTGGTGCATGAGCTTGAAAGGAATGACTGGAGTTTTGAAGGCTGGGAACACTTTGAATGATACTAGATGTTTCTTTTTCCATACTTTATTCCTTTGGGCTTCTGCTACTGTATTCAATGGGATTAGTTTTCATGATTTTCTATCATCCAACCTCTAGGGGTTGGCTCAAATGGTAAAGGCCTTGAGCTTGGGGGTAAGCTCCCCTCAGGTCTAAGGTTCAAATCTCCTTGGGTGCAAACAATCTCTAGAGGCCATCGGACTAAGGCTCCTTGAATTACCTGAGGTGCACTTGCGGGAAACTCCTTGTTGAGGGCCTGTGCACCCCCGAGATTAATCGGGATGTTGTTCCTGGACACCCGGTGCCAATCATAAAATGATTTTCTATCATCCATTTCTATTTCTACGTTCTAACTTGTAATTAGGTCTTCTCTTTTATATACTTCTTATGTACTTGGGCTAGCTTATTTACTTGTTCTAATCTTTTTTTACTTATTTTTCAAAAAAAAAAAAAATTTCAGGATTTTTTGCTCCTTTTTCCTTCTCTCTCTAGGTGTACATTTTGTATACTCCCGTATATTTTGATTATGCCTATCTATCCTTAATTGATCATTGATTAAACTCATTTTACTTATAAAAATGTTTTTCCAAGCCATGTTCCTAAATATAACTTTTATTCTTCTCATTTGGAAAGTTGCACTTTTCACCCACGAACTACTACATTTTGTTCACTTTGCACCTCAAACTAACAAAAGCTTCAATTTGCACCCTAAATTATCTAATTTCTCTAAAAGTTCTAACAGCTGCCATGGGGAATGCATTGATTAAGCTTACTGTGATTTATGTGGCTGTAGTCTCTCAAGGCGTGGTCATACTTGAGATTGAGGGCTAGTTTGGACATTGAGGTATTCTCATATATTTCATTCCTAAATATCGCTCAAGCACAAAACACTTTTTAATTTCAAATCTTCAACTTTTTCATCTAATCATTACGCAATCATTGTCCAAAAAAAAAAAAATTTAACTTTTTCAAATTTCAAAACAAAAATAATATTAAAAAAATTATATTCACACAATTTAACTTTATAATATTTTTATTCAACTTTTTCTCTCTCCTTTCCCAAAACCCAATTAAACATTTTAACCCAAACTATTTCATTACATTCACAGATATTCTGAAATATTCGAAGTGTTCAAACGAGCCCTGAGTCTAAAACATGTACTTAGTGTGGTCATGCCAGTCCCTTAGTCAGCTACTGATGCGGTCCCTTAGTCAACTATTGATGCGGTCTACATAGAAGGCCATTTGGTTAGCTCATCTTGTCTACTTCTCACAACGAACTACTTTCATCGTTAGGACTCCTATCGAACCCAACTCCAACATTGGATTTTGAGTCAATTCCTATTCCGCTAGATGTATATGCATTTTTCCTAACTCATACCCCTATGGGTGCTCAAGTGGTAAGAACCTTGTTCTTGAGGTATGCTCCCCCAACAGCTAAGGTTCAAACCCTTGGGTGCAAACACTTCTTACAAGCCACATCCCTTTAGTGAAAGGCCGATGAATTACTTCATTTGTGTGGTGTAGGTGCATTACATGGGTTTGGGGTTTAAGTGGGTATAAGACATGTTGCAATTGCACTGTGTCTGGGATTCCTCCTCATCAAAAGAAGCTCCTAACTCATCAATAGGCCACTTCCCCCTCCATGGCTACTTTGCCCTAGTTAGGTGCTACACCTACATGTCTTTTATCCTCCACTTGAGATTCTTGGGTCATCAATTATGGCACAGTTGAACATGTAACTTGTTTATCTAGCTCCTTGTCTGATTATCATTCTATTTCTTCTCCTTAAATGCTATTTTTGCTAATGGTTCCCTAGCTAAAGTTGCATGCACCTCCTACTCACAATATATTCTTGTTTTCCTTTTCATTTATTGTCTATTAGCAAGACCACTAAAACTATCTAGTGATCTCTAAGTTTTATTTGTCTTTCTATGTGTTTTAGAATCTCAAGACAATGAGTATAATTGGTATGGGGCACAAAGTTGGTGACCTTTAATATTGGGACATAACATCTGTCTCTCCTCATCAAGCACTCTAGTCTGTGACATTGTAGTCTAGGTCATTTTTTTCTTGATAAGTAAAAAATTATATTGATAAGAATAGGTATGGCCCAAGTACACACGAAGTAAATAAGAGGTAACACCTAGTTAGGAGGAAGAAATAGAAACAAGAAAATCATGAAAATCTAGGCCATTGAAATCTATAGTTTTAGCTCATAGGGATAAAGTTTTAACAATGAACAACCTAATCTTCTCCAATAAGTGATCCTAATCTTCAAAAGTTCAACCATTTCATTCTTTCCATAGGCACCATATAATACAAATAGGAACCATCTTTCACATAGTTGTGATTTGTAGAATACTGCCCAAATTTGTCCAGCTGGCCATAAGCTCGACCACAGTAGCTAGCATAACCTAGGCTAGCTCTAATCTTCTGAAGACATCATCCCATAACGCCCTAGTGACCTCACAATGTGGTAGCAGATTATCCACAATCTCGCCATTCTTCCAGCACATACAAAACGAATCCACAACTTTCCCAAAGAAGTTGTCCAAGCGATAAATACCGCCTCGAGAGGCACCTTATTTCTCCAAATGGTTTTCCAAGGAAAGGGATTGTGTTGCGGATTTGTGAGGGTCTTATAAAAGGAAAGTGTTGTCTAGGTCATCCTTTTGTTTTGATAAGTTAATCCTATTAATGGTGTAGATGGGTGCAATCCATGTACATATGAAGTATACAATAGACCACGTACAACCAACTAGTAGAGGAAAGAGAACAAGTGGTTGTAGACAGCCATTCAACTGTGTTTTTGTTTTATCTCTTTAAGGCTCTATTTTGTTTTAACAAAAATTTCTCTCTACTTTTTCTCTCTGTACATGTGCACTTCGCTTTAGCTCTTACATCCATGGAGGTATAGCACCAGTACGATTAAACATCTTATAGGAAGTATAGTTGTTAAGGATGGGGTATATGAAGGCAGTCCTCATAGAAATGAAGTTGTTTGAGCTTGTGCATGCTGGAAGTAGAGCACTATGCATCATTAAGAGGGGAAGGAAGGTGACCAAATATTTTGTAATCAGCTTCACTACTGGGAGATGCGTTGTGCAGTCCCTTGAAGGATGTGCTCGAGCAGATTGCAAGAAGGATTTCATCAAAACTTTCAGTTATGGCAGTAGTGCTTATATTGCTCAGAGGTCCTCTAATGAATTCGGCAGACATTTGGCCATAGTGGAATATAGAGGTGGTGGCAGGAGAAGCATCATCATTGTCCTAGAAGATGTTGGAGGCCAAGGCTGGAGAAGGTTGGCTATGGAGCTCTGTGAGATGTGTGGTGGTGGGGTGAATGCAGTAGGGGAGAAGTATGGGAGTGTTGAGGTTCACAACCAACGACTTGTGTAGACTACCACTGCCAAGACCTATGCTGAGGCCATACTAGGCGTTGCTCCAATCATGAGAGGTGTCGCCGGTAGACCAGATTTTGAGTTGAAGGGTAGTGCTAGAATTTCGAAGAAGAAGGGTAGAGAGGAAAGCCTAGTCAAAGAAGCTTACACAAGAAGGGATGGCGGCTCTCTAATCAAGGGGAGTGTAGCTGAGAAGATTTCTTTACTTAGAATAAAAGAGGAACTTATAGCCGAGAGGGAGAGGCTCACGAGATTAATAAACAGTATTGATCTAGATATGGGTCTGGATCAGGGACTTGAAGTGGCCCGGTGTGCTCCTGAGGCATTGGGAGCTCCAGTGGGCTTGGGAGCTAATATCAGGTCTTGGGCCATGAAGGATAAGCAAGTGACGGGTTTGGGACAGAAAACGGCAGGGCCTAAGCCATTGAGCCCACAGATGGACTCGGGGAGAGCCAAAAAGGCTTGGGCTGAAGGTAAACAGCAAGCCCATGCCTTTCTCGTAGGACATCAGGCCTGGCAATGGCAAACCAAACCATCGGGCCCATCTACGTTCGAGGTTGGGTCTTCCTCCGATGCTTCACTATTGGTGGCTGACACCCACCGGACGGGGCCACCACAGACTCAATTGATGGGGGAAGGTGAGCCAGTGGTTGGACTCCCGGAGGAGGGGGGGCAACGATGGTGCCGCCGTCAGATTGAAGGGAAGCTGGGGTGGTTTTTGAGGCAGAAAAGATGGCGATCCTACTCAAACAGCCAAGAACTCACCCTAGAACATGCCGTTGGTGGAAATGCTGGACCTCTCGAGTCAGGAGAAGGATCCTACAAAGGTGAGGGTTGGTGAGGCTGACATAGAGGCAACAGGAAGTCCTTCTCAGCAAGCAATGGTTGCTTTTGACTTTTTTGGGACAGAAGGAGAGTTAGACAGAGTGGGAACGGCACAAACAGCCCCTTTGGGGTGTGAAGTTGCTTGTTGGGAAGACCCAATTCCACTGTTATCCCTACATCCGAACAAGAACAATAATATCCAGGCTTCAAATTGAGTCCTAAACAAGGCAAAGGAGATGCAATACTGTGTGGGGATTTTATGCGACGGTTTTGAGGACCAGCTCATAGCCCTTTTTGCAGCTATAGAAGCTGGAAAGAATAGTTCAAGATCACCTAGGGAGCTCACATCAGCTAAGAAGCAAGCAAGAGAACTCCAAAGACTTGACTGGATAGCAAATGATGGAACAAGTGGAAAGGCTCTAACCGGCGAAGAGTGAGGGGAAGGGCAAAGGAAGTGGCTTTATGAAACCAAAAATTGTTTCTTGGTATGTTAGGGGGGCTGAATGAGAAGGACAAACGCCTTATAGTTAGAAATCAGCTCTGTAAATGGAAGGTTGACATTGTATGTTTGTAAGAAACGAAATTGGTAGTTATTTCCCTTTGTATTATTAGGAGTTTGTGGGGATGTAGTCACGAGATTATTTAGCAACAAGGAAAGAAGCATCAATTGTGGATTTAGTTATCATCTCCAATGGCCTTCCCCAATGAAATATTACTTCCCTTAGAGATGAACAAGACTGGGAAACGGATGACTTTCCAGCATTCTTTGACCTTGGTACTCCACTCGTGTGTCGGGGAAAGGTGAAGACAAGATCTATTGGTGCCCTTCTAAAACGGAAGTATTTACGGCTCGCTCTTTCTACCAAACCTTGACCATGCACAACCCAAATCCGTTCCCATGGAAGAGCATCTGGGTGACAAATGCGCCTCCAAAGGCATCATTTTTTGTATGGACTGCTTCTTCGGGGAAGATTCTTACTATAGACAACTTGAGGAAATGTGGTAATATAGTTATGGACTAGTGCTATATGTGCAAGAAGAGTGGAGAGTCCACTGACGACCTATTACTACATTGTGAGATTGCCATGACCTTGTGGAATGAAGTCTTTGCTCGATTGGGGTTAGCTTGGGTGATGCCGAAATGGGTATGTGACCTTCTAGCTTCTTGTAGAGGTATTCGGGCAACTCTCAAATTGCATCCATATGGAAGATGATACCTATATGTCTATGGTGGTGCATTTGGAGGGAGTTGAATGCAAGATGCTTTGAAGACCAAGAGCGATCGATGGATGAGCTTAGAAATTTGTTTTTCAACACTTTACTCCATTGGTCGATTGTAATTGATTTCCATGGCATGTCTTTTCATGAATTCCTTGTATCTCTAAACTAGCACGCTTAGGTGTTGCTCTTGTATATGTCCCGTATACTTGGGCATATGCCTTCTCTTTTGATCAATAAAAACTTGTTTACTAATAAAAAAAAAAAAAAGAATAATGGATTTTAACTCTAATACCATCCTCTTGACATCTTCAAAGGTTCTAGTACTTCACTCCTGCTAAATGCTCCAAATTCAGGATAAAAGGAACCGTTCTCCAAACTTGTAGTTTTTTTATTTTTTGATTGGTAGGCAAATTTTTATTGATAAAAAAAGTAGGCATAGGCCCAAGTATACTGGACATATACAAGAGCAATGCCTAGGCGTGCTAATTTAAAGATACAAGGAATTCATGAAATGTCACGTCATGGAAATCAATTACAATCGACCAATGGAGTAAAGTATTGAAAAACAAATTCCTAAGCTCATCCATCGATCTCTCCTGGTCTTCAAAGCTTCTTGCATTCCGCTCCCTCCAAATGCACCACCATAGACATATAGGTATCATCTTCGATATGGATGAAATTTGAGAGGTAACCCGAATACCTCTCCAAGAAGCTAGAAGGTCACATACCCTTTTCGGCATCACCCAAGCTAACCCCAATCGAGCAAAGACTTCATTCCACAAGGTCATGGCAATCCCACAATGTAGTAGTAGGTGGTGAATGGACTCTCCACCCTTCTTGCACATATAGCACCAATCCATAACTATAATACGATGTTTCCTCAAGTTGTCCATAGTAAGAATCTGTCCCAAAGAAGCCATCCATACAAAAAATGCTGCCTTTAGAGGTGCCTTTGTCTTCTAGATGCTCTTCCATGGGAACGGATTCATGTTGTGCGTGGTCATGGTTTGGTAGAAAGAGTGGGCCATGAATATTCCCTTCTTAGAGGGGCACCAATAGTGTCAAGATGATTCAATACCTCCTGAGTGAGGGTTTCCTTTCATTATATAGGCACAAGTGTGCAAGATACAAGGCTGAAATCAAGGCTAAATTACAGGAATTAAATCTATTTACAAGAAAGGAAACTATGACTATGTACAAAATCTGTCTAAGTATGGAAAGTCTGCTATCTAAATAAGGAAGTAGATGACGGGGAGCCTGCATGAACTGACTAACCTGCTGGACAGCAAATGAAATATCAGGCCGAGTAATAGTCAAATAGTTCAGGCTCCCCACTAATTGTCGATACAGAGTAGGATCAGAGAGGAGATCACCCTCGTCCCGACGATATTTCGTGTTTACTTCCAAAGGAGTATCCACAGAAGAAGTATCCTGGAGACCAGCCAAAGTAATCAGATCCTGAGTATATTTATGCTGATTCAAAAAAATGCTAGATAGATCAGTATGAACTTCCAACCCCAAGAAGTATGTAAGAGGACCAAGGTCCTTCATATGAAATGAGGCTTGAAAATGCTGCTGCAGTTGGGTGATCAAGACAGAATCCGTCCCAGTAATAACAATATCATCAACATAAACCAGAAGAAGAACAATTCCAATCGATGTTTTGCAGAAAAATAAAGAAGAGTCATATTGACTCTGCTTAAAGGAAAATTGAAGCAAAGTGGAGCGGAATTTATCAAACCATGCACGAGGAGCTTGTTTCAACCCATATAACGAGCGTTTCAACTTACAGACATCTGAGGGAGAAGAAGAGGACAAACCAGGTGGAATGGTCATGTATATCTCTTCTTTAAGGTCGCCATGAAGAAAGGCATTTTTGACATCCATTTGATGAAGAGACCAACCTTTAGAGGCAGCAACAGAAAGGACAGTTCGCACTGTAGTCATCTTAGCCACCGGAGCAAAAGTCTCCTCATAGTCCACTCCATACTCTTGCCTATTGCCAAGTGCAACCAAACGGGCCTTATATCGATCCAGAGTCCCATCGGAACGCAGCTTGATAGAATAAACCCATTTGCAACCAATAGGTTTCACCTGAGCAGGACAAGGGACAACATCCCATTTATGATTATCTTGAAGAGCTTGAAGTTCATCAGCCATCGCCCCACGCCAACAATCATGTTTAGCGGCCGCAGAATATCCGGACGGAATAGGAATGGAAGACAAAGTAGTATGAAGAGAGGTATGGGAGAAACCATACCGATCAGGCGGACGAGACACTCTGGTCGAACGACGAGGAACTGTGATAGTGTCCGGATCACCCGTAGAAGATGCAGTCGGAGCAGGCTCAAATGGCGGATCAGGCTCAGGAAGGGGCAAAGTAGGATGTCGTCTTTCATAGACAAGGCCAGGTTTGAAGCGAACAGAAGAAGAAGCCAAGTCATCAAAATTAGGCAAGACAGGCATCTCAGGCAAAGACTCAACATGAGAAGAAAAGAATGACTGATTTTCAAAGAAAACAACATGACGAGAAATGCGAAATCGGTTAGAGCATGGATCATAGCAAACATAACCTTTGTGCGAAGTACTATAACCCATAAAAGCACATTTGACCGATTGAGCAGATAGTTTATGACGCTCATGGGAAGGTAAATGAATAAAACAAACACAGCCAAAAGTATGCATATCAAGGTAGCTAGGATGCCGATGATAAAGACGAAAGTAAGGAGTTTCAAAATTCAGAACACTCGACGGCAATCTATTAATTAAATAAACAGCCGTAGACAAGGCTTCAACCCAGAATTTAGAAGGAACAGATGATTGAAGCAATAAAGTACGAACAACATCCAACAAATGTCGATTTTTACGTTCAGCGACACCATTCTGCTGAGGTGTATAAGGACAAGAACGTTGAGAAACAATGCCACGTTGTTGAAGAAAATCATGAAACTCACTAGACATATATTCACCACCTGAATCAGTCCTTAGAATTTTAATGTGAGAAGAAAATTGAGTCTCAACATAAGCAGTGAATTGTTGGAAAACAGAGAAGACCTCAGATTTAGAACGAAGAAAATAAATCCAGGTATACTTCGTATAATCATCAATGAAAGTAACAAAGTATTTATAATTGGCATGCGAGATAACAGGAGAAATGCCCCACACATCACTATGAATCAAATCGAAACAATGTTCAGCATGACTACCATGAGAAGGAAAAGAAAGAGACTTACTTTTACCTAATTTGCATGTGGAGCAATCAAAAGAAAGATGAGAAGAAAAATTATCTTTATTGCCCAACAAACCAGAATTTATTACATGAGATAAAACAACGGAATTAGGATGACCCAACCGTTTGTGCCATACTTCATACTTATTGTTCACAGTGTGACAAGCAAATGAAATAACAGTAGGAAGAGAAAAATGTAGAGGAAATAAACGTCCAACTTTAGGCCCCTTCGCGAGTATCTGGCCCGACACCTGATCCTGCACAAGACAACCATCACGAGAAAAACGAACATCACAGTTGTTATCAACCAATTGTCCAACAGATATAAGACTAGTAGAGAGCTGAGGTGATACAAAAACATCCTGAACAGTAGAATCAACATCCCCAATAGCATGAATAGGTAACTGACTACCATTAGCAATCTGAATGTGTGATGAGCCATTATAAGGCCGAACATTGCTAAGAGTATCAGAAGAGCTAGTCATGTGATTAGACGCACCCGAATCAACAAGCCATGTAAGGGAACCGTTACCTTGCAGCCCTAAGGCTGAAAATGCTGAAATAATCATTTGCTGAACCATCTCTGTAGTAAGAGTAGAAGAATCTCCTGTAGTAGCAGAAGAAGAGGAACCCACAGTAGCCTGATAAGCATTAGCCTGACGATTCTGGGGACGAGTAGGACAATCTTTAATAATATGGCCCGGCTTCTTACAGTAGTTGCAAGATTTTCTGGCACAGTGGGCAGCAATATGTCTGTATTCCTTGCAGCTGAAGCATTGAACGTTCCGCATGTCCCGTCCCTTGCCTTTCCCGTGAGCAGCGTAAGCCACAGCATTGGGTATCATTTTGTCATGCTGATAAGTGGCCTGGGTGGCAAGACGCTGCTCCTCACGAAGTAACTCCCCAAAACAAACATCCAAAGAGGGCACAGGATCACGGTTCATCAAATTGGAGCGAGTGACCTCAAATTCAGGTCGTAACTTCATTAAAAACTGATCACGCTTACTTTGTTCATGAACGGCCTGCACAACAGAGAGAGAAGCTTCCGGAACCTTGGCATAAATCATGTCAGTAAACTCTCCCCACAGAGTATTAAAACCAGAAAAATAATCTTGAATAGAGAGATCGCCCTGAGTGTAACTGGCAATCTCATATTCTAATTGAAAACGCCGGGCAGTATTGTCCTGATTATATACTTTCCGTAAGTATTCCCACATAGATTGAGCAGTCTTATAAGGCCTTAGATTGAGAACAATAAGGGGATCAACAGAGCCTAAAATCCATGTCATCACCCTAGCATCTTTAATTGTCCATTGAGCCAACTTAGGAGGCTCAGTAGGAGCGGGATCACTACCATCAATATGACCTCATAAATCTTTCCCCAAAACAAATAAGCGAAATTGAAATTCCCAAGCAGAATAATTTTTACCCGTAAATTTCACAGTAAAAGAATCTGAAGACATGATGCTCATAAAATGGAAACCAGCCAAGAATAATACTGCTGCACGTATCTACTAAGCACCAAAAAAAATTAAACTCACAGAAATGCCAAGAAGCTCCTGCACGTAAACTGCCGAAAGCTACACAGAGACTGCCGAGAAGCCCAAATCTGTCACAGAAACTGCCGACAGCTACAAAACTCTAAGAAATAGCACAGCCCAGCAACAACGACAGCAAGAAACCAGCATAGACAGTGCCGACGGGATGAAAACTGACACCCACCACCAAGGAAAAAATAATAGCAGCCCAGCCACAAGCAAACAACTCACAGAAAATAAGGCAAGTGGAGACGTATCATGCTGTCATTAATCTGTCTAGGTATGGAAAGTCTGCTATCTAAATAAGGAAGTAAATATATACAACTCATAACAGAAAATAAGGCAAGTGGAGACGTATCATGTTGTCAAATAGAACTTGTCTTCACCTCCCCTCGACAAATGAGTGGAGTAAACAAGGTCAAAGAATGCTGAAAAGTCATCCATTTCCCAGTCTTGTGCATCTCTAAGGAAAGTAATATTCCATTGAGGAAAGCCATTGGAGATGATAAATAAATCCACAATCGATGCTTCTTTCCTTCTTGCTAAGCCATAAACTTGTGGAAAAACTTCCTTGAGTGCCCAATCGCCGCACCATACATCATACCAAAATTTTACCTTCAATTTGTTTCCAATATTGAAGCGAGTATGTGCTGCATATGTGTCCCACCCTCTTCTTATATGTTTCCATAGCCCCACTCCATGAGGCCCACTCACCGCATTAGAACACCATCCTCCCGTTGATTCCCCATGCTTCAAAGCAATGACGGTTCGCCACAAGGCCTCTCGTTCATGGTGATATCTCCCTAACCATTTTCCTTGTTGAAAGATTTCAAATTCCGAATTCCCAAACCTCCTTTGTAGTGTTAATATGGCTTCCAAGAGGGAGAGCATTTTGGAATGTTATTGTTGGTGAGGAAAGCATAATGAGAATAGCATTATGATGAATGTTAAGTCAAATTTGTACTTTATATGATAGAAGGTTGACAGGGGAAAAGAATTATCTTTTTTCATACCTTTGTCTAATTCCAAATCCCCATTCTCATTGTACATAATTCTAGATTTTAAGTAGATATATCTAATTTTCTTTGAAGACGTGCGCTTTTAAGGTGAGACATTAGAAAGTTGCTAATGTTTTTAGGAGACATGGCCTTTTAAGGTGACTTTGGAAAAATATGTAACTTTTTATGTTCATATCTGAATATGGACATCTTCTTGCCACTGTGCTCCTTTTGGCTGTTCTATGGTGAAGTTATAATAATAATAGCTAGCTACAAAAACACAAGTACAAAAGAAGATAATTTTACACTTGGAGATATCGGTTATGAATATAGATGTGCACCAAAAGCAATTTCATGTGATGCTATTAGCTCTCTAGGGGCCCATTATTCTTTTTGGTTAATGACCTTTATAAAAAACCAAGAAAAAAGAAAGAAAGGTAAAACCTAAGAAGAATGTGACTGGTTTTCAATATAAAATTGTGAGGTGAAATAGTTGGTTAGTTCGACTGAAAACTTTAACATCAAATTGGCTTTCTCTGTTTGTTTTAAAACAATAGGTTACATCTGTTTGAAGTATCTCTTCGTTGAGCTTTGCTTGAAGCATATTCTATTGGTTGTCTTGAAACTCTTTGCATTATAAACGTTTGGATATCCCTATATATATGAAAGCTTGGATATCCCTTTTGTATGACCAACTTGCTTAGGTATATAAGGAAATATGCAAAAATAGAGGTTTTAGATCTGAATTCCTGTGGTGTCTAGCTTATAAGAAAAACATTTGACGGGTTGACTAATCTCTGAAAGTCTAATTTACTTGAATGTGCTTATGTTCTCTTATATTTTTGCTTGCAGAGACTTGTCATACAATAATTTAGTTGGGAGCTTTCCTTCTTGGGCCAATGAAGAAAATTTACAACTGTATGTTTACTGTTACTTATTCCTTTGTTTTCCAGTCGTAGTACTTAATGCTTTAATGTGCCTTCTTTTTTCAATAGTATGATCTTCTAGTTCTGGAATAACTTATTTCTTCTTAACAACGATTCCAAAAAGTTGTATTTTCTAAATGATCTTTTATTCTGCATCCATTTAAATGGTTGTGGAACTAACTTTTGTTTTTCATGGGATGTAATATGCAGTAACTTAGTTGCCAACAACTTCACAATTAGAAGTTCAAACAACAGGTGATTCTCTGTTGTTTTTTACTTGTACTGCACGAGTCTTCCATGGTAAATAGTTACGTTGCACTTCAACTACAATGTAGTTGTCTTATTCTACACTTGCTGTGGATGTCTTTCTAATTATGGCCACTCACACTGGAAGCAGTATTATTGAGGTTTTCAATATACTTATTTGTTCTGATAGATATTTTCTTGCAGTTTCATGAAAACATTATTATAAGTCATTTTATTCTATGAGCAATATACTGCTTTAGTAAGTATAAATAAATAATATTTTCTGCTGTCTACCATAAAAACTTGTAGATGATATACAGATAAAGTAAATTTTCACTTTTGAATTACCAAGGGTTTTGCAATTTTACTCCAAATTACCGAACAGGGCACATTGCAGTCTCTAGCTATCATGAACTGACAGACAGGGCCCCCCTGTTCAATACTTACTGTTAAGATAAATGAAAAATAGGTAACGTGGAGCAAATCATAACTGTTGGAATTTAACAAACGATGCTACTTACGTGGAGCAAATCAAGGATTGACATAAACCTAGGAAATAACATTCTGTAACATTGCTGTTACTGAATATGAAAAAAACTGATTGGGTGTATAAAACTACTAAGATTTGGGAAGAAAAGAATGGTGGCTTTTATCCTTTCTTCTAGATGGAAGTGTGATGCCCTATCATGGAGTTAACTTCATAGTCATCAAAGAGAGATAGAAAGAGAAAGAAAGGAATCTATTTGATACTTAAAATCATCGAAGTCTCGTTATTTTTGTGCTGTGGATGCCTCTAGAATGAGAGAGTAATTTGTAGGAATGATTCTCATTAAAATCGTAACATAGGTACAAGGCAGTATATATAGATTACAGCAGAAGAAAATCAAGCTGGTTTGAAGATGGCTTCCTTAGCCAGCTTGCTGATTAAGTTTTCAAACTGTTTCTTTGGCAGTCCCTTTGTAAGTATGTCTGCTACTTGCTCAGCTGTAGAAATATAGGGCAAACAGATTACCCCACTGTCTATTTTCTCCTTGATAAAATGCTTGTCCACTTCCACATGTTTTGTTCTGTCATGAAGAACTGGATTGTGAGCAATAGCTATTGCAACTTTATTATCACAATACAGTTTCATTGGTAATGAACTAGTAACTTTAAACTCTTCCAGCAATCTTTTAATCCATAGTGCTTCACAAATTCCATGAGCAACAGCCCTAAACTCAGCCTCTGCATTACCCCTTGCCACCACATTCTGTTTCTTGTTGTGCCATATTACTAAATTTCCTCCAAAAAATGTGCAATAGCCAGAAGTTGATCTCCTATCAGGGACACTTCCCGCCCAATCTGCATTAGTGTATATTTCCACTTGTAAACTCCCATGACCTCCAAACAATAAGCCTTTACCTGGAGTCCCCTTTAGGTACCTTAGGATTTTGTATACAACATCAAAATGTTCAGGTCCTGGTGAGTGCATAAACTGGCTTACCACACTTGTTGCAAAGGCTGTGTGTGAGAGAGATACAGGAGATAATCTTTGGTATTGTTCTCTATTGATTACTTCTTCAGGTTTAGCTGGTTGGAGTCTTAGATTCGGCTCCTATAGGTGTTTCTGCAACTTTACACCCTAATAAACCTGTTTCTCCAAGTAAATCAAGAATATATTTTCGTTGGGAAACAAATATACCTTTCTTTGACTTTGCAAACTCCATGCCAAGAAAATATTTCAAGTTACCTAAGTCTTTGATTTCAAACTCCTTAGCAAGAATCTTCTTTAGTCTCTCAATTTCATTGTTGTCATCTTCTGTTAGAATAAAATCATCAACATAGACAATAAGTATAGCTACTTTGCCTCCACCAGTGTGTCTATAAAACATAGTGTGGGCAGCTTGACCTTGGCAATAGCCGTGACTCTTTATCACCTTCCCACAGTGTGCAAACCAAGCTCTAGGAGATTGCTTGAGTCCATACAAAGACTTCCTCAATTTGCACATCTTCCCCTTGCCTTCTTTGCCTTCAAATCCTGGTGGTAGATCCATAAAAACTTACTCCTCTAGCTCTCCATTTAAGAAGGCATTTTTCACATCTAACTGATACAAGGGCTAGTTGGAATGGACTGCTGGGGATAGTAACACATAGATTGAGTTGATCTTGGCTACGGGAGCAAAAGTTTCTTGGTAGTCAATTCCATATGTTTAAGTGAACCCATTTGCAACAAGTCTTGCTTTGTACCTCTCTACACTACGATCAGCCTTGAATTTGACTGTAAATACCCATTGACAGCCCATAGTCTTCTTCCCCTCTAGTAAATCACCAATTTCCCAAGTTCCATTAGCAATTAGTGCATTCATCTCTCCTTGAACAGCCAATCTCCATTCTGGGTGGTCCAAGGCTTCCTAAATGGTTCTTGGAATAAATAGATGAGAAATATTGGATGTAAAGGCCTTATGAGTATCAGAGAGTCTATGATAGGATAGATGTTTGGCAATAGGATGTGTTGTGCAGGTTCTAACTCCCTTCCTAAGGGCTATAGGTAAATCTAGATTAGCAGAATTATCAACAAAAGGAGTAGGAGTGGAAGAGTTACCTGGTGTATTGGAAGGACGAACTTGTAGAGGTGATGATGATTGGCTTTGCTCCAGATTGGAAGGAGGATTTCTATTATTCTGACGATCTCTTCTTCTAGTATAAACACGAAGTTCATATGAGATAATTTCTGGTAGTATTTCTCCCCTGGTTGTGAATCACTTATGCCTTGTACAAGTAGACTCGGATTTCCATTATTTTCACTAGATAAATTTTCTGTTTCCTGACCTTTTTAAGGAGTACAGATGTTCATGTCAATGTCAATGAAAACATTAGGAAAAAGATTAGAAGTTTTTCAAAACTCATCTTCACTCCTTTTTCTCTCCTTGAAGATAGTTATGGCTAAAGTAAGGCTGTTTTTCAAGGAAAAATACATCCATACTGACGTGGGTTTCCTTTGTAATAGGGTTAAAACATTTGTACCCTCTCTTATTATGAGCATATTTGAGGAAAACACATTTTTCTGCCCTAGGGTCAAGTTTGGACCGAAGATGGGCTGGTATATGAACAAAAACAGTGCACCCAAAAACTTTTAGTTGTAAATTTGATGTTACTTGACAAGTAGGAAAAATCTCCTTTAGGTAGTCTAAAGGAGTGATGTATTTCAAAACACGAGTAGTCATCCTATTAATGAGATAACAGGCAGTCCAAATAGCATCGCCCCAGAAATATTTAGGAACATACATAGAAAACATTAGGGCATTTAATCCTGAGGGGTAGTTCAGTTGATCAGGCCTTGGGTTTGCTCCCCAATGGTCACTAGTTTGCATCCCCTCAGGCCCACTGGAGGCTTAACTAGACGTTAACTTTAGGGCCCTGTGGGATTAGTCAAGGTGCATGCAAGCAAGCCCAGACATCCACAGATATGAAAAAAAATATTAAGGCACGTGCAACCTCTAATAAATGACAATTTTTTCTCTTCGCAATACCATTTTGTTGTGAACATAGCGTATGATCCTATGGACAGCAGCCAAATGAAGATGATGAAGAGTCTGAAGAAATTGACTGACTTGCTATACAGCAAAAGAAATGTCTGGTCTAGTAATGGTGAGATAAACAAGGCTACCCACCAACTTCCGATATAAACGGGGATCAACAAGTAAGTCACCCTCCTCTTTGTGAAGCTTGACATTTAATTCCATAGGAGTATCAACAAAAGTAGTCTCTTGTAGACCAGCTGTAGCCACCAAATCACTAGCATACTTATGTTGATTGAGTGAAATGTTACAAGGATAATTAGGCATATACATATATTGTATATTTACTAGACTGTATATAGCAAACAATTAGACTGTGATAACGTAGGAAATACTTAACGTATGGGCTGTAGATAACGTGAGAAATACTTCACGTGTACAGAAAATCTGGTGGCAAGTAGGCGCCGAAATGCTTAGCAACATAAATGTAACTCTTTATAAATAATGAAAGAAACCCAAGGGAAAAGGCATTCAGACCTTTTGACATGGTATCAGAGCTTCCACTTTGATTATCGTTTCTTTGTGGTCTTAATGCTTGAGAGTTTCTGAGTAGCGACGTTGGTGAGTTTTTGAGTTTGTGGGAGTGTTTTCTCGCACGCCTGTGGGCTTCTGACTTGTGGGCTTGTCACCTTGGTGGCTGTCGGCAGTTGCAAGTGATGTTTCTGTGCCAGTCGGCACTTTCTGTGGTGGTTGACGGCGTCTGTGGGTGGCTTTAAGGCTATCAGCAGGTTCTGTGTAAAGCTGTGTGGTGGCCAACCACTTCTAAGAGGTATATTGTGGCTTGGTGTGGATATTTCGGCACTTTCTGAGTTGTTTTCTCAGAGAGGTGTTTTTTATTTTTTATTTTTTTGTGGCTGTGGGTTCTCGGCAGAAGCATTTCTGGGTTGCTTTTCTTTAGTTTGCGTGGGCTGCTATTTATTTGGACTTACTTTGATCATTTCTTTAGTTTGCGTGGGCTGCTAGTTTGATCATTTCCGTAGGACCATTATGTGTTTGGGCCTCCCTTTTATATTGATAATTTGGGCTGATAAATTGTGCTGCAAATTATTTCCATAGGCTTATTTCATTTGCATTACGTCTTTGGGTGTCTCTTTCACTTGAAGTTGGAACTAACTTGATTTGGGCTTCTCTTATTGGGTTCATTTTTTTTTAGTAGACTTTCATCATGTCTATTGAAAATACTATTATTCGATTTATTGGAAAGAATTTTCCTACGTGGAAATTTCAATTTAAAATGTTTTTGAAAGGGAAAGAATTATCAACTCATATTGATGGTTCGGGTCAAATTCCCACTAATGAAAAAGAACTTGCACAATGGGAGGTCAAGGATGCTAAAGTAGTCTTTTGGCTGTTGGGGACGATTGAGCCCCATCTTGTAACCAATCTCCGCTGTTTTACTACGGCTTAAGCTATTGGGACTATCTCAATCGCATTTATCACTAGAATCACAGTGCTCGGAAATTCCAATTGGAGGTGGAAATTAGCAATTATACTCAAGGTAATTTTACCATTGAACAATTTTACTTTGGTTTTATTAATCTTGGAGCGAGTATTCTGCTATTGTTCATGCTAAGGTTCCCCCTGCGGCCCTCGCAGCTCTTCAAGAGGTTCATACTTAGAGTCAACGCGATCAGTTTTTGATGAAGCTTCGCCCTGAATTTGAGCATGTACGAGCTGGTTTATTAAACAGTAGTCCAGTTCCTTCTTGGGATATTTGTTTGGGAGATTTATTACGTGAAGAATAGCGGTTAAGCATTCAGATGGGTATGACTTCTGAGAAAGTCTTTTCTGAGGCTGTAAATGTAGCCTATGCAGCACAAGGGAGATGGAGGAATAAAGTGCAATGTTTCAATTGCAAGGAATTTGGTCATATTGCCCAAACTTGCCTTAAGAAAGTTTGTAACTACTGCAAGAAAGAGGGTCATATCATCAAAGACTGTCGAGTGCGGCCTCAAAATCGCCAATCCCAAGCTTTTCAGGCTACTGTTCAGTCCTCTTCTTCTTCTTCTTCTGCGCCACCAACTGTAAACTCTGGTTCATCTATTCTCACACCAGCAATGGTCCAACAGATGATTGTGTCTGCTTTTAAGGCCTTAGGCCTGCAAGGTACGGATACTAACTCAACCTCCTGGATTGTTGATTTCGGCGCTTCTAATCATATGACTGGAAATACGACGAGTCTCCATGGGGTTCGTAAGTATAGAGGCTCGCAAGATATTCAGATCGCTGATGGCAGTACTCTTCTATTACTGTTGTTGGTAAATTGGGCTCTTCATTTTGCGATGTTTTTGTCTCTCCTGGATTATCTACCAATTTGATTTATGTTGGACAATTGATAGATAATAATTGTGAAGTTCACTTTTCTCGCGGTGGTTGTCTTGTGGGGGATCATGTGTCGAGGACGGTGATAGCGAAGGGGCCTAAAGTGGGGCGTTTATTTCCTTTACAGTTTTCTATTCCTAATGTTGTTTCTCTTGCTTGTACGACTATTGCCAATGCTAATGAAGTCTGACATAAGAAATTAAGTCATCCTAATTCTGTTGTCTTGGTTCATCTTATGAAACATGGCTTTTTGGGCAATAAAGATTCATTTTCTTCTTCGCCTGTATCTTTTGATTGTGCTACTTGTCGTATTGGTAAAAGTAAAACTTTACCTTTTCCTGCACATGGTAGTCGTGCTTCTAATTGTTTTTGAGATTGTGCATACTGATGTTTGGGGTGAGTCCTATTATTTCTCTAGGGCAATACCGTTAGTTTGTGACATTTATAGATGATTATAGTCCTACTCAGAAAGGATTTGTTTGTTATAATGCTCATGCAAGCAAATTTCGAATCTCACGGAATGTGATTTTCTTCGAAAATCAATATTTCTTTCAGTCTCAGGTTATTTTTGATCCTCCCATTACTCTTCTTCCCGCTTTTGATGATGTGCCCTCTTCTATTGAGCGATTTAAACCAGGTATGGTGTATCATCGACGTCTTCCTCCTCCTTCAACGCCCCTTCCAGACACTGATCCGCCATCTGGTTCTACGGTTCCTGTACCTCGGCACTCCACCCGGGTTACACATCCACCAAATAAGTATGATTTTCCTCATATATCGCTTACTGCCACTCTCGACACTGTTTCTGTTCCTCACTCTTATGCCCAGGCAGCTACCCAACCGTGTTGGCAATAGGCCATGCAAGAAGAAATCCAAGCTCTTCAAGACAATCACACTTGGGATCTTGTGATTTGCCCCTCTAGTGTCAAACCTATTGGTTGTAAATGGGTGTACTCAATCAAATTTCGAGCTGATGGCTCACTGAGCAGATATAAGGCCTGTCTCGTAGTTCTTGGGAATCGATAGGAGTATGGTATTAATTATAAAGAGACATTTGCACTTGTTGCTAGAATGACTACTGTGCGGACTATCTTGGCACTTGCTACGTCGCAAGAGTGGTCTCTCCGACAAATGGATGTGAAGAATGCTTTTCTACATGGGGATTTGAAGGAAGAAATCTATACGTCTTCAACTCCCGGCATGTTTGTTACACCTTCCTCAGAGGTTTGTCAACTACGCCAATCCTTGTATGGATTTAAACAGGCTCCACGTGCATGGTTTGATAAATTTCGCTTTACACTGCTTGCTTTGCATTTCACTCAGAATTAGTTTGATTCCTCTCTTTTTCTTTGCATAACTTCTGCAGGAATCGTATTGCTTTTGGTATATGTTGATGACATTGTGAGTACTGGCTCCGATACTGAGTTAATTAAACAATTACGACAACATCTCATGGCCTCTTTTCACATGAAAGATCTTGGTCCCCTACAGTACTTTCTTGGCCTTGAGGTGCAGTTTACTCCGACTGGTTAAAACACCAGCACAAATACACGTGGGAAATGATCTCATTGGCTGGTCTCCAATCGGGTAACTCTGTTCTTACTCCCTTGGAGGTAAATCTTAAGCTTCACCAGGAGGAAGGTGAGTTTCTATCAGATCCATCCTTGTATCGGTAGCTTGTTGGGAGTTTGAACTACTTGACAATTACTCGTCCTGACATTTCCTTTGCTGTGCAACAAGTCATTCAATTTATGCAGGCTCCCCTATATCTTCATTTAGCCGCTGTTCGCCGCATTATCCGATATCTGAAGGGCACCTCTACACGTGTGTTGTTCTTTCCTAAAGAATCTTCCTTACAATTGGTGGGGTATAGTGATGCTGATTGGGCCGGATGTGTGGATACTCATCGCTCTGGTAATGGCTGGTGCATGTTCTTAAGCAATGCACTTATTTCTTGGAAGAATAAGAAGCAAGACAGAGTTTCCAAGTCCTCCACTGAGTCTGAGTATCGTGCTATGTCTTCCGCATGCTCTGAGATCACATGGCTTCTTGGATTATTGGGTGAACTTGCTTTTTCTCAGCTACATTCCACTCCTCTTCATGTTGATAATACCAGTGCTGTTCAGATCGCCGCTAATCCTGTCTACAATGAGCGTACGAAACATATCGAAGTCGATTGCCATTCCATACGTGGATCCTTTGATAAACATGTGATTGCTCTCCCTCACATTTCCACTGAACATCAAACTGCAGACATATTCACTAAAGCTCTTTCTCGGCACCGACATCAGTTCTTGGTTGACAAATTGATGCTTCTTGATCTACCAGCATCAATTTGGGAGGGGGGGATGTTACAAGGATAATTTAGGCATATACATATATTGTATATTTACTAGATTGTATATAGCAGACAATTAGACTGTGATAACGTAGGAAATACTTAACCTATGGGCTGTAGATAACGTGAGAAATACTTCATGTGTACAGAAAATCTGGTGGCAAGTAGGCGCCGAAATGCTTAGCAACATAAATGTAACTCTTTATAAATAATGAAAGAAATCCAAGGGAAAAGGCATTCAAACCTTTTGACATGAAATACCAGAGGGACTACGATGCACCTAAAGACCAAGAAAATATGTGAGAGATCCAAGATTTTTCATATGAAAGGACTCTTAAGAGATGAGTCTTCAGCTGGCCAAGTAAGACAGAATCAGAACCAGTGATCACAATATCATCAATGTAAACTAAAAGAACAACAATACCCATGTCTGATTTCCGAAGAAACAATGAAGTATCATACTTGCTCTGCTTGAATGAAAATTGTAATAAAGTTGTGCGGAATTTATCAAACCAGGCCCTCGGATCTTGTTTGAGACCATAAAGGGAGCGACGAAGCTTACACACATGGGAAGTCGGAAAGGTGAACAATCCTGGGGGTGGCTTTATATAAATATACTCTTTAAGATCCCCGTGAAGGAAAGCATTCTTAACATCCATCTGATGTAGTGGCCAATCACTGGAAGCAATAAGAGCTAGAATCATACGAACAATAGTCATCTTAGCCACAGGAGCAAATGTCTCTTCATAATTGACACCATATTTTTTATTATTCCCAAGTGCAACAAGCCGAGTTTTGTAAAGATGTAAACTTCCATCACTTTGGACTTTGACTGAATAAACCCATTTGCAACCTAGAGGAACAATGGTGGGAGGGCATGGCTCAATGTCCTAGGTGTGATTGGCCTCTAAAGCGGCAATTTCTTCCTGCAAAGCTTGTCGCCAACCATCCTACTTGACAGCATGTGAGTAGTATGTGGGAATATCAAAATTGGACAATGCAGCAGTAAGAGCAGAAGCAAACCACCCATAACTATCCGGAGGTACTGACACTCGAGAAGAGCGACGTACCAAGTGCTTTGAAGGTGCTGCAACTGACTAGTCCTAGAGCATGGTAGGATCAGATATTGGTTGAGCCACCGGAAGAGACTGTGGGCGGGAGCATCTCGTATATACAATACCCGATTTAAAACGAGAGCTGACTCGATGAAGATCTGAGAACTACTGTTCAAAAGAGGGAGGACCACATTAGAAGAAGAAGGTATAGAGGACACAAGAAAGAAATGTTGATTTTCAAAGAAAATAACATTCCGAGAAATTCATGGATAATGTAAAGTAGGATCATAGCAAACAAATCCTTTTTGACATACATTATATCCCAAGAATGCACATCTAACAGATTGAGCAGATAATTTTTTATCGCTCATGAGGAGGTAAATGGACAAAACATACACAACCAAAGATACGGAGATTATCATAACTAGGTTGTTTAGCAAACAAGAGGAAATAGGGAGACTCCATGTGTAAGACTTGGGAAGGTAAACGATTAATCAAATGAGTAGCAGTTTTCAGAGCCTAGACCCAGAACATGGATGGAACAGAGGATTCTAACAAGAGAGTACGTATCACATCAAGAAGATGACGATTTTTGCGTTTGGTTACTCCATTCTCTTGGGGAGTAGCAGAACATGAACGTTGATGAATAATACCTTTAGAAGCCAAGAATGACTGAAACTCAGTAGACAAATATTCACCACCAGAATCTGTGCGTAATGTCTTAATAGTTGCAGAGAATTGATTGTCAATGTACGTGAAAAACTCAGTGAAAGTACGAAAAACCTCAGATTTAGAGCGAAGAAAATAAACCCAAGTGAATCTGCTATAATCATCAATGAAAGTTGCATAATATTTAAATTTTTCGTGTGAACTAACCGGGGAAGGTCCCCAAACATCACTATGGATAAGATCAAAATAGTGAGAAGCTCTACTAGCATGCAAAGGAAATGGAAGAATTTTGCTTTTACCAAGTTTACAAGAATCACACTGAAGAGATAAAGAAGAACTTTCTTCATTATCAAGAAAACCCGAGTGCAATACATGAGATAAGATCTGAGCATTGGGATGACCTAAATAACGATGCCACATCATACTCAGATCTTGAACATTATGACAAGTAAAAGACTTAATAGACGAAACTGAAGAAAGTACTGGAACGGGTAAAAATAGTGGAAACAAACGCCCCACTTTAGGTCCCTTCGGGATCGGCTCCCCTGTTACCTGGTCCTGCACCACACAACTGTCACCAGAAAAATGAACAGCACAATTGTTATCAACTAATTGACCAACAAAAATAAGATTTGTGGAAAGTTGAGGAGCAAGAAACATATCAGTAAATTGAGAAGAGACATCTCTGACAGAAACTATTGGCAAAGAACTACCATTGGCAATCTGAATGGCAGATTGACCAGCATATGGCCGAACATGACATACAGTAGGAGGAGTATTCGTCATGTGATTAGAAGCACCTGAGTCTACAAACCAGAGTTTAGTTGTATTTTTACCTTGAAATCCCATTGCAGATAATGCCAAAATTAGCATCTGTTGCACCATTTCTGGTGTGCAGTAATTTGTTGCAGGAGGTGCAAGATCAGAGGTAGCACCTGAAGAAGAGCCATGTGCTATAGAAGTCTGAAATGCTTGAGCCTGACGATTCTGAGGGCATATACGACAGTTTTTGATAATGTGACCCTTCTTCTTGCAATAAGAACAATATTTCTTAGGACAATTAGCAGCAATATGCCCATATTCCTTGTAGCAAAAACACTGTAAGGTGCTAGAATGTACACGCAATCCTTGTCGTTGAGCAGCATAAGCCACAAGAGGGAACCCTGAACTACCATGAAAGTGTTCCAGAGAAGCTTGAGTACTAAGTCTTTGTTCTTCATGAAGAACTCACCAAAACAAACATCAAGAGAAGGAACAGGAGAGTGATTCAGCAGAGGAGCGAATAGATTCATACTCGGGGAGGAGTTTCACAAGAAACTGATCACGATGACGAGTCTCGTGAAGGCTTTGAATAGTGGAGAGAGAGGCAACCGGAACATCTGCAGTAACCAAATCAGAATATTCGTTCCAAAGAGTCAGAAACGCTGAATAATAGTCTTGAATGAAACAATTGTCATGTGAAAACAGGGCAATCGTATGCTCTAACTGAAAATGATGAGCACCATTATCTTGATGATATACTTTCTTTAAGTAAGTCCACATAAGTTGAGCGGTGCGATGAGGCCGTAAGTGGGTGACAACATGTGGCTCAACTGAGCCAAGAAGCCAAGACATAATCCGAGCATCAAGCATAGCCCAATCCTTAGATTTATCAGGATTGGGTGCACAATCAGTTCCATCAATATGACCCCAAAGATATTTTCCCTTAAGAAAAAGTTCAAATTGAAATGCCCTCGTAGAATAATTGTTGCCCGTAAACTTGTTACACACAGGTGCAGAATCCATAGAAAAAAAATTGAACCCGAGAAAAAAATAATGGACCAAAAATTACTGGGATGTACCGAGAGCAAAATAAAAGAGCCAAGAGCCAAAAAAAATAGAAGAACCACACGTCGAGAAAAAAAATAGAGGAGCCAAGAAATAAACAAACTGAAATATTCTGGTCATCGAGAAAAATGCACGTCAGCTGCACCACACGTGAAGAACAACTTCACCTCTACTCAGAATTTGCCGAGAAGAACACAAAAAAAAAAAAAAAAAACAAACAAAGGCTGCCGAAAACACCAAGAGCTGTGCCGAGAACCTGCAGAACACTGTTCCGAGGGACCTGTTCCGAGATGATGGTGTCGAGAAGAACAGACCACTGTGCCGAGAACAACTAAGCCAGCAAGAGTCCAGAACCACCAAGGGAAGGTGGCACCAACAGCCACCAAGTTACAGAAGTGCCAAAAGGCACATAACAAAACCACCAGGAAAAGAATTCACGAGTGTATCCAGACTGGACGAAAACACAGACCCTCCAAAACCGAGAAGAGAGCAAAAAAAAATCGAGAGAAAAGATTGAAGAGCTTCTAGCTCGTAGAGAATTTCTGTAGAGGGAAAAAAAATTTCTATAGGACCACAACACTAGAGATAGACCGAAACACAAGAAAAAAATTCAAGAAAGCTCTAATACCATGTTAAATGAATTTGATCCCTCTTTCAGAGGATTTACTCTCATTATATAGAACATATTTACATGGCCTCTGTACTGTCTAATTTTGAGCGGGAAGACCACCTAACTTTGAGCCCCTAAATTACGCCTGATGTTTAGCAACACCGTGTGTAGCCTCCCTCTATTTTGTAGCGATGACTAGCCTACCTATATACAATCTAAAATACTACAACTATATACAAATATAATGTGGACTGTTGTACGTTGACAGTCACGACAAATAGATTGATGTAGAACACATTTTTCTGGCAAAAAAGTTCCTAAACGTTTGTTGAAGTATTCAGTACCACTATTAGTTCTAAGAATACTGATTTGTGTTTGGAACTGATTTTCAACCAAATGATAAAAATCCTTGAATAATTTTTCAACTTCAGATCTATCACTCATCAAATACACCCAACACAACCGTGTATGATCGTTAATAAGCGTCACAAACCATTTTTCCCAGATGCAGTAGTGATTTTTTAGGGACCCCAAACATCACTGTGGATTAAATAAAAAAGGTTATGAAGCACGATAACCTTTTGATTGATAAGTGTTCCGATGACTGTTGAATAAATGACAAGTATCACAATGAAAAGAGTTGCAATCAACAATTTTAAATAAGTCGTGAAACAAATGTTTTAGATAAGAGAAAACTAGGATGTCCAAGTCTAAGATGCCAAAGCATAATTTTTTCTCATATAGGCATTGAACTAGTACTACTACTAAAACCCTGAGCTTGTTTAATGTTGAATAGGGTCTCATCAAAATAATAGTCCATCAATCATCCTAGCACTGCCAATCATCCTCCCCAAGAGTTGGTCTTTAAATTCACAATGGGAATCAAAGAATATGACATGGCAGTTAGAATCCCCGTGAGAGTTTCTAACAGACAGTAAATTACAAGCAAGTTTAGGAACATGAAGGACATATTTTAGTTCAATTTTCTCAGAGATTTGAACAGAACCTATTCCTGCAATGGATGAGAAACTTCCATCTGCAATTCTGACTTTTTTGTTACCAGGACAAGGGTAATAAGATTGAAAAAATTGTGAAGTAATAGTCATATGGTCAGATGTACCAGAATCAATAATCCATGGTGTAAGAGTTAAGCCACAAGAGTAGGTACTAGGGGTATCACCTGTTTGGGCCAAGGAACCAATAGGAGGACCGGATGTAGGAGTGGATTTCAGCAATTGAAGAAGATGATCCACATGCTCAGCACTTAGGAAATTAGCCTTTGCTTCATTGGCTCTAGGGGCTATATAGTTGCTGCCAGAGGTTCCAGATTTGCTGCTCGTCCAGTTTTCAGGCTTTCCATAGAGTTTCCAGTAAGTCTCGCTAGTGTGGCATGGTTTATTGCAATAATCACACCATACCTGAGGCTTATCTCCAAACCCCATTCAGTTAGAATATGACTGCTGTGCAGAAATATTGGCAGTTGACAGATTTGTGCTAGTAGCACAATAAGGAGCAGGGTAGGCAGCAACTAATGCAGAGTTCTCCACAGTTTCATCCTCCTTTTTTTTCATCATGACATTCTGATGACAATCTTCTTTCCGCATCTCAGAAAATACCTCTCCAAGTGGAGGTGATGGCTGTCTCCCTAGATTCATCATTTAAGTCCAGCCAAGATTTTAAAAATTATGGCATTCTCCACCATCTTCTTATTATGATTGCTATCATCAGAATTTTTCCATTCATAATCATTGAATAAGTCTAAATCCTGCTAAAGTCCCTTAAGAACATTGAAATACTTGGTCACACTGCCTTCTCCTTGGTGAGTTTTGCTGATTTTCTGCTGCAATTCGTATATTTCCAATGTCAGAATACATATGACTAACATTGTCCTAGAGCTCCTTTGTAGTTGAATAGCAACAGAAGTATTGGCCATGGCAAAATGCTTGACAGCAACAGAAGAGAAATGCAAAGATGAAGAAAGAAGAAAACCCAAGATATTGGGGCTGATTTGAGCCGCCAGAGGGAATAGGTTTTTTAGATGAATCAGAAAAGGAACCTTGCTCTTGATACCATCTAGAATGACAGAGTAATTTGTAGGAATGATTCTCATTAAAATCGTATCATAGGTACAAGGCAGTATATGTAGATTACAGCAGAAGAAAAAAAAGGAAAGAATAAATTAAATGCTAACTTCTAAGGAAACTAAATCTCCTAGAATATTCACTTATTTACGGCCAATATCTCCTAGAATACAGCAAAGTTGACTAGGCAGATTTTGGAAACTTTCCAACAATGCCCTATATAACAACCAAACCAATTGTCATCATTGGAGTGCATACAGAAGGAGAATGCTTATTTTTTTTCACCCTTGCAATTTTTCTCATTATAGCAGTGATTACTTAATCCCAGTGGCAATATATGGATTATTGTTAAAATGATGCTTAACCTTGTCTAATGTCTGATTCTTTTCTGCTTTCAGCAGTTTGCCTTCAGGTTTGAACTGTCTTCAGCGAAACTTCCCATGCAATCGAGGTCGTGGAATCTGTAAGTACAATTTATTTCCATTTAGTTCCCAAAATTCAGATTGGAATGGATGATTTTGTGTTTAGTTCGATGAAGGAGAACAATCTGCTCAAGGATTTTAAATTTTCTAAAGAAAAAATATTAGTAATATTATCAACTGAACATAAATTACTTACTTTTTAGCTTTCTAATCCCCAAACCTCCCAAGTATAAAGGATAAATGGTTGTGGCAGTATCATCAAGAAGGGGATGCTCTTTGGAGGATTGTTATTGATGCCAGATATGGGAGTATTTGGGGAGGTTGGTGCTCAAACAAAGTTAGAGGGGCATACGGAGTGGGGTTATGGAAATTCATTTGTAATAGATGGGTGGAGTTCTCCAAAAATTTCAGATTTGAAGTGGGTAGGGGTAACTGGATCAGTTTTTGGCATGATTTATGGTGTGGATACATGGTCTTGAAAATTACTTTCCCTTCCCTTTTTATAATCGCTTTGGATAAAGGCACTCCTGTGGTTGATTGCATGGCCAACACTGCTGGTTTTATTCAGTGGTCAGTAAGTTTTATTAGAGATGCTCATGATTGGAGAGAGAGAGAGGGGGGGGGGGGGGGGGGATCACTGATTTGTACAGCTTGCTCTATGCTCTAAATTTAAAAGCTGGAGGGGAGGATAGATTAATATGGAATCAGCTTGGTAATAAGAAATTTTCAGTTAGATCTATGTACAAGGTTTTGGTGTCACAGCCTTCTATTGATTTTTTTCCCTTGGAAAAATATTAGGGGATGCAAAGTGCCTCTAAAGGTCCGATTCTTCAGTTGGTTGGCTTTTCAGGGGAAAATCCTTACGATTGACAAGCTGAGGAAGCGTGATATTGTAGTAATGGATTGGTGCTTTATGTGCAAAATGTGTGGAGAATCGGCGGACCATCTTCTTCTTCATTGTGATGTGTCGAGGGCTTTGTGGGATGAGGTCCTCTTTGTCTTATGTGGTGTATTTGGAATGAGAGGAATGGTCGCTGTTTCGATAATAGAGAATGCTCGGTGGATGTGATTAGGGCTTTCTTTTTTCATTCTTTGTTGCTTTGGGCTTCTGTTCTTGTAATGGATGGGTTTAGTCCCAATGACTTTCATTCTGTTTTTCAGCTTTAGTTCATAATTAGGTGTTTTCTCTTGTATACTTCCTGTGTATTTGAGCTCTTCCTACTTACGTGGTTTCAACAAATTTCTTACTTATAAAAAAAATACTTACTTTTTATCTCGGAAAATATGAGCAAGAAGCATTGCAAATGATAGACATTTACATCCATGAAAAGTGATGGATAATCAGTATAGACGGTAATGCAAGGTCACAAAGCCTGTGGTGAGATGCTTCTAATGCTGTTATTCATCCCCCTTTTTGTGTTTATTGATTTTTTCTGTTTAAGTCTAAAGGAAAAACACAAAGTAGAAAATAGACCTCATGCTTTTCTTCACATGGAAATGAGTTTATATCCCAGTTGAGTGCCTGACTGAAGAACCCTGACCGCATGGAGCAAGGTGGAGGAACCCTCTGGCAATATTCCAAATGATGGTACATATTCTGGTATGGGTCCCTCTTTTTCTGACCCATGTTTTGTCAATAAAGAGCTTTAGGGGTGGGGAAATGGTGTCGAGGTGTGGTTCATAAATGGTTAGATGTTAGTTGATGAAGATCCTCGATTCAAGTCTAGTGCCCTTGGGTGACTCTCAATGCTCAGAATGAACCATGTTTGACAATGGTGAAACATGGTTCCCCTTGGCAGAATTCTTCCCTTCTCCCCTTGCTAAGTTTCTTAGGTGTCTCTTGGTGCTTAGTTAATGGAGAATAGCACCAAATTGGATAAAGGTAAGGAGGTGATACCTTGTGAAGAGACCGAGATTGGTGGTATTGGCTTGAATAGGTGAGGTTATGTCTTGTCTAGTTTGAAATTGAAAGGGTTTCTAGAGGAAATCATGTCCCCTTGAGTTCTTGCACTCCAATGATAATGGGGATTGTACTGGTACAACGCCATCAGACTAAGTATTGCAAAAGTGAAGGAAATTCAACATTGTGTGGTTATCGTGGAGGACTTTGAGTGCAGTTTATGGTTTCATTCATTGAAACACCCTGGTCACAAATTGGAAAAGTTATAAAAGTAGTCAGGGTGGAAAGTCTCACTATGGCTAGTTATTAGGTGAAATTGGAGTTTTAAAGTGATTTTAGTGAAGCTTCACATTGCTAGTCTTTTTGGGGTTATAAGATAGATGTGATTAGTGTTAGTTTTGGTTTGAATCCCTCTTCCATTAGGTTTCTTTCATTATTTATAGAAAAGAGTTGCAACGTTCCTAGATATTTCAGCGTAAATTTAGCGCCTAATTTCTGCCGGTTTCTCTGTACAAGTTAAGTGTCTAAGCTTTACACGTTAAGTCTATTTACAGCCAGCCTAATTCTTTGCTACACAATCTAAATATAGAAAGGCCTAAATTATATACGTAACAATTAGTGCTATCCCTAGGTCATTTATGGTATCAGATCCAGGTTGTACGTATCACCACTCAATATCTTATCTAGGGTGAAATGACAATCTCTATATGCTTAGTCCTTTCATAAAACATAGGATTAGAGGCAATATGTACTGCAACTTGATTACCACCACAAATCAATTTATGAGGAGACGGGAAGCCATGTCAACTATGGCACCCCCGAGCCCCGGTTGTGGTTTGGCAAGGAACCACGGTGCCTGGGTTGCACACTACACTGGTTTGCATCCCCTTACACATGTAGGAGTCTTGTGTGCTTGTATGCTAAGCACACATGTATACAAATATCGCAGCGGAAAAGAGTAGGGTATTAGTCGAAAACTGGAAACAATAGTACTAGAGGTTTATGCATAACTCGCCCATCAATAACATTATCCATAAGTCACAATCACATAAAATTATAGACCAAGATTTGTTCATCACCTAACACAAATAATATTGAACCCTTGTTTGTCACCCGATACAAGTAAACATCCAAAATTACAAGAGATTATAAACTTAATGGGGACAGACCCCCATTGCTATTCCTCGGGCTGCGCTGTTCCTTCTTTCTTGAACTAACTCTACTAAGCTACATTTGCATCATAATCTACGGTTCCAAGGAGCGAAACTGTAATGGGACTGCCATGGTGAGATTTTGGCAAGTTAAAACTCAAGACAACAATGTTAATGTAAGAAATGATGATGAATATGAATGTAGAAGCTTCAAGTAAATGAAATGGGAAATCACATTTACCATAAGCCATATCGAGTACCAACCTCCGAGCAAAACAAAGTAATCATGATTCATCCTAAATATTTCCAAGCACCGAGTGTCCAAATCATTACACAATAAACATCAGCAAGTACCCATTGCCCAAATCATCTCATAACATATCATTTCCCGAACTCTAGATCCAAATCAACATGTAAAATCACTTCACCAACCATATTCATTTATTAACGTATGCACTACCGCTCCCCATAAACTGGCCACACACACACCTATCTCCCTTTGTCGCATTGTGGGTAATGACCACACGTATGAATTTGTAACAAGCAACACCCAGTTTAGAGCCCAGCGCATTTGTGGCCTAGTGTCATCTAGCCTCTGCCATAAGTGAGGTAACAACGTCGACCCGAGAGCGTTACCATCTCGCCCAATTATGTTTTCGTCCAACAACAATCCAGGGAATGTTACTCAATTCTTAAGCGCTCTTGAGTAACCTGAGAAGCTCCATTGCGATAATGCCCTATCTTGGCTTGGAGTTCGTGATCCACTCACACACCTAGAACTTCATTTAAAACTAAATATTAAGTACTTTGAAAGAGTACCATCAAAGTAATCAACAAGTCTTAATAAGAAAACATGCATGTAGGAAAATCATGAGAGAAACAAACTGAAATATAGGAGATAAGCATCCTGAACATATCTCACATAGACATCACCCCACATTACTAGCGTCGTCGTAGGAATGAATACCTTAGCAATGAATTATCATTGAGCGTTGTATTGAAGATGCTAGCCTCCTTGTTCGATGAAGACTTCGAGCTTAGCCTCCTCCTTCTTGAACAGGAGAGAGAGAGAGAGAGAGAGAGAGAGAGAGAGTATATGAATACTAGGAGATCTCAAATGTGAGATGAAGACTGATGAAAAAATATCTTTTATACGGATAGTTATGTCTATCACGGGTTTGTCAACTCTGGTCTCTAATTGGCTGAGGGAAGCCACGAATCTCGATTGTCCAAGTGTATACTGCATTGAAGAGTGGTAGAAGTTGAGTTGATTGAGTGGACAAGTCTTGCTCGTCCTTGCAGTCCGCCTAAAAAATAAAAGCTCAGCCTACCACCTATGAAATTTTCCCAAGTGGCGTTAAACTCAATAGCGTGTTCAAACACATGATGTTCGAATCTGTACTCCTCTTCTCCCACGCCTGCTCTGGTAGAATGTCACCGTTGGAGTATGGGCCTCAATAAGTCACTTGTTACTCTCGAAGCACTCCAGCTCTCGTACCGCGTCCTTTGATACTCTCCCCGGAAATACTTTCGCATTTAAACATTGCTTGCCCACATCATTGCCTACCCGTAGCTCGCCTAACGTATCGCTTGTACATCCCTTACTCGCCCGATGTAGGACAAGTATGTTTTAGGTTGCCTTGTTCGTTGCTCGCATGAGGTGACATTTGACTTGCTCACTTGCACTTCACAACCTGTGCCTTTACTCGCATGTCATCTTGCTTGCCCAGTGTTTTGACTCGCTTAGTCCTCATTCTTGTTCGCCCTCCTAACATTTCTCTAGTTCGTTTTGCCCGCTTGTGGGGAGTTCCTACCTTTGAATAGGCGAGGTCTTCACATCAACTCACTAATGGTATAAGCCATTGCCTTGTATTTAGCTTCTACACACGAATAAGCTACAACTATTTGTTCTTACTCTTCCATGTAATCAAACTACCTCCCAAAAAGGTACAGTCTAAGTAGTAGATCTTCTCTATGAAGTAGACCCTACCGAATTAGCATCTGAAAAATCTTGCACTCAGAAACATTTGTTCGCCTATGTAGCAATCCAAAACTGGGGAGCTCACTTAAGATAGAGAAGAATATGTGTTACAGCATTGCATTGTGGAACCCATGAGCTTCCAATAATTGACTCTCTGTTTAAGAAATGTTAGTTTTGGTGATAGTAAGATAATTCAACTTTCAAAAAGTTGACTATACTTGCTTGGATCTTCAAACAACTCTCCCTCATCCATAAAAAGTTTACAATTCAGATCGATAATATCAATAGGTTGAGCACCCATTAAACCAGTTTCTTTCGATAAGCCAAGTATATACTTCCTCATCATTGTACTAAGCATACCCATGAGGGTATGCTTAGTACAATGATGCCCTCTAAAATATATCATACTATTTTCATGTATGTGTCAACGGACAGCTTTGCTGTCCACACTTCTTTCCTTATTTAAGCCCACAATTGTTTCCTTATTTCTCCATTTATTATTCAGTACAGTTAGCATACATTATTTGACAGATTATAGTTTACATGTATAGGGCTAGAATCATGTGGGAACTTATTTGCTTTCCATGTATAGCATCCTTGTAAAGTCTATATCTTCATGTATGAGTCAACGGACAGCTTTGCTGCCCACACTTCTTTCCTTATTTTAGCCCACAATTGTTTCCTTATTTCTCCATTTATTATTCAGTACAGTTAGCATACATTATTTGACAGATTATAGTTTACATGTATAGTAAAGTCTATATCCAATATACAGAACTCAAGGCCAATTCATTCGGCCATTCACACAATATTTTGACATGGTATCAAGAGCCGCCTGCTAATTTTTTTTTCCCTCGAATTCTTTCTCTCTTCTCGTTTTTGGATGTGCCACTTGTGTGTTTCAGTCAAGTCTGTGTGGTCCTGTGGTGCACTCGTGATTTTTCTTTTCTCCTCGTTGTCTTTCTCGTGGCTCTGTTCTGCATTTCTTGACACTTCTGTGGCTTGGTGGCTATTGGCACAGCCTTCCCTTGGTGGTTTTGGTGTCTCGCTGGCTTGGTTACTCTCAGCACAATCATCTCGTAATAAGTCTCTCGGAACAGTATTCTGTAGCTTGTCTTGGTGTTTTCGGCAGCTTCGGTTTAAGGTCTCGATGTTCTTCTCGGCAGTTTTTGAGTAGAGGTGCAGTCTGTCCCTCTCGCGTGGTGAACCCAACCTAAATTGATCTTTTGGTTTGTTTTTTTTTTCGGCTTCTCTACTTTTCAGCATGTGGGTTTTCTATTTTCTCACTCTTGGCTCTTTTTTTTTTTAATCTCAGTACAGCACAGTAGTTTTTTGGTCCATTCTTTTCTCTCGGGTTCTATTTTTTTTCTATGGATTTCACATTTGTGTGTGCTAAGTTTACGAGCACAAATCATTCTACCTGGGCATTTTAGTTTGAACTTTTCCTCAAGGGAAAAAACCTTTGGGGTCATATTGATGGCACGAATGTTGCAAAACCATCCACTTCTAGGGTCTTCTCCTTCATGGGCTGTGCTTGATGCACGCATCATGTCTTGGCTTCTTGGTTCAGTGGAGCCCCATATTGTCACCAACTTGTGGCCCCATCGCTCCGCTCAATCCATGTGGACTTACTTGAAGAAGGTTTATCATCAAGATCATGATGCTCGTCACTTTCAGTTAGAACATGCGATTGCCATACTTCAACATAGTAGTCTTTCCATCCAGGACTACTACTTGGCCTTTTTGGCTCTTTGGCATGAATATGTTGATTTGGTTATAGCGGATGTTCCTGTTGACGCTCTTTCAACTATTCAAACTCTTCACACGACTAGTTGGCGTGATCAGTTTCTTATGAAACTACATTCGGAATATGAATCTGTCCACTCCTCTTTACTAAACAGATCTCCTGTTCCCTCTCTTGATATTTGTTTTGGTGAGTTACTTTGCGAAGAACATCTTGGTACTCAAGCTATTCTAGAGCAATCTCATGGCAGTCCAGGACGGCAACTGTGGCTTATGTTGCCCAAGGATGAGGACCACCTATGAATTCTAAAAACTTGCAGTGTTTCTATTGCAAGGAATATGGGCATATTGCTACCAATTGTCCTAAGAAGTTCTGCTCTTATTGCAAGAAGAAGGGTCACATTTTCAAAGAATGTCGTATTCGCCCCCAGAATCGTCCGGCCCAAGCATTTCAGATTTCGGTTATTGTTCCTCCCACAGCGACATCTGCAGCACATGCCTCTCCTTCAAATGCGTCCTCTGTTCCTGCACCTCCTGTAACGAATTACTACACCCCAGAAATGGTGCAACAAATGCTAATTTCAACACTATCAGCAATGGGGTTCCAAGGTAACAATTCTACTAAACTCTGGCACGTGGACTCGGTGGCCTCTAATCACATGACTAATAATCCCACCGCTTTGTGTCATGTTCGGCCCTATGCTAGTCAATCTGCTATTCAGACTGCTAATGGCAGTTCTTTACCCATAGCTGCTGTCGAAGATGCCTCTTCTAAGTTCACTGATGTGTTTCTTGCTCCTTAGCTTTCCACGAATCTTATTTCTGTTGGCCAATCAGTTGATAACAATTGTGTTGTTAATTCTTTTGGTAATGGTTGTGTTGTGCAAGACCAGGTAAAGAAGAAGCCGATCGCAAGGGGACTTAAAGTGGGGCGCTTGTTTCCACTATTTTTGCCTATTCCCGTTTTTTCTCCAATTTCTTCTATTAAGTCTTTTGCTTGTAATAATGTTTCAGATCTTAGTATGGTATGGCATCATTGTTTAGCCATCCCAATACTCTGATCTTATCTCTTGTATTGAACTTTGGTTTACTTGGTAATAAAGACCGTTGTTCTCTATCTCTTGAGTGAGCTTCTTGCAAACTTGGTAAAAGCAAAATTCTTCCCTTCCCTTTGCATGCTAATAGAGCATCTCATTGCTTTGATCTTATCCATAGTGATGTTTGGGGACCTTCTCTGGTTAATTCACATGAAAAATTTGAATACTATGTGACTTTCATTGATGATCATAGCAGATTTACTTGGGTCTACTTTATTCGCTCTAAATCTGAGGTCTTTTGTACTTTTACTGAGTTTTTAGCATATGTTGAAAATCAATTTTCTGCTTCTATTAAGACATTACACACAGATTCTGGTGGTGAATATTTGTCTACTAAGTTTTAGGCATTCTTGGCTTCTAAGGGTATTATTCATCAATGTTCATGTCCCTCTACTCCTCAACAAAATGGAGTAGCCGAACGCAAAAATCGTCATCTCCTAGATGTGGTACGTACTCTCTTGTTAGAACCTTTTGGTCCATCCATGTTTTGGGTAGAGGCTCTGAAAACTGCTACTCACTTGATTAATCGTTTACCTTCTCAAGTCCTACATATGGAGTCTCCCTATTTCTGCTTATTTGCTAAGCAACCTAGTTATGATAACCTTTGTATCTTTGGTTGTGTATGTTTTGTTCATTTACCTCCTCATGAGTGACATAAATTATGTGCTCAATATGTCCGATGTGCTTTCTTGGGATCTAATGTGTGTCAAAAGGGATTTGTTTGCTATGATTCTACATTACATCGTACACGTATTTTTAGAAATGTTATTTTCTTTGAAAATCAACATTTCTTTACTGTGTCCTCTATGCCATCCTCTTCTACTGTGGTTCTCCCCTCCTTTGAGCAGCAGTTCTCATATCTTCATCCAATCAGTTCTCGCCTTAAACCAGGTATTGTGTATACGAGACGTTCTCACCCACAGTCTCTTCCGGTGGCTCAACCGATTTCTGATCCTACCACGCTCCAGATTTAGTCAGTTGCAGCACCTCCAGCGCCTTTGGTACATCGCTCTTCTCGAGTGTCTATACTCCCAAATAGGTATGGATTTCTCTCTTCCAATTCTGTCAATTCTATTTCAGCTCTTACTGCTGCATTGTCCAATTTTGATATTCCCACATGCTACTCACACGCTGCCAAGCATGATTGTTGGCAACAAGCTATGCAAGAAGAAATTGCCACTTGAGATGCCAATCACACATGGGACATTGAGCTCTGTCCTCCCACTATTGTTCCTCTAGGTTGCAAATGGTTTTACTCAGTCAAGATTTGATCTTATGGCAGTTTGGATCGTTACAAAGCTCAGCTTATTGCACTTGGGAATAGTCAGGAATATGATGTCAATTATAAAGAGACCTTTGCTCCTGTGGCTAAAATGACTAACATTCGTACAATTCTAGCTCTTGCTGCTTTCAATGATTGGCCACTACATCAGATGGATGTTAAAAATACTTTTCTTCATGGGGATCTTAAAGAGTGTATTTATATGAAGCCACCCCTGGGATTGTTTCCCTCTCCGACTACACGTATGTAAGCTTTGTCGCTCTCTTTATGGTCTCAAACAGGCTCTGAGGGCCTAGTTTGATAAATTTCGCACCACTTTATTACAATTTTCATTCAAGCAGAGCAAGTATGACACTTCCTTGTTTCTTTGGAAATAAGACATGGGTATGTTGTTCTTTTGGTTTATGTTCAATGATATTGTGATCGTTGGTTCCAATTCTGCTCTACTTGGCCAGCTCAAAACTCATCTCAGAGTCATTTCATATGAAAGATCTTGGGTCTCTCACATATTTTCTTGGTCTTGAGGTGCAACGTAGTCCCTCTGGTATTTCACTCAATCAACATAAGTATGCTAGTGACTTGGTGGCTACAGCTAGCCTACAAGAGGCTACTTCTGTTGGTACTCCCATGGAATTAAATGTCAAGCTTCGCAAAGAGGAGGGTGACTTACTTGCTGATCCCAGTTTATACAGGAAGTTGGTGGGTAGCCTTGTTTATCTCACCATTATTAGACCAGACATTTATTTTGCTGTACACCAAGTCAGCCAGTTCCTTCAGACTCCTCGTCATCTTTATTTGGTTGCTGTCCGTAGGATCATATACCATGTTCAAGGCACTTCTGCCCATGGCTTATTCTTCCCTACAAGCAATTCTACTCGCCTTGCTGCTTATAGTGATGCTAATTGGGTTGGTTGTGAGGATACCCGTCGCTCCATCATTGGTTGGTGTGTGTTCTTAGGTGATGCATTGATCTCCTGGAAAAGTAAGAAGCAAGACGGAGTCTCTAAGTCATCTACGGAATCTGAGTACCGGGCGATGTCTCTTGCTTGTTCTGAAATTATTTGGCTTTGAGGTTTGCTTGCTGAGTTAGATTTTTCTGAGACCAATCCTACACCTCTACATGCCGATAATACAAATGCTATTCAGATCATGGCCAATCCTGTCTATCATGAGTGCACAAAGCATATTGAAGTGGACTGTCACTTTATCCGTGAAGCCTTCGAAGTTTGTGTTTTCTCTCTTCCACATATTTCCACTGAACTACAAATTGTTGATATCTTCACCAAGGCTCTCACTCGTCATCGTCATTGCTTCCTAAGTAGCAAATTGATGCTTGTTGATCAACCTGCATCAATTTGAGGGGGGCTGTCAATGGACAGCTTTGCTGTCCACACTTCTTTCCTTATTTTAGCCCACAATTGTTTCCTTATTTCTCCATTTATTATTCTGTACAGTTAGCATACATTATTTGACAGATTATAGTTTACATGTATAGGGCTAAAATCATGCGGGAACTTATTTGCTTTCCATGTATAGCATCCTTGTAAAGTCTATATCTAATATACAGAACTCAAGGCCAATTCATTAGGCCATTCACACAATATTTTGACAGTATGTAATACAATTCACCTTATTTTTCATTTTAAATTTCAGATCCCCACTCAAATAGGTCAAACTCAAACCTGCATCTTGAAAGGAGTAGATGTACCATTAATTCTTAAATTTTTTGTGGCTCTGCCAACTAACTAAAGCATTTTAGGTTTGCCATTAAAATGTCATGAGCTCACTTCTTTTGCTACTGATTTCCTCCATTTAAACTCATAAATTCAATTTACATGGCGGAGGCAGTTGTTTACTGGTGCAATGGTTTTCTCATTATGAATATAAATGTGCAGCAAAATCCTGTATACTTGGGCTATGCCTTCTTTTCTTATGAATAAAACTTTTTGATTACCTATAAAAAACATGTGCAGCAAAAGATTTTTCATTTTATCAATCTACAAAATTCAGCTGCATGAGTTCCCCTATTGCACAGATCTATGGTTCGTCCATTAACTTTAGGCTGAGTTGTTAAATATTGAAGTTGTATGAGAATATTTGAAGTTTTCAGTTGATAAGTGATGGAACTATCATTAGTGCTACGAACAAAATTCAATCCTATCAGTCAAATGGCCTACTAAATTCCATGCATAAAATTCTAGATCTGGAAAGTGGGCTCCTGGATTTGAATAGGATTTAAAATTGAGTTCAATAATGTCCTGACAAATTGTCTTACATGCATTCAAGCAAATCAGGATAAAGATGATGCCAATTCTGTACGTGAGAAGAGCTTTCTGAACTTACTTTGACAAGATGCTTTACATTGCCATGCAGATTATAATTTTTCTATCAATTGTGGTGGTCCACAGATCAGTTCTTCTGGTATTGCATATGAATGGGATAATGAGATCCTTGGCCCTGCTACATATTATGTTACTGAGAATATGAGGTGGGCAGTTAGCAATGTTGGATATTTTGCTGAGAGCGACAATCCTCAATATAAAAGTTCTACATCTTTTCAAATTACAAATACTTCAGACGTAAGGCTCTTCCAGACGGCACGAATCTCTGCTTCTTCCTTAAGATATTATGGGTTGGGGCTAGAGAATGGCAATTACACTGTGAGCCTCCAGTTTGCAGAAACAGCTTTCCAAGGTTCTTTTAGGTGGAAAACTCTTGGGACACGCCTGTTTGATATTTATATCCAGGTCTGTATCATATCGTTGAATATTTTGAAACTGTTTTGACTCTCATGTACTGAGATATTTGGGCAACACACTCCTTGTTACCCAACTAGTTGATTATGATTTGTTTGCTTTTATAATTATCTTTATCAAGTATTACTCCTCGTCAGTAACAAATGTAAGTTTTACAAATGAAAGAAAATTTTATTAAACAAAAAGTCTTGTAAAATGCTCTTACTTCCCCAACCCAATCATAATTATTGAGAGTTCAACACAATAAATCCCCCAAGGTCTTGAAGTTTATTATATATTATGAGTACTACTATCATCATCATCATCTTCATCATACAAATTCTGATTTTCTTTATTTTCCAGGGGAATCTTGTTTTGAAAGATTTTAACATACAAAGAGAGGCAGATGGGGCCACATTTCGAGCTGTCCGGAAGGGGTTTAAGGCTCAGGTATTGGACAACTATCTTGAAATTCATCTATTTTGGGCTGGGAAAGGGACGTGCTGCGTTCCTAGCAAAGGCACTTATGGGCCTTCTATTTCTGCCATCAGTGTTACCCCAGGTAAAAGATTGGGAATTGCCATCTTATATTTAGGAGTGTAATGACTAGTTTTGTTATTCTACTATATTTAATTTTGTAAGGGGGACTGGGTTTCCAATTCCTTTTATGAAATGATGCAACATCAAAGAGACCTAGAATGGCAGATGTTCCTGCATCCGTCCCATGTATATAAACACTTGTAGCACAAGACTGGGCCATTCGAAGTTCTGGTGGCATAAACAACTAGTATGATAGCACTAGAGACCATTCGGAATCAAAGGTGGCTATCCATATTACAGTTGTGGAATCAGAATCTCCTCCTTTTCATGCATTACACCACATAACGTACTAGGTCAATTTTCTGAACAATATTGCATTCATGTGGCATGCATTTAGGTATTCTCGCAATTCTCTTCTTCCCACTGGTTCGACCACTTTTTTATTTTTTTCCTTTTAACTTCTTTTATAATAAACAAATACAATAACTTAGACAACTGCACAGAACTGAAGCCATGACCTCAACCTCCACCCTCTAAGGAGAAGGTGATGCCATTCAATCCAAGGGTTATTGGCATTTTGAGAGGCACATGCACCCCTTCTCTCTATCCTTCTGTACGTTCATGGATTTTTAAAGCTTTGGCTTTTGTTTTTTTGTTGTTGAGTTATATCTCTCTTGTATGCACTTGCCCACGACATCCTTTTAGTATCAGGTCATGAAAGAAACCCTGTCTATTCAGCTGGAGTCAGTAGGGAAGGGTTGGTTCTAGAAGATCTGAAAAAAGTGATTGACCTGCTGAAAGACTATAATGATGTTTTTTCCTTTTCCTATGATGGTATGCCTGGAGCCTTGGGCATAAAAAAATATCAAAGAGAAATGAGAGAAGCCGCTAAAGACAGGATTTATTAAAGCCACAGAATAACCCAAGTAGTTTACAAGAAAATTAAGAAAAACAGATTTTAAATACATACAATATGAAATACATTGATTTTTTCATATTACTAGGGAAAATAAAAACATGACATGAAAATAGGAACACAGAAGAGAAAATAGTCACAATCTCTTAGTGCTTTCTAGAAACAACCTTCAATAGAAACTTTAAAACGGAAGAAGCTTTTCCTTAATTTTTGGTCAATAGAACGATAAGGAGCAATTTACACTAAAATGCTTCTGCCTTTTCTGCCTTTTGTGAGAGCCACAGCATTTTGAACATTTAGCTTGAGACGAGCGGTAGGTCTATTAGCAAGTTAGAAAGGCCGGTTTGAAAGTGAATAGAACAGAACATCATGGAAAATGATTTCAATATGCTTTATGTGGTGCATTTGGCGTGGAATAAATTATCAGAGTTCTAAAGACAACACAAGGGCAATGGAGAATTTCAAAGCGTTATTCCGTAACACACCATACTTGTGTTGGCTGAACATTTTTGTTTCTCTAGCTTTAATCTTCATGACTTTCTTGATCCTATTATTTTCTCTAGTTAGGTACATCTGATGTATACATTATACTTAGATAGTGTCTTTTTTTACCATTAATAAAAATTAAATAACTTACGAAAAAAGAAAAAACATTTTGAACACTACCTGTGGTGATGACATGCTGGTTTCTTAGCCATCTATTTCCGAAAGGTCTTTTGTGGTGTGACATGTTGCAGAGAGCTGAATATCCAGTTTTCGGGAAAGTTTAGAAGAGCTAATCACTCATCCGCCTGTTTTCTTTCACATTCTGCTTCACTTCAATTTTTATTGAACTTTTATACAGATTTCCCACCTACTGTCAGTAACACACCTCCAACCAGGAAGAAGAATAGGACTGGTCTCATTGTGGGCATCACCGTTGGTGGACTCGTAAGCTTTCTTGCAGTTTTTGCAGTTTTGTGCATTCTTCAAAAAAGAAAAAGACGTCACGCCAACAAAAATGAAGGTAATGCAGAAAATCTTTTGCATATATATAGTTGTTTGTCTTCTCAATCGTGGTGGGGTCTAAAGATTGAAAACTTTCTTTGCTCTGTAAATCTTTAATGATGGGGGTAGCTTTTTGGTGCCATGCAGGTTATGTTCAACCCAAAATGGATGCACTTGTTATTTTAGTTTTATGGTTTGACTCACTCTTTTGGAATGCCACATCATACCGCTATATAGTGCCAGGAAATAAGAGATCCATAAACTTTAATATCTCAGGCCATAACTTAAAAGTTTATTGAACCATAGTATGGAATGTAACAAAATAAAATGGACACAACTAGGTTGTGGTCTCAACTACTAGTTCTAGCATGTCAACTCATCCTCATCATCATAATAGAGAAGTGAAGTTGAGTTGTAGAGTTCAGAAAAGGTGTAGAAGAGGACAAAAATAGAGGGAAATGTGAAAAAGGAGTCTGTTACTATTGACTGCCTGCATATATGTTTTATGTCAAAATAGTGTGAAATAGCCGAATGAATCGGCCTTGAGTTTTGTATATTAGATATATAGACTTTACAAGGATGCTATACATGGAAAGCAAATAAGTTCCCGCATGATTCTAGCCCTATACATGTAAACTATAATCTGTATGCTAACTGTACAGAATAATAAATGGAGAAATAAGGAATGAAGTGTGGAGATAAGGAATGAAGTGTGGATAGCAAAGCTGTCCGTTGACAGCCCCCCTGAAATTGATGCAGGTTGATCAACAAGCATCAGTTTGCTACTTAGGAAGCAATGTCGATGAAGAGTGAAAGCCTTGGTGAAGATATCAGCAATTTGTAGTTCAGTGGAAATATTTGGAAGAGTTATAACACGAGCTTCGAAGGCCTCACGAATAGAGTGACAGTCCACTTCAATATGCTTTGTGCACTCATGATATACAGGATTGGCCGTGATTTGAATGGCACTTGTATTATTAGCATGTAGAGGTGTAGGATCGATCTCAGAAAAATCTAACTCAGCCAGTAAATCGAAGCCAAATGATTTCAGAACAAGCAAGAGACATCGCCCGATAGTCAGATTCTGTAGATGACTTAGAGGACTCTGTCTTGCTTCTTACTTTTCTAGGAGATCAATGCATCACCTAAAAACACTCACCAACCAGTTATGGAGCGACGAGTATCAGCACAACCAGCCCAATCAGCATCACTATAAGCTGCAAGGCGAGTACAATTGCTTGCAGGGAAGAATAACCCACGAGCAGAAGTGCCTTGAATATAGCGGATGATCCTACGGACAGCAGCCAAATGAAGATGACGAGGAGTTTGAAGAAACTGGCTAACTTGATGTACAGCAAAAGAAATGTCCGGTCTAGTAATGGTGAGGTAAATAAGGCTACCCACCAACTTCCAGTATAAACTGGGATCAGCAAGCAAGTCACCCTCCTCTTTGCAAAGCTTGACATTTAATTCCATGGGAGTATCAACAGAAGTAGTCTCTTGTAGGCCAACTGTAGCCACCAAGTCACTAGCATACTTATGTTGATTGAGGGAAATATCAGAGGGACCACGATGCACCTCAAGATCAAGAAAATATGTGAGACCCAAGATCTTTCATATGAAAGTACTCTGAGAGATGAGTTTTGAGTTGGCCAAGTAAAGCTAAGTCGAAACCAGTGATCATAATATCATCAACATAAACCAAAAGAACAACAATACCCATGTCTGATTTCCGATGAAACAAGGAAGTATCATACTGCCATCAGATCGGACTTTGACGGAGTAAACCCATTTGCAACCTAGAGGAACAATAGTGGGAGGACAGTGCTCAATGTCCTAGGTGTGATTGGCCTCTAGAGCGGCAATTTCTTCCTGCATAGCTTGTCGCCAATAATCATGCTTGGCAGTGTGTGAGTAGCATGTGAGTATCAAAATTGGACAATGCAGCAGTAAGAGTTGAAATAGAATTGCCAAAACTGGAAGAATGAAATCCATACCTATCAGGGGGTACAGACACTCGAGGAGAGCGACGTACCAAAGGCACTGGTGGTGCTGCAACTGACTGAATCTAGAGCGTGGTAGGATCAGATATTGGTTGAGCCACCGGAAGAGACTGTAGGCAGGAGCGTCTCCTATACACAAAACCTGGTTTAAAGCGAGAACTGACTGGATGACGATCGGAGAACAGCTGCTCAAAGGAGGGGAGAACCACAATAGAAGAGGATGACATGGAGGCCATAGGAAAGAAATGTTGATTTTCAGAGAAAATAACATTCCTAGAAATTAGTGTACGATGTAATGTAGGATCATAGCACACAAATCCCTTTTGACACATTATATCCCAAGAAAGCACAGCGAACAGATTGAGCAAATAATTTATGTCACTCATGAGGAGGTAAATGAACAAAACATACACAACCAAATGTACGAAGGTTATCATAACTACGTTGCTTAGAAAATAAGCGGAAATAGGGAGACTCCATATTTAAGACTTGAGAAGGCAAACGATTAATCAAATGAGTAGCTGTTTTCAGAGCCTCGGCCCAAAACATGGATGGAATAGAAGATTCTAACGAGAGAGTACGTACCACATCTAGGAGATGACGATTTTTGCGTTCGGCTACTCCATTTTGTTGAGGAGTAAAGGGACATGAATGTTGATGAATAATACCCTTGGAAGCCAAGAATGTCTGAAACTCAGTAGACAAGTATTCACCACCGGAATCTGTGCGTAATGTCTTAATAGAAGCAGAAAATTGATTGTCAGCATACGCTAAAAATTCAATAAAAGTACAAAAGACCTTAGATTTAGAGCGAAAAAAGTAAACCCAAGTAAATCTGCTACGATCATCAATGAAAGTCACATAATATTTAAACTTTGATGTGAACTAACCGGAGAAGGTCCCCAAACATCACTATGGATAAGATCAAAGCAGTGAGATGCTCTACTAGCATGCAAAGGGAAGGGAAGAGTTTTGCTTTTACCAAGTTTGCAAGAAGCACACTCAAGAGATAAAGAAGAACGGTCTTTATTACCAAGTAAACCAGAGTTAAATACATGAGATAAGATCTGAGTATTGGGATGGCCTAAACGACGATGCCATACCATACTAAGATCTTAAACATTATTACAAGCAAAAGACTTAATAGAAGAAACTGGAGAAAAAACGGGAACAGGCAAAAATAGTGGAAACAAGCGCCCCACTTTAGGTCCATTCGCAATCGGCTCCCCTGTTACCTGGTCCTGCACAACACAACCATCACCAGAAAAATTAACAGCACAATTATTATCAACTACTTGGCCAATAGAAATAAGATTCATGGAAAGTTGAGGAGCAAGAAACACATCAGTGAACTTAGAAGAGGCATCTCCGACAGCAGCTATGGGCAAAGAGCTGCCATTGGCAGTCTGAATAGCAGATTGACCAGCGTAGGGCCAGACATGGCATAAAGCAGCGGGATTATTAGTCATGTGATTAGAGGCCACCAAGTCCACGTACCAGAGTTTAGTAGACTTGTTACCTTGGAACCCCATTGCTCATAATGCCGAAATGAGCATTTGTTGCACCATGTCTGGGGTGCATTAATTCATTGCAGGAGGTGTTGGAACAAAGGATGCATCATACGAAGAGCCATGTGCTGCAGAAGTCGCTACGGGAGGAACAGTAACCAAAGTCTCAAATGCTTGGGCCTGACGATGTTGAGGGCGAGTACGACACTCTTTGATAATGTGACCCTTCTTCTTGCAATAAGAGCAGAATTTCTTAGGACAATTGGCAGCAATATGCCCATATTCCTTACAGCAGAAACACTGCAAGTTTTTAGAATTTATAGTTGGTCCTCATCCGTGGGTAGCATAAGCTACAGTTGTCATCCCAGAACTGCCATGAGATTGCTCCAGAATAGCTTGAGTACTAAGACGTTGTTCTTCACGAAGTAACTCACCAAAACAAATATCAAGAGAGTGAACAGGAGATCTGTTCAGTAAAGAGGAGCGAACAGATTCATATTCCAGACATAGTTTCATCAGAAACTGATTATGCCGGCTAGTCACGTGAAGAGTCTAAATGGTTGAAAGAGCAACAACAGGAACATCCGTTGTAACCAAATCAGCATATTCATGCCAAATGGTCAGAAAGGCCGCATAGTAGTCCTAGATGGAAAGACTGCCCTATTGAAACATGGCAATCGCATGTTTTAACTGAAAGCGACGAGCATCATTATCCTGATGGTAAACCTTCTTCAAGTAAGCCCACATAGATTGAGCGGAGCGATAGGGCTGCAAGTTGGTGACAATATGGGGCTCCACTGAACCAAGAAGCCAAGACATGATGCGTGCATCAAGCACAGCCCATGACGGAGAAGGCTCGACATCCTGAGATTTTTCAGAAGCGGATGGTTTGGCGACATACGCACCATCAATTTGAGAAAAAGTTCAAACTGAAATGCCCAGGTAGAATAATTTGTGCCAGTAAACTTAACACACACAAGTGCAGAATCCATAGAAAATATAAATAAATAGAACCCGAGACAAAATAATGGACCAAAAAGCTACTGTGCTGTACCGAGATCAAAATAAAAGAGCCAAGAGCAAAATAATAGAAGACCCACGTGCTTGGAAAAACAGAGGAGCCGAAAAATAAAACAAACCAAAGGATTTGGTCACCACGCGAGAGGAAAAATGCACGTCGGCTGCACCACACGAGAAGAATAACTGCACCTCTACTCAGAAATTGCCGAGAAGAACACCAAAAACACCAAGACCTGTTCCGAGAACCTGCAGAACACTGTTCCGAGAGACCTGTTCTGAGATGATGGTGCCGAGAAGGACAGACCACTGTGCCTAGAACAACCGAGCCAGCAACAGACTAGAACCACCAAGGGAAGGCTGCGCCGACAGCCACCAAGCAACAGAAGTGCCGAGAGGCACATAATAGAACCACCAGAAAAAAAAAAAAAAAAAAAAAAAAAAAAAAAAAAAAAAAAATCACGGGTGCACCCAGACTTGACGGAAACACAGAAGCTCCGAAACCAAGAAGAGAGAAAAAAAATTTGAGGGAAAAATTACCAGGCTTTTGATACCATGTCAAAATAGTGTGAAATAGCCAAATGAATCGGCCTTGAGTTTTGTATATTAGATATATAGACTTTACAAGGATGCTATACATGGAAAGCAAATAAGTTCCAGCATGATTCTAGCCCTATACATGTAAACTATAATATGTATGCTAACTATACATAATAATAAATGGAGAAATAAGGAAAGAAGTGTGGAAATAAGGAATGAAGTGTGGACAGCAAAGCTGTCCGTTGACATTTTATACTAGAGTAACTATAACATAATTACAAAAATACCCTCAAGTTCTAAGAGTAAAAAGTTCCTATATAAAATATGCAACTCTAACACTCCCTCTCAAGCTAGAGCATATAAATCAAACATGCCCAAGTTGTTGGATAATGGCTGAAAGGAGGCATGGGATAATGGTTTGGTGAGAATATCACCCTGCTGGTCTTCTGAGCTAACAAAGGGAGTCACATAAATCTCAAATAAAATGACAATCAACTTTGATGTGTTTAATACAGTCATGGAGGACAGGATTGATAGCAATAAAGATTGCAGCTTGATTGTTACACTGCATCTGCATAGGAGTATGAACATCAAAACCCAAGTCACAAAGGAAGGAGCAAACCCATAACATCTCGGAAGCAGTATGAGCCAAAGTTCTATATTCAACTTCAGCACTAGATCAGGCAACAACATTCTGAAAGATATGGTAGCACTCAAAATTGATGAAATAAGAGAATGAGAGCCATCAAGATCTATATAAAATAAGCCGTCATTCTCATGCCCGAACCAATCATCTTTTTGGTCTTGAGATCTTGAAAGATACAAGAGATAGGAGAAAACAAATTTCACACTATAAAACTTTATCTAATTGACTAACAGAAAGCAAATTAAAGGGAAAGCATAGAGGCTAGATGGTAAGGAAACGAATTGGTAGGATGAAGGACACCTTTACCAAATACAGGCCGAGAAGAGCCATGGGCTAGAACAATTTCATGTTCAATAGGAATCAAATTAGGAAAGAGAGATCGTATACCAGATATATGTTTGTTAGCTCCAAAATCAATGATCCAAGACGGGGATGAATTGGCCACACATGTAGCATTACCTGAATCAGCTATGTAGCAGTGGAAGAAGGAAGTGCAGTACTCAAGTGCTAAATAAGCTCACTAAGTTGAGTGGTGAGTACATTATGGGAATCAAAACTGGATGTTATATTCCCAGAAGAAGTAAGAGATAAGTTGTGACTTAGTAGATCCACATAATCTGGAGTGCCATACTCCACCCAACAATATGGCTGAGTATGATCATTACTATTACAACAATCGCATTTCTTGTCACCTTGTCCACCGGTACAACCACCACTATCGGAACCATGGCCTCTAAGGCCACCACGAAAACCACTATGTGGGCTACCGCAACTGCTACTATTCAAAACTAAAGGTGAAAACTCCGAGGAGGTGACGGTGGAATTTTTGTTGGGGACCTCGGTCAAGCCTTCAAACACTAAGGGTCTAATCCTCGCCTTGTTGCTCCTCTAGTGACAGATAGGACTCCTTTGCTTGGTGTAGATCTCGTGTAGCCCAAAAGGAGCTTGGATGAAGTGAGGCTAGGGTTCAATGGTGGGAAGTATGGATGGTGTATGGGCTAGGTGATCTCAGATTGGGTGATGGTGATGCATGACTAAGTGACCCTTGGTATGCTAGGCGCCACTTGTGTGCTAGGGTTGGATGATGGGCAATCTTGGCTAGGGTTTAGAGATGAGTGATTGAGGCTAGAATTGATGAGGGTTTGGCCAAGGCTAGGGGGAGTATTCGGCTAGGGCAAAGGTGGCTTGTGAGATCCTAAAAGTTAGGAATTGTGAAATTCCTAAAATGTAGGAATTGAGATCTTGAGATCTAGGATGACTAGGGCTGGCCAAAAATGGATAGGATGGATAAAGAAAATGTGTTTTGGTGGGAAGATAGAATTTGAGTGAGCCAATCAAGAAAATTGAAAATCAAATGATGGAGGGAAAATTGGAAGTGAGACTTTTTAGGATCTAGGGTTTTGGCCAAGCCAAGGAGGCTATGGCCGAATCTCTCAAGGTTAGATCTAGGGTTTTTTGTGGTTTTCTTGGCTATGGGATTTGAGGGTGGCGTGTAAGGCTTGATGGGAAGCTAGGGTTTTGTGGTTTGAGGCAATTGAAGGTGATGGAAAAGGCAAAAGATAGGGCTGGCCGAATTGCTTGTTTGGGAGGTGGGATTCTTCAAGAAACTTTGAGGAAATCTTATGAACATGTGAGAAATCACATGAACACAAGAGATCTATTAAACCACAACACAAACCGAAATCCCAATGGAGGATTCGGCCTCTCCACTCCAAATCAATCAACAAAACTCCACAAGAACACAAAAAGAGAAAATGAAAATAATAAAGGAACCAAACAATCTTTGTTCACGAATTGCACAAAGAATTGAAATGAAACCTCAATATATTAAAGGATAAATTGAATCAACACCGATTCACGAATTGCACGGTGAAGATCCTCTCATTGGGGATTCACGAATTACACCCCAAAAGATCCCAAGTGCATGAGCACTGAAAATGAAGAATTCCAAGCCCTATGGCCGGCCACTCAATGTTCAAAATGCCAAAAGATCCTAATGAAATGTCTAAGGGTCCTATATATAGAGTTTACAAAGTGGAAACCCCCAAAAGGTCCCTAAGCAAATTAAAATAAAATAAATAAAACATATGAAATAATAATTAACAAGTCTTTAAATAAAATAAATAAAAATAATAAAATGGATAAATTAGCCATGGTGGCCGTGGCATGCAAGACCCATGGTGGGCTATGGTGGTGCATGGTTCACGGCTAGGCTAGTCACGATTCGGTCCGCGGCTCACTGCATGGCATGGCATGGTGCCATGCGTTGGTCAGGTGGTGGGCATGACATGGCATTGTGCATGGCCTGCTGATGGTGGGCATGGCATGGTGCCAAGCCTAGGCCTGATGGTGGGTACAGGGTGATGCCGTGCTACTACTGTGGTACCCAGTCAAGTGGCTTGGGCGGTGGTCCTGGATAGCCCGGGCTGGTGGCCTGGGCGATGAGCATGCATGGCCCAAGCTGACGGTCTGGGCTGTGGGGCCGCAAGGCACGGGCTGGAGCCGTGCGCTGGTTGGCATGACTGATGGGCATGCCACTAGTCTCGCCTGCAAGGCATGGGCTGGAACTGTGCACTAGATGGCGTGCCTGTGGGGGCACACCACTAGCCTTGCCTACAAGGCACGGGCTAGTGACGTGCTCACAGGCAGGCCACTAGTCTCGCTAAGTGGTGCTGGGGCACGCATGCATGCGCGCAGGTGCACGCCCAAGGGCACGCGCAAGCCTGCACACATGGTCTGCGCGCGGCCAGTAGCCTCGATGGTTGCCCGTTGCGTGTCATGGTCTAAGCCAAGACATTCAAGCAGGCTAGCCATGTGACTGTCCTGACCCTCCATGAGTCATGTCGAGGTGTGGTCCCGGGCAAATCTCCTGGGGGTTGTGATAATTTTGCCCCAAGGGTGAGTGCAACAATCGAGAATATGCATTAGCAGCTGTAGGTAAGGTCTCACTAGCAAGAATTTGATCTTTGAACCCTCGTAGATTAGTGTCTAAACTAGATAGCAAGGAAAGAATCATAAATTCCTCCCAATGATGTTTTTGTTGCTCCAAATCAGTAGTAAAGTGACAATACTTTAGCAGTTGATCCCCCAAATTCTTAAGATTACTATAGTACTTGGATAGTGGTCTCCCAAAACAGTTATGATGATATGCCCAAACCAATCAACTCGAAAAGATTGAATGGTCTTAATTATCTAGCTTGGGCACAAGCTGTGAAAATCTTACTTTGTGGAAAGTGAAGATTGAAATATTTGATGGATAATCCACCTGCCATGGAAGATGAAACTTATCACGATTGGATGAGCAAGGATTCAGTTGTTCTGGAATGGTTGCACCATAGTATGGTGCCTCAAATTGCTACCACAGTTGAATTTTGTGATTCTTCCCAAAAAATTTGATGCAACCAGACCACAAAAAAACATCCAGAATCCAACAAACAACAAACAAGGCGTCAACTTCAAAACAACAGTCAGAAAATCAGTACCTATGACAAGCCAAGCACACCAAATCTATAGAAAAACCCCAAAAAAAGCAACATATCATCAAACCAGCACAAGTTGAGTGTTTCTATACCCTATTCATGTCAAAATATTGTGTGAATGGCCGAATCAATTGGCCTTTGATTGATCTGTATATTATATATGAACTTTCCAAGATAGCCATACATGGAAAGAAACTAATTTCAGAGTGATTCTAGCATTCCCCTATATGGAAACTATATTCTGTCAATATGCTAACTGTACAAGCCTAAGTAAATTAAGGAAATAAGAATAGAAGAAGGATTATGGACAGCAAAGCTGTCCATTGACAATTCAGCTAAAATAGAAGGAAACTTGTGCAAGAAAAACTTCAAAACAGCTTCAGATTTACAGATTGAAAAAAATCTCGAAATTACAGAAAAATATTAAAAAAATAGAAAACTAATGGCTTAAACAAATTCTGCAAAATCATCACAGTTACCAGGAGGCTCCGATAACTCAAACCATGTGGTTATCAGAGTTCGGCAATGACGTCAGTGTACAGATGCTGACGTCAGACTGTCTCAGTTAAGCCCAAATAATCTTCAAACATTTGTGCTTATTCAAATGGGTGGATCTGTTTATTTGGTACCAAGTAGGCTTATAAAGTTGAGTTGTAAAGTTGAGGAAATGTGTAGAAGAGAAGAAAAATAGAGGGAAACATGAAAAAAGAGTTTGTTACTATTGATTGTCTGCATATATGTTTTATACTAGAGTAACTATAACATAATTACAGAAATACCCTCAAGTTCTAAGGCTCCATTTGGGTAGTAGAGTGTTTTGTTCATTATTTTATCATTACTTTTCACCTACTTTTCACTACTTTTTATTACTATTTACTACTATTCAATATTTTATCATTACTTTTTCATTACTATTCTCAGAATATCTGAGATCATCTCACTACCCAAACGCAACCTAAGAGGAATCAGTTCCTATACAAAATATGACAACTCTAACAATCATTATGTGGGATATTTATAACATGAAAACAAAAAAGAGTTGGATACTTAAAATTAATATATACTTAATAAATAATATATCATACAGTAAAAATATTTTTAACGTTGTTTTTTCCTTTGAAAGAATTCTTAAATATATTTAAGTATTTGCACACATATCAAAAAGCATTTATTTTTAAACTTCATTTATAGTGGCTGATGCATTCATACTTGTGTGCAAGGATGTGTCTCATAGCCTATGCACATGGGGTATCACATCATGTTGGAAGTAAACATTCCGGCGAATTACATCTTTGGAAAGTTCTTTATTGTGGCTTGCACATTCATCTGGAGAATTAGTACCTAATATCATAATTTGGTCAAACAAAAACATTTATCAGAAAAACAGACACTCATTCATCGTCATGCTTTGTGTCATTCTTTCTCATAAAATGAACTTTTTCATAGCACTAATAACATGAAAATAATAATATTTTTCATACGAAAAGTATTCATAGAGCTTTCACAACATAAACATGTTCATCACGTTTGTCGTAGGTAGAAATTTGAGTGAGAAGTAATTGAAAGTCAGAAATGATTGACAGCTCAAAATTTTGTCCTACACTCATACTATGGCATTACATATGACAGCTTGCATTTGAAATTTACACCCTCAAGGAGTATACTTAATACATTAATACCCTTTTACACTCCCATCAATCAAGTTGGAGCATCCATGTCCTATAAACTTAGATCCCCAATAAATTTCTATCACTACGACACAAGGACATAGTAAATACATTTGTAAGTTGCTCCACAAACTTCATAAAACGTGTTGAAATATCACTACTAACTATCTTATCTCGAATGATGTGAGAATCAACCTCTTTACACTTAGTCCTTTTATGAAACACAGTATTAGAGAAAGTATATTATGCAGCTTGATTATCACAATATAACTGAAGAGGAGTGGGAGTAGGTAAACCAATCTCTTGAAGAAACTATTTTGAACATGTCAACTCATCAGTAGAATGAGCCATTGCCTTGTATTCAGCTTATGCACTTGAACAAGCTATTAGTGTTTGTTTCTTATTCTTCCATGCAACCAATCACCACCCAAAAAGGTACAACATTCAGTAGTAGATCTTCTAATTGAAGGTTCTAATGAAAGGAGACCTGTCCAATCAACATTTGAAAAAGCTTTCACTAGGAGATGCCCATTTGACCTATAAAGCAATCCAAGACTGTAAGCTTTTTTCTGATAGAAAAGAATGTGTTATAGCATCCCAATGTGAGACCTGTTCAGCTTCTAAGATTGACACGCCACACGCTGAGTAAGACATGCTAGGTATAGTGGTAATGAGATAATTCAACTTCCCAACAAGTCAACCATACCTGCTTGGATCTTCAAAAAACTCTCCCTCATCCTCAAAGAGTTTACAATCCAGATCCATATGAGTATCAATAGGCCAAGCACCCAATTCCTTCCAATAAGCCAAGCCACCATGTACATAATTCCCTGAAATAGAATAATACCCTCTTTGGATCTACCAACTTCAATCCCAAGAAAGTATCCAAGTTTTCCTAAATCTTTTATGTGAAATTGATCCTACAGAAACTTTTTCAACCTACCAATCACTTGGGTCATTCCAGTAATTACAATATCATCCACTAGCATTGCCAACAAAATGTAAGCTCTTTAATACAAAACACTAATATAACATCAAAAAATTCCCAAACCTTGCTTTTGGGGACTGCATCAAGCCATATAATGCTTTCTTTAACCTGCACACTGTATCCTTGCACTCCTCATGAGCAGCAAACTCAGGTGGTTACTATGTTGAAAGGCATTTTTAATTAACTGAAATAATGACCAATCAAGATTAGCTGCAAGGGATATCAATACTCGAATGTAAGAGATTTTGGTACCAGCAAAGGTCTCCTTCTGATCAGCACCATAGGTTTGTGTAGACTCCTTAGCAACCAAGCAAGCTTTTAAATGTTACACAAGATCATTTACATCCAACAGCCTGATTATCTGGAGGTAGTGAAACAAGCTCCCATGTCCCATTATGGTGACTGGCATCTATTTCATCAATGATTGACCTTATCCATGTGTTGGGAATGTGTTACACGGGTACAGGATTTAATTGGGTAAAAAACATGTTGTGCAAACAATCTGTGCGATTCCTAAAAACAAGCCAGCTAGATCTAATATGATTCCAAAGTTAAGGTTTTGAGAGTGAACTAATGGAGAATAGGGAAACTGATCGGTAGTATAAAAGCTTGTCCTACCCTCTTACTAGTACTCATATAGAAGTTGCATAAAAGTGAGCTTTCATGAAAGGTCAATATCATAGCATGTAATAACAATAATCACTGAAAGTATTACCATACTACTTGTTTCCTTAACTCACAAGATATCAACATTTTATTCACAACCTAGGGAAAGCATTCATAACCATTTCTAATATTTATTTTTATTTGCACAAATGTTTTGAGTCTTTTTATCCATGCTTTTGTACATAGAAACAGGTCTAGTTTCAGTTGTTAGACACTAGTATTTTAAAGGGACAAAAAAACAATGTTTTTGTTCATTGATGATCACATCGTACCTAGGAGGTGACTTGCTACCAGTTTAGTAAACATTTTCTTAATATCTCTCTATGCTTCTGAATATGCTAAACCTAACTTCACTTATTTCCAACCCTTCTATTGATAAGTTTTAAAAGGTCACTAACTTGAGTCATTAAAGCTACTGCATTTTTCTTTACATTCGGTCTCATGACTCAAGGAATTTCCGGCAAGTGTGCGCTTGGAGTTTTGGAAACTCTTAAGGCCCTCTAATACCATGGTTTGTGTGCAGCTTTCTAGGGTCTTGAAATGTTATTAAGTGGTGTGTGTGTGTGTGTGTGTGTGTGTGTGTGGGAGGTATGTAACCACCTGTGTATTGGAGTTGTTAACAGTTGAAACTCCAAGTGATGCCTCATTAATACTTGGGAACGTTGGCATATGTTAGATGATGTGGAGCCTACTTATGAACTTGCATACTTAAATTCAAGTATTTGGTTTGGCTTACTAGTTAAAGTCTAAGGAACCCAAGTCCATTAGAGTTGGCCATTATCTGTCTTTACATGGGTGTGTGTGTGTGAATGTAATGTTTTTAATTACTAATGAAAGAAAATGACTACGGAATTCCCAGCATCTACTTTTTTGATTGTATAATTCAACCATTTCCAAGGTGTGATGTCGATAAACAGTATTGTGAAGCTTGGGTTATCTTTCTCATATATGTTTTCTTCTTTGAAACTCCCAATAATTTTCCAAGAAACCTGGAAATTTAGACCTTTTCTTTCTTTAAAACCATATACTACACAGTCCTTACACAATATTTGCAAACAGAAGCACTATTTGCGGATACTGTTCACGAGTACTGTTCTAACGGAATTTATGCTACATAACTAAATAAAAAGTTCATGACGCAGATAAACAGTTCACAACCATTACCTGAGTTTGTTTTGAATCTGCAGATCTCCTAGGGATAGATGCCAGACTGTACACTTTCAGTTACAGTGAACTAAGGACTGCCACAGAGGACTTTAGTACTTCTAATAAACTTGGAGAGGGAGGATTTGGACCTGTTTACAAGGTAAGTGACTGTTCTGAAGACCATGTCAATGATACAAATTTGACTATCCAATATGAAGGTGGAATTCATTATCATCATGCAATTGCTTACTCCTCCCCCAACCCCCCAACACCCAAAAAAAAAAAAAAGTCCAAATGAAAGTGCACCCTTGTTACCACCAATATTGTGAGCTTCTGATTATCAAGATGCTGGCTATTGCAATATCTGTACATTATCGTGTTAATTATGGCAGACACCATTAAAAAACAAATTGAAATGAAAATTGGAAGTCTCTCTCTAGTATTAGCTTCCATGCCCATGTATTCTTGTTCTAAACATGCCTTTTTCTGCTTATGGCTATTTAAGAATTAATTAAAGTTCAGAGTCTTCTGTACTTTTTAAATTCTTAGCTAAGCTAAAAAAGTTCACAATGAGATAACAAATAGACATTCTATCTCTTTTCATTGGGACATTGTCCCAAATACCCGGTGCCAATAAAAAAAGAGAAAAAAATGCATTCTATCTCTTTCACTTATTCACCCAAATTTTGTCCCAATTCAAACTTGTCCTCGTGAAGATACAATAAAATTCTGTTACACCTATTTTAACATTTTCTTTTTGCTTGGGGCTTACAAGGTTTCCATGGTTCTTTATGACCAAATGTTCTCCACACTCCATATTCTGCGAGGAATTTGGTGGGGGAATAAATCCATCTTTATGCTGGAATCATTACCGAAAGCACCTTAAAGCTTGGTTTAATCCCCTGTATTTCCTCTAAAAATTAATGCAAAAGACACAAATAAATCTCATCAATTGCACAGAACTTTTGAAAACAATGTTTTTGGTATTGAAATGATACATCTCTGGTAATCTGCTTTTGACTAAACAATACTTCATCAGTTGCTTGACCAGCAACTCTTTGTACTTGGAGAAATTTTCAATGTTTCTGAGTAGTCATATATTGAGACAAAAATTACAAGTGATTTTATTCATTGATCTTCTGAGCTTATACATACTACATACAAATGACACTAACACCCTCAAATCCACTAATTACAACTATCCACTAATTACAACCATACCCTCTAACACTCCCCCTCAAGCTGGTGCATATATATCATATAAACCTAGTTTTGAACAAATAAGTTTTAACCGTTTACAACACAATGGTTTGGTAAATATATCTGCAAGTTGATCAGTAGACTTCACAAAGGGTGTAGAAATGTCACCATTTAGTATTTTATCCCGAATGAAGTGAAAATCAATCTCAATGTGTTTAATCCTCTCATGGAAAACGGGATTAGATGCAATATGCATTGCAGCTTGGTTATCACAAAGTAACTGAAGAGGGACAGGAGCTGGAAACCCAATCTCTTGAAGAAAGTGTTGCAACCATGTCAACTCACTATTTGTGTGAGCCATTGCTCTATATTCAGCTTCTACACTAGACCGAGCTACTACTGTTTGCTTCTTGCTCTTCCACGTAATCCAGTTACCTCCCAAAAAGTTACAATATCCAGTAGTTGATCTTCTATCTGAAGGAGATCTAGCCCAATCAGCATCTAAAAAGGCTTCAATTCTAAAATGTCCATTTGATCTATACAACAATGGCATTGGCATTGGATTACAGCATCCAATGCCAGAGCTGGGATTACAGCATCCAATTCTATAACGAAGAATATAGATTACAGCATCCCAATGTGAGATCCTGGGCATTTGTAGAAATTGGCTCACTACACTCACTGCATAAGAGATATCAGGTGTGAGATAATTCAATTTACCAACAAATCTTTGATACCAACCTGGATCTCCAAACAACTCCCATTCCTCTTTCAAGAGTTTACGATTCGGATCCATAGGTGTGTCAATGGGTCGTGTGTTACAGAGATCATAGGCATTTCTATTTCTATACGGTATAACATAGAAATAGGTGGCTGTAAATTGACTTCTAAGTCTTTCTATTTCTAGATGGTATAGCAGAGAAATAGGTGGATGTACCATTGACTTAACATGTAGATACTTAATGTGTACAGTGTAAACAGCAGCAATCAACTGCTGAAATCACGCTGAAAATGCCGGCTCTTTGTTGTAACTCTATTCTATATAAATGAAAGAAACCAATGGAAAGAGGTATTCAGACCAAAAATGACATGGTATTAGAGCCCCTCTTCTGATTCTGTCATTTGGTCTTAATCACTGAGTGCGATTTACATCGCTGTTTTGTTTTTCTTTGTTTTCTTTGGAGAAATTTTCTTTCTTGTTTTTCATGGGCATCATCCCTCTCTATTGCGGGATACTCATCTCTGTTAAAGGGAATTTTTTTTTTTTTTTTTGTGGTGGCTGGGTGATTCTTGGCAGATTCTGGGTTGTTATCAACGTTTCCAGCGTATGGGTTTGCTATTTCTAGTGGTTGTAAGCATGTGTGTGGCCTGGTGAGTGTTTGTCGGCAGCTTCTGTGGAGGAGTGATTGGCTATCAGAGCTATCTGTGAGTGGCTGAGTGATTATCGGCACCTTCTGGGTTGTAAACGTGCGTGTGGTTGAGTTTTCCGTAGCTTGTAAGCGTGCGTGTGGCTTGTTGGGTGTTTGTCGGCAGCTTCTGTGGAGGATTGAGTGGCTATCGAAGCTGTCTGTGGGTGGCTGAGTGCTTATCGTCACCTTCGGTGGTGTTCTTCCTGATCAGTTTTTCGTGTTAGTGATTCTCAGTGTCCAGTCAAAGCTGCGAGTAATCCCAGTGTTGCGAGGAACTCATCAAACATCTGCTAGGTTTATTTTGCTGGGCCTTTTACCGTGACTTTGGGCTTCCTTGTAGAAACTTTGCAGGTATTTCTCATTACCGCGAATTTGGGCTTCCTTTGTGCTGGACTTCTATTTTAAAACAATAGTAAACCATGGCTGCCTGTTTAAAACTATCAGTTTGGGCTTATTTTGGACCTGATTTGAGTTCAGCTTGCCGTTTCTTTGGTTGACTGCTTGGGCATATTTCTTTAAACTGCCTTTCATCATGTCTATTGAAAATACTATTGTTCGCTTTATTGGAAAGAATTTTCTTACGTGGGAATTTCAGTTTAAGATGTTTTTGAAAGGAAAAGAATTATCAAATCATATTGATAATTCTGCTAAGGTCCCCACTGATGAAAAAGAATTTGCTCAATGGGAGTTCAAGGATGCTAAGGTGATTTCTTGGCTATTGGGGACGATTGAGTCTCACCTTGTAACCAATCTTTACTGTTTTACTACGGCTCAAGCCATGTGGGATTATCTCCACCGTATTTACCACCAAGATCATAGTGTTCAAAAGTTCCAATTAGAGTTGGAAATTAGTAATTATAGTCAAGGCAATTTACCTATCGCACAATTTTATTCTGGTTTTATTAACATTTGGAGTGAGTATTCTGCCATTGTTTATGCTAAGGTTCCCCCTGCGGCACTCACGGTTCTTCAAGCAGTTCATGCTGAGAGTCAACGCGATCAGTTTTTAATGAAACTTCGACCCGAATTTGAGCCCGTTCGAGCTGGTTTATTGAACCGTAATCCAGTTCCTTCTTTGGATATTTGCTTGGGAGATTTGTTGCATGAAGAACAACGGTTATCCACTCAGATGAGTATGACTTCTGAGAAGGTTTTTTCTGAGACTGTGAATGTAGCCTATGCAGCACAAGGGAGAGGGAGGAACAAGTTGCAATGTTCAAGTTGCAAGGAATTTGATCATATTGCTCGCAGCTGTCCTAAGAAAGTTTGTAATTACTGCAAGAAAGAGGGTCATATCATCAAAGACTGTCGAGTACGGCCTCAGAATCGCCAATCCCAAGCTTTTTAGGCTGCTGTTCAGTCCTCTTCTTCTTCTTTTGCGCCACCTACTATAAGCTCTAATTCATCTGTTCTCACACCAGCAATGGTCCAACAGATGATTGTGTTTGCTTTTACGTCCTTAGGCTTGCAAGGTACGGGTACTAACACAACTTCTTGGATTGTTGATTCAGGCGCTTCTAATCATATGACTGGTAATATAACAGGTCTACATGATGTTTGTAAGTATCAAGGCACGCAAAATATTCAGATCGCTGGTGGCAGTACTCTTCCTATTACTGCTGTTGGTAATTTGGGCTCTTCATTTCGCGATGTTTTTGTCTTCCTGGATTATCTACCAATTTGATTTCTGTTGGACAATTGGTAGTTAATAATTGTGATATTCATTTTTCTCGTGGTGGTTGTCTATTGGAAAATTGGTAGTTAATAATTGTGACACCCGAAACCGAGCTCGTCGCCGGCGATAAACAATTGCTCCAAACGCCGATGACAACGGAAAACACACCGGCTTGCATAGAAAACACCGGCGAGTTGGATTCCAGTGACTTTGACACCTGAGGTCATCGGAAACACGTTGAAAAAGGCTTCCTCAGCTCCCTGCCGCCAATGCTGAAGAGAAAAACCACCACTCACCACCACAAACGGTGACGGGGATACCACAAGGCGCCACTAACCACCACCAGCCACCATTGACCACCACTAATCATGGAAACGCATTGAAAAAAGCCCTTGTCGCACAACCACTACCAGCCGACTACGCAGAGCTCTGATACCATGTAGTCGTATATTGAGAGAGAAATTACAAGTGATTTTATTCATTGATCTTCTGAGCTTATACATACTACATACAAATTACACTAACACCCTCATACACTAATTACAACCATACCCTCTAACAGCAAGGTCAAAGAAGTGATACAAGCCTACATGTTCACTCATTCAGATTTATTATAAATATTTGGAGCAGCACTATACATCTTTGCATAAGTAAATTTCTGACAACCAACAAGTCAGAGATTAAAAAAACTATGAAATTGGAATCCCAATTTTTGTTTTAATTGTATACCTTAGTACCAATACCTTTTCCACACCCAAAAAGTCAGTTCTTTAGTTCTTTCACATATTTTTTCCATCCACATACAACTTCAACTCCAAATGTTTTGGAGACAAGTTTTCAATCTCCTCGATGTCATTACTAGTAACACGTAATGATCAGAGTTTGAATAGAATAGGAGAAGAAGAAGATGATTCTTTCTTCCTGAAAACATTATATTATGTAGAGATCAAAGGCGACCTAATATTTATTACAAAAGATCCCTCATATACTTTTCTTACTCGAAATATAATTTTCATGAAAATACTTTCTATAACAGTCCCCTCAAGCTAGAGCATAAATCGTATAGGGAATTACTTGGCATACACTCCTGCAAAAGTGATTTTATATGCCAATGGGTCCGTTAGCTTTTTATTCTAAATTGAATTTTGGAGTCAACTTTTTGCCAAGCCAAGATTGATATTGTCATTGTGAAATCAGCATGTAACTTGCCTTTTGTAGAAAGGTTGTGTAGACATAACAATTCTAGTTCGTATAAGCCCAGATCGGACAGGTGACTTCTGACTGACTATGACATAAGAGCACATATCAGCTAACTGGTCAACCGACTTCACGAATGATGTAGCAATATCCCCACAAAGTATCTTGTCTATAATAAGATGAAAATTAACTTCACTGCTTGGGTGGACGAAGTTTAAGTTGAGAATTAATCTCTCTTCCACAAAATCACTAAATATATAATCTAGATATGTCTTCTAAATCTAAAACTACGATGCGGTTATGAGTAATAAAATACTAAATGACTATAAAGCCCAATGACTAATAGTTACTATGTAACTAAAATAAGTAAATTGGTTTGATTTCCTACGATAAATGGATGTGCAGATTTGCTATGCATAACTTGATTCTATTTATGTCCAGATGTCTCAAGATCCAATCAGTGGAAATTAGAGCATGATATCCTTTTTGTAAAATGATGCCTACAACTTGAATTTGACATGATAATATAATTGTTCATGAAGAGTGTTTGTTTGCCTCAAACTCTATTTGAATTTGTTCTGTATAGGGGACATTTAATGATGGCAGAGTAGTCGCTGTGAAGCAACTTTCATTAGCATCTCACCAAGGAGCGAACCAATTTGTAACTGAGATTGCTACCATATCTGCAGTACAGCACCGTAATCTTGTGGAATTGCACGGTTGCTGCATTGATGGAGATAAAAGACTTCTTGTTTATGAGTACCTAGAGAACGGGAGTCTTGATCAAGCTTTGTTTGGTAGGAGAATAATATGTTGTTGAACTTTCTATCTATTTTTCTAACAAGTACAACAACTGTTGAATTTATTATATATGGTTCGCATGTGGCAGAAAAAAGAAGTTTGAGTCTTGATTGGCCAACACGTTTCAATATATGCATGGGCATAGCAAGGGGTCTAGCTTATCTTCATGAGGAGTCAAGGCTCCGAATTGTACATAGAGATGTGAAGGCCAGTAATATTCTGCTCGATTCTGACTTTATTCCCAAAATTTCAGATTTTGGTTTAGCCAAACTTTACGATGATAAAAAGAGCCACATAAGCACACGTGTTGCTGGGACAATGTAAGATCCCTCATAACTATATTTCTGGGTTAATTATATTTTCACTCAGTCATAAATTTCTACTCATTGCAACTCAGATTTGTATTTGAAGTCAATTGCCAGTTATCCCCCTTACAAAAGCGTGCATTAATTTGGACAGAAAATGGCACATGTGCTACACACACCTTATATCCCTTCTGAAAATGTCTTTAACATGAAATGGAAGACTAAATTATGTGCTTTTCTAGCCTTCCACCGAAAGGCATGTTATAAGGGGGGCAGAATCATGGCACTTCAAATACTACCCCCCCATCCATAAAGTTTCCTGAAATGACAGCCAGATTTACTGGTTGCTACCATACCAGTCTCTCTTCCGTCACTTTCTATTCACCTTCTTCAATGTAGAAATTCTTGGCCTCCGCACCTACATCAAACTCTAAAACCTCAACTAAGATGCCATCCCATCTGCCATTATATGATCCCAGAAATCCAAACCAAGCTCCACTATCCAAAACTACAAATACTTGTCTAGAAAAATCCAACTTTGTACCAAGCTCAGCCAGTCATATTCAATCCTGTCTCTTCTTCGATGAGTATCACAAAGCTTTTGTACCCCCATTTGTGTGCTTTTCTTGTCTACTGTTTCGATTTTACTTTGGTGTTTCAGAGAGTTCTGGGATCTTTCTAAAAGAAATTTGTGCTTCCCTTCAGTTTAGGATTTGTGGCTGTTTATATTCCATTCTTACTGCTTGCAAAGGTCACATTTAGGAAACCGGCATTAAGGCAGTAGGAGAAGCTATTGAGTATGCTTCCTGAGGGTTTGGTTTCGAACAGATAAGCTTTGAAGCAATTTTTCAATGATTTGGAGGATAGTTTGTTAGAATAATTCCTTGTGCGAAGAATAGGTCATTAGGTTAACACCAGTGCTTTGGATTAATCTGTTACATGTTCTCCTACCTCTCTTCGTAGCCATGAGAAGCTCCACATGCTAGTTAATTAATACCCCGGGGGGGTTGGGAAGAGAAATGAACCATCTTGTTGTCTATCTATGTTGGTCATTGGGGTTGGACCACTATAGCTCAAAAGAACAATCTGAAAGTCAAAGCTGTAAGAAATGCAAAGAAAGGGTACAAAGCTGACATCTTTAGATGATGGGCTTGGCACTAAAGTCTCAGTTGCTAGAGCTTTGTGCACAAAATAAATGGCCACCAACACCACCAACATTGCCACAAAAAGTTTCATATCTAAGAGGGAAATTAGTCTTGGAACCTTTCACAACCACGCAATGATATGAGTTTTCAAGAAAAAGCTGCAATGTTGTTTGGAGGCATCAATGATTTCAAAATTGACAATCGGCTATCTGATGGGAACGAAACAAAAAATGACACATTATATATAAGACCATGATCTGCAAAGAAATAAGCAGAAGTGTAATAGACTTCCCATTAAGCCTAGAAACCAAATGGCCTGGAAACTGAATAGCCTAAAAACCAAATAGTGTTTAAGGAAATAAATTAATAATGAGATGACTATCTAATTGTTTTAATAACCTGAAAACTGAATAGTTTTGATAATATGGAAACCAAACGGTTTTAAGGTAAAATTGAACTTAAGAAAATAAAAAGCTGTAAGCGAAAAGAAATGCAAGAGACAGCTAATGAAGTGGACAGGTTATAAAGTGCTAAAAAAAGGTGGAAGTGTAAATGTGCTTGTTCTATAATTAGGGAATAATAAACTAACTAAAAGAAAAATTAAAATAGACAAATGCTGAGGTGGCACAATATTTTACAAATAGGATGTTTCAGCTTTTATATATTGTAATAGATAGATTGTGGCTTTTAGGTGAAACTTGGAAACGTATTTGATTGAGGCATATTTTTCTTGATATACTAGTGTTTCATGCTATAAAGGTCTGGATTTTAGCCAGTCAATGGCCTTCTCCACAACCGCTACGTATGTCTTGTAGTTTTGCAGTTTCTTGCACCACAGATTCGGGAACTGCTCTTAGTTCGTTATTTCAAAATTGATGCAATCTCCTCTGAATTTTTTATCTCTATGTTGGTGTAAAAGATGGGTATGTTTTTTTATTTTCAAACACAGGCAACATGGACATTGTAATCTGTAAATGGGCATATAATCCTTTCAGTACTAATACATTCACATGCGTGCCATAAGAATACAAAAGGGAAATTCAGTAACTATGCAACAAATTAACAGACTGTTTATGAGGGTGCCTGAAACTTCAAATTATGGTTCAGGTTGGACTGAGTCAATGATATAGGGCCCAGAAAGAATGATGTGATAGGCCATAGAAGGAAATTTAATTTATTTTTATGTGTTACTTTTTTTCAGATATTTATGGTAATAATGTTTGCATTAATTTTTATTGATTTAGTGGATATCTTGCACCGGAGTATGCCATGCGTGGACACCTTACAGAGAAGGTGGATGTGTTTTCCTTTGGTGTTGTGGCTCTGGAGATCATTAGCGGCAGGCCTAACTCTGACTCAAGCTTAGACGAAGAGAGGTTCTATCTGCTTGAATGGGTAAGAAGATATCACAGCATCCTTATTAGATTCTTCTTTCTCATTTGGTAAATACTGATCCTTTCAAAACTTCCAAATCATCCCGACTCTGGCAACCACATCAGACTTATGATAATCATGGTTCAGACTCTCCTTTCTTTTTGGATTTAAACGAAAAATGATGCATTATTTAGTAAAGAAAGTAAGAGGTAATTCTGCACATCCAATGAAATGATATTTATTTTATTTTCATAGAAGTTCATGAGAGTCCAGTTATGGACTTGATGGGATATGAAATGAGCATCTCTTAATGGTATATGTAACGTTTTTTAGATTTCCAAGATATGACATAATTTGTGCTCTGTTACTTGTTTATTATATACCTATTTGCACTTTCTGATGTCCATGGCTTCTGAAATTTACCGTTTTGAAAACCTTAATTTCACCCCCAAAATCCATCTTCCATGGGGTCATTAAAAAAAGAGTGATAGGTCATGCAGAATAGAGTAGTTTATTAGAATCTCACATAGACTTGTTTTTATCTTCTTTTTTTCATTGTGGTTTGTAGTAACAGCTCAATTCCCTGAGCTTTTGAAATTGATCAGGGTCTGAGACTCCCAGTGCTTTCCTTTCTACAGTATAGCAAATTTTGGTTGGGGTGCTTCTTTTTTATATTATTAGCAATTTTTGCAAAGTAATGCATTTTATCATAACACTAAGAGTCATGACATATGATTAACTTCTATTACATTTCTAATAGAGCTTCATTAAGACGTGACACTAAATTCACTGGAGCCGCAATGCCCCAATAGTTGTCTTTAACAAAGTGCCTTCCACAATTTATTGTGCTGAAAATAGTGTTTTAATACTTCTTGCCCTCGAAAGTCAAAATGATCGAAGTGAAACTTTCCTGACAAAGAAAGAGGTGACTATTTATCATGTCCAAAGCTATTCCACTAATGGATGTTGTCCTTTTTCTGCTTCCTAGGCTTGGCATCTACATGAAAACAAACGTGATATTGAACTGGTGGACTCTAAATTAGCAACTTATGGTGAGGAAGAAGTAAAACGAGTGATTGGAGTGGCTCTATTGTGCAGTCAAGCATCACCGATGCTAAGGCCATCAATGTCGCGTGTAGTGGCGATGCTTTCAGGGGATGTTGAAGTGAGCACTGTAACTTCAAGACCCGGATACTTGACTGATTGGCCCTTTGACGATGTAAACAGCATTACCGGTGTTTTTGAAACGAAAGGAACTGAAACCAACCTATATAACACTACAGCTAGCACAAGCATGGTTGATAACCTGGAGCATTCACCGGAGCGTGCCACTATTCCTATGCTTCATGATACTGAAGGAGGGTAGATGAGATTTGGTCTTTCCTTTATTTATCTTATTCTTCTATGTTCCCGTTGTTTGTATTGACAAATATAAAAACAATTTGTGTTCTACGTTTTGAGATCTTGTATGCCATTAGGTCTCAAGAGATCTAATCGCTTGTAAAATGACTTCTACATTTAGTTGGATTTTAAAACTTCCTCTCAACCCTAAACAATAAATAATCCCAATTAATTTCATACGTGTTTTTTTTTCTCACTTTGTTTCAAGAAAATAATGAAGAAATTGTGATTTCCCTCCTGGAATTCTGGATTCTGCTCTCATCGACATTGTCTGTCACAACTCTTCTGACAACTTTGAACTGTCATCTCAATTTTCATTTATGGCCAATCTGAATCTAGTTGTCTCTCACTTAACTTGGTCCCCAATAGAATGGCTTAAGACATTTGCGCCTGTACTGTTCCTCGTACGATACCATCCTAATTGTCACCTAGAAGCTGTTATATAATGCGTACTCAATTAAAGGAGGGTATTGAATGCAACTTGGCGGGAACCCAAACCCACTAACATCTCTGAACGGAGCTTTCTGACTCACCACCTCTTTAATGAGTGGAAAGCCATACTAAACTACAGCCACGGCTTCTTGTAGGTGTTCCCACGGCCATGGCCCCCTAGGCCCTAGCATTAACTTGGGGGCTAAATTTAAGAACAATACATGACAAGGCATAATTTATACACAGTACACAATTTACTGAGTTTTTTTATAAAAGACTTTAACACCACAAAGCCTAAGCCAATGCAAATCTATTTTAGCCCATATTAGACATTCAAGGGGTCCAACGAGGAGGTGGAAAAGCTGAGGAAATACACGAGGTACTTCGGGCTGCTGTTTCAGCTTCAGGTGGTGGACAATAACCTTGACGTGACAAAATTGGCGTGGGAATTGGGGAAGACAGCCGGGAAGGACTTGGTGGCGGATAAGGTTGCGTATCCAAAGCTAGTGGGCATTGAGAAATCGAGGAATTTGCCAAGAAACTGAAAAAGGATGCCCAGAATCAGCTCTGTGTATTTTACCCAGACAAGGCAGCACCATTGATTGCTTTTGGCAAATTACATTGCTCACAGGCAACACTAGTCTTATGTACAAGACTTGTTTCCTCAAAACGAATAAATCCGAAACAAAGCTTGCTGCTTGTGATGCTTGAGAGAGGATCAGAGACCAACAGGGTGAGCTTGTGTTGTATCTAGGAACATCAATTATATACTGTAGGGACGACTCAATAATATATTTTAGTTTGTTTTTGGGGATTGATATTTACGTGCTCTTAAGTCTTTTGTTTTGGGCAAAAATTGTGCATTTGCATCGTCCTTTGGATATGATGCTCTGCATTGATGGAAAAGTTCATTGGAAGAGTTATTAATACCCTTGGAAATTACAATCTGCTAGATTTTCTGGCAATGAATCCGCATTCAAGTATTAACATTCGTCCACAATGATCCCAGTGGCAGCTGCATATGTTTTGCCAATGTCGCCTACTTTTCTCGATTTTGTTTTTCATGTTCCGTTTGCAAAAAGATGATGATGCCCCCATCAACCTGCTGCTCTATTTACTCTCCTCTCAATGGCTTCCAGATCGATAGTTTCCATCCAGTAAGTGCTGATCAAAACGATAGGTATAAATAAGAGACGGAAAAATAAAATAAAAGCGCCGTTGCCGGGAATCGAACCCGGGTCACCCGCGTGACAGGCGGGAATACTTACCACTATACTACAACGACTTGAAATATACGGAAGATTATTAATATAAATTCTTTATATTTCTTATTAGCCTTACATGTTATTAAATGAAAGAAGTTCAAGAATGAGACAAAAATTAACTTAACAAGCAACTGAGCAAGTACTGTAAGCTTAGCACAACAAATTTGTCATTATATTTTAACCTATATAAAAACTTGGGAAAATATGTTTAATCATAAAATATTAGTTTAAATTCACAGATTATGATTATCTAGTGTTTTTAAATTCCCAAATATGCTGCCTTATCAGTGCATAAATGGTAGGCTTTATACACGTTTAAATTCACAGATCATGGGTACATAATAAAATGAAATGGTTTTTTCTAGTACGGCAATGGCAGTAATAGCATAATAGCACTATATTTATAAATTCAAATGTAATAACTATCCGATCAAAACAAAAATAATAATAATAATAATAAATAAATAAATTTACAACAACCCAGTGGTAAAGGAATCAAATAATCACAATATTACCAGAAAAACAATTCTACAACAATAAGATGAGCTCCTCACATATTACCAAAATTTATGTTGAAAAATAAAAAATAGTACCCCCTAATTAAGCTCAAGCTGAGAAATTTAAAAAATCTTACCTTAGTCGGCAGGCGGCAACTGTGACAAATGGCAACCAGATGGAGTAAACTAGTGAATGGCGAGACAACTTGGGGCTAAAGGGTTTTGGGTTAGAGGTGGCAATATGTGGCAAAAACTAGTGACCGGCACTAGGGCTGTAAGTCGGTCGGTCCAGATTGAATAAACTAATCGGACTAAGTGGTTTGGTCCAGACCGGACCGAACCAAAGTTGGGACAGGTCGGTCTCGGTCCCGAATTATGTGGACTAATAACATTTATTCCGGTCCAAGGGTCTACAAATTTTGGACCGAACCGGACTGAATTGGACTAAACCTATATATATATATATATATATTTAATAAATTAATATATTATTTTTATATAGTAATTATATAAGTTGATGTAATTTTCATCTAATTTATTATCATTGACCATATAAAATATAAAATAATATATGCTATTAATTAATAATAAATCATAAATCATGTGATAATTTATGTCATTATATGTAAATAGTTAATACATCATATATTCATACATACTCTACTATTTACACTTAATTAAAATAATTAGATAATTTGTTTTAAATACCTAAGTTGCAAGCAAGCATGAATAATTTATGTACAATGAAATTATTCGATATTCATTAACCATATATAAAATGTATGACATTATTAACAATTATGCATATTAAAGAATAAAGTCTAAGTTATTGAGTAGTACTATCTACATCATAAATATAATTATAGTAAAATAATTTTTCTAATGAGTTAGTTACATAATCCATGTTAATAATTCACTTAATTTTAATTTAGTAATTTAAAAAAAGCTATTCATTTATTTGAAAAAAAAAAAAAAAATTGGACTGGACCAATAGCTACCAGTCCTTATGGATGTTCAGTCCAATTCGGTCCGAGGAAAATGATGGACCGAAAATTTCAGTCCATCACACCTCTAGACTGGACCGATTTACACCCCTAATCAGCACGACAACATGGGGCTGAGGGCCTTTGGGTGTTTTTTGTAGGGCTTTAGGTGTGAAGGCCAAATGGGCGTTCGGGGTGAAGAATGTCTACCATCTACATAAGGAAGAGACTCAGGATTGGGAGAAAAACATTTAGGGTTTAATAACCATTGCGTTTAAATGGTGTCATTTCAACCAAAGTTTTGAATACCGTTTCGATGGTTATTTCGGTTAAAGAATTAGAACAAAATATTTCGATACCAATACCATTTTGAGATAGTCTATATATAATAAATTAATTATATATGTATAAATTATATTTCAAAATAACATCAATGCAAGTTTTAAAAAATTAAAACACATATTTATAAAACTCAATGATACTTCTAAGTTCTCAATCCAACCATTTAAACAAATAATCACTCATCTTCATCACAAAAAATAGAGTAGGGATTTGATTTTCAGTCCTCGAGAAAAAGGGATTAAAAAGAGTTAAGAAAATAGTTTTCAGATGTGAGAATTTGATTAAAAATTACGAAAAAAAAATCAGAATTTTCACATTAATTACAAAAATTTACTAATTTTGGCCCGTACACCAAAAACGGTCGGTACACCAAAAACCAACTGGTATTGACTGAAACACATTGGCATGGTCGGTATTTGATCCGGTATAAAATATATATATTTTCTGTACCGGTCACTACCCCGACATGTAAATACCGGCCAGTATAGCACGAAATTTAAAACTCTAGTTTCAACACAAGGAATTTTTTTAAAAAAATAAACCAAGTTGCTTGAACTGGGCCATTTCACACAACTCAGTCTATTGATGGCTATCTAAACGATGCCGTTTAAATTGAAATCCACTCTAAAAGGTGCCGCTTAAATTGAAATTCACTCTAAACGGCATCATTTCTTTCAATTTTTTAATCCATTTTCTTTTCTTAACAAATAAATTAAATGATGAAAATTATATAAAATAATAAAATTAAAATTATGTGACCTCTTTAATGTGGATTATCTAATTAATTCATTAATAAAATTATTAATTATAATTATTTTAATGATGTTACTAACTTAGTACTCAATAATTTAGTCAATAGTATGTATATGGATTATGATAGTTAATACATGATGGCGTATATTGAATTTTAATATTTTATATATCAATAATGAATAATTAATTTATGGATATTTCATACTTCTAACTTAGGTATCTTACAAAAAAATATACATAACTATTTTAATTAGGTGTAGATACTAGAGTATGTACCATAGCATATAATGTTGTGATTTATCATATAATATATTAGTTAATAGTCAATAGCATATTAGTTAATATTTAATTGTATATTTAACATTTCATATAGTCAATTATTATAAGTTAAATAAAAATTACATAATTAAGTTATATAACTCCTATATAAAAATAATTAAAAAGTATATATTTCAGTCGGTTCGCTTCGGTCCAAAAAAACCCTTAAACCGGATCAAAAATAAAAATTCTGAAAAGTCATGGACTAAAACTAACTATCACCGTTATCGTTTCAGTTAGAACCAATCGGGACCATTCAGTCTGATCAGATTTTTTGATTCAGACCAGTTATCTTACAGCCCAACTTCTTATGCTTCTATTGAATTTTCTGCAATTAAAAAAGTGATTGGGGATGGTTATTTTATTTGTCAATTTGTAACATGCGAATAGATTTGAAAGATATAGATATGAATAATCTTGTAACCCCTAAGACAGTCAATTTTTCTCTCAAACTCCTCCATCAATAATACTGTACAAACCTCATGTGTGGTGGGAGGATAACTAACCTATTGCATTAAAAAAATACCGGTTCCTCCCTCCCTCATTTCTCCCTCTCTTTCCTTCCTCCTCTTTCACAAGGTCTTTCTACCACTTTCTTTAATTTTTTTTTTTCTTAGTTTTTCTTTGTTCTTTGGATGGTAATAATTGACCTATGTACTTCCCTCAAGCCTCCAAAAACTCCACAAATACCAATAATTACAAAACCCCAAAATAAACCAACCAATCACAACACTAGAATCTGACTCAACCAATAATCCCTCAACCCCAACTATTGACAAAGACGTAAACCACTTATTTGTAACTCTAAACATGCACGTGTATTAGTAGCACCTCATGTCCTTAGGCTACCAATCTCCCCATTCCAACCATCACTGCATTGTCCTCTGGTTGTGTGGGCCCCATGTGAGTCTACTGAAGCTTGGTTCTTTTGTTATGCAAAATCTCAAATTCCATGGCTGAAGATGAGAATTCCTACATAACCTCGTTATTTTGTAACTCCAACACCTACGTCCGACTCACGCCTTGGTCCTCAATTACCAATCTCCTCGTTCCAACCATTTTTTTAAAAGAGTCAAGTTCACATGTCTCATCGTTCCAACCATTATTGATTCATTCCTCTTTGGCATGTACATGGGTCCCAAATGTCGTATAGTTGTGCATATCACTTATGGCATTTCTCAAAGCCCCATATCCCTTTGTTTTCATAATCTCCTTAGGTTACCACTTTTTCCTAAAATTAGGAGTCCTAATGCTCCCTTGGTTTGGGATGAGAAAAAGGAAGTCCACTAATGATTTTCTAGCTACAATCTAGGGTTGTACAACAACCAATAAAACCAGCTGGCACTGAAGTAGACCAATCGTCGGAGCACGAAATTGGCAAAAATAGACAGAGAACCGATCGGCCAATGGTAGAAATTCCTTAAAACCGACGTCGGCAGTTCAGTTCCAGTTTGAACCTGGTTCAAACTGCCAAACCGGCTGATTAAATAAATATATATTATATATCTTAGTTAAAACAATGTCTTCCACTTAAGTTTAAGTGAAATGACATCGTTTGGTCTTAAACCAAGCGGCATCATTTTATACATAATATATTAAAAAAATATAAGTGAAATGACATCGTTTGATTTTAAACCAAATGGCTTCGTTTAGATCTGAGATCATCTTCTTCCCTTTCCCTCTTCTTCTCCTATTTCTCTCATTCTCTCTATCCTCTCTCAGGCGAACTCTACACCACCAAGAACTGTTCGAGAACTGCCGGAATCAGTACTGTTAGTATTTCTCCTCCCCATCGGCAAGTCCGGTTGGTTCTTCCATGGAAAAGACCTCCATCAATCGGTGGTGACATGGTCGATTTTCACACCTACTACAATCTCCACTAGTGTGTCCTCTTTGTTATGAACAATAAGAGAAAAAGTAAAATAAAAGGTGGAATAAATCACACATGAAATAAGGTATACAATATTAGACAACGGTTTATGTCCACGGAACCGTAGATGACTTTATTAAGATGATAATCAAAGATATAGTGCGGCGGCCATAAAAGGGTTTAATACAATATATAATAAACCCTAATTAGTGGGTCGGATCATATTAAGAACCAAAACGGTCAAAAACTTTTCTACCCTCGAACCCAACGAGGCTTGTCCATAATCACTTTGGCTGCAAAAAATACAGCAAATTCTTATCGATCGTCAAACTAGGCCAAAAAAATACATCCAATCCGCACATAGAAGCCCAACAAGTGCAATATGAAGCCACCTGGGATAAAAGAGAGGAGTCCAGCAGAATTATTGCAACTATTTGGACTCAACAACAGTATCCTTCTACAAAGATGGGGTCTATTATTAAAGGTTTACATAAGTGTAAGGATTCATTGTAGAGATGGAGCAAGGAGACTGTGGATAAACAAATGAAGGAAATCAATGATAGACTGAAGCAGATTTCCAAGATGTAGGATATAAACACAGGCACCCACTCAGGCCAGATTAAGTAGCTACAAAAAGAGGTGGATGTTTTGTTGGAGGAAGAAAATATTTGATGAAAACAAAGAGCTAAACAGGCCTTGCTCAAAGATGAGGATAGGAACACGAAGTATTTCCACATGTGTGCTAATCAAAGATGGATCAATGGCTTGCAGTTCTTTTTTTTTTTTTTTAATAAGTAAGAGATAAATATTATAGATATGAATGAAATAGGCACAACCTGTGTACACAGGAAGTATACATAAGAACACCTAAATAGATTCTAAGAGCGATGAATTAAAGACAAGAAATCATTAACATTGTCCCCATTTAATACAATAGCAAAAACCAAAGCAATAAAATGTGGAGAAAAAAATTCTTAAGCTCCGCCATTGTGCATTCCTTATCTTCAAAGTAGCACACATTCCTTTCCCACCAAATACACCACATGATATACAAAGGGATTATCTTCCATACTGCTGCCACTTGATGACAGCCTTGCATCTTCCTCCAACAACCCAACAAATCCACCACCCTCAAAGGCATAGTCCAAGCAACATCAACCCTTTGAAAGATCTCATCCCACAATAGCCTTGTTACCTCACAATGCAGTAAGAGGTGATCCACAAATTCTCAATTCTTTTTGCACATATAACACCAAACCATCACTACACATACACCACTAACCTTATATACACCACTAACCAAGCTTATAGGGCAAAAATCCTCAATAATCAAAGCCACGTGCTTCTTGGGAATGAGAGCAATAAATGTCACATTAAGGGATTTTTCAAACTTTTGGAAAGAGTGAAATTCATTTAAGACCTGCATAACATCACCTTTCACGATGTCCCAACAAGTTTGAAAGAAACCCATTGAAAAACCATCCGAGCCCGATGCTTTATCCTTAACCATACCAGAGATGACTTTGTAGATCTCATCTTTATCAAAAGGTCTCTCCAAAACACTCACACTCTGAGAGTCAATTGCCTCAAAGGATAAGGCATCAAGCTTCGGCCTCTAACCAGCCAGTTCTATGAGAAGGGTCTTATAATAATGCACAATATGGTTTTCTAATTCGAGAGGAGAAGATAGCACTTGAGTACTTGAATGTAGCAGCTCAATAGCGTTATTGCGCCGATGTGAATTGGCCACTTTGTGAAAGTACTCCGTACACTTATCACCTTCTTTCAATCAAAGGACACTGAATTTTTGATGCCCTAAAGTCTCCTCCGACAACAAAACCCTCTCCAAATTTTCCATAACCGTACTTATCCTCAATAGCACCTCCTCTGAGGTATCTTCCAATAATTTCCTTCCCTCTAACTCCTGCAATTCCTCCAAAAGGATTGACTTCTGATTGTCAATGTGGCCAAAAACTCCCACGTTCCACTTCTTCAGGTCTTGTTTCAGAACCTTCAGCTTACCTACAAGAATAAAACTTTGAGTGCCAGTAAACTGATACGATGACTACCAAGCATGCACCATCTCTACAAACCCATCTGTTATAAGGCACATGTTTTCAAATTTGAAGTACCAACGACCGCTGTGAATGCCCCCACAATCTAGCATAATAGAAAAATGATCCAAGCTAACTCGAGCTAGCTATTTCTAACATACCTTCGGATAGTGGGCTTCCCACGAAGGAGAGACAAGGAATCTATCCAGTTTCGACCAAACCCGACCATTTGACCAAGTGTACTCGCCTCCTACCAAGGGAAGATCCATGAGGTCTAGGTAAAAAATGAACTCAGAGAACTCCTCCATGGCCACATAATTTCGATAATGCCTTGATCGCTCACTAGGAAAGCAAGTAATGTTAAAATCACCCCCATGCACCACAACATATCCCATAAGGAGTATAAACCCGCCAACTCCACCCACAACCTTCTCCTATCCCTGTCCACATTAGGATTGTAGGTGCCTACAAATGCCCATTCCTATCTATCAACAACATTTTTTAATAGAGTCACTACCGAGAAACTTCCAATACACTCATCAATTGCCTTAACCACTCTTTTATTCCACATTAGTAACACTCTGCCTAAGGCTCCCAAGGAGGCCAAGTAAGAACAACCCACATACGAGCAGCCCCATAAACTCCGCATAATTCTTCTATCAATGAATCGCAACTTTGTTTCTTGAAAACACACCACATCACCCTTCCACATCCGCAATAATGATTTGATATGAAGGCACTTATTGTGATCATTAAGCCCCCACACATTCCAAGATATAATCTTAAGCTTCATGTAAACATAGCTTGTCCTTCCTTTCAGTCTATCGCTTCCGCCACTCACTTTTTCACATCATAATTGATGGAAGAAGTTAGCCTTTTAAGTTCCCTATCTCGCTTTGTGGATGAACTCAAACGGCTATCTTCAATTGCCATGAGAAAGGCCTTAAATTGTTCTTTGTTGCCTTCACAAGAGATCCGAATAATAGCTTGTATCTCCTCCACCTTCTTGAAAACCCAAGTTGAGGAACAACTCCTGTGACACCCCCAACTCCCGCTTACGGAACCACGGGAATCGAGGCATCGGGATGATGACAACACGGGTCACGCATCCCATCGATAAGTGCCAAGTGTGTATACAAGCAAAATGTGTACAACAAAAACAACGCAGTGAAAAGAGTTAAGTCAATCACTAAGTACCAGAATTTGTTAAAATACAAGCTCGCTTAAACATAAGCATACTAAAAAATATTACAATTTTCCAGTAACAAAGTCATAAACCAAAATACATAATTTAAAAGCAGGAAAATAATTTTCAACATATACAAGCAAGAGACACCAAATCAATCCTCCGGTGGAGCCATATCCTAAGGCTCGGCCTCCTCATCATTTGCATCAAAATCTATGGTACCAAGAAACGGTACCGTAGGTAAGTAATAACTCAAACAGCCCACAAGATAAAAATACATTAAAGCAACAACAATATGCATGAACGTGATGCCATATGCATGAGACCCAACAATTATCATTTCCAAAAATAACCAATTTTCCACGCACGCCAAAATTCCATTTTGGCCCAAAACATTTCCAGTCTATTAAAACAATCGTCATTTCCCAGAAAATGACCCAACATCAAATCTCACCATTTTCTTAGAAAATGACCCATTAGCCAACTATCAGAGCACTGTAGGCAGGAATCACAAGTGGGACTCTACCACTATCCCTACTGTGTGCACCATAGGCGAGAATCACAGGCGAGACTCTACCACCGTCCCTACTTACTACCGTCCCTACAACTCTGTCTGTAGCACCATAGGCAGGAATCTACCACCGTCCCTACTTACCACCATCCCTACAACGCTGTCTATAGGCGAGAATCACAGGCGGGACTTTACCACCATTCTTGCTTACCACCATCCCTACAGTACCTCTAACTCAAACCATTCATTTCAAACATACCCAAAAATCATTTATAACATAAAATCCAGTTTCCATTTCACATACATGAACATGTGTGCACTTGCAATGCATACGACAAGATACAAAAATATCCAATAACAACAAGTTCCAACATCAATCAATCATAAACACAACTCCATCCAATCCAACTGACCCTTATACTCCTCGGACTTAGTCCGATACAATCAATCAATCACAAGCATTGTTAATGCAAAAATATATTTAAATCTTAAAGGTTGTTTAGAAAATACTTATAGCGCTATAAAATAATTTTTAGAGGATCAATGAGCTGCAAAAGGCAATGGAAAGGCAACGTCACAGTGCAAAATGCACTGTGGCCATGGGTCACAAAATACCCAAATTTGAATGGCATCAAACGAAGACTAGGGAAGGCTAGGGTAGGGCTTAGGGTGCTTGTGAAGCTAATGGTGGTGGTGGTTGGCCGTGGGTGGTGGCACAAATGGCGGTTAAAAGCCAAAAAGCCCAAAACGGAAAGTGGGATGGTTGAGTTTCATCGGTGGTGGATCAGAGCTGGGGAAAGGTGGTTTAGGTTGTTAGAGGGCTGGTGATGAAGTGCTGAAGAAATGGTGGCCGATGGTGGAGCGACGGCAGCGCGGGGAGGAAATGAGGCAGCGGCTTGGTAGTACTCGTGGTGGTTAATGGCGGCATTTGGAGGGTTGAGAATGGAGGGGTGAGGTTGCCGACTGTTGGGGATGAGAATGGAAGCAACGACAACGGCAATGGGTGGCACACAATAGCACAGCAACCCACAACCCGAATGGGTTTCGCATGGCAAACCAGGAGGAGAGAGAGAGAGCGTGGGGAAATGAGGTAAGGGTGGGGGTGGTGGGAATGCACGTATGAGCGATTTTTAGCTTACCATTATTCGAATAAAAAATTCTATGTGCAGTCACTTTTGCGTATTCTTTGTGCACTTTTTAATATGATTGGCTGCATAACTTTTTAAATATAAAATAATTATTTTGACCAATCAAATTAATAAAGTGCACAAGGAGTATGCAAAAGTAACTATATATAACATAACTCTTTAACTGGTCATATATGCATGTTACTAATCGTGGGTACTACTAAGCTCAATATTGGGAGGTTAACAAGTAGTTTGGAAATAGAGATGGTTTCATTTCATCTCATCTCATCTAAAAAGTTTTTCATCTTATTTTCTTCCTAAATATCACTCAAACACAAATACTTTTAAATTTCAAATTCTCAACTTTTTTATTTAATCATTACAATTTTCTCAAACTTTATAATAAAACACAAAAAATAATTCAACTTTTTCAAATTTTAAAATAATAATAATACTAAAAAGTTATATTCTAATAATATTTTAGTTTTATAATATTTTTATTCAATTTTTTCTCTCTTATTTCCCAAAACTCAATAAAATATCTTAACTCAAACTATTTCATTATTATTTATAGATTTATCATCTCATCTCATTTAACAAACATCCCTTAATTCATTGCTATCATTTGAGCTAGTTTCCCATAAACTAATTAAGGCTCCGTTTGGATACTAAAAGTATCTCGAATGATCAGTGAATAACAGTGAAATAATAGATAATAGTTTGTTAATAGTAGTGAATTGTTTGTAAATAATATTGAATTCTTTACAAATGATAGTGAAATAGTTTAAGAACAGTAGAGATCTTCATATATATAAATATATATAAAAACCAATTAATGATTTCATATATAATCATATAAGCTAGTGCTTAATTATTATATATACATGACTGTTTTATTTGGATGATGGTACATGCCCAAGTACATGCTCTCAAATCAAGTCTTATGCCCTTGACAATAAGAGGAGGAAGAAAAAACATATTAAATGAGCAAACTTCGATTACTTCTATCTATTGGAAGGGTGGCTTGATTTCCTGTTGAAAACGCAATTCCAAAGACTTGGCTTGATTGTGGCTCTACCTTAGCTCAAGCAAACTTTGGCTCGACACTTCGCTCAACATTCCGCTCTAGCAAACCCCAGACAAATTGTTCGCTCAATAGTAAGCTCTAGCGAATGCCATGTAGATTGTTTGCTTGACACCTCGTTGGAGTGAATGTTCATAAACTAGGGTTCTTGCTCCGTTAAGTATAAATACACACGTTTTTGCACATTTTTTAACAATGTTGCAGCCAAAATAGAGAGAAAAGAGAGAAAACTCCTTTTGTAAGATTTTGAGAGCTCATTGGGTGTATTGAGACTTTTGGAATTGATGAGTAATTTGTGATTACTCTCTTGTGCTCCATTTTTGTGATATTGAATTCCTTGAGATCGACTCCACTAGTGGACGTAGGCTTGTTCAAGCCGAACCACATAAATCTTGGTATTTATTGTTTGTTGAATTTTATTTTGTTTGCTTTCTTTGTTATACTTCAAATTAGCTACTAGATATTCAATTAATTCCAACAAACTGATATTAGAGAGCTAGGCTCTGTGAAAGATCTTGAGGGATGGCTTTGTCAAAGTTTGAAGTAGAGAAGTTCGAAGGTCAAAATAGTTTCAACTTATGGCGCATCAAGATGAAGGCTTTATTATGACAACAAGGCTTGGCAAAGGTCTTAGATGAGAAGGTGTCAGACGAATCTTCTACACTAACAAAGGAAGATGAAGAGAAAGTACATAGTGTTATTCTGTTGTCTCTCTACGATGGAGTATTGCGAGAGGTCGCTGATGAAGAGACTATCGCTGGTCTTTGGAAGAAACTTGAGAGACTGTACATGAAGAAGTCACTCACCAACCGTTTGTATTTGAAGCAACGATTATACACTCTCAAGATGAGGGAAGGTACTCCTATCTCCAATCATCTAGATGAGTTTAATAAAATCATTATGGATTTGAGGAATATTGATATTAAGCTTGATGATAAAGATCAAGCCTTAATTGTATTGTGTTCATTGTCAATTTCATTTGATAATTTTGTGAACTTGATGTTATATGGTAGAGATACTATCTCCTTGACAAATGTAAAATCTGCTTTGAATTCTAAAGAGTTGAGAACAAAATTGGGTGTACAAGGCACGAATAATCAAGTCGATAGCTTGTTTGTGAAATGTTCTTCTGATGGTAGATCTGGAGAAAGAAGTTCAGAAAAAAGTATGGCTAATTCCAATGGCAGTTCAGAATTTTACAAGAAAATTGTTAAATGTCATTATTGTCATATTTTTTGCCATTACAAGAATAAGCGACCCAGATTAAAGAATAAGGAGGAAGGTAAAAGTTCCTCCAATGTTGTTAGCGTTGAAGAACAATCTAACAACTCTGATATTTTCCTAGCAATCAGCAGCTCTAGCGACCGTTTTGGTGACAAGTGGATCATGGATTTAGCTTGTACGTTCCATATGTATCCCAGGAGAGATTGGTTCACTACCTACGAATCAGTCAATGGTGATTAAGTTTTGGTTGGGAATGATATGGTTTGTGATATTGTTGGGATCGATTCAGTCAAGATTAAGATGTATAATGGAACCATTAGAACTTTGTCTAACATTTGGCATATTCCATTTTTGAAGATAAATCTTATATATTTGGACATTTTTTACTCCTTTGGTTATTAATACTCAGCTAAAGATGGAGTCATTTGAGTATATAAGGGCGCTTCAATGGCAATGACATGGAAGAAAATAGATGGTCTTTTTTTCTTCTTGGTGAGACAATGGTTGGTGCAGTTGCATCTTTAGACGTTCCAGACTTAGGTATTACTCATTTATGGCACGTAATCGGGCCATAGGGATGAACGTGTATGGTCATTTGTGAGTGGGCAACTTTTGCTTTGTGTGTTCAAAAGACAGAGAAGCTTATTTTTTTTGTTGGCATTGTATTATTGTGAAGCAGTGCAGAATCAGGTTTACTATAGTTTATTTGTTCTGATTTTTGGGGTACATCTTTTGCAAGGTGGTGCCCTATTTATACTCATGTTATTTGATGACCATTTTCAAAAAAGACTGAAATTGTTTTTCTAAAATAGTAAGTGATGTGTTTGATGTGTTGAAACACTAGAGAATGCTAGTGATCTACATACAATAAGGTAAAGCATTTTTCAGACCGTACAGTTGGGTCCACTCCACAAAAATGTGGTAGCTGAATGGAATGAATCAGACTCTTATATGAGAGCCCACAGTATGCTTTTAGTATGCCAGGCTTGTCTAAAGATTGGGTGAAGCAATCAACACAACTTGTTACTAGGTGAACCTTTCTTCTTCCATAGCTTTTCAATTGTTGTTTTCACAGGAAATGAGAGTAGAGTTATAGCAAGAAGGTGGAGTTGCTGAGAGAGCTTCACAATAGAGTGCAGATGATACTTTAGATCATGCTATTGGAAAGTAGCTTGGTTTTGATTTTGGCATTGGCACACAGTGAGAGCAAGTCTATAATTTCATTTGGTAGATAGAAAAGGCAGTTTGGCCACCTTCGGGATATGCTTGTCCATACTTTGTGGTGTTCTTAATTTGGCAAAGAATATTTGTTGTTAGCCTTCGTGTGTATTCAGAAGTCATTGTTCAGTAAGCAGTATGTATATTGGTATGTTGCTTTTGTGTGAAAATGTTGAATCTCTTCATTAGGATCAAGCTTGTGATTTGGTCAAGTTGTCTATGGAGATGAAGACTTTTGGGTGGAAATGGTTTGAATCACATGTTTATTAAAAACTTTAAAAATATATATTATGATAGATGAAATATTATAGGGTTTTTGAGTTCGTATTTAGTGAAATACGATAGATGAATTTCATCTGCTAATAAAAAAGTAGGGTTTGAATTTCGAATAATCATTTGAAATGAAATAGATCACAAAAAAAAACATTGAGAGAGAGAGAGAGAAAAGGATGGGAACCTGCATGTAGGTCTCTTCCCAATCATGGTTGAGTCACTCTTCCTCAGCCAAAATGGCCTGATCTATAGCCCATCTAAAGTGCTGGTGCGGTAGCATGTACGACATCTCACATTTTTCTTCTTCTTTTATTGTTATTGTTATTATTGTTGTTGTTGTTGTTATTGTTGTTGTTATTATTATTATTATTATTGTTATATTATTGTTTTTATTATTATTATTAGTCACTATCCAAGATCAAGATCAAGATCAAATACAAGGCCTCAGCAACTGAGTTGGAAGTTTATATGTTTGTTGGGCCATGGGCTAGTTTAAATTCATTAGTATATCCTTCTTTGTTATTAGTTCTTTTATTAATTTGGGTTGTAATAGATATTGGGCCTTGGCCCATAACACATACATCACTTGCATTTAGCTTTTTGTATCTAGCTAGGCGCAACTCGTGGGTATTCTTATGTAATGAGCATTTCCCTGCTCAAAAGTTCATCTAGAAAATATACTAGAAACTTCAGTTGTCTTCTTCAGTCTTCTTTCTTCTTTGTTGGAGGTTCTCCCCTCAAAGTGAGCGATCCTTAGTGTATTTGATACAATGTACTAAGTGTTATAAATTGGTATCAAATAGACATTGATCTCTATGCTATCATGGAAGAAATTCTTGTATCCTTCGATAAAATTAGAGATTTAGCTAAACAAATACAAGAAAGTTTCAAAATTCTCCAGAAGCGTATGATTGATTTCAGGAAGGATTTTGAAAAAAAATTTAACCAACTAGAGCAACATCCTTGTGCATTGCAGGATGAGGAGGAACTAGCCAAGAAGGCACTCAATAAAAATCACACCATCACCATACTTAACAACATTCACGCCATGGCCATAAAGGGAGGAGATCTAGCACTCAGGATGCATTTTGGAATCAATACTTTTGCGTGAGCATGCGACTACATGATCTCTTTGAAATTAACACACCATCATAAATGAACCTCACCAAGGTATCTGCTGCTGCTAAAAAATTCTTCCTAGGGACCCCAAACAAAGGGCCGCGTTTGGTATGGTATCTTCCATGGAAATCCATCCAAAATTTATAGGGCTTCTTGACTCCTCTGATGGCTGAAGAGCACACCCTCACTCTCAATTCATATTTCCTACACCAAGACTACAACAAAAGAAATCCCAAATCGCATCTAGTGATGGCATCCTTTGATATGGTAATAGACCCAAAGCCCAAAAACGGCACACAAAAAAGTTCATAAAACTGCCCAAGAGAACTTTCAAGTGTTCTCTCCAAGAACGAAAATAAAAAGGGGTGAAGTGAGTGAAAGGATGACTTGCACGTCTAATACACTTATGAAAAGTGAAGTATGGACTTGAGTGACACCTTGATGGATGGTGATTAGGTAACAAAAAGGTGTAAGTAGTGAGTGGGAAGGGGCTGCTACTACTTCTATGTAGAAGGGAGGTGGTGAGGTAGATTTTCCTCTCATATCAAGGGACTATTTGGGGCTATTAAGGACAAAGGTTGGTCTACCATGGGTGGGAGGAAACTTCTTCAAGAAGCTTTTCCAAAGTGGCCAAAATTTTGGTCCTGAATGGGTCTTAAACAAGTGGTCTTCATTTGGGGTTTAAAGAGAATTTGGTTAGGGTTTGAGATGCTATCAAACCCAAATATGATTTTTTTGACCCAATAAAATTTCTAAAGTTTAAAAGGTTGGATAATGATGTTATAACATGAATTTGAGGAATTAATAGCCCGTATAAATGATTCAATTAAGTGATTATACACAATGCTAGAAATCAGATCATATAAGATTTGAAGGCCAACTTTAGGGTTTGGGGAAACCATTTAGGGTTTCAGTTTCAACCACACTTTTGAGGTTTCAATTGGATTCCAACGGTTTAGGTTTTTACTAGGGTTGAAACCCTCTTTGGTTTGGCACAATATGGATGGTTGGATGGAATAGGGTTTTGTTTAGATGGCTTCATCTCACACCTTTATTTCTATTATAATCCATCTCATAGTTCCTCTTGATTTCCTATTGGAGCTACTACCATTTTTGGGGGGAAATTTGAGAATTCGGCTATGAAGTTTGCCAATGCTTGCCCTTTCATCGCCTTTCTTGGCAAATATTCTATATCGAATTCATCTCTGCAGCACCTTTGCCAGTGGGCTTTCTATGAGCACCTTTATCATGTGGGCTTGAAAATATAGGCGTAGTCTTCTGGCCACTGTCACTAAGGCGAAGGCTAACATGTCCACTCGTGGGTACCTTATCTTTACTCCTCTTAAGGCTCAACTTATGTAGTACACAAGTAGTTGAGTGGCTCCTTCCACTTTGACCAAGATGGCCGAGATAGCATGTGGGGAAACCCCCAAATATGTGTAGAGTGTATTGCCTTTTTCTAGCTATTTCAGGAATGGTGGGTTGGCCAAGTGCTACTTCAATTTCTCAAGGGCTTCATCTCACTCCTCATTCTAAGGGTGTATCTTGCGTAATACTCTGAAGAAAGGGAGGCATTTGTTTGTCGACCTGGAAACGAATCTGTTCAGGGTGGATACCTTTCCCGCCAGTGTTGGGTGTCATTTAGGCTTTTAGGCAGTTTCATGTTCAAGATCGCATCAACCTTTTCAAGAGAGGCTCCAATTCCTATTTTGGATACAATGAACCCCAAGAACTTCCCCGAACTGACCCTGAATGCACACTTTACTGGGTTTAATTTCATTTTATATTGACCCAAGATCATGAATGCCTCTCTCAGGTCGGCCAGATGTTGGGCAGGTTCTTTGCTTTTCACCAATAAGCCATCCACATATACTTCCATCAATCTTCTTATCTGTTCTTTAAACATTCGGTTGCTTAGTCTCTGATAAGTTGCCCCCACGCATTCTTCAAACCGAATGGCATGACTTGGTAACAATATAACCCATTGTCTGTAATGAACAACGTCCTCTCTTTGTCCATTGGGGCATTCGGATTTGAGTATAGCCTGAGTATAGCTTAACATCTTGTGTCCCACAGTAGCATCCACAATAACGTCAATTCATAGTAGGGGAAAACTATCCTTTGGGCAAGATTTGTTCAAGTCAATGACATCTACGCATATTCTCTATTTCCCGTTTGCCTTCTTCACAAGGACAACGTTAGACAAGGGCCTCTCTGATGAAACCAGCGAAAAGCAAGCGTTCTATTTCCATAGCGATGGTGGCATATTTTTCAGCACTAAATGATATCATTTTCTAGTATACTTTCTTGTGCGTGGGGTCTACACACAGGTGGTGCTCTATAATGTTGTTATCTATTCCATGCATCTGTTCATGGTTCTAAGCAAATACGTCCCGATGTTTTACTAGCAATTGTTGTAGGGCTTCTCTATCTTCTAGGGAGACTTGGGTCTCGATACGTGTGGTGGCATTAGGGCAGTTAGGATACAATGTCACTATCTCAAACGGTTCATTGGCTTCAGCTTGCTGTAAGTTTTGTTCATCCCTGACCTCCACGCCCTTCTCCAGGGAGACCGTTAAGGGTGGGGGTAACGGTGGTGGCGAGGTCTCCTGTTTGGCATTTTTGTTGCCACTTGCAACAGTGCACACTTCGTTCATGTTGCTTTTCAACTCCTGCACATAACACTCATGTGCCTGAGCCTACTCACCCAGCGCTTCGCCTACCCCACCATCGATTGGGGATTTCATCTTGAACTGATAGGTGGATGTGATTTCCTTGAGATTTTTAGCGTCGATCGCCCTAGTATGGTGTTATATGATGACGGGGCATTTACGACCAAGAAGTCGATCATGGTGGTAGTCGTACGCGTTCCCGTTCCTACCGTTACTAGGAGGGTTATGGCACCCACTGGTTGTATTACATCTCCTGAGAAGTCATTTAGTAGTGTCAGAGAGGGTTTTAGCTTAGCTGCATCAATGCCCATTTTTTTGAAGGTGACGCCGGACAGAATAGTGATTATCCTGCAAGCTAGTTCCAACAGATGATTCATAGGAGAAAAATCACCCAAAACCACAGAGAAAAGCCTCTAGGGTTTAACTGAATATTATCAAATCAAGCAATGATGAAAATCAGTCCACAAGCTGGACTGTTATAGCCAAAAATCGCGTTTATCCGAATTTTGCCAAAAATAGCAAAATCTCAAAAATCACTCCAAATTGAAATTCAAAATAAAATAAGCAATCTATAAAAAATCTGGCCCAAATCGGGTTTAAAATGACTTCCGAACTGATAAGTGAAATATTACCATAAATAGTAAAGAATAACTAAAACTAGTGATTCGGAGGGGAAAACAGCAGAATTTGAGGTAAAAAAAAAAGGCACATGGAGCTATGCTCATGTGGACAGCGTGCACTCCAAAAAGAGCTTTCCGTATTGGGGTCTTATGCGCGATTCCGACACCCGTAGCCAAAGTTATGGCCAAAAGACTGAAACGCACTCAAAAAGGGCCCCAATGAGGAACATATCACAATCAATTCCTGCATGTGCGCTGATATGCCAACTCATGGTATCTCAGCGCCATCAAGGTGCAATCTGACAGCTCAGCATCATCTGTCTCAGATCCCCCTGCATTAGAAGGCCTTCCAAAACAATATGTCAATTGAGCTACCGTTATCAATAAGTATATGCCTAGTTGTGTAATTGGCAACCAAGAGGGTTACCACTAGTGCGTCGTCATGTGGGAAAAACACTCATTCCCGGTCCTCTTCCCCAAAAGATATGGTTGTTGGGGTGCTAAGCTTTTGGTATTTAGGAGATTTTTCCACCATAAAAACTTCTTCATAGCTTGCTCTTCATGCATGGGCCCTTTGGCTAGATGAGGAGATGCCTCTCCCATTGAATCTACCTGCTATGGTTCTGATTGCCCCTATGAGCACTCTGTATCTATCATTATTTGGGGGCACCCACTCCCTATCATTGCCACTAGTATTTTCCCGATGCAGTCTCTCCCTGTCGAGGCTATTACTCCTTCGTGTATTGTTTCCTAGCTCGTATCACCGCTTAGGCTTCGAGCATTCTGCAACCTCTTGCTCTAATTCTCCTGTGCCTGTTAGTTTAGTGACACTTTTCTTCAAGGTCATGCAATCTTTTGTCCAATGCGAATTCATCTGATGATATTTGCAATAACGATTGCCAGTTCTAGACTGACGATGCTCTATGTCTGGCTCTTCCTTTTCTTATACATTTAAATTTTTGTGTATCAATCTATTGTTGTGTTCTAGCCGCCTTTCCCATCCTCTGTCTTAATGATTTGATGTAGGCTTGTCACTTGAATTGGTTTTTCGTTCTATTTTGTGCTCCCCTTTTCTCGGATCTATAAGGGCTTGAAGTGTGTCCTCAGCATTAACGAAGTCGTTTGCCTTGTCCATTAATTCTCTCAAGGTAGAAGGGGTTTTCCTGGCCAGCTCAGCCATAAAAGGGCTGCGTGGCCAGATTCCACCTAGAAGGGCAGCTAGAGTGATTTTCTCGTCTTGATCATCAGTTGTTAACCTTTCTTTGTTAAAGCGGGTGAGATATGTCTTAAAATTCTCTTCTTCTCTTTGCTTAACTATTAGAAGGTACGCCAATGGGCGCTGACGCCTTCTACTAGGCATGCATTGTGTTAGAAACTGCTTGGCTAATTCTTTAAAGCTATCTATCGACCCTGGTCAAAGAGTTCCAAACCATCCTCTTGCCATTTCTCTCGAGGTTAAGGTGATGTGCACCTTGAAATTCTCCAAATTGTCTACTAGGTCCTTATATCCATCACACATTTCTATCTATGGTACCTTGAATTTGGTAGAAGCGGCATGATTATAATCTTCTCATTATACAGCAAATTGGTTTGGCTCAGCAAATGTTCTACTGAGGAAGATTCTCCCATCTTCTTTACCATCTCATCATATTTTTCGGCAAGGCTCCATAGCTCGTCATGCATCTTCTTCTTCTCTATATCCTCTGCATTTGGTCCTCTCTTGCTATGTGCTTCTCCTTCACCTTGTTCACTATGGCTGGGTATGGTTGCATCACTAAGCTCCAAGTTTTGCCGCTTCAGATCTTCATTTTCTTTCTTCAAATTCTCCATGGATTTTAACGCCATCTTCAGCTTTTCCACTATTGCAGCTGGGGTTGCAAATGAACAAAGTAGCTTGTGAATAGCTCTAGCTCGGCTTATGTATACTCGATTCAAACTCGGTTCATTTAATAAATGAGATGTTCGTAAACACTAATATCGATTCGAATATTAAACAAGCAAAACTCGTATAGACTCTTGAACAAAGCTCGTATAAGCTCAGCTTGTCTCGTTTGAGCTCATTTTGAAACTTGTAATATGTTTTATATATGTATGTATTATATATATTACATGTTAGTTATATTTTATATACCTAATTATATATTATTAATTTATTTATAGTTTACCTTATTTAATATAGATATGTTATATTCCCAAAATGTGTATAGGATAATTTGTATAATAATATATCATACAACTACAACTATTGATTTGTTATATTATCTATATGTATTAAATAGTTTAGTTTATTACATTTATCTTGTGTATTATTCTTTTACTTTATAACTATAAGTTATTTTTATAAAAAAAAAAAAAGTTATAACATAAGAACTTTGAAACAAAATTATTTAGTTGAATAGTTAAATGGTTTGAGTTTTTTTTTTAATAAAATTTAAGTTTTTTTATTAATCAAAAGATAAAATTAGAAATTTCAAAATAAAAATTTGAGTTCGAGCTCGAGTAGCTCGAGCTCGAATTGTTTGTTTATTTTTAGTCAAGCTCGAGCCTAATTTGAACAACATTAATGGTTAATGAATCAAGTTTGAGTAAGGATATTCGAGTTCGAGTCGAGTTCAAGCAAGTAAACATGTTAATTGAGCTCGAGTACCCTTGTTCGGTTCGTTTGCAGCCCTAATTGCAGCTAATCGTGCTTCCATGGCGGTAGGTAATGTTTTTGGTTCACAATTTGCTAGAGAACGTGTCATGGTCAACATGTGAGAACCACGTTGATGTCCAATAAGAAACTGAAATCAAAGATAGCAGAATCCTATAGACGGCGCCATTATAATGGATGTGTCCTACCACCGAGCATAATCACTAGCCCGCAAGTCAAAGGTTGATGGCACTAGATGTCTGCGGTCACTCTGATGCCTAAGTCAGTAAAGAGTAACGTATAATAATTCAAGTATATGATCATATGTGATTTTAGAGTTACCTGGTACCCATATATATAGGTGTAAGGACGTATGGGATCAGCACTGCGACTTGATTAACTTCATGATTAAGTAGGATGAAGTTTATCCCAAAACAATAGGAGTAATCTACTCCCCATACTATTGCTTATCCATTCTACTAACCAGAAGGGTATCAGGTCTTCATGAGCCTTTAGCCTATGGTTTGGGCCATGTCCACTATCATCATCCATGGTTGGGACACTATTAGATCCTCCTAATCCCATGACATATTTTACAATAAATTTCATAACATATTTAATAATATATGTTGTAAAATAAGGATATTTTTATAAATGAATAAAAATGATAAATTATAGGGTAGTGTGTGATGTATGGGATGATAAGTAAACTTTTATTTAAAATATTATTGTAGAAAATATTGTGAAAAGTGACAGTTACTTATGCTTATTGGGTTTGAGATTTATAGCCATTTTAGATTTAGAAAGTGTTTCATCTAATCTTATTATTACAACTTTCCTAAATTTTCATACAAAATATAATATATAATTCAATTTTTTCAAATTCTAAAATTTTTTCAAATTCTAAAACAATAATAATATTAACAAATAATATTATAACAATATTTTATTCAACTTTTAACTTTAATTTAAAATCATCTCATATCATCTCTAAATCCAAACCAACCGTTAATTTAAATCGTTGATATTTGTGCTTTTGAATTGTGGTGATGAGAATAACTTTTCACCGGTGCTTCCTATAAGTTCCATTTATCAGAGACCAATAGAGTAGTGCCACGTAAGGGTTACATCTCCATCCCTATTGCTGCGCTGCAAGGGATCAAAGATGACTTTCTATCTTGTTCCCCCCCAACCCCCCTCTCTCTCCCTCTCCCTCGAACTGAAAACCCCCCTAACCTTTCTCTTTATCTCTCCTTTGAACTTCAGGCTACCAAAGATCTCTGTCGGTCTCTCTCTGGCCACTGATCTAGTTCAGGCCACCAATTCTTTGCATCCCAGTATTCTCTCTCTCTCTCTCTCTCTCTCTCTCTCTCTCTCTCTCTCTCTCTCTCTCTCTCTCTCTCTGTGAAACCGAGACCCTAACCTTAACCCTCCCTCACTTCCTCACTCCTCCATAAAATTGAGATCCTAACCCTAACCCTCCCTCACTTGAATCCTCCATAAAACCCTAACCCTAACCCTCCCTCCATTGACTCACTCCTCTGAAGGAAAAATCTGGAAGAACAAAACAAATGTGGCGGGCCCCTGTACAGAATGAAGGTATTGTTCTCACGCAACACTGATCTTGGGCAGTTGTTTTTGTTTGGTTGTATGATGACAGATTGAGTAGTAGTTATGAAAGAAATATATATAGGTAAGGAGTGGCTTGGTGTTTGGTGGGGGCTTTTAAATTGAAATCTTGTTGATCTCCCTTTAGGTGGTGGTTTGTTTACTTGGTATTATATAATGAATGAACCTTCTAAAAGTTAAGTTGTGGCTTGTGTCTTGGTGGTATTATTGGAGGTGAAGGTGTTTTCAATTTTAAAACTTGTGGCTTAAAGTGGATAGTTTTGTTGGTAGAAGTCCAGAAATTGGTGAACTTGATGCATATAGTTCTATGATAGATAGAAAATTGAGGTAGGGGCAGTTGTTTTTCCAACATTGTTGGGTGGTTGTAGATGGAAATGTTGTGTCCTTAATAAATTTTGTAATACCTTGAGGCATTGTAACCTCAGCTAGTGCTAAAACTTTTTGTGAGACCCAAATGAACGATACTCTTCAGTTCATTATATTTTAATTGGTGTTATGTTGCTGCTCTGAAAAGTGAATTCATATATGACCTTGCTGCCTTAAATATGAAGTATAAATATAATCATTAGATCTAATGTTTTAGTTGACTTGGAGTATTCTACTTTCTTGTTTTCCAATATGCTTTTTTACTTCTAAATTATGTAGATCTGTCACTATATTATTATGTTTAATATTAATTAATGTGGCAAATGCAGTGGTGCTAGTTCAAGTTCTTGGACTTCAAGAGCAAAAACCGAAGCGGCTAACAATGGTGCTAGTTCAAGTTTGACAGGATCAATCAAGAACAAGTAACGGCTGAAGAGGCAAAATTTAAAGCTATGGAAAAGAAGTACAGTGCAACATAAAAGTTCTATTCTTTTCGTGGTTCTTTATTGTTGTGCTTTGTGTTGTAATTGTTTTTCATTTGAACAATATTCATGTATCTCGGCCAATGCTAAGATCCTATGGTTGGTATGTGTGATGGACCACCATGTTCTCTTATTGTAATTTGTAAGTCAATCAAAGTCAGTGTGAAAAGGTTTATCTTTATCGCAGTGCAACGTAATATCTTTATATAAGTGCAAGGATTCTCTCTTTGAATGGCAAGTGAACAGCTTGTTACGACAAATTTATGTAACCAAGCCTTGAGTTATTTGTAAGAAAAGAATGATTGTTATAAGATGTAAGATTTTAAGGTATATCACTTGATCACAGAAATTGGCCAACTACCCATGTTCTCAGCAACCAAATATAGGAGTCAGCTATTTTATTGACTAACAATGCATAACAAAACATTATAGTTTTGTGATGATGATTAACTCCTGAGAATTGCACAAATGGCATCTTATAAACATTTGTGAGGTACATCGCATCAAACATGACGTACCTCACAAATGTTTTCCAATATGTTTTTTTACTTCTAAATTATGTAGATCTATTACTAAATTGTTATGTTTAATATTAATTAATGTGACAAATGCAGTCTGACATCGGTGTTAGTTCAAGTTCTTGGACTTCAAGAGCAAAAGACAAAGCGGCTGACAATGGTGCTAATTCAAGTCTGACAAGATCAATCAAGAACATGTAACGACTAAAGCAGCAAAATTTAAAGCTATGGAAAAGAAGTACAATGCAACATAAAAGTTCTATTCTTTTCATGGTTCTTTATTGTTGTGCTTTGTGCTGTAATTATTTTTCATTTGAACGCTAATCATGTATCTCAGTCAATGCTAAGATCCTATGGTTAGTAGGCCAATGCTAAGATCTTATGGTTGGTATGTGTGATGGACCACCCCGTTCTCTTATTGTAATTGGTAAGTCAATCAAAGTTAGTGTGTAAAGGTTTATCTTTATTGTAGTGCAATGTAATATCTTTATATAAGTGCAAGGATTCTCTCTTTGAAGGGCAAGTGAACAGCTTGTTACAACAAATTTATGTAGCCAAGCCTTGAGTTATTTGTAAGAAAAGAAGGATTGTTATAAGATGTAAGATTTTTAGTTATATCACTTGATCATAGAAATTGGCCAACTACCCACGATTTTATTTATTTGTGTGAACATAGAACAGTCGTATTAAGCCCACGTTGTTTCAGCAAAATTGGCTACCAAAAATTGGCCAACTACCTATGTTCTCAGCAACCATATATAGGAGTCAGCTATTTCATTGAATAACAACGCACAACCAAACATTATGACTTGGTAATAATGATTAACTCCTGAGAACGACATAAATGGCATCTTATAAACATTTGTGAGATACATCGCATCAAACATGACATCTCCGAAATATTGATATGCAATCCTTGATCTTGCATCTGCCCAAAAACAGCTTCCCATAAACTCATTTTCATCAACCTGCATGGCATACATAAATCCAGGTTCTTTACACTGTCGTTCAAGAAAGTATGTATACAACCTTTGTGCATCTCCATTTTCAAACAATTTTCTTCTTTTATTTCCCAAAAAAATTTTTACGTCCTTTCCAATACAACCAATATTAAAATCACCACCTGCTTCTTTGCTTAACACTGACATTATTTTCCTATTGGTACACCAGATTCATTCAAAGTGAGAATGAGGTTGTTTTGCACACATGTCACTCATCTATGTCCATGGAGTAAGCTGGTACTTTTTGGTGTGAGTAGCTCATGGTTGTGTTCAGGCACGAACTTGCATACTATCCACTTTTTACCATCTTTTTTTATACACATGGTAGCTTTACACCCAATCTTTATTTCAGCAAGTTCTAGAATTTTTCTTTCTTTTTTGTTGAACCCAAGGTTTCAAGTTTTGTGTAATTATATATCTACACATGAATTTTGATGATAACAAATGAATTCAAAGAATAAAGAAGTCTCAAGCTTAAGTTGTCTACACAATGGAGTCAAGCACATCAAGGAAGCAAGCATGAGCAAGAAGGGAACAAGTTCACATTAAAGTTATAGAGTAATGTTGTAAATCTCTTCAAAATTTGAAATTAGGATTAATGCTCAAAATTAATATTTTATCATAAAGCATTAAAATACATCTTCCACATGTGCATGAATATTTTTGAAAATTAAATTTGAAAATTTTGAAAGATGATTGATTGTCATCTTTTACATGTGCATGCCTTGATTAAAGGGTTGAACTTTGAAAATATTAAAGATGATTGATTGTCATCTTTTACATGTGCATGCCTTGATTAAATGGTTGAACTTTGAAAATATTAAAGATGATTGATTGTCATCTTTCACATGTGAATGTTTTATTTGAATATTTTCAAAAGTGATTGATGCTTTTTTAGACTTATACAAAAGGTAGATGATTTTGTTTGAAAATTTTGAAAAGTAAAGTGTGCTCCTTTTGTCATATACAAAAAGTAAAAGATTAGGTTTGAATTTTTTGAAAAGGAAAGTGTGCTCCTTTTGTCATATGCAAAAAGTAAAAGATTAGGTTTGAATTTTTTGAAAAGGAAAGTGTGCTCCTTTTGTCATATGCCAAAAGTAAAATATTAGGTTTGATTTTTTGAAAAAGTGAATGATGTTGTCTTTGACAATTGAAAAAGAAGAACCTTTTATTTGAATTTTTTGAAAAAGTGAATGATGTTGTTTTTGACATGTGAATCTTTTTAAATTTGAATATGAAGTCTCATATGCCTATAAATAGATCATTTGAGAGCTTCACATTCACAACACCAAGAGCATATAACATTCATTCAAAGCTTTCATTCTCTCTTCTATAAGCATTGAGCCTTAATCCTTGTTCATTTTAAGAGATATAGTTTGTACTGTATTGTTCTTATTTCACTCATTGAGGAGTGTTTTCTGATAACCTACCCACTATCAGCTTTTGTATCAGAAAAAGGGTGTATATAACCCTTGTGCGTGTAGAAAGTATTCTATACGGGGAATAGTTGAATCACCACTTGTAAGGTGATTGCAAGTGTAGAGGGTGTTCTACACGAATCCTTTGTAGCGGTGTTGTTCAAAGGTGTAATAGGTTTCTATCTCCACCTGAAGGAGGTTGAATAGTGAATTTGGGAATCCTCAAGGGTAGCTTGAGGCGAGGACGTAGGCAGTGGGGCCGAACCTCGTTAACATACTGAGTTTGCTTCTCTCTTACCCTTACTCTTTATATTTATTGTTATTTCATATTTTGCTTATATTTTATATTATATATTTGATTTATAATTATTATTTTTTTAATACAACTCAATTCACCCCCCTCTTGTGTTAGTCATCTGGGCAACATTTTTGTTTGAGACTTTCATGCCTAAATCCTTCCATCGTACAAATATAGTGTACTCTAATCAATTTTTTGTCCCCTCTCGATAATTGCGTATGGTTGGTCCTCATTGCAAAACATTTTCGTCTTTCATACACCTTGTAAAATGCTTGGGTATCCTCAACTTCATCTAATTCCTTCCCAATGAATGGTACAAAAAGTCCACTACTAGAAGTGGAAATTAAATTGACACAATCTCCATCTTCCACATTCACTCCATCTCCATCACTATCTCCCAAATTCACGTCATCTCCCATATCCAATCCATCTACCACATTCACATCACATTGCTCTTCCACGATTTCATTCTCAATAGTTTTATTTACAACTTGTGGATAGTTTCTGGTCGTTAGTATCTCAACATCATCACTATCCAAAGTCCAACCAAAATCCTTCATCCCAAATAAAACAATGTAATCAATAAAAAATCAGTTCATGAAAAAAATCACAATATTATAAAATCAATGACATAAAATAAAGAGACAAAATTAATTAATTAATTAAAATGTATACAACTGTACTTGATCAAATTTTGTGGCAATAATCATGCATTTCAACGGTTTCAGAATGAGAGTAAAGAGGAGGGGTAGGGGGTGTCAAATTGTGTTAACGGGTCATGTCAAGGTATGTATATTATACCATATGGGTAAACTTGAACCCGACCCGTTAAACTTATCGTGTCAAAATATCAAACCCTAACATGACCCATTAACATAACGAGTCGTGTCGTGTCAGCCCATTTCAACTTGTTTATGTAAATATATTGAATAGACTTGGAATTAACTAGTTTGAGCTAATTAAATTTAGTATAATTTTATATAAATGTTAAAATTACAATATCTATAAAAATTATAAACTAACTACAAGTCCAAAATTACAATTCAAACAATAAAAATATCGAAATTAAAATTCAAAAAATGTTACTTTTAGGTATAAGGGTATAATTGTAACTTTAACTTTCTTAACGGGTCATAACGGGTTATAACGTATCAAAATGGGTTGACTCGTTATCAACCCGTTAAACAATTGTGTCTTAACGGGTCAACCCGTTTTGACCTGAACCCGTTAAGACTAAACTCAAACCCGTTATTATCATATTGTGTTCGTGTTGAGTTAACAGATCATGTCACATATTGTCATCCCTACTATTTGAGGGTGTGTCGTTCAGATCCCTTATTGTGCATATCAGCATGGGTTTTGCATGTACTACTTACGTGGCGAGTCTCTATTTGTCTCCGATAATTAGGCTTTGTAGGAGATACCTGTTAGAAGCATGGTTTTGAATTTTGTACCGTACTAGCCAGTATGACCAAAATATGCCGTACCAGCCAGGTAGACGATACAGAGAAGACCCTTGTTTCGTACCGGTCAGAATCTCAACCCTTTCGGCCCTTACTGGCTGATATTTCGACCTTTTTTTTTCATTTATTCAAACTACAGACTTATTTTTTGACCTCTAATTCAGACTAGGTTATTTAAAATTTATATATATATGTATTTATATATAATTTATTCATATATAGACTACTATTTTAGAATATAATTTATATATGTATATATAATATTTATTTACATATTAACTATTTCAAAGCAGTATCTAAAACGATACCGGTATCGATATTTTGTTCCAATAACTTGACTGGTACGTCCTAAATATAGTATTCAAAACTTTGGTTAGAAGCGTATATGATACAAGGATAATGATAGTCTGCCAACCCCATTACAACTCCTTTACCTCTCACGTGAGAGTTTTTTTTTTTTTTTTAAACAAAAGTGAATGGGATTAGTTTAAATTATTTTACACGAAGCTTCCAGCATACGCTATCTCGCGTTCTCTCGAGTCCCCTCCCCCACGTCGTCTCTCTATCATCTCCTCCCATGACCACCATTTGGCGCCATCTCAGGTGAGTCTCTCTTTCCTTCTGCCCTCTACCTTTCTCTTTTCTTTCTCTCTTTTACTCTTTCTCTACATGGATTTTGACGGGATCTTTTTTGTTTAGATTTGGTATCATCGTAATGAAAAGTCAAATATAGTGTGGATGTAAAATAAGCTTTTCACCTTTTTGTGTTCGTCTTATTCTTTCTCTGGCTTCAAGACCTTTTCAAGTTTCTACTTTTTGGGTCACGTCCTCTACTAACAAATCAAGCTTCGCCTTTTTGTGTTTGTAAAAACTTTATTGAACTGTGCTTAACAAACCAATTTCTCCATCCGAAGGACCATGTCACCAATCTTCATATTTCAATATCTCTTTACACATTTTATCGTATCTGTAAGTAAGAAGAAGAAAACTTAAAAGGGTTAATAAAATTCTCACATAACTAGAAAGATTTGTAACGTTGTAAAGAAACAAAGCATCTCTACAAAAATTTATTCTATCTTTTAATAGTAAATCATCTGAATTAGAAGGTGATAAAAATTGTGATGATGAAGTGGGTTTCAAATTGAAAGCTTACCAAACACCATTCAAAATGCACTTATGATGGTTTCATGACAATCATAAAATATGGGTTTTCTCTATTTTAGCACTTGGATTTGTTATCTTCATCTTTTGAGGCCTTACACACAATGCTTCTCCACCCACAGCTTTACAACCTCTTTATCTCATTCATGGCTTCTTTTATTTATTTTTTTAATAAATGAAAGCATCAAATGAGAACTCCATCTTTTATTCTTTTGTATTTGATTTAACATCCGCATGTGAAATTATGTATTACATTAATGAACTATGCTATTAAGGAGATGAACTTACGGTTATTTGATTTATATAAATTTTCTAGATTATTTTGCAAGGCACACTTCTTGTCAATCAAACAAGATGGAAAAAGGCGTTGAAACCGAATATAAAGAAAAGAGAGATGGAAATGTGGACATTGAAGAGCCTAAGGTGGGAATGTCATTTTCTTCAGAAGAAGAAGTAAGAGCATACTATACAAGATATGCGAAACAAGTTCGTTTTGGTGTTACAAAAAGGAGTTCCAAAATTGGAGATGATGGGAAGGTGAGGTATTTCACGCTTGCATGTGTACGTCAAGGAACATCTGAAAGCACTTCGTCTAATATTTTGAAGCCAAGACCTATGGAGAAAAAAGGATGCAAGGCCAGAATCAATGCAATCTTAGGTTCTGAAGGTGAGTTTTGCTTGAGCCATGTTGTACTCAAGCACACATATGTCTTAAGTCCTGGAAAAGCAAGATATATTAGATGTCACAAGAGGTTAGATTCAGTGAGTAAGAGGCAATTGGAATACAATGACAGGGCTGGCATAGGGTTGAGCAAGAGCTACAAATCTATGGTTGTTGAAGCAGGTGGTTATGAAAATCTCACTTTTGGAGAGAGAGATGCCCGTAATTACATACGTGAGGCAAGACTACTTCGACTCGGGATGGGAGATGCTGAAGCTCTACAAAGCTACTTCATTAGAATAAAAGAACAGAATGATGGCTTCTATTATGTGATGGATGTAGATGATGAATTCCAAGTAAGGAATGTTTTTTGGGTAGATGCCCGAAGTAGGGCTGCATAGAAATATTTTGGGGATGTTATCATATTTGATACAACATATTTGACGAATGCATATAAAAGGCCATTTGCTCCATTTTTCGGGGTCAATCATCATGGTCAATCAATTTTATTTGGATGCGGTTTGATATCGGGAATACGGAGACATTTATATGGTTGTTTGAATCATGGTTGAAGTGCATGAAGGGTCGAGCTCCAACTGTAATAATCACAGATCAAGATAAAGCAATGCAAATTGCAAATTGCAAAAGTGTCCATCGTCTTGCCATCGATTTTGCTTATGGCATATTATGAAAAAAGTACCGGAAGAATTTGCAGCAAATTCCAAATACGAGGCCATTAAGAGTGACTTGCACAAGTGTGTTTATGACACCTTGAATCATGATGACTTTGAAAATTCTTGGATGCATTTGCTTGATATTTATGATCTGCACTATAATGTATGGTTGGAGTGGCTATATTCTCAGCGGCATCTTTGGGTACCAGTATATGTGAAATTTCATTTTTTGGTAGGCATGTCAACCACGCAACGAAGTGAAAGTATGAATGTATTTTTTGATGATTATGTCAATTCAAAAATGACATTGAAGCAATTTGTAGATCAATATGATAATGCCCTAAGATGGAAGGTTGAGAATGAGAGTGTAGCTGATTTTAGTTCCTTCCACACCCAAATTCCATGCATAAGCCATTATGCCATTGAGAGGCAATTTCAGGAAGTCTATACAAATGCAAAATTTTGAGAAGTGCAAGATGAGTTTAGAGGCTTGCTATACTGTTGCCAAGTTTTGATTAGCTGTGAAGGTGCAATTTATACATATCAAGTTACGGATAAAGTAAAAGTAATGGATGGATTAACCAAATGGGTAGATTTTGTTGTTTATTTTAATGACGAAGAGTTTGAAGTAAAGTGTACATGCAATTTATTTGAATTCAAGGGCATTTTGTGTAGGCATGTCCTTCGTGTGCTGACATTCCATGATAAGAATGAGTTACCTTCATATTACATCATTGAAAGGTGGAGGAAAGACATTAAGCGAACATATACCGTCATTCGATCTAGTTACGATGATTTGGGTAACAACTCTAAATCACAACGATTGGGCAGACTAACTAAGGCATTTTATGAGATCGCTGATAATGCATCCAACACTGAAGAAGATGGTATCAAGTTGTTGAGCCAGTTAGATGGATTGAAGCAACAATGGGTCCAACCAAAATCTTTGTGCGGTAGTAGTACTCTAACCCGAGTTGGTCCAACCAAGACAATGGAAAGTGGTAAATTGCTTAGTCCTAAAGTAATACGAAGTAAAGGGAGTAAAATCAAGAAAAAGACAAAACAGTAGTCAAATTGAGGTTTGGTTATAAAATGTTTGTGTTGAATAAGTTTTCTTATGTTTTGAAAATATCAACATTAATGTTTGACTATACTACTATTGACAGAAGTTGAGTGAAGCAACCCACTTTACTATGACACCTGATTTACTTTCACCGTACAATGCTAGGACATCTTTTGCAACAACCTCTACTGCTCAGTCAATTGCAGTATTGTCTTATGATTTTTTCTTCATATTTTCATGCTTGTAATTTAACATTTTTTTTTTAGGTGCAACAACCTTTATTTGAACTTGTAGACCATCATGATGTTTGCAATTCTCCAGGAAGCCAGGATGTAGACATTGATATTCGTAAGTATTAAATTCAATATTTATTGTATTAATCTAGAAAATATAATGATAAGTCCTCCATTAATAGTTAATATGTCTCCAACTCTATTTATCACGCAGGTTTGGGCTTGTAGCACCCATATGAGATTGGTGGATGAATTATGTTACTTTGATCACATTGCAACACGTAATAGATCACACGTGTATAGTTTTTAAAATTTTGTTGTGATATGTACAGCTTTTGATATTTTGTTGTAATGTGTAAAGTTTTTGGCAAATTATAAAGTTTAGTAGGTCAGTTGGTTGTATTGTGTACATTTTTTACGAAATTGTAATGTGTAGATAAACTAAAAATTATTGTCATGGACTTTTTGGGCTTGTAATTGTGATCAATCGACATAGATGGAATGTAAATGGTACCGAATGAATGCTATTATGAATGCATTTTCATCTTCATTTAGAGATATCATGATTTGTAACATACTTAAAATATTTTCAAATATTTATTGTGTTGTTGGTTTTTTATATAAGTTGAGTTTTTATTGTTATGTCTTTTTGTTTACCTTAGCTTTAAACAAACTGTGCACAGGTAATAGAACTTGAATTGCATTTTGAGTTTTTAAAGGCTTTTTGCAAAATGATGGCTAATCATAATTAATAGTGCAATTGGATACAAAATTTATATATGTAAACATTGTTCATTGCAATAATCTTGTAAGATCAATTAACTACAAAAAGTTCATTGTCAAATGTATGCCAAAAGCTATCTATACTCACAATGATGCCATAATTCCAAACTTCACAAAAATATTTCCACTATCCCATAAAGAAAATGTATTGATGAAACCTACTATAACAATCTATAATCCCAAGCTTTACACAATGTATTGTCACAAGTACTCCAAAACTGAACACCATCTTTTCAAGTGTAATAATCTCAAACTTTATACTATATTTTCACCATCACAAAACACAAAATGTTCCAAAATGTTTAAAATATACAATTACATCAATCTGGCCAATGTTCAAAAAGTGCATCCAACATTTCCAAGTCTATTTAGGCTACTCCAAGCCGCATCACATCCCAAACTGCAAATTACATCACATCCCAAACTCAAACCACATCCATAATTGTGTCTTCAAGACTTCTTTTGAGGAAAATTACATTCCACCTTTGGTTCTTTCACTTTCATGTTTTTCTCTATTTTTGCTAATAATCTGCAAACAAAAAAAAAAAAAGAAAAAAAAAGGTATTATATTCAAGATGGTGAATTGCTCAAACATAAAAAGCTAAAAGACTGAGTGACCCAATATTTTGTTCCCAAACTAAAGGTAATAATTAAACTAAATTTGTCAGAAACCTAATTTCATTACTGAATGATAATTAAAATACAGCCTAAATGTGCATTTCAAAGAAAAATTAAATTTGAGGACCCAAGCTTTGCTCCCATTCCTGGGTCTACAATATCCAATTCTCTTAACTCCTCATGGAAAATCATTCACTCACTAAACAACCCAAAGTCAAGCTCTCTCCCACAACCCAAATTCAAAAACCAAGCAGCAATGTCGGCAAGACAAGGACAAAAGACTTCCTAGACCATACAAAATTCTAGGCATCCTAAAACCTTCACAAGAAGGCTTAATGGAATTATATTAATTGTTAAAAAGGGCATTACAAGTTTATTAAGATAATGAGAGCCATTATCACACTGCGGGCTTCAATATACAACAATATAAGACTAGATCTAGGTCACAGCCTCATTAGAATAAATATAACAGAGAGTAAAATAGAAGAGTCAAATATATTGTTATTAGGAGAAAGAATGAAAGTTCCAAGGTTACCTGCACATATGGATGATCAATATCATATATTCAAGATGTTAAAAAAACATAAGTGGCTTACACTAATATTAAACTTTGATTAGTGCCCCAGTTTTTATCATCTCTAAGAATAGCAGTATACTAATTAAGTAAAGACCACGAGAGATCTTAGCATTGGAAATAAAAAATAAAAAATCTCAGCATTGAAGTTTGAATACTATAAAACAATCATACTGAGCAAGTATCTTCCTCAGTAAAATACTAAAAAAGGTTCAAATTCGTAGGTAAACCCTCTATTTCATAAACAGCATAACCATCAAAGCTGGCAAATTTTTAATTAGTTAACAAAAATGAATCATTGGAAAGCACAAGTCAAGGTGGGTTGGAAAGGACAGGAGAGTCCAAGTGCCGGATAGTTCCACCTTGATGCGCACTAAATCCTATAAATGGAATCATTTTAGTAATCTCACTCACTTCACATATGGGATAATACACCAACGTAGTAAAGCACAATAAACAAAAGAGAACAGAAGAATACATGTAATGACATAACAAATGAATAATCTACATTTAAATTACCTTGGAGTAACCATTGGGTAGACCTTGCACAAAAAAGCATCTATAAGGTAAGATCTTAATGAGTTCCAGTTCAGCAGCATAAGAAAGAGAAAAAAAAAATGAACAAATGAGAAACATACCACTTGTAGAGCTCATTTTTTATTCCAGCCGTGCTCGTCGATATCCAATCAATTGTCGCAGCTCCAGCAACCATGCATGGAAACATATCTATCCACCGACCCTATTGAAAGAAAAGCAAATAAAAGCAATACTTAGTCTTAAACATCAAGACTTGCTTGATTTGTCAGTAGAGGACGCGGCCCAAAAATTAGAAAATCGAGAAGGGCTTGAATTCGGAGAAAGAAGAAGACAAACACAAAAAGGTGAAAAGCTTATTCACATCCACACTATATCTAACTTTTCATTGCCATGATACCAAATCTAAACAAAAATACCCTGTCAAAACCCACGTAGAGAGAGAGAGAGAGAGAGAGAGAGAGAGAGAGAGAGAGAGAGAGAGAGAGAGAGAGAGTGAATCAGGGTGGGAGGTAGAGGACAGAGGGGAAAGAGAGACTCACCTGAGATGGTGCCAAATGGTGGTGGTGGGGCGGAGATGACATAGAGACGACGCAGGGGATGTGACTCAGGAGAATGCGGGATAGTGTGTGCTCGAAGTTTCCTGTAAAATAATTTGAACTAAGAATAAATCTACTCAGCAGCCACTATTCCACTGTAGCCATAGAAGCCATGACGTGTAGATCGGCTCATTAATACGATTGAACCGGTTAGATTGAAGCGGGTAGATTCTCAGATTGAAGCGGTCAAATTTTCCATTTCCCCCCAAGAGCCTTCGAATCCGTCTGAAGCCCTCCAACCCCCACTGAGCCATCGAAGCCCCTAACTCCCCGGAGCCATCGACGGAGGTCCCCTACGACTAGAGCCATCGAAGCCCCCCAACCCCCCGGAGCCATCGACGGAGGTCCCTCCTAAAACCCGTCGTCGTTCAATGAAACCAGATGCTCTGAAACGTCGAAACCCACCAGCCAGTCTCCCTCTTGAAACCCATCGCCATTCGGTGAAACCAGATGCTCTGAAACGTTTAAACCCACCGGCCAGTTTCCCTCCCGAAACCCTACGCCGTTCGATGAAACCATATGGTCTAAAACGTCGAAACCCACCGGCCAGTCTCCCTCCCAAAACCCGTCACCGTTCGATGAAACCAGATGCTCTAAAACGTCAAAACCCACCAGCCAGTATCCCTCCCGAAACCCATTGCCGTTCGATGAAACTAGATGCTTTGAAACGTTGAAACCCACCGGCCAGTTTCCCTCCCGAAACCCTACGCCATTCAGTGAAACCTTATGGTCTGAAACTTTGAAACCCATCCCTGTTTTGTTCCCAAGACCCTACGCCGTTAGTCAAAACCAGATTCTCCATTTCAACAACCAAAACCTTCAGCACCTTTGATGCTCTGCTACGTAGCCCCTTCCTCTCACTCCCCATTGAGAAAGGTAAATTTTTTGTTACGGGATGTCTACTCCTCTACTTCATTCCCCACATTTTGGTTACACGAAAGGTTCTAAACTGTTCTTGGTATTTTACAGATTGCGAAACTGGAGTAAGGATCTTACAGATTGCGAAAGTGGAGTAGGTACAAATTTTACAGATTGCCTTGACTCATGGGTTGACATAAATTTGGTTCTGTATTTTTCAGTTTGTCTATGGTTCTATATTTTACAATGGAATGATCCCTTTCTCATTCTTTGGTTCTGGACTTTGTATTTTACAATTTGTCTCTGGAGTAGGTTTTGTCTCTGGTATTTTACAGTATGGTTAACTGAAAAATCATGTTCCTTATTCCAATTATGGTGTATGTAAATGTATGTAAATGTATGATAATGTATTGATTTAATGTAAATTAATAATGTTTGATAGTTGAGAATTGTCCATTTTGATGCAAATGTCTGGATTTTGTGATATAAATCTTGTTTAACAGATCATGTATTACTAGTTCAGTTTCAAATATGTCCATTTTGCAGATGATCACTTACTTACTTTCTCACAGTTTGTTCTTGAATGTCTTTGGTTTTTCTGAAGCACACATGGCATCATCTCATTCATCATCTGTAGTTAATGATTCTCAAATTTAGTCACCAACTTGTTGGTGTGGTTTGAAAACTACATTAAAGACGTCTCACACGAAGAAAATCCTAGAAGGAGATTTTTTGCTTGCCCAAATTATAATACGGTAAACTTTATATTTGTCATATTTGCATAATAATTTGCTGATTGCGGTTGGTATTTTATCAATTTAATTGGGAGTTCGCACTGTGTGCAGGGAAATGCAATGTATGAATTTTTCGTATGGGCGGATATACTTTATCTGCTAGAAGAGAATTTTCGTGCAAGAGAGAATAAGGCTTCGAAGACGTGTGATGATGTACTACATTGCAAGTATGAAGTTCGGAAAAGGGAAGATAAAGTGAGAAAGATAGCAAAGAATCTAAAAAAGGAAAAGCGAAAATTGTTATTTTTGTACTGGTTATTACATTTGTAATAGTGTTTGCTTGGTTTGGATAAATTCCATGTAAACATACTGTTGTATATGGATTAGATTAGATGGTTTTTGAATGGTTGGCTTGTTAAGACCATGTTTTGATGAACAACATGTAACTAATATGTTGCTAAAGCAACCTGTGTAATGTCACCTCAACTCTCATCAAATTCTGTTGTGGTCTGTGAGTCATATACTGCAATCTGAATGTCAGTCTTCAACCCTGCATTGAATTTAGTGTGAGATCCTAACTTCTCTGGAACTTTGCGCATGATATGCCATAGACAATATCTATGACGAGTTTCAGGGAATACAATGGTAATAACACTCTTCATTGCCCAATCTTAGTCAGTTATGATGGCTTTGGGCGCCCAACCATTCATGCAATCCAACCACATTTGAAACAACCACACAAAAGTATGTGTGTCTTCATTTGAAATCAATCCCGCCCCTAATAATATGGACTGCCCATGATGATTAACACCAACAAACGGTGCAAAAGGCATCCCGTACCTATTTGTTAAGTAGGTTGTATCGAAAGTTACGACATCTCCAAAATATTCATAGGCCGCTCGACTCCGAGTATCAACCCAAAAAACATTTCGTAACCTTCCATCATCATCCATGTCCATGTTAGATACGAAACCATCATTCTGATCTCTCATTCTTTGGAAATACTGATTAAGGGCTTCGCCACCTCCTTTACCCAACCTCAAATGTCTAGCCTTATCAATGAAATTCCTACAATCTTTCTCTTGAAAAGTTAAGTTCTCAAAACCCCCCGCATCAACGATAAGAGAATAATAATTTTTGTTCATTCCTATACCAGCTCGATCATTCAGGTCCAGGATCCTCTAACTGTATTCATCTAGAAACTTGTGTGACCGCAAGAGTCTTGTCTTCTTGGGGCTCACAGTTATATGGTTGTGCACATTTTCAACAGTTGTGAAAACCCACTTGTCATTCTTACTCAACGTCGCATTTACTCTCACTTTACAATCCGTTCTGGTTGTTGGCCGTGGCTTCGAGATATTACTATTCTTAGGTTGGTACTTTCCGCCACGAGCACAACCAACAGTGACATACACGGGCCTCCCATCATCATCTTTTCTAGTTCTCTGTGTCCGTACACCAAAACCCTCTAGCTTCGCATATTGCTTGTAGTAGGTTGTCAGCTCTTTCAAACTTTCAAATTCCATTCCGGATCTTGGCGGTTCAACTCTACCCTCATCATCTTGGACAATAGTGGTACCCTTTAAATCTTCATTTAAATCAAAGCCCATTTCTACATTTATTCACGCAAGGATGGATTAGCATAAAAAACAATATTACACAAACTATAATCAAGGTAGGTTGATATATAATACCATCGGCGTCATGAAAATGTGCATCAGTCTTTGGTGATGTACTACCCACATTTTGTTCAAATTCTGCAGCAGCTGCCACAGTTGACGATGAGGGCGCCTCTTTTCTCAGGTTCTCCGGATTACTCGGTGAGTAGGGCATATAATGTGGCATCTAATCAAACAGTACACGTATGTTGTTAGGCAAAATGGAATGACTCTAAACAAATGCTATGATTGTTAATTTCTGAAATTTAAAAATTCAAAATTTTCATACCTGAAATGAAGCATGAAATGGGCGATCGCCTACCGGATTACTTGTCGGAGGGTATGGCATATTTACATCAAAAGAACGCTACAATAATGCAATTTTCACTTATTCATGAGTTTGCCTCATCAATTATTAAAAAATAAAAGACATCAAGAACTATATTGACTTGGTAGACGATCGGATTGCCATAAACAATATCTAAACGCGTCATTAAAGAATGCGAAGTCGACATCGAGCAACCATGTGGCATTCCATCTTCGTCTTCCCCCATCACACTAAGACTATGAATGTCTTCCAAGACTTTATAGACGAAGTACATGATGGCAAAAGAATAAAAAGGAAGATTAAAGTCTCATACGTAATGCATATTATGAAAAGATAAGCACTTTGTAAAGAAATGATCATATGTGATGAACTCAACTGATCGATTGTGTTTGAAGGAGTAGATTCGGATTGTGTTTTCTCAGTTTCTCTTGGAACTTCAAATTCTGAGCTCTGAAATTGAGCGGAAGGAGAGTCTCGAAGTCCTTGTATTTCTTTGTGCAAGTCTCAGTGGTTCAATAGAAGTTTAGCCAAGTTTTTTATGGCAGGATGGCATTTCTTTCCTGCATTGTCAAGGATGGAGTGACCAGTTTAGTCAGAAGGCATTTAATGATGACCAATGATGGTGCATGACTTTGATAGAGACCATTATGATGCAAAGATATGGTTACCCAACCTCAAATATAAAAACCAGAATGTAGAAAGTTCTTATGGGGCAATAAGCAAACAAATGGAAGTCCCAAGCTTGCAAGAGGAATGAAATAAAGGCAATAGTGACGATTTTGTTACCTCGGACTCCATAGTTGCTAACATGACCAGTTATGCCTAAAAACATATCGACTTGTAGCAAAAAAGGTTGAAATTGTTAATGTTCACACTGCCTGAAAATCCTTCACGGGTAGTATTAAAATTGAACCATCTAATTTAGTAAATAAATTATGTCTATTGAACGTGTTGGGCTATTATTTTTTTTAATTTTTATATTTTTAACCAAACCAAGCTGAACATACATAGGGTATTACCTAGATCATGAGGTAATACGTCTGGCATAACTAAGGAGTTCAGACTTCTAAGCCTAACTGATCTCCACTCTCACAATAATTTTTACATATTTTTACAGCCAATGTTGCTAAAGATTTTGGTGTATCAATTCGCGTTTCCTCTTATATTTTGCTGTATCAACACACTCAAACTCTTAGATTTTGCTGTACCAATCAAAAATAAAGCCCCAGCCATAAAACTTTTACCTAAAAAAATGAACGATATATATACTGAAAGCAGCGGAGATTTTTTTTTTTGAGTCAAACAAAGCATTTCCATAATAAAAGCAGAGGAGAAGTGCACACTTACATGGAGACACTGTCGCGAGGTGGCCCTGGGAAGAGGAACCCCGACGCAGGTTCGTGACGATGTGGGTTTACGCGGGATTCAAATCGCGTTTACTTACTCTGAAATATAGCTTGCGGGTTGTGGCAGACGGCACTGGGTTGACGGAGCAGTGCCCTTCGGTGGTGCTGACAAGAGACTCGGCGTCGCCGGGAGGCTCTGGGTAGAGGAAGTGCACGCCGGTTGCTGTCGAGGGAGGAGGGTATTCGCGGGATGAGTTCGAATGGGGATAAATCATAAACCGATTTTCAAATGGAATCAAAACGCACGTTTTGGTTAGGAAGTGTAAAAAAAAAAAAATTAAACAGAGCCGCCACGTAGTGAGTGCAATGTGTGCACCACTTGAGCTAAAGGCTATCCATTCACTTTGCACTTTTGTTAAAGTTAAAGTTAAAAGGATAAAAAAAAGAGAAATTATTCTCATCAGCCACTATCATCATTACACACCACACATCTTATAAAAAAATCTATATATCTTATGAAAAGTACCTCTATATCTTATGAAAAAGTTAGAAGTGTGTGGTGTGAAATTAAAAGAGTAGTTGATGCATATTAGTTCTCTAAAAAAAAAAGTACTCACGTTAGAGGTAAAGAAGTTCTAAAGGAGTGGGCAGACTATCACTATCTACGATACAATCGTTTTTGCCGGCTGCTACTATTTAAGCCGTCTTCTACCTTTTTATTTTTATTTTTATCTTCACAGGAATTGAAGAATAAGGAGGAAGAGAATAATAAGAAGAAGAAGAAGAAGAAGAAGAAGAAGGTGGGATGTCGTACCTGCTGCCGCACCTGCACTCCGGATGGGCTGTAGATCAGGCCATCCTGGCCGAGGAAGAGCGACTCGTCGTCATCCGTTTCGGCCATGACTGGGACGAGACCTGCATGCAGGTTCCACTCCTCTCTCTCTCTCTCTCTCTCTCTCTCTCTCTCGATGTGTTTTTTAGATCTATTTCATGTCAGACGGTTATTCGAAATTCGGGGTAACGCTAATTTTTTTTGTTACTAGATGAAATTCATCTATCTTATTTCACTAATTACGAACTCAGAAGCCCTATTCTTTCATAACACGTATATTACTAGTATACCCACTGTATTGTAGAACAGAAGAACTGAAATTTGTATTTACCCATAGTATTGACTGCGACTTCGCTATAAATTTTTGTAATCTTTAGGTTAGTGGGTACTGCTGGCAATGGAGAACTTGTTCTTGTTGTTTAAGTTTTTGGTTCGTCTCATCATTATTGTGATGCTTCTTTGCTCAACAAGGCTAATACTCTTGGTTTTTCAATTTTTTTAATTGCTAGAGTTTATTTGTCATTCGGTTTGTTTAAAATAACTACCATTAGTATTATTATTTTTATAATCAGAATTCATTCACATATTAACAACATAATACATCAGTTTCAGAAAACAACACCCATGCGAAATTCACAGACACATGTTCAGAACATCTCTGTCTGATAACACCCTATTGGAAATCAAGTCTGGATAAGAATGCATCCATTGAGCCATATCTGCCACTTGTTTTGAATGTTGTGCTAAGAGGTGTGCTGCTTCGTTGCTTTGTCTCCCTACATGAACTACATCATAATGCTGAAAAAATCTAAGAAGATGATTAATCTCCATAATCAAAGGCCCTTGAATCATAAAATTTGGTTCATGTGACATTATAGCTTCAATAACAGTCAATGAATCCCCTTCCAGCTGTAGGCTTGGATATCCCAACTGTAGAATCATTTGTAAACCTCTAAGAGCAGCCAACGCTTCAATATCATCCACCGAAAAATCCCACACTTCCTTTCTACTAGCAGCAAACAAAACAACACCTTGATCATTCCTTAAAATTATTCCTACTCCAGCAACTCCCACATCCTGAAAATGGCCCCATCAAAGTCCAATTTTACATAACCTCCTTGTGAAGGTTTTCATAACAAAATCTTCTCTTTTTTACCACAGCTTGAGAATTCTTGATAACATTGAAACTTTCCACGTACTGAACACATTTATCAACACATTCTTCCACTGAAACACAATCTTTCTCAAAAAGAATGGAGTTTCTAAATTTCCACTTTCCCCAAGCAATAGTAAGAAAAGATGAGACTATAGACATATCAACTTCCGTGAGAGAATATACCAACACGTCAAAACAAGTAGCTGAAGATATCAAAGGAATAATATTACTGCATCGCAAATTCCATATCTGATTTACCTTTGCACAAAGACACAGAGCATGGATTTGATCTTCAACTTGTGCTTGACAACTTCCATACAAACTAGATGACAGTACTCCCTGCTGCATTACGTTTAATTTTGTTAGAAGACTGTTTTTACTAGCCCTCCAAGCAAAATTTTTAACCTTTGGTGGTAAAGACAGGTTCCATAACTTTTTCCAATAAGTAGAGGATCTTCTGGTCTGACCCCCTTCAATTTGGACAGAGTTTTAATGCATTCCCAACCCAAATGATAACCAGACTTCACTGTATACTGCCCACTTTTATTCTCACCCCACACCAACTTATGAACAGCCCAAGCATGCAATGGATTTTAAAACTGCTTCAGCCACTTGAGAGGGGGAAAACAGCTTGTATCAAACCAACTTTCCACTCTCGTGTATGTTCATCAATCAGTATATATATATATATTTTTATAAGTAAATGGTAGTATTAATAAGAATAGGCATAGCCCAAGTACACAAGATGATATACACGGGATAAGACCTATCTAGGTCGTAGTAGTGGAAACAAGAAAATCATGAAAGTTTAGGCCATTAAAATCTACAGCCGTAGCCCAAACAAATAAGGTACGGAAAAATAAAACTCTAAGCTCCTCTAGTGCCTGCTCTTTATCTTCAAATGTCCGCTCATTACGTTCTCACCAAATGCACCACATAATGCATATATTAACAATTGCATCCAATGGTAACAAATTTGAAGATTGAAAATCCAGAAAATTTACCCTTTCTGGAACCCACCTCTTAGTCCACACTTTAATATTCTCTCCACTTCCAATGCGCTAGTGACATCCTTGTTTGAGTATGTTTTTTGCTGAACACAAGCTTTTCCATACATAAGAAGAATTCTCCTTAATTTCTGATTGTAGGAAAGAAGTGGTGATACCCCATATGATAAGGATAAGAGTAAGTGGTGTATGAGATCCCATATTGCTTGGGAATGAGAAGTTCTTGCTCTTTATAAGGTTCCAATGGGCCTCCAATTATATCATTGACTAGTCCTTTTGGAATATAGGCCATGTGGTTTGGGCCTTCCATTAGGGTATTACAAATGGTATCAGAGCCTATCACAACTAGAAATGTGAGACTTGAGCCGTGCCACCTACAACAGACAAGTACGACGAGGATGTCAGGAATTTAAAGGGGGTAGATTGTGATACCCCATATGATAAGGATAAGGATAGGTGGTGTATGGAATCCCACATTGTTTGGGAATAAGAAGTTCTTGCTCTTTATAATGTTTCAATGGGGCTCTAACTATATCATTGACTAGTCATTTTGGATTATAGGTTATGTGGTTTAAGCCTTCCATTAGGACATTGCAGAAGGAGTAGGATAATACTTGGCTTTAAAGACTTTTGACAATAGAGAATCGGGATTAGTCATTAGTCTCCAGCCTTGTTTTGCAAGAAGAGCAAGATTAAAGATCTCCAAATCTCGAAAGCCCAATCCTCCCTTCCATTTAGAGCACACAATCTTTTCCAACTAATCCAATGCATCTTACATTCAGATTCTCTTTGACCCCACCAAAATCATGCAAACATTGATTGTAGCTCTTGACAGAACAACTTTGGCAATTTAAAACAACTCATTGTGAAAGTAGGGAGGGCTTGAGCCAATGCTTTAATCAAAACTTCCCTACCAGCCTGCAATAAAAGTTTTTCTTTCCATCCTTTAAGTTTATTCCAAATGCGAGATTTCAGCTCTTGAAATGTTACCATTTTAGAACACCCCACAAAAGATGGTAAACCCAGATAACGATCATGAGCTTGAATAGATGTAACCTGCTAAATATCCTTGATCACTTGGGCTTCATCCATGTCAACATTCCCACTAAGTAATAACTCAGTCTTGTCCATATTTAATTGCTGTCCAGAAGCAGCCTTATAAATCTGTAATAACTGCATCAGATTCTCATTTTCAGTAACATTTGCTTTGTAAAACAATAAACTATCATTCCCAAAAAATAAATGAATGATCACTGGTGCTCCATTATAGACCTTTATCCCCGAAATCTTTCTTCTAGTAACAGCATCTTTTGGAAGAGCAGATAAGCCTTTTGTGCATAAAACAAATAAATAGGGTGACAGTGAATCTCCTTGCCTTAGTCCTCTAGTAGGAACAAAGGATGAAGAAGGCACCCCATTGATTAAAACCTTGTAAGACACCGAAGGAATCATTTCTACCCACTTTGGATCAAACCCCAGCTTGAGTAAAACTTGTTTCAGATATGTCTACTCCACCCTATCATAAGCCTTACTCATGTCCAATTTAACTGACATCACTCCATTTTTCCCCCTCCTTCTTCGTTTTATAGAATGGACCACCTCATAAGCAATGAGAATATTACTAGTAATAATTCTCCCTGGAATAAATGCACTTTGAATAGAGGAAAGAATGTGTAGTAATAGAAGTTTCAGCCTATTTGCAATCATCTTGGCAATTATCTTATAAGCCACATTACATAAACTAATAGGCCGAAACTCTTTGAGTTTTTCAGGTTTTGTTTTCTTCAGGATAAGCACAAGAGAAGTTTCATTCAACTCCATGGGTATCACACCATTATGTTGAATAGACAAAACTGTTTTACTAACCTTTTCCCCAACTATGTGCCAATATTTCTGGAAAAATATAGGTGACATCCCATTCGGGCCCAGAGCTTTCATAGGTTGCATTGAGAATAATGCTTCTTTAACTTCCCCCATTGTATATGGCTGTAGTAGTACTTGGTTCATCTGAGTAGTTACTTTTGCATGCAGAACCTTCATCACAGGATCCATCAAACACGGATAAGCAATAGAAAATAAATCAGCAAAATAAGAGACTATTACCCTACCCAATTCCTTCCCCTCCCTCCAAATACCCATATCATCTCTTAGTTTTGAGATATAATTTTTCCTCTTTCGCTGAGAAGCTTTTTGATGAAAATATTTTGTATTTTGATCACCCTCATGTAACCATAAAGCCCTGGATCCTCTGCTTCCACATCGTTTCTTCTTGTTCCAATAACAGATTAATCTCATACCATAAACTCTTTACATCTGAAATACGGGAAGGATCAGCAGCTATTCTGTTCAACTCAGCCATTTTCTCCACCAATTGCTTCTGAATATGACCAAAATTTCAATATTCCATGATTGTAAGTGGAGGCTACACAACTCAATAGACTCTTTCAAACTTTCCACTTGTCACACATTAGTACTTTTTTCCCTTGAAGCATAAATAATTTCTTCACATCCCACTGCCCCGATCCACATTGATTCAAATCTGAAAGGCTTTCTACCCTTCCTTGACACACCAATAGATCCACTTGTGATCAAGTAACAAACAAGTGTGATCTGAATGTGCCGTATAAAGGCTACTCACTTTCATTGAAGGATACAATTGTAACCATCCCGGATTAGTCAGAAATCTGTCTAACTTTTCTTGAATATTAGCATCTCCTTCCCTCAAATTGGACCATGTGAACAAACTTCCCTCAGTTGATAAATTTTTAAATCGACAGTAATCCAAAGTCTCCCGTAAATCACACATCTGCCACTCACTTCTTCTACCTCCCCTTTTTTCTTCATTTGAAATCACCTCATTAAAATCACCAAAACAGAGCCATGGGCAATCAACAGATATTGAGATAAATTTCATTAAGGCCCAAATTTCCTTTCTATGCCCAACCTCAGGATAACCATAGAGAGCAGTGAGCCTCCACTTTGTATTTAAATTTATGTCCACCACCCATGCATCAAAGTGATTTTTTTAATAAGAAATTATATCCAGACTGGTATTTTTCTTCCAATACAAGACTACTCCACCACTTCGTCCTTCACTACCAACAGCCAGACAACCATAAAAATTCAAAGTGTATTTTATAATTTCCATCTTTCTAGCAGTAGATTTTGTCTCCATAATAAATACTACATTGGGATCTTCTTTTCGTAATAGATCATGAAGGACTCAAACTCCCCGTGGGTTCCCACAGCAGTTCCAACCAATGATTTTCATGGTGACCAGCGGGGCTGAATTTCAGCCTCCGCCGATAACACCTGAACTTCCACCAATTTATCATCATCCAAAACACGGGATCTCTTCGATTCATTAACAGCAGTAAATTCAACCTTATCAACCTGAGCTTTAACACGTTTTGAGGGAAGAAAAAATTTCTGCTTACCTGGTTGCTTCACTGAGTGTTGAAAAAATTTCCTTTGTCCCTGACCACAAACAGACCCACCAAAATACTTCTTTTTGCCAATCGCTTCATCCTTCACCAGTTCACCATGTAAACCTGGGATTTGGAGGATGTCGGTTTTGCAAGTGGGAGACACACCTGTTTTGATTGAATCTGAGCCCTCACCTCCAACTGTGCGAAGAGTCACAATTGGCCCATTAAGTAACTTATTGTTCTTCAGCCCATCAGCAGCCCAATCCATTATCTCAGTTATCTGTTTATGATAATTTCAGAGGGCCCACTTCCCTTCATACTTGGCATCTGACCATAACTACCTTCTTCAATCGTCACTAACTTCTTCCCCACCGAAATTGCCTTCGCAGTAGTGATGGATGGCGCACCACCATCATCCTTCAACTTTGCATTGCACGATTCATGGCGGACACTGTGACCATCACAGACGGAACACCCGACTGAGAAGAAAATCCAGACTCCATGCGAATTCTGTTCCTCAGCAAACCATCCTCTGCTCGTAGCCATGAACCGAAAGGGAAACCATGTTCTTCATACTGAGATCAATTCTTCAACAACAAATCACAATCACGATCTATGTGCCCCAAAATACCACAACAATAGCAATAATTTGGCAACTGCTCATATTTAAAAGAAACCCAAACCGATTCTGCTGAAGATTGTGTACTTAATTGCTTAAATCGGGGCAGAGGCTTTCTAATATCCATTTTCACTCTTCCTCGAAAATTCTCCCCAGACCAATAGATTTTCTGCAAATCAATATCTTCCACTTCACCATTTGAACTGCCAATCATTCTGACCACCATTGCATTCATACAGACTTACAGTTAAGAAGGGAGATCATGAATTCTTACCCAAAACGAAGCACAATTCAGACGAATTTGTGAGACTTGACAATCCCCATCATAGTCTTGCATCAGTACAAGACACTTATCAAAAAACCATGGCCCATTACGAAAAACAAGAAATAACTACCATTATTGTGTAATAGGAAAGATTGCTAATCTAGATCAGTGTTTTTGTCTAATCTTGCATAAAAGGCTTCAAAATTTTTCCCTTTGCTAAAAGTTTTCTTTATATTGCGTCTGCAAGTTTTGTTTTGCTTTAGATCCTTTGAAGTGTTAATTTTTTCACATGCCACCATACGCATCAACATACCCTATACAAACAATATGCTTTTGCAGTTAATTTGGTGGCTAGTTGAATTTGGGGAACCACTGTCATGGTAAATATTTATTTGCATGCATTGATGGGACATGATGTGGAGTCCATCCTAAACCAGCAGTAAGGTTGAGAGTTGTAACAGGATGACAGCTGTCAGCCAGTATGGAATTCGGTCACATTATATGAATGGATCTTTTTGGTTGAAACATGACTGATACAGCCAACCCCAAATTTAATTGGGCTTATCAGTTGTGTTCTAGAGTTATATATTGAGCCTATATACTTTATTTATAGGGCTTAGAGTTCTTTAGATGCTCTAGCCTGATGCCCAAGGGAGACAGACTTTTTGCTTGATAGAAAATGGAGCATGAATTTGGGTTGGCAACTCTTGAAATACAAAACACGAAAAAGTCCATTACTTCTGAGGGGACCACTGTAGTACTAAACACATCCTGTCAGGTACAGTAGGGTTAAATGACTAGGCAAGCAACAGTAATATAATTTTTTTTATTGGTCAAAGTAAGAACACCAGTATAATCTTTTAGGAGGTGTCATTTGATTTAATTCAAAATACATGATTTTTTGATGATGTGGAACACCGAGGCAGGGCGAGGCAGGGCTCACAATACAAAATAGGAGTTTTATAATTCTTTGATGACTTTCTCAGTTCCAAAAGCCTAAATGGAAAAAATGTTTTTGAAATCATTATCCCTTGCTTCGTCTTTTCTCTGTGATTATCAGTGCTGTATTTTTTGGCTGAGTGAATGATCGTATTTCTCTTTTAGTTTGTAGTGAAAGCTATCTTTGTCCTCGATTAATGTCTGATTATGGTCCAATTTATTTGTTTTGGAGTTTAGATGGATGAAGTGCTATCATCTGTTGCTGAGACACTTAAGAACTTTGCTGTAATCTATCTTGTGGACATCACCGAGGTGCCTGATTTCAACACAATGTACGAGCTCTATGACCCATCCACAGTTATGTTCTTCTTCCGAAACAAGCACATCATGATTGACCTTGGCACTGGAAACAACAACAAGATTAACTGGGCTATGAAGGACAAGCAAGAGTTCATCGACATTGTGGAGACGGTGTATCGTGGTGCAAGGAAGGGTCGTGGTTTGGTTATTGCACCAAAGGACTACTCCACCAAGTACCGCTACTAAGTCCACATGCAAGTTGGAGTTGATTTGAAGTTTATAAGATCATATGTCGAAACCTTGCTGCATATGCATTATGTAGAAATAGCTGAAGTAATTTGAAAACTTGTTGCTTTGAACTTGAATGCGAAGAAGTCAATTATCAACTTTCTGTACTTGACAGGACTCCTGGTCATGTACCAAGGAAGTGCTCTTTAAATGAAATTAACTACTACCAGCCCTAGCTAGCATTTAATATCTAAAATCAATGCTGTTCGTATATGAGTTTGAGCAGCATGTCTGAACGGAATATCAAGTCAACTAGAGGTTCTAAACTAAGATTGACCAGTGGGCGTTAATTCCAGCGCTCTCATTGCTATGAGCTTATGTAAGTAGGCATTACACGAATTACTGAGCATCTCTCGAATCGTATCATGTTAACCAGTATGCAATGTGCTAACGATGGTTGCGCAGAAGTACCTGCCTTTGTCTACAAATTTAGCTTAGAAGCTGATCATCCTGCTTGGACGGGTAGGATAGGACTCATAGGAGGATGTTCAACAAAGAGTTTTGGCCCTAGATCAATCACTAAACCTTTCTAATTTGAGGTCTTTTGAACCCAAGAAACTCTGAAGTACCACCGCTGTCAATGAAGTCCGGAGAAGCAATGTCAATAAATCAGCGGCCTTCCAACTCTGCTACAAGATCCCAAAAAAAAAAAAAAAATTGTCAAACAGGCCTGGGCTTTAGGAATATAAAATGTTTTGGTTAAATAGGGATTAATGTCTGTTCACAAATATTTCAAACTATCTCATTTTATCTTAACTTTTAAATACCATTCAAATATAAACATTTTTAATTTTTACATTTTTAATTTTTTCATCTAATCATTACCTAATCATTATAACTTTTTCAAATTTTCAAATAAAACATAAAAAATAATTCAACTTTTTCGAATCTCAAACAAAAATAATATCAAAAGATTATATTCTAACCCTCTTTTAACTTTTTAAATTTTTATTCAACTTTTTTACTCATTTTCCAAAACTTCATAAAAATCTTAACTCAATCCATTTCACTACCATTTACAAATTATCTTATTACTATTCACATATCTCTTATATAATATCATGTTTAATCATACCCTAATTTTAAACGTCTCAATGTTTCCATTTACCATATCCAAGTTAAACAACGGCAAAAAAAATATAATGAACTTAAGCCTCAATTGGAACTACATGAACAATTAAAGAGAAGAAATCTTATGGGTGTGAAAAACTTAGGATAACCTGGTTAACAAGGAGTCATGTGAGCACATAATTCTTTTATTTATGGACCATCATTCGTAGGGGTGCTATCCTCATGGTATGGGTGGGGGTACCTTCCTGCATCCGTCCCTTGGCATGGGCAATGGGAGGTTTTGTCCTCGGACTCTAGCTCCACACCACTGGGTGCAGGGTGGCCTATTCGCATTCTGGGGGGTGGATTGGCCCCCTATGCCATCCTTCTATCCCACCTTGCTCACCCATGGCGCCAAAAACTGAAAAACATTTTAAAAAAAAATCCAAAACAACAACAAATCCATAAAATCACAATCCATCCACAAATCCATAGATCCATTCACAACAAATAGGAAAAATAAAAAATAAAACAACCAAAACAAGTTATAACAACAAATTTGACTCTGAGTAAACCACGGCCACGAATGGCCATGGATCTCTTTGCAAACCATGACCACACTTCAAGAAGGATGAATTCAATTACTTATGAGACATGAGTTTAAAGTCAAATTACTAACTCAAAATAAACAATCATTCGATAGATATAGTCAAACCCAGTACTAAGCAATCTATTGCATAAGTAGCAAGATAAATTATAATGTAACAACCCAACCCACTATTTATTAGGGATGAAATATGGATAAATTATTGAGTCTAAACTAGGTTTAATGAGCTTTTTTGGAATAGCCACGGACTATTAGTTTATTGAGGTTATTGGATTTTAATGGGCCAATATTTATGGAAGCCCAAATTAGGTTAATCGGGTAAAGAACCAGGAGCCCATAAATTATTGTGATGGATGATGAGATTTTATTTGGCTCAATAATTGGACAAAATCCCATTTGATATTTTACTGATCAAGTAGATCCTATTTAATTAGTAATGGCTCAAGAATTTTATTTAAAATCCAAAAATGTTATTTGCTAAGTTGGGCCTATTTTGAACCCAATACTCAAAGCCCACAAGTTAAGCCCAAAATTGCACTACCTCAGACCTGTATAGACTATATATTTTCCCTTCCAGGCACATTAGTTCTTCCTCCTCTTTCTTTTCCTAGGATTTCCAGCTACCCATATATCCCTCTCATGCGTGTAGAAATCCTCCCTAAACTAGGTTTGCCGCACACCCTAAATTCATTTTGGAAACTACCATTAGCAAGTCATAGCATCTTCCCACGTCAAACTAGATCAACCAACGGCCATATGATACCCAAATTTACGTGTATTTTAATTAAATAATTATTTTATTTATTAAGATTATGGGCTTCTTCATTTTAAATTTTATATGAATTACGTGGTATTATTTTATAATTTTTAATTGAAAATTTTAATTCAACGTGTTTTATTATTATTAATTATTGTTCATTATTTAAAATGTTTTTTGTTTTAAATTATTTATTGTTGGATTTTGGAATTTTATTTTACTTAGTCGTTGTATTTAAATAATTTTTATTTAAATTATCATTTTGAAATCCTTTTTGTTAGATCAATTTTGAGACCAAAAAAAAAAAATTAGATCTTATTTTTTTCATTTTCATTTTCTTTTCCCTTTTTCTTTTTTCTTCTTGTTCTTTTTCTTTCTTCTTTTTTTACTCCTCTGCTTCCTGCGCGCTACCCCCTTCTCTCCTCTCACCTTGCGTCTCTCTCTCTCTCTCTCTCTCTCTCTCTCTCTCTCTCTCCTCTAGTGCGCCACCTTTTGTGGTTTTCTAGCCGCTGCACCACCACCAACAACCTCCTCCCTCACCGGCGATGTCCCCCTAATCTCTCCATGCCACCTTGTGCCATTGTTCTCCTCCACGCACGGTTTCAATCTGCAGCTTCCTTGAGCTCGCGCTCTGCTCTGCCTTCACCATTGGCTACCATTTTTTCACCACATCACCTGTGACCCCCAACTACCTAATCCACCCATCCTCAATCCCGATCCACCACCTTTGAAGTCCCTCCATCTCCACTTTTGATTTGATCATTTTGGCCTCCAACCGCCGCCCACACTACCACCCACAGCCAACAACCACCACCATCTGCTTCACCAACATCCCTAAGCTCTTCTATAGCTAGCTCAAGTCTTCGTTTGTTCATATTCAAAATTTGGCATTTTTGAACCGCAACTTTGTTTCAAAAAAATATTGTTCTGTCGTTGCGCCGCTACCTTTAGCACCTCATTGATCCTCCAAAAATTATATTTTATTACTGTAAGTAATTTTTCAAAGAACTTTTGAGATTCAAATATATTTTTGTAATAACAAATTTTCTGCAGTCTGGTTGGTTATGTCGGGCCTTGTTTCCAAAGAGTATGGAGGTTGGGTTGGATAGAAGGATGTGTTGGTTTGTTGAATTGAATTGTTCTTGGTGTTTTTATGTCGTGTTTGGTGTCATGATATTTATTGCATTATTACATGTGTGTTCATGTATTGTAAAGGAAAACTGGGTTTTCTTATGAGAATGATTTTTTGGTGCGTGCATATTACAACCCCAAGTCAATATGGGGTATTATCTTGATGAAGATCATCTGGTCACTCAGGAGCATAATATACTGAGTGATGTCCCCTATGTTATCGCTATGCGACAACGAGATCGAATGAGATGGTAACGTTCTTGTGCCAATTCTATGGCAGCTCTTGTTAGCGGGAGTTAGAGGATACTTGGCCATGAATGCATTGTGCTCGAAACTGGGAATCGCTAGTTATGAAATCATACGTACAGTGGTTACCTGTGGTGTGACGAAGGGAGATAGGGTGTGCGGATGGTCTTTATGGGAGATCATAGTGCATACAGTATAAACGGATATTTGGACAATTTTTTAGAAAAATGGCAGTTTTTGATAAATGAATATGTGGACCATTTTTTGAGAAAATGATAGTTTTATACTTGGGCTATTTTCTAGAAAAAATAGCGGCTCGTTATTTTAATGGATTGATTTTGGGCCAAATGGGATTTTGGCGTGTATTGGAAAATAATCATTTATGGAAAAATGATGGTTTTGAGTTCATGCATATTTCAGCATGTGCATACATACATATTGGTTGTTTAAATGTGTTTTTATCTCGTAGGTTGTTTAGTTGGTTACTTATTGAGATTCACAATTCTACGTGATATTTGAACCCTACGGTTTCGTTTTATGAAATCGAAAATTTTGATGCAGATGAGGACGTTGAGTTTGAGGGATTGGCTCTACCAGAGGAGTGACCTAGGGTCCCTTTTCGTGTTTTGGGATTTATTTCCCACTTTTATTATGTATTTCGGATTTGTATTATATTTTTATCGAATTGCTATATAACTTTTGAAGGCATTTTTATTTTGAAAAATATATATTTAAAAATTTTAGTACTTAGTTAACTAACTTTTAATTATCTGTTGTAACTTTTGTTATACACTTTTTGCATGTTGTACACATTTGGAACACTTATCGTTGGGATGTGTGACCCGTGTTGTCAGCATCCCGATATCACGATTCTTGCATTTCTATACGTGGGAGTCAGGGTATCATAGACCACCACCCATTCAACTTCTCAATCCCTTCCCCATTGCCCAACAGCCAATACAAAACCTCCTGTCAAGCCCCACATTGCTGTCATCTTTACCAAAGCAGTCTCTCGGCCATCGTACTCCTCACAGCAACAACCCTTAGCCTTTGTTGTACCAAGCTACAAGTTATCCTCCTTGGCTCACGTGAATCCCACAGCGTTGTATGCTTCTCCAAGTTAAGAAACCAAGCAGACCACCACCACCGGAGCCCCTATTTTTCCCTTCTGCAAGCAGGAACAAAACCACCATAGGAAGCCCATGTTGTGACACTGTGAACCACAAAAACCAGCCCTACACGAAACCGTCGAAACCATCGAAAATCAATAGAGTAACCCTCATGACTAGCCTAGCCTCTATTTTTGCTCCTTAAAATAGAGCAAGCAAGTGAGCTTTCCCACACCCTTGGTTTTAGCCACCAACAACTATTTAGCCACATCCCACCCATGACCACCCTCCACCACCATACTAGACAACTTGAATCCTTCCAAGCAAGGCAGCACCATCCTAAAACACACGATGAAAATATCACTCTCTCTCCTTCTCTCCTATTATTTCCTTAGCCACAACCACAACCTTTAGACCACTGTAAGCCATAGATATCCCTCACAGCAAGCTAAGCCATATATGTTATTCAAGACCTTTAAGCCAAAATACTTATATGCCCCATTCCTTTGGTCATGGATGGTTAAGTAAATATGTGTGAGTTATGGGAGTGCAAATTCAGGTCATGCAGTAAGTGTTACGGCCTAGAATAATTGGGCTATGAGTTACACATACCATGTTAAATGGGCTTAGACTTATATTTTATGGATTTAGTGGGGAATATCGATTCATGAGAGTTCAAGTTCGCAAAAAAGTTAGACTATTTTTAAGGTAATTGACGGAATGCCAGAAATTAAAGTTTGACACATGAACACTAGATTTATGACTTTAATGTCAATATTAAAGAGTTAATATGATTTTAGGTTTTAATTGCTTGATTATATGGAGAAATTTGGTGAAAATCAAAATATTTTGGGAGTGAAGATATTTTAGGATTTCGAGGATTTTAGGCTTTAGGAAAATATAAATTATTTCAATATCTCAAGTTTAATTACGAAGTACTAGAAATTTATGTAGGCCACGTGTATTTTAGAGGTAATTAGTTGTGCGCCAGAAACATTAGATTAGCGTTACAAGATAAGTAACATGATCATACCCCCTTACACATATGTAGGGTAAACAACATATCCTTTATAAAAATATTATAAATGTATGTCCTCTATTAGAAACTCCTTTTTATGTAACCAAGTCATGAAAGAAATGACTATTGTAACATGCCGTGGAACTTGAGGTCCTTCTCCACGTGAGCTCCTAGTGCATGGACGTGCCCTCTGCCATGCACTGATGTCACATGAATGAGGGACGGCAGGAAGGGTATTGTCATTGTCCTGGTGCAGTGCAGTGGATGGGGGGCTTGCCCTTGATGAGAGGGCGTAGGGGACATTGCGGCTAGGAACATTTATCGGCTGAATGGCTATGGGAGGATTCTAGATGTCTTGTGAGCTGGTCAGGTCCGCAAGGTCATGACTGTCGAGGTATTCTTGTGTGTGCCAAGGTTGCCAGTGTCCCTATGCCACCATTGGTGAGCTGAATACTATCCTCTTGCATTATGCAGCCGACTACCTTCTTCCACACCAACCCCTCCATGTGTATCTCAAGGTCAAGCTCACTGGCAATTTCTGAATCAAGGAATGCCATGACGGTAGCAGAAAACATTGACGATCTGAATAGTTGTTGCAGGTGGCATTGTTCAGCCATGGGCGAGTTCCATGTTCGTGTGTACTAGGAAGGATTGGCCAACATCCATCAACGTGGTGACACTCTAATGGTGAGCACTCGTGCCAAGCCACCCAATGAACCTCTTGCTCGTGTTTTGGTGTGCCCTCTACAGTGAGATCGATGAGAAAGGTCCCATCGGCACTTTCTATCTCATCCAGGTGTTTTGTCATGGCAGGCAAAGACTTGCTCGCAATTGGCTTGTTTCCCATCACCAAGTTTTTGACGAGGAGCTTTCGTGGCGAGGAACTTTTGTGCTCTTGCCCATAGTGTTCTCCAACTTTGTTTAAGCCCCCCGACTGAAGGAATGACTGCCAACGATCTCTATCTCCTACCATGGTGAGATATTATGTGCCCATACCGCCACTTGAGTAAAAATATTTTATTAGATTTTGAAAAATATGAGAAAATTAAATTAAAATATTGTTTGAATATAATTTTTTAATATTAATTTTATTTTGAAGCATGTAAAAATTGTATTAATTTTTGCATTTTGTAGAAGTTATTTTGATTTTTGCATTTGAATAATACTTAGTAAAAATATTAGTAAATTTGAAATTAAAAATTGTATTGTGCTTTGAGTGACGTTTGAAAATGAAATTATAAGAAATCTTGAGAATGCAATTTCCAAAGATGTCCAAACATCTCAAGGCTTGTGGGTTCAAACAAGAAGCAGAAGAAGAAGAAGAAGAAGAAGACAGGCGCGGAAATTTTCATGGTTGTTTCTGGATTCTTTCATGGCTCCTTCAAAAATGCTGTGGGAAAGGTGCAGTGGTCATATCTGCCTTTGCTTCTAATAGCTTTAGTTCCAGAGTCGCTAAAATATCCACCCATGACCCAGCCATTACAAAAAAGGCAATAGATTCGAGTGAAAATGACTAAACAAACAATTGATTCGATATCAGAGAAATGGGAACCATGTTTTATGTTCGAGAAGACAACGTTATACTAACAAAACTATATTGTTCCAACTGAAGAGACATACATGGTCTCTCACATTGAATACAATCCCAAATAATATCGTTCATGATGATTTAACGATATGAGAACTGCATCAACAAAGAAGCATTATAAGGTCACATTTGCAAGATCCGTCTCTTGCATCTTTTCAATCTAGACTAGACTTGCAAAATATTGATCTCTGGCAAACATAAAGCACCCTACGTACAAAAATACTAATGCTCACACAATTTGTATAAAATTAATTAAATAAAATGTCTTCCAAGGTATAAAAATCAAAAGAAGCCACACTCCATAACCATGTTGAAAAACGCTAGAACCCCAATGGCCACCAATGATCTTCTTCTTCTTCTCCTTCTTCTTCTTCTTTTTTTATAATGTTGGGAAACCTCTCCAAGGCAGGGCCTTTCGGACCCACACCTACAAAGTAAATCCCGGTCCTGTGCACTGCCACCAATGATCCTACTTGATAGTACTAACAAAGAATATGATATTAACTTTCACACAGCCCAATGCTGTTCCCACTCCCTATCCTTGACATGCAAAATATTCATCTCGGAAGCTCTTGTTTTTACTAGATGTGATATTTTAGTACAAGAAGTCCAGCAAAGCAAGCAACAAAAATTTTTCAAGCCATCCACAATATCCTAACTGTAATAACCTATGTAGAGCTTCCTAACCCAATCTGAATAGTTATTCCTAATAGAAGGCAAACCAAGTTAAACTGCTTCAACAACGCATCCTAGATTTCCACCCACCAAAACATAAAAAAATAATAAACTAAATGTTCATTTCACTGCCATGTGCAAACTTCTGCTGCTTCAAGTCAGCAACTACATTAGATATGTGACAACTTTTTGAGAGCTTCACGTGAGTGCTCTCCAGAAGCTTGGTTTTTTTGCCTCAAATAAACCTCAACATTAATTTCTGAAAACCCATCCATGTACACAGATCATTCAATGTTTTGTTCGAACTTGGTTCTCTTGTCAAATATCCAGCAAACTTATAAAGGTATTATGATTTCTTTAGTCATTAAACTCTGAACCCCATCAGAGCAAGATACCACTATGAATTGTTCATAAAATGCCAGACATGCTTAACATTACATATTACCTACCTAATCCTAGATGTAACTTCACTCTTCTTTATTACTTAAGGGCTAAAAATAGTCTCATGTATCCAATGTCCTTCCTCAGGTAGCTAGTCTTGACCTTCATGAAAGTCCATAAGTTGATTCCCACAGCTTTCTTTCATTAGTCTTGTTGCAGCAAAACATCTAAAGTACAATCACAACATTCAACAACAACATACAAAACTGAAAACTAAGATGATTAAGGACCCTTGACGGCCATCCATATCTTACAGGTAAGCATCCACATCCCCAACTGCTTGCAATCTCATGAAGTAAACCATGAAACATACTAAACAAATCAGGACCATAATAAAATCTAAGTGCACTAAGCACACAAGTCAAAAAGATCACTTTACACCATTGTTTTTATATTTGCACCAAGTGTCCGAGAACAAAGTCCTAACTACTCCCAGGGATGGCACAAGCTTTCAGCAATGAATTTTCCGCAAGTGCACCTCAGGCAATTCAAGGGGAAGTTCCCCTGGTCCAATGGCACCTATAAATTATTTGCACTCAAGAGGATTTGAACCTTAGACCTAGAGGGAGCATATCACCGAGACCAAGGCTTAGATCATCTAACACCATGAAAACCAATTCCTAATTCATATATTAAAACTCATGAATTAACAAGGGTATGAAACAATCAAAGATAATAGTTAATGCGCTACCAAAATGAAAAATTACTCTTCAATCAAATTTAAACATACTAGTTCCTACCACATCAAATTTGAACCACAGACACACTGACACACAGATCCTATTCACTCGATCTAGACAAATAATGCCTTGTTTGGTCACGTCAAGCAATCCGTAACTACGCACCTAAATACTGAAAAATCATATTCACAAAATCAGGTGAAAAGTTTCAAACGCCCAGATAAATAAAAATATAGTCTGCAATAACAATAATCCCAAGACATATTTCAGTCAAATTTACAGAATATAAAAAGTATTATGCATCATACACATCACATTCTCATAATAAGAGTCATAAACAACCTCATCGTTGTCTGATTGTTTAACCTCTAGCCTTGAGCTCGGCGAGGCGCCTGGAGAGGTCGTCCTCGTCGACCTTCTCAGTCTCCTTGGCCGGAACAGCGTGAGCGGCCGGCTGAGGTAGACCCACGGAGACCTCGAGGCCATAATCGTCGGCGACCTGCTGCATCAGGCTGTTGACCTCTCCCTCCGGCGTTGAGAGGGAGGTCGAGCCGGCCATGGCGCTTTCCATGAACTCGGCCTGGACCTCCATGTTGACAAACTGCTTCTCGAACTGGTCCATGGTCTCGGACATCTTCTGAAGGTTTCCAGTGGCGAGGGTAGATTCGAGAGATTTGACGATGTTTCCCATGGACTTGTTGATGGTGGTCATCTTTGCCTGGGTGTCGAGGCGAGCAACGACGGCGTCAAGGCGAGAGGAGAGGCGGAGATAATTCATCTGCTCAGTGCGCTTCCGGATGGCGTTCTCAGCGTAGATTCTGGCGCCGTCGACGTTGCCTTTCTCCATGGCCTTCTTGATTTTGAGCTTCTCAGATTTCTCCTCCTTCTCGCACTTCCTGGCTTGGCGTTGGAGAGATTTGGCAGTGAATTTAAGTTCCATGATCTGATTCAAGAGCTTCTCAGTATTTCCCATGGTCGGTCGGAAGACGATCTGAACAACCTGGATTCAAATTTCGATTTCTCCGATTCTAGGGTTTCAGAGACAAAGCGGGATGGAGTATGAACTTGGCCACCGATTTTAGATTTTTAGAACCATTAATAATTCATCAACAAACCTTTTTTACTTAGCAAGTGGGTCCCATATGACCGCGTATAGCCGTCGGTGGGTCGCATTCAAATTTAAAGTTTTTCCGAGAGAAACTTCTACCCAACCTTCCGTTAAAGGCTATAGGGCAGAGTTTTTTGTCCGCAAAAATATTAAAGTTAATATAAATTCGATTGGATTTGAAAAATATCTCTTATTTTATTTTATTATTATAATATTTTAAATTTTTACTTAAAATATAATAATTAATTTAATTTTTTAAAATTTTAATTATCTCTATTTAAATTTTAAAATAATAATGATATTAAAAAATAATATTTTATTTAACATTTATTTTTTATTTAAAATTATCTCATTTCATCTTAAAATATAAACCAACGATAAATATAATAAATATTGATTAACTCACTTTTTTTTATTTAAATTCTAAAAATACCTTATATAGTAAGATCTTCTAGCATCTCTGCTATTATGTTTTTATCATATTCAATCACTTTAGATTATTCATCTGGATTATGATAAATAAGATATTTAAAATGAAGAGTAATTACTCATAATATAAATACAGTTTAAATACTAAGATACTTTCTCTTATTTCTTGATTTAGAGTGTTTATATAATGTAATTCTAAAATATTATACTATTCAGATGTGTATAATTTAAGAAAAATACTATGAATTATCATTTTAACGATAATCATTTCATCATATGTTGATGTGTGTTATTAATTTATTAGTAAATAAATAATAAAAATTTAATAATAGTTTTCCAATAATTTGATACCCATCGGTGAATAACGGAGGAGTTAAGATGTTGAATAACATTTCTCTGCAACGGGATTTGTTGGGTAAAAGCCGATGAAAGGTCGTGACATGATCAAAGTAGCAAGCGCGTGAAGCTAACATGAAGCAAGGGCAGGAATCTTGTGTAACGTTTTGAGCATTGAATCCTCTGCAAGTCCTTTGTGAAACTATTTGGACTTCAATTACGCGTGTGGTCTCGTGATTTATTATTAAGACCACACTTGTTATCTTCATTGTCAATTACCTACCTTTTAAGTTTTTCATGAGTTATAACTTAGTAAGATTTTCTCAGAATCTCACCTGTGGTATGAAGTCCTACTAAGGTTTCGCTCTTCAAATCCGTAGGTTTGGATATAGATGTAGGAAATGAGGAAGATTACGAGCAAGAAGACCCAATGTAGCTAAAGAGTAGTACTTGGGATTGTCCTCGTTTTGAGCTATTGTTTTATGTATTAATCATGTTTATTATTTCTAGCGAATTAATGAATAATTTATGGTATGTATCGCCCTCACTATTGTGGAGCTGTAACTTACAAATAAGAGTGGAACCGGCCTGGTTCAGTCTAATTTTGGACAAATTTTGGAACCGAACTGATATATATTGATTTTGAAAGTTTAAGAACTAATATGAATCGGTTTGTCACTAAAATCGAACTTTCAGCTTTTTCAATTTCGGTCCAATCCAGTCCATTCTAGTTTTTTCGATTTACCATTTACACATGTGGCACTACATAAGTTGAAACTTGAGAGCTGGTTCCTCTAATGGTTGTTCTCCTCAAAGGAACTTCGTTTTTTTTTTTTTTTTTTCTTCACAAGTATTCTCATAGTGTCTAACTTATTAGTAAGATTAACTTATTATACTATACTTGTTTCTATACTAGTAAGTAGTGTTTAATTTATTTCTATACTAGACTTATACTATAGTATCTAATTTGATGTTATTATACTAGTGTCTAACTTATTTCTATACTTAATTATGTATGTTAGTGTCTAACTTAATATAGAACTATTTTATATATAATATAAAAGACTAATATATATATATATATATAACAGTTTGTTTTAGTTCAAACCGATTTTCAAAATATGAAAACCAGCACCGAATCGGTATTGGACCAATTTTGTTTCTTAAGAATCAGTATCGAACCGAACCAATTCAACCAATTTTTTGATTTTTTGTTCACACCCTTACTTTTAAATAGTTATGATTTTAAGTTTAATGCTCTAAAATCCATTTCCTTGATACTAATATTTTAATTATGACATATATCTCAAATCTTTCTACTGTGATTATTTTTAACACAAATGTGCTGAGTATATGAGCACATAATGTTCCAAAAAACATGAGGGGTGTAACCTGTGCAGTTTGCATCCCTATGTTATGGCCTTCTACCAAATCACAAGCAGTGGCCGATGGTGTCACAATATTCACACCATCAAAATAGGTGCAACAAAGACAGTTCTCCCGAATGGATACCACCATCTTTTGTGTCGTGCTCAAGCTTAACGGTTTCTCCATATTGTGCATCCCAATCCCAATAAATACACTTTCATGAATACACTATAATGGATACAAATTCATTCATGGATTCTTACTTCTCTAACTGACTTAATCATCAAAGATATCCCTCACTAGGATCATGCAAGATTGTTTCTTTATTTTGCATGTGGCTATTGTGAATGAGAAGCCACATCACTAAGAAATACTATATCCTCAAGAACCAAATAGAAGAGATGTGAAGAAATGATGAGCTAGAGTGCTTAGTCACCTAACACCAATAGCCTATAGGAGAGATAAGACCACAAAGAGAGAGGTTTCCAAGAGCCCAGAGGAAAAGTGTGACCCCAAGGAGTGATAAGAAACCATAGCCGACTTGGGAAGCAAAAGCCCCTAGGCTAATTAGAAATATAGCTGGTGGCTTTGCTTGCGGAGGAGCCTATTCTACCACAAGGAAAGCACATCCAATGGACGAGGTAAGAAGAAGTCTTCACGGTTGAGCAACCTTGGAGCTAGTGACATATCCTTTGTATACATCGATAGTGCCAATTGCGAGGACTTTTTATACCCTCATGATGATGCTTTGGTAGTCACACTGCTCGTCGCCAACTACACAATTGTAGGATCTTAATTGACAATGGGAGTTCCGTGAACATCTTGTCCTAGGACACCTTCAAGATTATGAGAATCAACGACAATATGTTGTGACTAGCACCCACACTATTGAAGGGTTTTGTAGGCAAGACAATACAACCTGTAGGCGACATTACTTTACCAATTGCCATAGGGACCAGGCCTTGCACCACCACCGACATGGCAAACTTTTTGGCAATAAGAAGCACCTCTTTATATAATGCCATTATCAAGTACCCAACATTGAACAAAATGAAAGCGGTCATGTCAACCTACCATATGAAGATGTAGTTCCCTACCAAAGTAGGAGTGGAGGAAGTTCAAGGTAAGCAAGTGCTAGCACGGTAATTATGTGTTCAATAGCTAAAGAGTGGAGGAGGAGAAGTTTGCACCACTGACACTGGAGGGGTGAACGGGAAGTCATATTCCACCGTTACCCATGCTCATTGATTGGATGATCGAGACTCAGGATGAGAAAGAGCTAAAATAGGGTGAAGCAAGTGAGCCTTTAAAGTCGATTGCCTTGCACTCTAAGCAGTCAAGAGCTATCATAAGGATAGAAACATGTATGATGCTGGACCTTAGGGAACAATTGACACAACTTTTGGTCGAGCATAAAGACATCTTTGCTTGGAGCCATGAAGACATGCCCAGGATAGACTGAGAAGTAATGGAACATCATCTCTCTGTAGACCCTGTGAAAAAGTTTCAGGGCCAAGAAGTGTGTAGCAATAGCGGGAAAAGTAGAATACCTACCTGAAGTTAGGTTCATAAAGGAGTCTTCCTATTCTGAAAGGATGTCAAATGTAGTGCTGGTGAAGAAAACAAATGGGAAGTGGCGCATGAGTGTGGACTTCATAGACATAAACAAGGCCTACATCAAAGGTAATTTTCTCTTATTGAGGGTAGATATGATAGTGGATTCAATGACAAGAAAAAAGATACTAAATTTCATTGATGCCTACTTGGGGTACAACTAGATCAAACTTTACTAGAAAGACTAGTAGAAGACATCTTTTCATAATGGGAAGGGACTCTACTACTATTGAGTTATGTCATTTAGCCTTAAGAATGTCGATGCGACATATCATTAGTTGGTGAACTCCATGTTTAAGAAACAAATTGGATGCAATATGGAGGTGTATGTGGATGGTTCATAAGGGAGTTTTACTATCCCAAATGGATGTCAAACGTGATGCTAGTAAAGAAAGCAAATGGAAAGTGGCGCATGTGTGTGGACTTCACAGACATAAATAAGGCCTACCCCAAGGATAGTTTTCTCTTGCTGAGGGTAGATCTAATAGTGGATTCAATGGTAGGAAAAAATATGTTAAGTTTCATTGATGCCTACTTGGGGTACAACTAGATCTAGTTTTGTGAGAAAGGTCAGGAGAAGATATCGTTCATCACGAGCAAGGGACTCTACTATTATCGAGTTATGTCATTCGGCCTTAAAAATATAGAGGCGACATACCATTAGCTGGTGAACTCTACATTTAAGAAACAAATCGGGTGCTATATGGAGCTGTATGTGGATGACCTGCTTATCAAAAGCATGGAGAGCAGCCATCACTTAGCGGATCTGAAAGAGGCCTTCGTTGTATGAAGATGGTACAACATGAAGCTCAACTCGACGAAGTATGTGTTCGGTGTAGAGTTGAAGAAATTCTTAGGTTTCATGGTGTCAAAGAGGGGAATCAAGGCCAACCTGGTGAAGTTCTAAGCAATAATAGAGATGTAGTCACCTGAAACCTGAATGATGTACAAAAGTAAGCTGGAAGAATAATGATGCCAAATAGGATTGTGTCAAAGTCGATTAACAAGTGCCTCCCATTCTTCTGTACTTAGGTAGGACGGCTCCTTCATATTGTGCATCCCAAACCCTATATTGGATATAGATTCATTCAGATATTCTTACTTCTCTCACTGACTTAACCATCAGAGATATCCCCAAATCATTTAAGGTTGTTTCTCTATTGCGTGGGAGGCTATCTTGGATGTGGAGGATACTGTAATGGTTTATTAACAAGAATCTTTAAAAAAATAATATAATAATTCTCTCAGATTTTATTTAAATTTGACAATGACCAATTTGACCTTTAAGCTAACTACACATAATATTTTAATACTTATCCCCTATAAGTTATTCCATTGTGAAGTTTTCAATGTTAAGAGAAGAGGTGCCTTATTTTGAATTCATAATGTTGTTGATGATCAAATGATTTTGAAAAATATCATTTATGATAAGATAAGATGACCAATTATGTTGTTGTGATCTTCTTTACCATATACTTATCATGTTACCGTGATTTACTCCTGTGTTACAAAGTCACGATCTTCTTGCTTATGTGAAGAACAAAGTCTCATGTTTGCCCACCACCCTTGTTGGTGACAATGATGAATTACATCCCAACCCAATTGCAATATTTTCACTGCATATTGACCAATTAATACTTAGGTGGCTCAATAGAAGTGTGTGCCAATTGTTATTTGATCATTTTTAAGTTTAACTTACAAAAAACTAATATTTAAATGGTTTAAAGTGAGGACAAAACTAATATTTTACAGCTTGGTGTGTTCAAGAGAATTTTCGTGCCCCTCTCCCAATTTTTTGCTCATAACTATCTTAAGGACTTTACCCCTTCGTCCAATCCCTTTTAATCGTTTTTATGATATATCATAATGTAGACTGTCAGAATGCAGTATTTTGATCAGAAGACATACAACCTCTTAATTACAAATTCACTCCACTGGTGAAGCAAAATAGAAATCCAAGAATATTCATAAATAAAATTGGAAAAAAAATGTATGTCAATCTAAGATTCATGATTGTGGAACTTGATGATGGTGTAGAATAAGAGGTAACAGATGATAATAAAATTAGATAACATCATTTATTGTAAACTTGTAACATATTTCATTTATAAATAATACTGTCGAGCTCCCAAATGCATTCATGGGAAGCCAGCTTCAGAAACTTTATAGAAGCAAACACGCTTTCTATAATGGAAAATAGAAGAAGCTAATATACCGTTAGTAATAGCCATACGAATAACAAAGAAGAAAAGTTAAAACTCAGCATCTGAAGCCATTATCTTCCCAATTCTATTTTGCAAACTCACAAATAATACAAATAATTATAGACCACATCTAAATGTTAAGAAAAAAATTATAAGTATGTTGGCTTTGGAGAAGTGCCAATTGATAGAAAAGTAATTAAAATTACACTTCAGTCCCACATTCCTCTTACTCCCAAAAAGAGCACATTTCAATTCTATTATTATGCTATATATATGTGTGTATATATATACACACACAGAGACATAGAGTGGGTCTTATCTGAGGTAAAAAAGAAAGATGAGTTAACTGAAGACAACAATTGAAATATAGAAGTGTGACAACATATGCAACATTAAGCTTTAGTCAAGATGATGGCGATTAAGAAGCCACAATATACATATTCTAGAACTGGTGTTAGTCTTTGTCCTTTCCCTTCAACTGGTGTCATGTTTATATAGAGATGAAACATGCATAGTCACGATTATGAATGTATTGCGTTTTTATGTTACACATCCACAAGTTTTTTTTTTTTCACAAGAAATAATTTAACTTCAAAATCAAATTTAACAAAAAAACACAATTTATGGTGCTTTTTAATAACAAACAATAATTACCTACAGTTTGGTTCCACAAACAGTCAAAGCATCATCGCCTAGAGTTGGCCCAAAATGCATCATGTCAATTCTCACATTTCTTTAGATATAAAAGCCCTTTTGTAGAAGCAAATAAGAGTATAAATTGATAAGAAATGTGTTCATTACATAGAACACAAAGGTAATGATACTAAAGCTGTAAGAGCTTAGAACATAGCAAATGATTTCGTGCATAATTATTTCAGGTCCATCAATATAAAGCTTTGATGAAATAGTTATGTGTTCACCATATAGTAAACATACATAATATAACTCTCTACATGTGACAAATGATTGAATCTCATTGAGTTACCCGTTAGTCCATAAAAATTTATAGTATAAGCCCACAATAGTAAAAAAAAAAAAAAAAGGTTGGGGCCAAATAGAACTAATAACTTAGTTTCATAATGCTATCTAAAAAAAAATCTTGTATGTCTAATGAAGTTAGCCTCTCTGCCTCTACCTTTACCTGCAACTGAGAAACAAGAAAGACAATTGTCATGCATTAGCATAAGAAGCAATTGAGAATGACTATTCCTTATTGTGTCATATTTCTTGAATGTCAAAACAAGCTCTTTGTGCAGAAATTAGTGTGTGTGTGACTAAACTTGGGCTTCTCTCACTAGAAAGGAAATACAATATATAATTAAATAAAATTAACAATAGGATGTATGTAGAACACCACATATCATTATTTTATTTATTTATTTCTATTCAAACCTGATTTAATTGTCAGCTCCTCATTTCCAACAAGTCAATTTTTATATCATACTAGCAAATTATTAATGACTTTAGCATTTAAAGACTTAAGATAAAATATGATATAAAATTGGAATTTTACCCAACTATTTGGACTGCAGAAGTCTCTTTTTCATATAATTTCTAAATGAGACAATATCAAGTTTGTACCAAAATATTAGCACAATTTCAAATGAGATGTGAAATGAATTTTTAGCATCCAATAACTACCACTTAGTAACTGCAATAATAAACTTGTAATTGATTAAATAGAAGAAATGCTAGAAAAAGAAAACACAAGATGTAGATTTCTGACATATTGTAAAAAAACACCATTTAATCAAGTGTAATTATTAATCTAAGAGATAAGGAAATAAGGGTTATACCAAAATTTAGGGACTGGCTAAAGGTGGAACGAGATGCTGGGTGGGCGAGGAGAGAAAAGACGCATCTCCATGAGAGATCACGACTTTGTGGTTTGTGGATGAAGGAGACGATGGGGCTAGGTGCAGCTAAGTGGCTCCGACAGACAACACCTGGACATAGAGGAGCTGGAAGCTTCGATGAGGAAATGGGCGTTTGATGGTGGCTTGCGGCACTTGTTCAACTTAAAGGGACTTGGTTGTGGTGTTGTGTGGTGGTGGTTGGTGTGCTTGCGGTGGCTGATGGCGTGGCTGGCAGCTGAGAGATGGGAGAAATAGAGGGAGAAATTGAGAGAGAGAGAGAGAGAGAGAGAGAGAGAGTATGCTACCGTGCCATGGGTGGTCGGAGACTTACTGGTATACGGAACCACTACTGACGATGGCTAGGGGAGAGAGAGAGGGGTTTAGATCATATAGGCATTGGGGGAGAAGAAAGAAAAAATGGCATTTTTTATACTTTTTGAATCTATTATTGTTTCATTGACCATTTGCGACATTGCAATTTCGCCGCAAATAATTAACTAGTCACCACAAATAATTAGATATCATTCAACATATTTAGTGGCAACTTAACATCGCCGTAAAAGATAGCTTTGTTGGCAAAATTATTTGCAGTGACATAATTTTCACGACAAATAGTAAGAATTAGTGACACTTTCTTACTTATCGAAAATGAAATATCAAAAATGACGTTTTGAGACAAAATTGCTTTCATGCAAATAACTGGTCGAAAAAAGTAATTATTTACTAACTTGAATTCAAGTTAGTTGTATCAAAATATTTTATAAAGAAAAACCATGATTTTATGTGAGAGTTATGCATCAAAATATTTATGACGAGTCATAATTTTATGCGAAGAGCTATACATCAAAATATTTATGAAAGGTTATGATTTTATGTGAGAAAATATGTATCACGATATTTTATGAAGGATTACGATTTCATTTGAAATCTCTAATATGATAAGACATTATTTCAATTGAAATCTATGACTATGATATGATATGATAAGACAAGATGTGAAAATAAAGTATAAATGTATGATTTTGATCTAGTATGATTGTTAAGATACCAAATGGCCTATGCTATGATATAAAGATGGTACCATATGTTTAATGAGCATATTGCATTAATAGGATATACATGCTACTAGTGTACCCAGTGTGTTTTCTTGATGTATAGATTTCACAATTCACGGCTACAGACTGAATCGTAATTTATTAAGATTTACTAAATTAACTCATAGGGGTCAACAATGGGTACTGACCTATGACAAATGAATGACAAGTTAAGGCATTTCATGCATAGATCAAATTCATGTTCATATTATTTATGTATGTAACTATAAGTATGTATGTTTTCCAAAAACCCTTATGTTTATAGTATGGTGTGTTGTTTATTGAGTATTCGACTCATTTTCATATGTTTTTATGTTTTAACCACCCCATGTGATGATCTTTATGAGTATGAAACTGCAGGATGAGACTTGGCTCAGGGAGATGAGGCAGAGGCTTAGACAATTTATGACATACTCAATTTCATGACTTTAGTTTAATAAGTTATTCTTGATAAACACATGAGATGTGATTGATTTTAATACGTGTATCTGCAGACTCTCTTTTAAATTTTAAATATTTTAATAAAGATTGATTTTATTTATTTATGAAATCTTTTGTATTTGACGTTTCATGAAGAAGAAAAAGTTTTAAAGTCAAAGTCATTAGCACATCAATTCCTCAAGATCTTTTAAAAATGACTTTATTCACTACTCCAAATGAATGGGGGTTACAACATAGCAACTTACTATTTTGGGAAGCAAAGGAACAAGTAACTATTTCTGAATCTTCGAGATAAAGTATCATACCTTTGCAACTACTATTGTTGAACTTATGTGGTTCAAGCATCTTCTTACCAGCCTTGGTTATCCTCTTCCTCACCCATGCTATAATGTGACAATCTTAATTTCATCAACAAGCCAAAAACTTGGTCTTTCATCATTGGACTAGGCACATAGAAATTGACGTTCACTTTATGCATGAATAGGTAGCTTGTGGAGTCATTCCTCTAGCACATATTTATGGTACCGACCAAGTAACTGATGTCTTCTCACCAAATTGCTAGTTGCTCCAAAATTTATTCCAAATTGTAGCAAGCTCTTTGTCCATCCAGTATCATCTTGAGCTTGAGGAGGGATGATGAGAAAAACAAATCAAATGTGTTGCCATGATCTTCTCCACCATCTACTCACCTTGTTGTTATGATTTACTCCCCGACATAATCCCTGTCATATTGTTAAAACATGTAACTAACAATTTCTATGTATAGACTATACGTTTCTATGTAGAAAAATTATACTCATTATTCTTACACTATACATTATTCATAATTTTTATTTTTCTTCCTTAGCAAGTATGTGGTATATAGATAATAAGTAGAAGAACTTAATTAGTCTAGCAGGAATAAAATATAAAAATATATAAAATAGAAATAAGTGTAGCGTGTTGTATGTGAGATAATGAGTAACAAATCTCTTTTATGTAATATGTATAGCAAATATTCTAGATGTAATACTTCATACCTTTGACCTTTTGAGATCAATGTAAGGCCTACATGCTTGAGGTTACAACTTAATTATTGGGTTTATTTCCTTTTTGCGTATGGTCCTTAAAAAATAACTGTTAGATGTGGTTGGTATATAGAAGAGAATGATTACTAGAAATATATATATATATATATATATATATATTTATATATAATTGTTTAATTAAAAATTCAATGTTGGCTAAAAATAAAATAAAATATAAACTTTAGTTGTGACTGGTTTAGGGCACTTCAATCACCTATGAATTAGTGAGGTGATTCCTAAAAAGTATTTTATGCCTTATTTGGTTATACAGATGAGATAAGATGAGATGAAAGTTAAAACTCGAATAAAATATTATTATAATATAATTTTTTAATATAATTTTTATTTTAAAACTTGAAAAAATTGAATTCTTTATTATATTTTACGTGAGAGTTTGAAAAAATTATAATAATTAAATAAGATAAATAAGATGAATTGAGATGAAAATATGAGTGTGGGCCGATAGAGGTAGCTAGTACATCTATCTTCAATTATTGATCTTTTTTTATTTGCTTAACCATGAGTGTGGAGGGTGGCCTCTCTCTCTAATGGGCTATATGTACTTGGATAGTCTTACATAAACGAAAGGCCAAAAGAGAAAAGAGAGAGAGAGAGGATTTGGGAGGCGAAAAAATGGGGGATCAGCCGGTTCGTTCAACGCACACGCCACACTTTAGCTGTCAAACCGACGGAGCATAAGAGAACAAAAAAAAAAAAAAAGGAGGAAAATTTACGTAGCTTTTTTTTTTTGAAAGATAAAATTTATTTTTTGAAAATTTACGTAGCTTTTCTCTTGGGAGGCAGCCCCTGGTTAATATTGGGTGGCTCTAAGATAACCCTGAGAGCCACTCATTTTAAAGATAAGACCGTTAGATATGTAAAACTAAAGAAATAAAACATAAACAGGAAAAAAATAATTATTTTATTAGTTTAGATAAAGAAATAGCTAATCCAACCCTCGAATGTAAGTTGGGGAGGAATTAAGATTTAGTGCATGGGGCCGTTAGCAAAGTGTATTGTACGTAGGGGTCATGAGCAGTAGCCGATATTTAAGATAATAAAGTGTGTTACTGATATTTAATATTAACCATATAAGATAGTTATTTAGAGATAACTAAATTATTAAAGATATTAATCTGAACTTTTCACTTGAGCTTTATTGAACTTAAGTGAACGATAAAAATTATGATATAAAGAGTTATGTGAGACTTGTTGAAACAAATGATAAAAATTAAGTAAATAAATGATAAAAATAAGTTATGTGGTTTTATCTTTGTATTCACTCCTAATTGTTAATTTGATGGTAGTACATATATACTTATTAAAAAAAATTAATCTAAATTAATAAATTAGTTAGTGGAAGGCAAAGGTAAAACCAAATAGCTTAGTGTAAATAAATAAGAAAAATAAAATTGTAAATTTATCAAATAACTTATAAAAAGAGACAAGATATTTTCTTACCTCTTATGAGATTTGAAAAAATATGAGAATGTGAAATTTTATTAATGACAAAAAATAGATATGAGTATGAAAAATTGTTGAAAAACTAAAAGAAACCTAGATAACTAACTACTAAGTAAGATTTTTTAAAATGTTTTGGGGGGGACAAATTATCTTTATATGAGGACATCTTTACCTATATTAAAATAAGTTTTTAAAAATTGCCAAGCATCAATATAGGTCCGCTCTTGGATGTGAGGCTTCTTTAGCAAGAGCTAAAGTGTTATAATGTTTCGTTTAGATGTTGAACTGAGTTTAGTTATGTTGTGAATAGTAATATTTTATAAATTTTATTGAGATGATGAGTTTAACTTTTTAGGTTGAAAATACATGGAGTGGGTTAAAAAGAGTTTTAACTTTTTTATGAGAAATAAAAAAAGGAGTAATAGATTTCATTAATAATTGATGTAAAATGAGTTGAGTTAAATTCGTCTTAAAGCTGAAAAGTTTTATTGATCTCAAAAAAGTTAAAAAAAAAAAAAAAAAAAAGTTGAGAGCTTTTTCGAAGTTACTTGCTCTTGCGTGTGATTCAAAGAAGAACCGGAAATCTTGCTAGAATCCGTAGATCTGACCTAGGATATCAATCTGGTTGACAATCATTATTGGATATTGATTATGAAGAAACAAAATTCATGCTATGGTCTGATATTAAAGCACGATTCGTTTCAGATCAAATTATATTAGTCGCAATCAGTGTAAAACGAAAGGAAATATTGATTTCATAACTTTGCCATTTAATTTTCCTCTTTACTGCAAGAGCGCAACAGAGTATTCTGCACTCACCATTTTTCCACCAAAAACAAAAAATATCCCAAACTAATCACCTCCCAATTAAGCAAAAAGCTTAATCACACAAAATAACCCTTGTGATTGCAAGAACAAGGCAAGACATGGCGAAGAAGAACAGGGTAACAAAGTCCCTCGCCGACCACTTCCTGACCGCCTTGGTCTCGACGCGCAGACTTTTGGCCCTCCGAAGGGCGTCCACCTCCTTCAGCAAGTCAAATTCGACCCCCTTCTTCTTCAGTTCTTCCACACACTTTGCCATTAGCTTCCCATCTTCCTTCTCCCTCTCTAGTAGCTTCTCCAGGTGGACCTCTACGTCGGTCTTGTACCTCACGGCCCAAATGATTCCGAGCGAAAACAGAATAGAACAGAGTGAAGGGATCCATGACCTGTGGCAGGCTAACTTGTTGGCAACTGGGTCTCTAGATGAGGCGTTGAAGAGGAGAACCAAAGCTATGGAGTGGAAGACGAAGAAGAAGATGTACAGCATGGTGATTTCGTTTCGGACAGAGTCAATCTGGGTTTCTTTGAGGGCGATCCTTCCGAGGATTAGTTCTTCTTCCTTGAGCCATTGCTTCAGAAGAAGCTTGTGGGTCGGTGTTTCGGCGATTTGGTGAAGAGGGTGCAAGGGCTTCGCCTCCATTATGATTGGTGGGCTTGTGCTTGGATCAGCCATGAAATTTGTGCAGAGACGAAGCTGTGAGAGAAGATAAACAGTGGGAGCAAGGATTTTGAAACATACGCGATTTTTATGCCTTTCGAATTTCCTTCCAACGGTCAAAATAGGAAAAAGAAAAGAGGATGTTTCCTGTAATACCCCTAGTCGGCGAATAAAATTATAAATAATGGAACGTGCCACCGTTTGTAACGGCTACTGCGTGTGAAATTTCAAATTTGTCCTCAGCGAATGATGGCATTTCAAAGCTGCCTGCCAACGGTTATATTGTGATTATTTATACCCTCAATGATATTGAGAGATGCTTTGCTCTAGAGGGAAGTTCAATAAAGATGCATATGGAATCTGATACTTGAGTTGCAATGGAGCTGTACATGTTATCACACTTGTCTTGCCAGTAAGACTAACGCTACTCATTATCACATCACCCACGTAATACTACTTAACATTGACGTGGTAAATGTGATTTTGGAAATTGATATATATATACTATCAAAATATGTAGTCTACAAAATATTCTGACGTAGTAATGACTCGTATCTACCTATGCTCTGTGTTATCTCTATAACCCTCATCTTCAAGCCTAAAAAAATGCAACTAACCCAAAAGAATAATTCTGAAATTCAGGAACTACGTGCGCATGAAATAAAATGATTCGAATCATTTCAATCCCCGAATTCCTTCCCCTAGAAGGTCATTTGGAAACCCCTCCCTTGGAAACCCTTCCCCCTCCCTTTGAAACCCATTCTCCCTTCCCTATCAATTTAGCTTTGGCCAAATCGTGTTTATGAAACCCTTCCCCCTTTCGAGTTTCTGATACCCATTACTCTTTCGAGTTTCTGACTCTTCCTCCTCTCTACTGATTGAGCTTTAGTTGTCTCTTCCTCCCGAGCCCTTCCTACGAGTGCCTAAGACACCATTTTGAAATCTCTCAAATTTGACTCTTCCCCCTCCCTACTGATTGAAATAAATTTGAAGGTTTTTAGCTTGTTTACTTTATTTTGTTTTTACAATGTCGTGCTTGGGGTAGTTACTGAATATTTATTTGTGTTGTTGATTTAGCTCTTGGATTTTATACTGTATTTTGTTGATTTATACTCTATTTTTTACACGAGTATGTTATGTTTTTGGGATGTTAATAGTGTAGTAGAGAGATAAGGCTGTAACTATATGTTGTTAATACTTTAGAGCTATATATTGATAGCTGCCAGCTGTCGTGCTTGGGGTAGTTAATGAATATTTCTTTGTGTTATTGATTTAGCTCTTCAATTTTATACTATGTTTTGTTGATTTATACTTTATTTTCTTACACTGGCATGTTATGTTTTTGAAAGGTTGATAGCTTTAAAATATAAAACCTAAAGGAATGCAAAGAGGCAAAATGAAGCACGACAAGAAGAAACCCTAGCAGAGAAAGGGCAAATATGAAGGAATCTTCTGGAAGAAGAAAAATGATTTAATTTAATATCTATGTATCTGTAAAGTAACCAAAGACTAGTATTTATAGTATTATTACATGAGTAAGTAAAATATATGTGACTTTGCACGTGATACGAAATGAACAAAAGAATTTAAAGAATAAAATTAATTCCTGATACCCCCTTCAAGATGGAGAGTAGATTGAGTGGACTCTTATATTAGAAACTAGGTGATGAAACTGATGATAGCCAAGAGGTTTGGTTAACATATCAGCTAGTTGATGACCAGAAGCCAAGTGAAGAGTCTTGATAACTCTAGCTTGTATTTTTTCTCGAACAAAATGACAATCCAGCTCAATATGCTTTGCTCTTTTATGGAAGACTAGATTGGTAGCAATGTGTAGTGTAACCTAACTATCACAAAAAACTTGAGCACTATGAGTATGTGAAACATGAAAATAGATAAGAGAGTGAGAAACCAAATGATATCACAAGTGGTAGAAGCCATTGATCTATACTCAATCTTTGTAGAAGATCTAGAAACAATGGTTTGTTTCTTTGTTTTCCAAGAAACAAAAGAATCTCTAAGAAAAACTCAATAACCACTTGTAGATCTCCTATTGTTAGGACAAGAGGCCCATTAGAATCAGTAAAGGCTTTGAGATATAGTGTATTAGCAGTTGGGAAGAAAAGATCATGACAAAGAGTGCCTTTGATATATTGTAAAATTCCATAGGCTGTTGTAAATAGGGTTGTCTAGGTTGAGTCATGTATTGACTAAGTTTATTGACAGAATAACACAAGTCTGGCCAAGTTAATGTGAGGTAAAGAAGTCGACCTACAAGTCTTCTATAAATTGTAGGATCAGGCAACAAGTCCCCCTCATCCTTCCTCAACTTAATATTATGTTTCATAGGAAAGGCAACATGTTTAGAAGCAAGTAAACTAGCATATTGAATAATCTCCAAAAACTATTTTCTTTGACATAAAGAAATATTAGTAGGAGACCATGCCACTTCCAAACCAAGAAAATATTTGAGCTTACCAAGGTCCTTGAGCTTAAACTTCTAGTCAAACAAGGACTTTAAAAGCTCAACAAATTTCATATCATTACTAGCTATAAGAATATCATCAACATAGCCAAGAAGGGCAATGAAAGTTGAACTCTCAATCTTAGTAAAAAGAGAATAATCAATTTTGGATTGTTGAAAACTCATACTGACAATAGAGGTTGAAAACTTGGAGAACTATTGTCGTGAGACTTGTTTCAAAACCATAGAGTGATTTGTCCAACTGGCAAACTTGGGACTCCCTTTTAACATGAAAACTAGGAGGTAAAACCATGTATACTTCTTCAGATAAATCCCCATAGTATTATTGATATCTAACTGTGAAAAATGCTAGCCTTTCACAATAGCAATGGCCAATAGAGTTCTAACAGTAGCCATTTTAGCAACAGGTGAAAAAGTTTCTGAATAATCCAATCCTTTAGTTTGGGTATAAGCCTTGGCAACTAACCTTGCCTTATATATTTTAATGGAACCATTAGCACAATGTCTAATCTTATAAACTCATTTACAACCGATGAGTTTTTTACCAGGAGGTAAAGAAGTAACAATCCAATTATATTAATTTACAAAGCTACAATCTCAGTTGACATGGCATCTCTCTAATGAGAGTGCTTGACAGCTTGATGATAAAACTCAAGTTCTGTATCAGTATAAATGAACATGACAAAATATTTGTGTGAAGAATAAAGATTAGCATAAGAAAGAAAATTGAAGATATCATATTTAGGAGGAGGAGATAAAAGGGAAGAAGAACCTGATGAAGAAGAAATTGTTGAAGGATCTAAAGTAGAGTGTGTAGAAGAGGAGTTGCAATGAAAGTTCTGCAAATAACAAGGTACCTTTCTAATTCTAGAAGATCTTCTAGGAAGGTCATAAGGTAATGGTACAGTGACAAAAACTGGGGAGGAAGAAGACTGAACAAATGAATCACTTGAAGGGGAAGGTGAAGAGAAGTTTAGATGTAAATCAATAGAACGTGATCTTGAAAGCACAGTTAAAGAATCTAAAGTTGAAGATTCAACAGGAAAAATGAAGGAAAATTCAGTTTTATTTTGAGACGTAAAAGGAAAAATATGTTCATGAAAAACAACATTTCTTTATATAAAAGATTTATTAGTTTTTAAATCAAGAAGTTCGTAACCTTTTATTCCAAAAAGGTAACAAAGAAAAATACAAGTTCGAGGTTTAAGATCAAATTTGGTTCTAAATCTTTGTAAAGTTGAAGCAAAACAAAGGCAACCAAAAGTTTTTAGATGATCATAAGAGGGAGTAGTTTTGAAAAAAAGCTCAAAATGAGATTTTTGGTTTAAAAGAGGAGTAGGAAGCCTATTAATGAGGTAAGTTGCTGTTAAAATAGCATTACCCAAAAAATCAATAGGTAGATGAGACTGAATCATCATTGTTCTAGCCAAATTAAGATGTGCTGATGTTTTGTTTCCACAATAGAATTCTGTTGAGTTGCTTCAACACAACTATGTTGATGTATTATGCCTTTAGAATGCAAAAAAGGAGCAAAAGAAAATTCTGTACAATGATCAGTACGAAGTGATTTTATTTTTAAATGAAATTGTGTTTTAACCATTTTATAAGAAACTCTAAAAATATGTGAAACTTCATATTTATGTTTAAGAAGATAAAGCCATGTAGTACGAGTTAAATCATCAACAATAGTAAAAAACTATTTGTGACCTTCGCCAATAGGTACAGAATATGGACCCCAAACATCACAATGAACCAGATCAAAAGAAGTAGCAGATAAATGAGCATTATTAAGAAAATACAATTTTATTTGTTTAGCTAAAAGGACAAATCATGCAAGGATGGCATGGAACAGTCAATTCAGAAACAAAATTATTCAAAAATAGCATTCTAGAATTAGAAGGATAACCAAGTCTATTATGCCAAAGCTCATAATTAGAGCATTTGGAAGTAATGGAACAAACATGTGCAGATCTTGTTCCAGGTAAACAAATAATACATGGAGTAAAAGTAGAATTAGAAAGGCCTGACTATTGCAGTATTTAAAGACCTCTATGCAATCTACCTACTCCAGTCAGCCTCTAACGAATCCGATCCTATATGAGACAAATGTCAAAGGAAAACAAAAAATAGCAAGTTAGTGACTGTGCTAACTTGCTAATAGAAATCAATTTGAAATTAAAGGTTGGAACACATAAAACATCATGTAAGATAAGATGTTCAGACATGTAAACAGAGCCAAAATGTATACCAGACATAGATTGACCATTAGGAAGCTTTATAGAAATATTAACAAAACGGGCAATAGAAATAAAACAATCAATAGAAGGAACCATATGGTCAGTGGCACCAATATCAAAAATCTAGGAATTGGAATCAAAAGTAGCAGTTGTAATATATAAGATATTAGAAGAAATTTAAGTAGAAATAGAGTTTAAGATCAAAGATATTACCATATTGTTACATTAGAGCCATGGAGAAAGTAGAGAATCCGTCAAATCTGAAGGTTAGGAAGGGATCGATAAACAACTCCAAGCTTGTTCTTTGTCGAGAGGGCCATGGATACCGAATGAGACCACCTTGATAATTCTTAACGAAAAGAGGCTGAGTGACCAAAAGGACACCAAGGCTATCACTAGGATGAAGAAAGTAAGGAGAAGTAGCATCCTCAGAGACAGATATTTAAGATTGTATCATGGAAGCAATTATAAAAATGACATCTGATACCATGTAAAATGTAAAACTAAAAGGAATGCAAAGAGGCAAAACGAAGCATGGCAAGAAGAAACCATAACAGAGCAAAGGGCGAATATGAAGGAATCTTCTAGAAGAAGAAAAATGATTTAATTGAATATCTGTGTATATATACATTAGCCAAAGACTAGTATTTATAGTATTACATGAGTAAGTAAAATACATGTGACTTAGCACGTGATACAAAATGAACAATAGAATTTAAAGAATAAAATTAATTCTTGATAATAGCCGTAACCGAGAAGGAAGGTTGTAGCTATATGTTGTTAATATTTTAGAGTTATATGTTGATAGCTGCTAGCTGCAATCGGGGTAGTTACTGCATATTTCTTTGTGTTTTTTATTTTGCTCTTAGATTTTATACTATGTTTTTCCGATTTATACTCTGTTTATTTTACACTATCGTATTATGTTTTTGGGATGTTGATAGCCATAGCTGAGAGGGAAGGTTGCAGTTATATGTTGTTAATATTTCAGAGCTATATGTTGACAGTTGCTAGCTGACGTGCTTAGGGTTGGTCTTGCTTGGGGTAGTTACTGCATATTTATTTGTGTTCTTGATTTTGCTCTTTGATTTTATACTATGTTTTGTCGATTTATACTTTGTTTTTTTTACACTGTCGTGTTATGTTTTTTGGATGTTTATAGCTATAGCTGAGAGGGAATGTTGTAGCTATATTAATCTTTCATATCTTATGTTGATAGTTGCTAGCTATTATGCTTGGTGTTGGTTTTCCTTCTAGTAGCTACTAGCTGTCGTGTTGTTGGTTTTGATTTACTGTTTTGTTTAAAGAAAGATTCCTTACATAGGTCTAGAACATCTTGTGCCTAAATTCCTCATATGGTTTTCTAGTCACAACATATATATCTCACATGCATCAAGAGTGATGTATATTTGTATAAGACCAAATTTGTCCGTTATAGTAATACTTACCATTATTTGTTTGAAGGGTGTTTATGCTACCAAATTGCAATATCTTCATCGCAATCACATTCATCATATTCTTTGGTTGATCGTTGTTTGAAAAATGCTCCAAAATATTTATGTGGATTGATAACATGTCTTAAATTTGTGAACACCTCAAGAAATTTAAGACGACCATTTTTTGATTGTCTAAAGTACAATAATGAGGTTATTACTAACAACTCTTCTTGGTGTTACTTCTAATTTTCTATATTGTTGAAGTACATGTCTCAATTTCTTACACTGATTTTTGAAATTGTTTGCTGCAAAGAAAACCATACTGCAACTATTTTTTATGAGTAGATTTTGAAGAATACAATGAAAGTCCAGTTGTTAGAGAAATAGATCTCTAGTAGAAAGAGAGAGAGAGAACTCTAAAAGAGAGAAAAAGCTCCTGTCTAGCATGTAAAGGAACATATTCAAAAAATAAAGGAGGACATTCATCATAGAGTGTTGGTTCTTCTTAATGATCAGGAAGAGCTTGAAAGTCAAGTTAAATAATTTAATCATGCACGTATGCTACTCTACTTGTATGGGGGACTTTCAGTTTTAATCTCATGTTGGTTGCTAGGACCAAGATCAAATGAAGATTAATGCTGAATTGGAGACTTCGCAAGTATGTTGTTAACATGGGCCTCACCTTGGTTAAGTTTGTAAGCATTGTAGTTAGACCGGTCACTTGTAAAGTTGTTGTTGCAATATGCAGTGTTATCAATATGTAGTATGCAATTTATGTGCTACACTATATCAAACTTATGAGCATTCAATACATAATATATTTTTCTGCAAATTCTCTGCTTTGTGGTTTTATTTACATAGCATTACATCTATAAAATAAAAACAGCATACATGAGATTTTTGTGACATGGCCTAGGTTTTTTTTTTTCTTTTCTCTTTGGTGATTGCGATTTGCATCTCCTACCTTCCCCTGCCGCATGACCTCTAAGAAGGCTCCGCAGGGGCCCTCAGCCACTAGCGGGCCATTCTTCCTTTGTCGATATCATAATGGAGTCCCCAAAAGCTCTTCCTAAGGTTGCTATTCCTATATGCAGACTCGGTTTCATAAATGACAAAGTGTTCTTTCATTTCTCACCAAAGGAGCTTGAACACTCGTTTGCACCTTACCGCTTCAAGTTGGTTTTGAAATTCTTGCAGAAGCGTCCCTATTTGGATCGCATTTGGAAATTTATCAAGCTATGTTGGGGATTTTCAGTGCAACCAGTGGTGGGTGGGATGAGGAAATCGGCCAACGTGATGGTTCGTTTGACAAATGAGGAGGATTTTTGTAAGGATATGGTGAGGAAATTTTTCGACATTGAAGGTGTGCCCTATTGCATTTTCATTGGTCTCTGGCTTTTGATGAAATTTGGAATCTATGAATGCCCTTGTCTGGTTGTTCTTGCTGGGGTTACCTAATTAAGCTGAATTATTGCATATTTTATATCTAGAGCCAATGTGTTTTAATTAATTAATTGACATTTTTATTGATTTTAGATGAAAAAATAGTTAAGAAGTATAAATCTAAGTTGTAATTTAAATTGGTTAATATTTTAGTTTATACTTAATTTTATAACCTGTGATTTACTTAGGCAATATTTTCCCAAATGCACAATACATTTTTTATATTCCAATTTTCTTATTTTTATTTTTATCTTTATTTTAGGTTTTTAATTTTATATGTTCATAGCTAATTTCAGGGCATTGCTGATTGAGAAAAAGTTGATATTACATTTGGACACAAACAATTACACATGCACATGGAAGACAAGGAATAAAGAGCCCGAACCAAATTTTCGGTATTCAAGATGAAAGAAAACATAAGCCATGAAACATGAGAAGACAAAGTGTTGCACCAGTTTATTCCTTAGTTTCTTGCTTTCACGAACAACAGTAATCCACCTTCCGCACCCTTTCAAAACAAGGTAATTTGCAAATAGATACAATCAATTATGTGGGACCCATGAAAAGAATAAAGAAATAAAATCAAGCACATATGTGGAAGGAACCACTCGGATTTTGGCCTGCCTTGACTTTTCAATGAGATCACACAAAGCATATTGACTACTTTTTGGCCTATGACTCTTTGATTGACTTTTCCTTCATAAAGCAACTCATGCTCCTGCACCACATAGAAATGGAAAGCACGCCCAATCCTATTTCACTCCATGGAAGCCAATCGAGCTGCATCTAGCACCAGCACATTTCATGCTACATCTCACACAGATCTTTACACCAGACGCATACTAGTTCATGCGAGACGTTGTTGCAGCAGAGCTTCTTTCACTTCTTGGACATACAACTACTGCTAATAGAAAAGTGCCTTGGTTACACAAAGTCACACCTGTAGTGCAGCCATTTTTGGTGTTTTGGTCTGAGTGTATGGAATGGCAACTCTTTTGTTACCTCAAAGATGAGAGAAAACGTAAGGGAGGGGGAGAAAAACACTTGGCTTTTGCTAGAGAGTTCAACCGACTCCCAAGACTCATTTCTCCTCTATTTTTTTCAGTTTTTACATTTCCTTTATTTTTTGTATTGGATTTAAGCTTTTATTTACATTGCACTTACATTTAATTTGTTTTTATGTCAGTTTATTTTCATTTCCATTAGTATTTCTAGTGGTGACTTGTGTTGGATTTATTTTCATGCTTTGTTGGATTGGTTGGCTTACGTTGGGTTGTTTGGATTTGTGTTTTGGACTATATTCATTGGAGTTGAATGATTCTAAGTAGTGTAAACTCTTTTTGGGTTAGATCAAACTCTTGGGAATAGAAAATATTGGGTTTCGAAATTGCACACATAGTGTTTGATAGAATGTCCTTTAGAACATATGTTGAACTCAAGATTTCAAGTTTCATGTGATTATAAATCTACACATGGATTTTGATGATAACAAATGAATTCAAAGAATAAAGAAGTCTCAAGCTCAAGTTGTCTACATAATGGAGTCAAGCACATCAAGGAAACAAGTATGAGCAAGAAGGGAACAAGTTCACATTAAAATTATAGAGTAATGTTGTAAATCTCTTCAAAATTCGAAATTAGGATTAATGCTCAAAATTAATATTTTATCATAAAGCATTAAAATACATTTTCCACATGTGCATGAATATTTTTGAAAATTAAATTTGAAAATTTTGAAAGATGATTGATTGTCATCTTTTGCATGTGCATGCCTTGATTAAAGGGTTGAACTTTGAAAATATTAAAGATGATTGATTGTCATCTTTCACATGTGCATGTTTTATTTGAATATTTTCAAAAGTGATTGATGCTTTTTTAGACTTATACAAAAAGTAAAAGATTAGGTTTGAATTTTTTGAAAATGAAAGTGTGCTCATTTTGTCATATGCCAAAAGTAAAAGATTAGGTTTGATTTTTTTGAAAAAGTGAATGATGTTGTCTTTGACAATTGAGAAAGAAGAACCTTTTATTTGAATTCTTTGAAAAAGTGAATGATGTTGTCTTTGACAATTGAAAAAGAAGAACCTTTTATTTGAATTTTTTGAAAAAGTGAATGATGTTGTCTTTGACATGTGAATCTTTTTAAATTTGAATATGAAGTCTCATATGCCTATAAATAGATCATTTGAGAGCTTCACATTCACAACACCAAGAGCATACAACATTCATTCAAAGCTTTCATTCTCTCTTCTCTAAACATTGAGCCTTAATCCTTGTTCATTTTGAGAGATATAGCTTGCGCTGTATTGTTCTTATTTCACTCGTTGAGGAGTGTTTTCTGATAACCTACCCACTATCAGCTTTTGTATCAGAAAAAGGGTGTGTATAACCCTTGTGTGTGTAGAAAGTATTCTACACAGGGAATAGTTGAATCACCACGTGTAAGGTGATTGCAAGTGTAGAGGGTGTTCTACACGGATCCTTTGTAGCGGTGTTGTTCAAAGGTGTAATAGGTTTCTATCTCCACCTGAAGGAGGTTGAATAGTGAATTTGGGAATCCTCAAGGGGTAGCTTGAGGCGAGGACGTAGGCAGTGGGGCCGAACCTCGTTAACATACTGAGTTTGCTTCTCTCTTACCCTTACTCTTTATATTTATTGTTATTTCATATTTTGTTTATATTTTATATTATATATTTGATTTATAATTGTTATTTTTTTTTATACAACTCAATTCACCCCCCCTCTTGTGTTAGTCATCTGGGCAACAACATACATTCGCAATCTTCCGTTTATTTCTTAGAAATGTTAGATTAGATGACGTTGATGAATGTAGTTTAGCTTCTTAAGTGAGGATAATTATAATTTATTCAATTCACATTCACAATTTCACCAAATGAACGGGAGTGATTGAAGTAGCATCAAGGTGCATTGGAGCAAAAATTATTATATGCGAGCTAAATATTTCCTTATTCCCCGCTCGTGTTTGACACCCTCCTTTATTTATTTTTCTTGCACATCCTTTATACCAACTCATACAAAAGGAAACAAATGTATTTTTAGTAATGTCTAAAAAGAATCGATTTTCGTTGTGAATATCATTGTAGATAACTTTAGGTAATAATTTTCTTTTAATTTTAGTAGTGAATGAATTTGCATTTTAAACTAATTGTTCTTTGAGGAAATGACTTAAGGACTTCCCTATTACTACTTGACAATTCTTATACTTGGGAGTAACTTTTAAAACACTTTTTAAGGCGAGTCATTACCCCCAAACTTTATCATATTTCCATGTTGAAGATCCTTATCGGGGGGTTATGGAAGGTTTTTGAGGAGAGACAATGACACTAGTGTGTTTCTCGTCTGGAAGATGCTAGATGTTGTATTGAAATGGACATATCTCAACCTTTACAAAATGGGTTCTGGATTGGTTCCCCTAGTGAATTTGGTAGTTGATATCAGGAGGTTATTTTTTAGACCCTCCCTACGTTTTGTCATCACTATCATGTTTAGGGGCATTCGAACTCAAATTATAGGAAAAAAATTAAGGGAGGAGAGGACCCTCTTAAAATGAAACCGAAAGTTACTAGACAAAAATGGGCTTAGGTTGAGAGGCATGATCTTGGTCATCAAGAGGAACAGCAAAAACTTAGAGAATAAATTTTGAATAAAAACAAGTTGAGGCAAGGTTTCAGGGAGAGTAGTGATCAAATTCTTTATGCTTCCAGTGAAGGTATCTTGAGGGATGCAGGGGACTTTCATAAGTTGAGCTCTATTATGCATTTTGAAGCTTTAGTTGAGAATTCTGTGAAAGAGGTCGAGGGACCTAAAACTTTGCATGAGGCTTATTTGAATTTGGCTGCAAACTTTCATTCTCCTCGCAGCTCATTAAAAATGGTGGATGAAATTTTGGAGTATGAGTTGGGTCATGTAGTGCAACATGTTATTGATAAGTTGGAAGGAGAGTATGCTGAGGAACCAAATGTGTTTGTGAAGAAAATTGTTGCTACAATGTCGGATTCTGAAAGCATAGAGGCTAAAAACATTGCTTGAAAGGATTATGATTTTGACCCAGAGATGGGTGTAATAATTTGGAAAATTCTGGAGTCTGAGATAATGAAATCTGGGGTGATCATTCCGAAAAACATAATTAATTATGTTTAACATTCTTACGTGGAATATTAGGGGTATGCATACTTCTTGAAGTCATTTTTCCTGTATTATGAAGCATTTTAAATCATGTATTGTAGTGATTATGGAACCTTTTTTGATGTTAAGAATTAGAGGATATTAGCAATTTAGATAGTGAAGAAAAGTCGTGGTTCTTGGTGGGTGATTTTAATATTGTTTAGGATGATGGAGAAAAGGTGGGCGCTGTTTATAGGACTGCAAGGGAAAAACAAGATTTTAACTCCTTTATTCATGATTGTCGTTTATTAGAGGTTCCTTTTACCGGCTCTAAATTTTCTTGGGGTAATGGTTAATCTAGGCGTTTTTGTATTTGGGCTAGACTGGATCAGATTCTCATTAATCCTGTGTTTATATGCAGATTTCAAAGTGCATCAATGAAGTACCTTCCTTATACTTTGTCTGATCATAGTCCTATGTGTTTTGATTTGCTGCAAGATAGGAGTTTTTCGCGTTCAAGTCAGTTTCGCTTCCAACGAATGTGGACTTCTCATGATGATTTTCTCCCTCTAGTAAGTAGAATTTGGGACTCTAATTTGAAGTGTAGTGCTTTGAATCGAGTGGCAAAAAATTTATTTAAGCTCAAATCTGCCTTAAACAGTGGAACCTTTCTACTTTTGGGCGGGTGGAGAAAGAGATTTAAACGGTTGAGGACCAATTGATTGATTTGGAGAATGAAGTTGCTAATAATTATTCTAAGTCTGCTGAAACTTAGTTGATTCAATTGAAGGAGAAGCATCAATTATGGTTGAACGGAGAGGAGATTTTGTGGAAGCAAAAATCTTGTATTAAATGGATGGAGAAGGGTGATGCAAACACTTGTTTTTTCCATGTGAGTGTGAAGTAGAAGAAGAAAAGAAGTATTCTAACTTCTTTAACTTTGTAGGATGGGTTTTCTCTTCAGTCACCTGGAGAGATTCATGATGGTGCTATTACTTTTTGTCATAAGCTTTTGTCTTCTGAACTAGTTGTTAGGGATGAGACAGTTTTTTCTCTCATTCCTAAACTATCTTGGAGGAGGAAAATGCGGCTCTTATTCAACCACCCTCTTTGAAGGAAGTTAAAGAGGTGCTTGATTCCATCCAGGTATATAGTTATCTTGGACCTGTTAGTTTTTTGGCTAATTTTTTCAAAGTGGTTTGGAGTATTGTTCATATTGATGTGTGGAAGGCGAAGGTGGAATTCTTTAATGGTTATCCTTTGCCCACTTTTTATGGTGTTACAAATCTAGTCCTTATTTCAAAAGTGGAGAAACTGGATAGTTTCACTAAATTTCGGCCTAATAGTTTATGATCATAAGGGTGATTTATTTGCAAGTATTTCTCATCACCATCAGCGTCACACTAATATTGTTGCTGAATTTTGGGTTTTAAGGGACGATCTTGGATTATCTAAGGAGTTGGGTTTGTCAGAGATTATGGTTGAGACAGACTCTTTGATGGTTGTTTCATGGATTCAGTGTGGTGAATGTTCTCATTAGTATTTATGAGATTTTTGGAAAGTAGGTTCTTGATCTTCTTTGAAATGTTAATGCTCATATTTGTCATGTTTTTAGAGAATGCAACATAGTGGCTGATTATTTTGCCAAAGAAAGAGCCCATAACTCGTGTATGGATCTTCGGGCTCATAGCTTTCTTCCTCGTAGACTTAAAGGTTTGTTGTGTTTGGATAAATGTTCTTTACCTTATGTGCGTCTAAGGTAAGGGTAGTAGTTCAAGTTGTTCTTCTAATGAAGTTGTTTTGTCACTTCTTGCCAGTTTTATTTGGTCTTTTGTTTTATTTTATTTTTATTTTTATTTTTGTTTTTTTGTTGCTTATTGTTTGTCATTCTTTGATAATAAGGTGGTCTTTGTTTTGGTATTTCTTAGATTTTTTAGGTTACCACGGTTTTCCTCTGCCACAATGGTTATTAATAAAATTGAGAGGAAGTTACTCATGGACATGTGACGTTCCTCTATTCTAAAAAAAATATAAAAATAAAAACACCATTGAACTATCTTTATTCAAAAAAGCAGTGAACCATCATAGGAGCAACAAAATCAAAAACTGCCAATAGCAAAAATAAACAAAATGCAAAAATATAACTTCATATTCTTCATTACAAAACATAACTTCAATTCTTTATTAAAAAGTATAACTTTATATTAATGTTATACAATTCATCCATTAATTTGAAATTACATAATCAAATACATCAATTCAACCAAACTCAAAAACCACAGCAACTATAAACAACAAGATTGCAAATCGTCAATGACCTCAAGAAATCCACAACTGAGCAAGCTTGCATCTTCTATAGCAGTAGTAGGAACAAAATTGATTCATCAATTGTCAAGAGAGGCATGATGTTGAGGATCCATCTATAATACCTCATCCATTTGTAAAAGTCATCACAACCACAACTAGAGAACTCAACTTTCTCAAGGTATGTAAAAAAACATGTAATTACTAAAAATCACAAATATTAATATGTGAAAATGACAACTACAAACACGTAAAAATGACAACTACATACATGTGAAATCACACTTTGTCGTGATCTAGGCAGTAACACCTCATCTATTCGTACTACACCACCACTTGTGTAGTTGTCATCTTCTGTTTGTTTCTTTACGTAAATTTGAATACATACATTTTCTTAAAAATCAAATTCAAAAATATGCTTCACATAAATATAAATGAAATAAAAATGAGATATATTTCTCCTCTTTTGATTGCCATTGGTATTGGACTAGTTACTTTCATTAACCTTTTCTATTTGAGGTGTGCACCTCTTCGATGGGTGCCTCCCTTTACTTCTAACAACGTGAGGACTCAAAACAATTTTTGAAATTCCAATTTCAACATCATGTCCCTCAGTATTAGCATTCACAAGTGCAGGTTGGGGCTTCATTTTTGTGTAAATCAAATTCATTGCTCGTAACTTTTGTGTCATATTTGGGGCATTATAATCATATTGTGTTTCATTTGTAGCAACTTCGTAGCATAGTTTAATCAATGTAGAGTACTTTCCAGCAACTGGTTTACTACTCAAATCATCGTAACTACTCCGAATGAAATCATACATATGTTTAATGTTCTTCCTCCATCAATCCATAATATACTTTAAAGGCAACGCTTGGACATCCCAAACTGAGAAAATAATAGGAATGTGCCTACATAAAATGTCTCTCATCTCAAATAGGCCACATATGCAATTCACTTCACACTCATCTTCATTGAAGTATACCTAGTATGTAACCTGCTTGATGTATTCCTTGACTTGTAGTTGGTCATTAACTTGATATGTCGAAATCACCCCTTTTTCTGGATGAGAATACAATGAGAATAAATCATCCCCAAAACTTGGGACTGTACTTCTTTAAACTTAGAGTTAGTATACAATTCTTGAAACTAATTCTTGAACATAGGATTGTGCAATTGAATAAGTGAAAGTCTACTGCCATCTCATTCTCTACTTTCTTCCTTAATGCATTGTTAAACTGATCAACGAACTTTCAACGTGGTTCTTGAATGCACAAAACTATTAAAAAATGTATTCATGCTTTTACTTCTCTGAGTTATGCTCATCCCAGCCCAAAATGTATCTTTTAAATATATAAAAATCCAATACATTCACTCACTATATAGACTTTGAAGGCATACATGCTTGTTCACATTGTAAGTATCAAGAAACATGACCTCCCACTAGTTTTCAAACTCTTTGGGAGTTTGACAATTATGAACACATCTATGCAATGCAATCTTCAAACCATGGTTTTATTGAGAATGTGAACCTAACTTCTCAGATAGTTTTCACAACCACAAACAATATATGTATCAGAAAAACTATTCTGATAGCATCTTCATGGCCCTGTCTTGATCGGTGATGTGTCTTGATCGGTGATGATAGCTTTTGTAGCTTTCCTATCCATGCATTTCAACCAAGTATAACCATATAAAGGTTTCAACATTTTTAATTGCTATCAAACCTGCTCCGAACAATATGGACTGTTCATGATAGTTAACATCATTGCATAGATTTGTTAGGTACGTTGTATCAAATGTCACAATGCCCCCAAAATACCCATACGTTGCTCTGCTGCGTGTATCGACCCAAAAAATATGTTTTAATCTTCCATCATCATACAAATCCATCAACGAGTAAAAACTCTCATTCTTATACTGCAATCTCTCAAAATATCCACGAAGTGCATTAGCACCTCCTTTGCCAAGTATAAGGCATCGGACTTTGTTAGTATAATTTTGTGCATCTTTTTCAATAAATGAAAGTTTTTTGAATCCACTAGCATCGACAACTTATGCGCTGAAACTTTTAGCCATATATATGACTGCGTTGTTATTAATGTCTAGCTACCTCTTGACATAATCATCAATAGCTTGATTACATTTAAAAGACCTTGGATTTCTTGGACTTTGTCCACGTTTGTGTGCATTCTTAACAGTATTTATGAGTAACACCCCACCAAACAAGATTGCATTAATATTCACCTCACCTTACAATTAGTCTTCATTATCGAATGTGATTTAGCGAGATTGGTAGTATGATTCTTTGCTTTTCCACCTTTTGTACAACCAAGTGTTATATATCTAACACTTCTATCTTGATCCCTTTTATTTTGTAGGGTCATTATGCCAAACCCCACCTGTTTTCCATATTTCTTATAGTACTCAAGAAGTTCCTATCTAGTTTTAAATAACATCCCAGTCATTGGCTCTGAAACCTCCTCCTCATCATTCCCTGACGTTGGCTCTAACACCTCCTCATCAGCATTAGAGCCTGACATTGGCTCGAACCCCTCTTCATCAGCATTAGAGCTTGACATTAGCTCTAAAACCTCCTCATCATTAGCATTTCCTGACGTTAGCTCTAATACCTCTTCATCTACATGTTTCTCTCATATTTGGGGTATTCAGATAAGTATTGTTTTTAAGAGAAAACAGTGATTGCCTAGTAGATAAGGTGGGTTTAGTCACCTCGTTTGTTTGATTACTTTTGCTATTTCTTTCCATCTTGCTCATCACAAAAAAAATTTGTGGGTTCTATTTCTTCCACACACAATCTCTTTATAACAATAAAGAGGAGAAAAAATTAGTTGCATATGCATAAAAATCTATCTAATTGCATATGAATAAGAATTGAAATGAGATTGTAGATCATGTCATGGGAATAAAACACTTGGATTCATGCTTCACCCAACAACTTTTGTGTCCATATAAAATCACAACGCCCTTATAAATTTACCGAATAATATTTCATTATATACTATATATATAAATCTACCGAACCAAAGGAAATGCACAAAAAAATAAAAAAATAAATAAAAATAAAGGTTCACCAGACTTGGATTCATGCTTCACCCAACCACTTTTGGATTCCTAATATATAAATCTACCGAATAAAAGAAATGAAAAAAAATTAACAAAAAAATGAAGGTTCAAATGTTTTACGTGGTCGACGGCCAACAATGAGAAAGGAGAAGTAACGCTGACTATGGAGGACGGAGCTCAAATCAAAAAGAGCTGTGAAGAAAGTCACTTGTTGCTTATGGAGTGATACACGAGGAAGCCAGTGGTGGAGGCCGATGGTGGTGGAGGTGGCCAACGACGTTGGACAAGAAAGACACTGGAGAAAGTTTAGTCAAGAGAGTTCTATTGAAGGAGAGAGATGAACTGCTAGAGAATTGCTGGGGAGTGGAAAAATAGACTTAGGAGAATTTATGACATTTAATCAAAATTGTAGGAAAAATTATAAAAAGATCCATTTCGTGCGCACGCAGGCCCCCAATAAGGATTGTACATAGACGTACTCAATCCAAAAATTATACACAAGTTCTTCATCCTAAAGGCCTAAACTTGGATTAGATGAGAAGTTTCACAATTTTGTAACTTTTTCTTATTTTCAAATAGATTTAAAAAATAGTACCATTCAAAAGATGAAACCATTTAATCCCAACTGTGTCTATCTAAAACATTAGATTTGGAGTCTCCCCCCCCCCCCCCCCCCTCTTCCCCCCCCCCAAAAAAAAATTGAGTTTTAAAATTTCTTTCATGATTTTTGTCAAACATTTCAACTTGGGAAAAGAGGGAATGCAAAAAAGGACTTCAATTACCGATCAACACATGGAAATAAACCAAGAAATGCATAAAACTCAATGGATTTAGAAGCAAAATGTTGGATGTGGAACGTAATGGTAGAAAATGGTTGCCCTTACGCAGTGCACACAACTTCTAAATGTTGGATGGATTTGTAGTTGAGGTTGGGTGTGGAACGTGAGAGTGGGAAAAAAAAAAATAAATAAAGGTCCGAAAAATTTGGAGGTAATAATGGAATATTCCCTAGGTAAAAAATTGAACAAGTCGGTATGCTTTGAAGACCACATAAAGGATAGTACTAGAGCCACCGTTAGGCAATTTTTTTTTGTTTTTTTTTTTTAAATCATTTTTTAATAGTTCTAAATATTTTTAAAAAATTTATAATAATATTAAACAATTTTTTCTTAATCATTAAAAAAAGGAAAAAAAGAAAAGAAAAAAGGCTAGCGGTGCCTCCCGCTAAAGCATTTGAGGAAAAGTGCAAGTATTGGAAGTACTATTAGGGCGGTAAGATTTTGGTCTGATTGTTAAAATCGATCGGACGACCAGTTTTTGTTGAATTGGACTAGACCAATTAGGAGACTGGTTAGTCTCAATCTGTCAGTATATAAAATCTCAAATTTCAATCAGGTCCAATGGTAAGAATTTTTCACCCTAAACTTGATTGAATTAATTAAGCTAAATATATAAATTTTTTAAATAATTTTTTAGAATGAGTTTTAACTAGTTATATAATTAATTATGGAATCTTCTTTTAATCTAATTATTTATGTTTAGATTGTACAAAATATTAAATGTTAAGAGTTTTAAGATAGGATATGAACTATTAAGCATTAAGTCATATTTTTATCATTGAACAATGGTAATAATATACACTTTAATTTACTAGACTTAATTAAAATATTTGAGTATATCTCTGTAATATACCTAAGTGCTTACAAGTATCCATGACCAATGACCATTGACAACATATAAAATATTATATATGCTATTAACTAAGAGAAATGATATTTGCAGTCATGAGTGGAGCAAATGTTGTGCACTCCTCTGAAAAAAGTAAGTAAATATAGAACTCATATTAAAAAACTTAATTTTTTAATAATAGACTATACATTTTTTTTTAAAAGGAGTGCAACGCTTGCATATTTTATGACTATATCTAGCATTACTTATTAACTAACATGTATTGTAAGATATATTAGTTAATAGAGCACTATTACTGGGGTTAGAAAATGATAGGGATCCCGCTCGGGGATCCCGTTCATTTGTCCCACTTCCCGCTCAAGCTTTTTTTTTTTTTTGAATTTTTTTTACAGAAAAATTAAGAAAATGTTGTTTAATTATATTGTGAATTTTATTCATTTTTTCAAAATATTTAAAAGTGTTAAAAAAATAATTTGAGAAAAATATTTAAAAAGTGTTTTTATTTTTTATTTTTTTCATATAATTTTTTTAACATTTTTAAATATTTTTAAAAAATGAATAAAATTCACAATATAATTAAATATAATTTTCTTAATCTTTGTGTAAAAACAAAATTCAAAAAAAAAAAAAAAAGGCTTCAACTGGACAAGTTAACGGGATCCCGCTGGGGGATCCCTAGCATTGTCCTACTGGGTTACTCAAACTTACCGTTGAAATGATCTTCTTGATGTAAGCACCGCATAGTCTCAGGTGATTTATTAAAAAACTACAAACAATTATATTCAAAGTCAAAGGGCATCTGAAAATACAAAAATAGAAAAACTAAAACTCAAAATTTGCTCCGCCCTTTTGTGTTTGGTTTTTTAATTTTTTTTAATAAATTACATGTCATCACATGATGGTGTCAAGTCAAGAGAATCATCACTAAATTTTAGATTACCAAGTAACATTATTACGTAGAATAAGTTATGTTGGATAAATGGGGCACACAAACCTGAAAATAAAATGGATAACTTGCCAGCAACAACGACGATAAAGACATGCAAACGTTCGTTCTCTCTCTCTCTCTCTCTCTCTCTCTCTCTCTCTCTCTCTCTCTCTCTCTACGTAGGATGAAAAGAACATTTATGATAAGTAAGACAAGTGAATTTAGTGCGCTAAGGCCAAATGATAAGAGAGCATTTAAGATTAAGGTCGTGCGGAGTACAAGTAGTTAATGAGACAAATTGAGCTGCTATATTTCCCACGCAAATAACTCCAAACGGGGGCGAATGAAAGAAACGTTTAATGCTACCAGCATAGGCACCAATGTGCATGAGGACACCTTAAACAGTGAAGAATCCTCCACTATAAACAAGGTCAAAATCTTCTTGAACCCCTGTTTCGTTGTCCTTGCTCACAAAGTTTTTTCCATTAAGGGTCTCTAAAATTTAAGCATCAGAATCATTCTAAACTAGGGGTACTCCTAATATAGTTCTCTTCTATCATGGATACTAGCTTAATCAACGAAGGAGGTGATTATTGGTATCAGAAACTATACCAACATGTTGTATTACTTGCCATTGGTAAATCTAGCTTGAATCACCCAAGACATTCATTAAAGGCACATTTTGTAAGTACTCACAGGTTAAATGGCATAAAAGTGGCACAACAAACAAAGAGGCCAACATATGGTGCCATTGACTCTGAAACAACGTTAATTTAGGATCATAACTATATCTCATATGAGTAAACACTTTCAAGTTTTCAACCTAATGTGTGCTTTTAAAGAGATTTGGAATAAGTATCCAAAGTTTAGAGGAATGTGAACCACAATGAGCATTAGGTAACGGTCACACAATGAGCAGAAGCTAAGATATGGGCAAAGCCGCATAAATGATTAGTTTTGCAGGTAATACACACTGCCAAACACTTCAAAATTGATTTTCTAACCTAGATAATCATAATCTTCGGTTTTGCATTAGTTTTTGAGTAGTTAAGAACTATTCTTGGATTTTGAGGTTTTTTATTTTTTATTTTTTATTTTTTTTTTGTGCATTTTGGGATAGTTTATAAGTACTTTGAGCTTGCAGTTTCTATTGCAGCCTTTAGCATTCCTATTGTAGGTACTAGGGCTGTAATCGAGCCGAGTCGAGCTTTGCCGAACTCGGCTCGACTCAAAATACTCGAGCTCGAGCTCGAGATTTTTTTTAATTCTTTGTTCGAGCTCGACTCGATAAGCTAAAATCTCAACTCGAGTCGAGCTCGAGCTTGAATTGTTTTTTTTTTTAATAAAATTTAATAATTAATAAATTAAATAAATAAATAAAAAATAATTAATATTAAATTTATACAACTAACAAGTAGAACCTCTATTAAATTATAAAATTTTAAAAAATTTATAAATAATTAATATCTAACTAGTTGATATTTATCTAAAATAACAATATATTATATACCCACATATATTATTAATACATACACTTAATATAATAGAATATATCTATTTCATATATGGTTCCCACATACTAGTATATGCAAGTATTAAATTTTATCAACTAATTATTATACAAATTATAAAATATACCTATGAAGTATATTTACTATATAGACATAAGTAATTAGAATACATATTATATATTTAATTATAAAAGTGGTATGTTTATATTATTAGCTAATACATATATAAATGCATAGGTGTATGTATATATTTATCAATATATGAATGGGTTTTAATCCAGTTGAGCTAACGAGTTGACTCGAGTATAAACGAGCAAGCCTAAACGAGCCTTAGTCAAGTCGAGTCAAGTTTTGTCAAGTATGTGTTATTTACAAATCGAGCGGATATCTGTTTTAACGAACGAGTTTTTTTTTTTTTTTTTACGAGTCGAGTTCGATTCGAGTTTAACCGAACAAGTACTGAGCGAGCTATCGAACAAATTGGTTCATTTACAGCCCTAGCAGGTACTAGTGTCTAAACTCTACCTATGCTAGAATAACCTTCTTAAAACATCATTTGGTCGTCTGATCTCTATGCTAGGATTCAAATATGATTATAAATGCTACCCTATTTGTTTGTAGATTGAATTAACAGTCTCATATTAGGATCCTGGAGTCTTCATTTAGTATAAAACATGGGATATTTTAATCATTATATTTCTTAAAGTGATTAGATTAATAAGTAAAATGACCAAAACACTCATTGTAAGCATGGTTTTAAATACCGTACCGTACCGGCCAGTATGGTTGGAATATGTCGTACCGGCCACTGGCCCGATATAGGTATTGTACCTATTTTATACTGATCTGAATACCGACCAGTATCAGTCGTACCAGCTAATATTTCGGCCTGTACCGACCTACGTACCGACAGGTATTTCGGCCTTCACTTTTTTTTTTTTTTTCATTTTTTCAGACTACAAGCTTATTTTTTGACCTCCAATTCATACCAGATTATTTATAATTTATATATATATATTTATGTATAAATTATTCATATATAAACTATTATTAATTTATAATATAATTTCTATATATATATTTATACATATAATTTATTTATATATCAATTATTCCGAAACGGTATCGGTACTCAAATAGTTTGTTCCAGTGTCTTAACTGATAAACCATCCGATACGGTATTCAAAACATTGATAGTAAGCAATTTAAATGCCTAGATCTCTTTCAAACTCGCTAAAACTTAATTCCGAGTCATCTCACTATCATGTAACTTTCCACTCCCAAGGCTCTCAACCGTACAACCAAACCTATATGATGAGTATTCAACTTCCACCCATGTCGGCTATGGCATTTACCTAATACATAACTCGGTCATTTTTCCCTCTCCCTTTTACGTGTAACTTTATTCGAGGGATGGAAACGAAATTTCACAACAGTAAATCGTTCCACCCACTTCAGATACAGAATAGAACCCCATTCCATTCCAATTATTCCCTCCTTCCATTTATGAATTGAACAGTTCCGTTCATTCCATTTCTTTCACAACCCCTCCATACAAACTACAAGAACCCTTGAGACGTTAAATAGAACCCCATTCCATTCTATAAAACGTGGACTTTCAACCCTAATGTGAAAGTTTACAAGAAAAACCTGGTGTGAAGAATCAGAGCACTTACAATATTTCACTTCAAGAAATAAATCAGATGGGAGCTCAAGTCCTACTTAAGTAGTTTTCAGCAAACAATGCTCTAGTTTGTCTTATATTTTTGCAAGCACTTGAAGATGATAGAAACAAATTTAAAATTAACTTGCAATAAAGTAAATTCCTCAAGTGAAAAAACTTAAAAGTAAATCTCTATATTTTATTATTGTTCTTAAATAATACCATGCCCCTGTCCTAACATGTAAGAAAGGTGCCAAACATCGAAGAAAAAGTGAGAAAGAAAATTTGTTTTACAATAAAGTAGATTTACATACACATAATTGCATATTATTCCTTTTATCACCCAGAGGCATAAAAGGCACAAGAATATGAACAAAGACCAGTTTCACCTACCCTCGTTAATAGTGTCAGGGAGCGTGGGTTTAGTAACTTTTACAGGGGAATTCTCTGCAGCACCCACCATACTTGTACTTGCTGATGAGTTGAAATAGCTTGTATCATTTCCTTTAGTTGCAATGTCACTCATTGCGCTGGTAATGTCATCAAATTTCCAGTCGGTCAAATATCCAGGCCTTGAAGTTACAGAGCTCACCTCAGTATCTCCTGAAAGCATTGCCACCACACGTGACATTGTTGGTCGTAATGCTGGGGATGCTTGAGTGCACAAAAGGGATATTCCTATCAAGCGCTTTACTTCTTCTTCATTGTATTCTAATAATGTAGAGTCCACAAGATCAACTTCACAGTTGTTTTCATGTAGGTGCCAAGCCTGAGAAAGATATGTTATCTGGATTCAGAATATATTATAAAGGTGGTGGTAGTGGGAATTCTAGTTGTTTTGATGAAACCAATTATGTGTTGTAGAAGATCTACTTAAATCCAATTGTTTTCTGTAACTCTTGTACAAGCTCATTTTGTGATTCTAAAAAATCAATCCATATCTTCATAATATGTACAATGACGTATGCATAATGATGACCCCATTTTGACACTTCCATATTCTAGCAAAGAAAGTTGGTGTAAACTTTGAAAATCTGTATCATCGAATACAAATATATATATATATATATATATATAGAAAGGGAAAACAAAATATAACTTGCATCTTAGCTTGAGTTACGAAAATGAATTTGAAAGATGCCATTACCTAGTGGTCACACAAGAAGTGTCTTTATAGGGGAGTTTTGGCTGAGTAGACTCATTTCATTTCCTATTAAGGGACTCATTTTCAGATGCTATATACAAGCGGTTAAAAATTATTCTGCTTCAATGGGACCTCCCAAATCTTCTCTTGATATAATCTAATCTTACTTCAATTTTTGGCAGAAGCAAAATATTATAGATTTGTGGATGGTCACGGCTGTCATGAACCCCAAACCCATACCAAGAGACAGATAAATAATACTGGAACTTTTCAAAGGAGTGAAATTCATCTCATTAAAGAAAGATAACAATTGTGCATATGGAGCAGGTGAAGTTGTTCATACCCATTCAAGTAGATACATCTTTTGTTCTTCCAAGCTTGAGTCAGAATTTGTCCTTCCGCTAACAACCTCCAAAGCAACAACACCAAAGGCAAACACATCAGCCTTCTCTGTAAGGTGCCCACGCATGGCATACTCTGGGGCAAGATACCCACTACAATGAAAAAAATGATCCAATTTAGTCCTACAATGCATAAAAGATCATACAGTTCAGATAGATGAGTAATGTGACTTGCTAAAGCTTTCAGAATCATACATAGTCCCTGCAACACGCGTGCTTATGTGGGTCTTTTTATCATCATAAAGCTTGGCCAAGCCAAAGTCTGATATTTTGGGGATGAGCTGAGAGTCAAGCAGGATATTACTGGCCTTCACATCTCTGTGTATAATTCGAACCTGTGACTCCTCGTGTAGATATGCTAAACCTCTTGCAACACCCAAGCATACATCATGGCGTGTTGACCAGTTGAGATTCAAACTTCTCTTTCCTGCCCCATGTAAGCATATAAATTCAATCTACATAAGATACCTGGCACATATACGCAGATCATGTGTGTTTATACACAAAGAGCAAAGATGCATTCACATACCAAATAATGCCTGATCAAGACTTCTATTCTCCAGAAACTCATAAACAAGGAGCCGTTTATCTCCCTCAATGCAACATCCGTACAGTTTCACAAGGTTACGGTGTTGCACAGCAGATATAGTAGCAATTTCTGTTATGAACTGGCTCTTTCCTTGATGTGATGCTACGGACAGTTGTTTCACGGCAATTACTCTGCCATCACTAAGTGTTCCCTACTCAGCACAAAAGTTTTAAAAGAAAACGTTAAACGAGAAAAAATTGCCCACCTGCAGATGATTTTGGTCTATTAATTTCAACAGAAAATTGTAGTCTGGCTGATTGGAGACAATGGCTTAAATAGATGCAATCTACACCTAGTGGCTAATTGACGGCTCATTGACACTACAAAGTCACATGGTATCTACTTAGACATATAATTTATAAGGATAAAAATCAGAAACTTAGGTGCATTCTGATTATTTTCCCCATGAAATTTTATGTCCAGTCTAATTGTTCTCAATTTATGAATCATATACCATTCAATGGAAAAGCATCGGGCAGGGATGGCAAGACTACCCCTTTGTTTTATTTTTTTTAATTTTTGTTAGAAGAAAATTGAACATAAAGTGGATAAGAAGACTACCCCATAAATGTTCTTCTGAGAGCTAAAATGCTTTTCATATGTTGCATAGCTCCAATATTTAAATACCAAAAGCTTTCTTCTCTTGAGTGTTTTCTCCTCCATTGATGCACATGATACTTACAGAACACTATAAAATACTAAAAAGATCGTTTCTGGATCCCCTTACATAGACCAGGCAACATGCCATAAAATTTATAGAAGAAACAAAAAATGAACTCATTATCTGATGCTCCTAGACCCTAGTAGCATGAAACAAAACAACTCATTATCGCCAAATACCAATATTTTAAATCTACATTCTCACCAAATGTTAGCACACAAAATGTTTAAAATCTTCATCATGTAATTTCCCATATGATGATTCCAATTGCAATCAAACCATATAAACATCAGCCACAGATGACTTCCTCTTTACCATTCCATTTCAACAATCTTTGTAAAGTTCCTTTACACCATCCTTGAATAAATTCAATTTCTGGAGTCGTCCATTCAAACTTTTTAACTTAATTTCTTTAAAGTGAGACTCCTTACATCATGCGTCCAATAAATTATTCTTCTAATCCATCACCATTTATAAACATTTGCTCAAATTAGGTTATTTTTAATAAAACGTTTGCCAAGGCTACGCTTCCATCTTTCAATGTTTGGCTTCTTAAATGAAAGAGAATGCACTAAGCTGAAAAGAAAGAAAGTAAATTAAAATATTCTGGAATATAATGGACTCGTTTAACAATGCTTTTGTCATTTGGTAGTGGCAGTTTGAGCGTAATAACAAGTTGCATGGAAAAGTCAACTTCATGGCCATTAAAGAGGGACAAAAACCATAATTCAGAGCATGTGTAGTTTGAACTTTCAGGGATTGAATAGGTCTTATTCAATATTAACATTTTATTTATTCTTTTAAAACATGACTATTCTCAAGAGAGAATCAATAAATATAGAAATACAAATTTAACAAAAGCACGCAACCCAGTCCATCTCATACATTATTATATCAGTACTAGAAAGAACATGTATACAAGTTTTGCATAACTCACAAATAGCCTAACTGACTGATTCAGATCATTATGCTGGTGCTTGTTCATAGATCAACAACCCTATGATCCTTGCTTCATTTAACTTGATATCACACGCTAAAGCTACAGTGCACTCATCAAGCACACCAACACTTTGGAGTCCTGCTGACTTCAACATGTCGCATTTTCAGAAATTTGATCTCCATATGAGTGCTTTTGGGATTTTTATAAGTTTCAAGAGAAACTAGAAACTAAGAAGGTGAACAATTGACAAACCTTACAAGTTCTGGCTGATCTCAGAAGTTCCCACACATGTTAACATCAATGGGAAAACGTGTTTCACTCCTTCTCTCACTCTAATTTCCATATAAAGGACCCCATTGCTCTCAATCTATTCAAAAAATATATCTGGGTCTTGAGAAAAAGATATGTTTATATAACGTTCCAAACAGAATAGAAATCATGTGTTGACTTTGAGAAATGTGTTTCATAGTTCAAATGGTTTGGGTAGCATTTTGAACAGGCATAGTTATGACAAGCGATTCTAGAACTGGCATTTGAAACATAATAGAATGACTTTAAAAAAAGATAGATATTATACATATTTTTTAAAGATATTGTTTGAGTAGGGCTTCCAATGCAATTCAAAGGATAAAAATTATGTTACATTTAAGCATTGCATTGTAGCATCATTCAAAACAATACATCTGTCCAATCAAATTGACCATATAGTCCAAATTGTTGATCAGAGGGGCTTCAATCTGTAATCTCAGCTTGATTATTTTATACTACCATTCAGCTGTGTATACCGTTTCGCAGACTGAGTGCTGTATTTGAATGCAGATATTATGACGATACTTCAATCATATGTCATAGGCTCCTAAGGTTAAAGTCATGTCTCTAAGTCACTTACTGTCCGTAATGATTGAGATCAATTCAGAATGACTGCACTCTATTAGTTACGCTGGTTTCAGTATATTAGTGAAGATTTTATATTGAGTACACAGCTTAATAGACTGAGACTTAAAAAGATTTTCTTGCGATCAGACTTAAATGTACGATGAATCTACTTCTATATTTTATTAATAACTTTAAATGTCTTTCAAGTTTCACTATGGCCAACTATAAGGAAATAGGCATGTGCATTGGTAGTAAAAGAAATAGATAAAGCCTTCTAAATGTGATGCGATGCAAGTCACCATGTAGAAATGCATTCTTAACATCCAGCTGAAATAAAGGCCAATCTAAATTAGCAGCAAGAGAGATCAACACTCGAACGGAGGAGATTTTGGCAACTGCAGAGAAAGTCTCCTCGTAATCAATGCCATATGTTCGAGTGTAACCCTTAGCAACCAAATGGTTTTTCAGGATGAAATTTGATTATATATACCCATTTACAGCCAATAGGCTGCTTACCAGGTGGTAGAGGAATAAGTTCCCATGTCTCATTATGATGAAGGGCATCCATTTCATTTTTCATAGCTATCCTCCATCCCGGATCGGATAAAGCATCCTGAACTGTCTTAGGAACAAAAAGTTTTGAAAGTTGAGAGGTAAAGCATGAGAATGGAGGAGATAGAGTATGATATGAGACAAATTGACTAATTGAATGTCGAGTAACACAAGATCGAGTATCTTTGTGGAGAACAATAGGTGGAGAGTTTGAAGCACTAGGTAACGTAGGATCCGAAGATGGAGACATGGTTGGTGAGGGCATGGAAGTCGGCAGCCGTGAACAACGCGAGTAAACCTATAAAGGAACTAGGGGAGAGGGTGAAGGTGGAGGACCAACGACAGGAGGAGAAAGTGTAAGAGTAGGTAATGATAGAGGATCATACTCAACACTCGAGGCTGTGTCCGAGAAATAGGGTATGGACTCAAAATATCCTTCTTGAGTCCGAGAGTAAACAACAAAAAACACTTGGTAGAACGAGGATCAAGCTTATCAAAACTCGGGCCAAGGTTATGAACATAGCAAACACACCCAAAGATTTTTGGAGGAAGGATAAATGGTGGAGATGAAGGAAACAAGATGGAAAAAGAAGAGGAACCATTGAGAACTGATGAAGGCATACGGTTAATAAGGTAACAAGTAGTAAGAACACCATCACTCCAAAATCGTTTAGGAACATGCATGTGCAGTAAAAGTGCTCGGGTTACATCTAACAAATGACAATTTTTGCGTTCAGCCACCCCATTCTGTTGGGGTGTAGCGAAGGCACTAGATAGATACTCTCTAGCATTATCAGAACGCAAAACCTAAACCCTTTTATTAAATTAAGTTTTAATTTCTTTCCAAAACACTTTGAATATAGAAAGAAGTTCAGATCTTGCCTTCATCATAAACACTCATGTCACACGAGAGTAGTCATCAATAAATGTGACAAAATACTGAAATGTGTTTGATTCAATGTTGATTTGTCCCCATATATTAGAGTGAACCAATTCAAAAGGACTCGAGGCTCTTTTATCAATTCGAGGTATAAATGATACACGATGATGTTTACTAATTTGACATACTTCACAAGAAGCGAGAGACACATTTCCTAAATTCTTGACCTAACGCTTCAAAAGAAAAAGAGGGGGGTGACCAAAATGCCATTCATAAGCAGATGATGAAGAGGATGTAAGGGCTTGAGTGAGTGATTGTTTAACATCAAGATAATACAAGCCACCGGCTTCATGCCCCGTACCAATCTTGTTTTCTGTCTTGAGATCCTGAAACACATGAAGAGGGATAAAAGGTATCTAAACATTGAAGACTTTGAGTAATTTTACTGATGGACAGCAAATTAAAGGGACAACTAGGAGCATATAAAATAGATGACAAGGATATGGAGTCAATGAGCTTAGTGGATCCAATGCCTATAACTTTAGCGAGAGAACCATTAGCGAGAGTAACACTTCTTGGAGATGTCAGAGTATCTAACTTAGATAAGATAGAGGACTGACCAGTAAGATGTTCATTAGCTCCTGAATCAATGATCCACGGATCTTGAGTGGATGAGGCAAGACATACGAACGTTGAAACTCATATGCGACCCAAAAGCTTATCATACTCATCCTCTGATATACCAATCACTTCTTGGCAAATATCACTACTGAACTGGGAGATTGTAACTCCACACAATATCTTAGAAAAAAACACAATTCAACTTGAAAAATCCAAGAAACACAATCTGGAAATGTAGAAACTTAGCCCAAGTACCTGAAAAACAACTCTAAGAACAAAATTTCGGTCTGTATGAGCAGAAATCGGGCCTTTTCAGTCTGTTTCGGATTTGTTTTGGACTGTTTCGGCCTGAACCGGCCTGTTTCGGATGAATTTCGGCCTGTATCGGGTTTCGGCAATACTAGCTTCAAAAAACTAATCTGAAACGGGAATAGGTTATTCCTAACCAAGGATAAGGTAAGTTGGATTTACCTTGTACCTGTTACCAACAGGTGGTATTCCAAATAGGAATACCTTGTACCTGTTACCAAACAGGTGTTATTCCAGATAGGAATACACTCTTAATCCAAGTTTTGGCTATTCAAACTCAAGATTGGACAGCTTGTACCTGAAACCAAACAGCCCCGAACTTCAACCTTTGGCCAGCGATGGAGGCCTTTCCCGGCGGATTTGACTATGCCGGTAACCACAGAAAAGGCTGGCGAGTCTACCCTTAGTGCCCAGTACAGGAGACGCCGCCGGAAAGTGGCTGGAAAACACTTCAAAGAGCTATGGGCCGCTGAAAACACTTCCACCAACCCCCACAAACTGATCATAAAGCTCATAAAAAACCACCAGCACCTCAAACAACAGCTCTGATACCATGTAGACGTATATGGAGGAAAAATACTTCACTCTAATTTAATTGATGTACAAACATATATATATATATATATACACTACATACACTTGACACTTATACCCTCACACACTTATACTAATTACAAACATATCCTCTAACACAAACTAATAAATAGAATAAAAGGAAAAATATAAGGACTAACAAAGAAATAAAAAGAAAAAGGGTAATGTTGCAAACTGTCGTTACTGCTTGGAAACTCAAATAGATGTATAGAGTAGCTCTAGACTTGTATCAGATAGCCAACTCTAAAACACTGACATAGGCTCAGACACTTTGCGTCCTTGATTAGAGAAGGGCTTACCTTATAGACAGGTCCAAATCCTCCCTCTCCAAGCTTATTAGCAGGATTAAAATCTTCTGTAGCTGTCTTTAGTTCAGCATAGCTGAAAGTGAAAGGTCTGGCATCTATTCCTAAGAGCTCTGCAATTTCAACATAAACAAGCTGTGACTTTGAAGCCATTGTCAAATAATTAAATAGCATGAGTGATTTGCAAGCGAAAAATACAACAAAACTTTTTCATGTTAAATCGAGAGTCTCCTCTTCTTAAGTATCAGCAAGCAATAAGCTTTGTCCAGAATGTTGTTGGACTGAAGATTGGGGGAAGATATGGTAGTAAGAATATATGGGAAGTTGACTATACACCAAAGCTTCATTGCCACAATAACTTATGTTTAGGCCTACCTCTTGGTGATTTGTAATTGCATATGTGTGTTTGTATTACAAAAAAGAAAAAACACAAAAAATGTTCTGGCAAAAATGCTTTGATGTAACTGTTGTTTGTACATAAATGTTTCATGACACACCACGTTTTGTGCTTGACACTCTATGCAGCATGCAGAGACCATCTCAATCATAAATATATAGAATCACACGTAGGCAAAAGTTGCAGTTTTTGAATACATAAGACTGACTGTAAGAAATTTGACAGCTATCACAAATCATATTCTGGCTTCTGGCTTACCTTCATCATCATTGAGTGGAAGCTGTTTTCTTCTTTTAACAAAATAGAAAACCACGAAAACAGAGAGAAAGCTTAAAACTCCAGCACCAACAACAATACCCACGATCAGACCAGTCCTATTCTTCTTGTTGCTCGGAGGTTCATTACTAACAGTGGGTTCAAAATCTATACAAAAACAAGGTAGTCAATAACATGCTACCAGCACAAGGAGAAAAGCAGGACCTAATCTTTTGATATTCATAAAAAATTCTACGTTACCTGGGGTGGCACTTATGGCAGAAATTGAAGGTCCATAAGTACCTTGAGCAGGTATGCAGCAAGTCCCTTTCCCAGCCCAAAACAGATGGATTTCAAGGTAGTTTTCTGATACCTGAACTGTGTATTCCTTCCGGACAGGTTGGTTAGACCCACCAGCCTCCTTGCGTATGTCAAAATCCTTAAGATAACGATTCCCCTGGAATAGGCACAGTAAAAAATTTAAGACAAAACACAAACAAAGATAAAATAAAGGAGGTTATTGTTATATGAAAAAATAAATAGGACCAACATCAACAGTTTCATCCAAGATGCTCATCCTAATTACAGAGAGTTAAGGGGGAGTTAAAAACTACATTTGGTTTTCGGAAATTATTTTGCATAAATATTGTGAAAAACTCACAGAAGCAATTGCTGTCCCATAAGCAAAGTTTGGGGAAAAAATAATTCGACAGTTAGAGACATTTTGTGGAGGCGGCAAATAGAAAACCTTCAGTGGTCAACATCTTCAATATTCAAGGTAAATTCTGGAATGATGAATTACACAGCCAATAAATTTGTAAGAATGCATTCTTTTCTCTTTATAACTCCAATATACAATATTACAAACTCATGAGATGCTCACTATAAAACTTTTTGAGGCCATCATAATCTCATATAGTGTTTGATTGTTGTCACCCTACACAGCCATGCTTATCAAAAGAAAATAATTATATACTGTCAATGATATCTATATATGGCAGTAAATATATATGGCTGTAAATAATAGCAGTAGTTGTATATATGTGTATAGGCGCCAACTTTAGTTTTATTTCTTTTCTTGTATTGCTTTATTCTTTCCTATTTTACAGATGATTTGTAGGCTGTAATTAGGGCTTGGCAGTTTATATAATATATGGAAATTCTCATTTGAGGGTATTCAAGCAAACCTGACATCGTATCAAAGATCTCGAATTTTCTGGGCAATTGTTTTTTTTTTCTTCGGCAGATTACTTCCTTTGCTTGTGTCGGCACTGTCTGTTTTCAGACTAGTGCTTTCTGGGTCCATCGGCACAGACTAGTGTTTTATCTTGGTTCTTTGGTATGTGTCTGCACTCTCTGCCTTCACTTTCTGGGTGATTTTTTTTTCTGGGCAACTATTTCTACACGGTTGTTGGTACTCTTTGTTTTTCAGAGCTTGGCCTCTTTTGGTGTACTCTTCTCGGGCTCTCTGTGTAGGCTTCTGCAGAGAGATTTGCTCAGGTTTTCGGCGCATTTTCCGGTAGTATTTTCTGGCAGTGGTATTTTCTGGTATTTTGGCATTTTCAGGTCCGTGTTCTTTGTGTTGTCTATCTGCAACGATTTTTTTTTTTTTTTTTTTTTTTTCACTCATTCTGATTTTGTGGTCATTATGTTGGATGAAAATTCAATCATTCAATTTAATGGAAAGAATTATGGAAGCTGGGAATTTCAGTTTTGAATGTTTGTGAAAGGAAAGGAATTATGGGGTCACTTGGATGGGTCTTCTGTGGCTCTTACTGATCTCAAAGAATTTAGTTCTTGGTCCAGCAGGGATGCCAATATTGTTTCTTGGCTATTAAGTTCCGTGGAACCACATATGGTCAACATCTTTGATCATTACTACTGCTAAGGAGATGTGGGACTATTTTAGGCGCGTATATTATCAAGACAATACTGCACGCCAATTTCAAGTTGAGTTAGGAATTTCCAATTACAGACAAGGTAATCTCTCTATTGAATAGTTCTATGCTGGATTCTTGAATTTATAGAGTGAGTATTCTGGGATAAGGTATTCTAAAGTTCCTAAGGAAGCCCTAGAAGCATTCCAATTTGTTCATGCTGAAAGTCAAAAAGATCAATTTTTGATGAAACTAAGACCTGAGTTTGAGACCGCACGAGCTGGTTTGATAAACCGTAATCATGTTCCTTCCTTGGATGTGTGCTTGGGAGAATTACTGAGAGAAGAGCAGTGTCTTGCTACTCAACATGGACTCACTCAAGAAATTGTATGTGGCATATGCTGCTCAAGGGAAAGTAAGATCCAAGACACAGATACAGTGCTATGGTTGCAAGGAATTTGGGCATATTGCAAAGAATTGCAGCAGAAAGTTCTGCTATTATTGCTAAAAGGGGGGGCCATATTATTAAAGAGTGCCGCGTGTGACCTGAGAATCGACAGGGCCAAAAATTTCACACTGCTGCCCAGGCTAATTTAGATGCTGTCCCCTTTGTTTCTGCACCGGGGCAGCCACCTACAGCTGGTTCTTCATCTACTCTTACACCTGAGATGGTCCAACAGATGATTGTTTCCGCTTTCTCTGTGCTTGGTCTTCAAGGTAAGGGAAATTTCCTCACCTCTCCTTGGTTGGTTGACTATGCGGCTTCCAATCATATGACTGGAAATGCTGATGCTTTACATGAAGTTCGTAAATATAAGGGTGACCAGCACATTCAAATAGCCAATGGTAATACTCTTCCTATCACTGCAATTGGAACTCGGGGCTCCTCTTTCAACAATGTATTTGTGTCACCAGATTTATCTACGAATTTAATTTCAGTTGGACGGCTTGTAGATAATAATTGTGAGATTCATTTTGATCGTGTTGTGTGTAGGATCAAGTGTCAGGGAATGTGAAAGCGAAAGGGGCTAAAGTGGGACGTCTATTTCCTCTTCAATTTTCCATTTCGAGTTTTGATTCCTTTGCTTGTACTACTGTTGCTAATAATAGTGATGTTTGGCATAAAAAATTGGGACATCCCAATTCCTTTATTTTGAATCATCTTATGAAACAAGGTCATTTGGGGAATAAAAAATTCCGTTTCTATTGTGTCTTCTGATTGTAGCTCTTGTAAACTTGGTAAAAGCAAATCTTTACCTTTTCCTTTACATGGCAATCGCGCTTCTACATGCTTTGAGATAATTCATATTAATGTCTGGGGAGAGAGTCCCGTTCTTTCACATGCTCAATACAAGTATTTTGTGACCTTCATTGATGACTATAGCCGTTTCACTTGGATATATTTTCTTCGATCAAAAGCTGATGTGTTTTCTACTTTTCAAGTTTTTGTTGTGTTTGTTGAGACTCAATTTTCTGCTTGTATTAGAACACTATGTTCTGACTTTGGGGGGGAATATATGTCTCATGAGTTTCAGGATTTTCTCAAAACTAAGGGTATTCTCTCCCAACACTCATCTCCTCAACAGAATGCGGCTATTGAGCATAAGAATCATCATCTTTTGGATGTTGTTCGTACTTTTTTGATTGAATCTTCTATGCCTCCTCGTTTTTAGGCAGAAGCTTTATCTACAGCTGTGTATTTGATTAATCGTTTAGCCTACAAATTTACAATTTGACTCTCCATATTCTCGTCTATTTGGTGTTGTTCCCGAGTATAATTCTCTTCATATATTTGGCTGTATTTGTTTTGTTCATAATTCTCTTCTGCTCAGGTTGCTCAGTGTGCTTTTCTTGGGTATGGTAATGTTCATAAAGGGTTTGAGTGTGATGATGTGGATGCTCACAAACTCCGTGTCTCGCGAAATGTGGTTTTCTTTGAAATCCAATATTTCTTCTAGTCTTACGTTTCACATGATTTTACTTCTGCTCAGTTGCCTATTTTTGATGATGTGTCTTGTACTCTTGAACATTTTAAGCTAGGGCTTGTGTATCAAAGACGTTGTCCACAGTCTTTGCTGCCCCTTCCTATCATAGAATTGACATCTGATCACATTCCAACTGAACCTTGACGATCATCTTGAGTTTCACGTCCCCTGGACAGGTTTAGGTTCTTACACACTACCCATCAGGCTACTCTTGATACTACTTTTGTGCCCAAGTCTTATTCTCAGGCTACTACTCAAGCTTGTTGGAGGCAAACTATGCAAGATGAACTTTAGGTAGTTCAGGATAACCACACTTGGGACATCATCCCATGTCTTGATGGCATAAAACTCATTGGCTGCAAATGGGTGTACACTATTAAACTCCGGCCTGATGGTACTATTAAAAGATATAAAGCCCACTTAGTGGCTCTGGCTCTTGGAAATTGTCAGGAGTATGGCCTTGATTATGAAGAGACCTTTGCACCCATCGCCAAGATGACTATTGTATGCACTCTTCTCGCCATTGCTGCTTCCAAAGGCTAGTCTCTTAGGCAGATGGATGTGAAAAATGTGTTCTTACATGGGATTTGAAGGAAGAAATCTATGTCTCCCCCTCCTGGTATGTTCAGTTCATCCTCCACTGAGGTTTTTTGGTTGAAGCGGTCTTTGATGGCTTAAAGCAAGCACTGCATGAATGGTTTGAGAAGTTTCGCACCACTTTTCTTGATTTTCATTTTACTCAGAGTCGGTTCCATTGGACTTGTTCTTTTAGTACATGTCGATGATATAGTTATATCATAGGCTCTGATTCTCACCTGATTGAGCAACTACAGTAGCATCTCAAAACTACCTTTCATATCAAAGACCTTGGCCCACTTCAGTATTTTCTTTGTCTCGAGGTACATTCTTGTTCCAATGGTATACTTTTGCATCAGCACAAGTATACCCAAGAGATTCTCACCTTGGCTGGGCTTCAATCTGGAAACTCAATACTTACACCTTTGGAGGTCAATTTAAAGCTTTGCCAGGATGACGGTGACCTATTACGTGATCCATCTCTGTATCGGTAGTAAGTAGGGAGTTTAAATTACTTGACTATTATCCAACCTAATATGTCCTTTGCTATCTAGCAAGTCAATCAGTTTATGCAGGCTAGTCGTCAATCTCATCTAGTAGTAGTACGATGGATCATTCATTATTTCAAAAGTACATCTGGTAGAGGTTTATTCTTTTCTACTGAGAATTCCTTACAATTAACAGGTTACAGGGATGTTGATTGGGCTGGTTGTGTGGATACTTGTCGTTCAGTTACTAGTTGGTGTATGTTTCTTGGTAATGCTCTCATTTCTTGGAAAAATAAGAAGTAGGATCGAATATCCAAATCTTCTACCGAATCTGAGTATCGTGTTATGTCATCAACATGTTCCAAGATTGTGTGGCTTTGGGGTTTAATAAGTGAACTTCATGTTCCGCAACTTACTCCTACTCCTCTTCATGAGGATAATACTAGTGCTATTCAGATTGCGACCAATCCTGTGTTCCATGAGCGCACCAAGCACATTGAGATAGTTGTCATTCCATTTGTGAAGCATTTGATCATCATGTGATTACACTTCCTCACATTTCCACCGAACAACAAACTGCTGACGTCTTTACTAAGGCTATGTCTCGCCACCGTCATCGATTGAAAAATTGATGCTTCTTGATCGACTAGTATCAATTTGAGGGGGGATGTCAATGATATCTACATATGGCAGTAAATATATATATGACTGTAAATAATAGCAGTAGTTGTATATATGTGTATAGGGGCCAACTTTAGTTTTATTTCTTTCCTTGTATTGCATTATTCTTTCCCATTTTACAGATGATTTGTAGGCTGTAATTAGGGCTTGGCAGTTTATATAATATACGGAAACTCTCATTTGAGGGTATTCAAGCAAACTTATACCAGGGTAGAAAAAAGACTTTGCAAGTATTGACTGTTGAGAACAACAATTTGAAAGCAAACATTCTAATGTTATTGACTATACATGCCATCTGTACATCTCTCACAAGAGCCCCAAGTCTTCCCCCCTCTTGTCCCCCCACAAAATCACCTGGTGTGGAACCTTCCTCCCTCCTTCCCCCTGATCTCTGCCTCCCATACCCCAACTCTCTCTCTCTCTTTTTTTTTTTTTTTCCTTTGGCTTTTGGCTGTGAGATCCATCATGATACAAATGTCACCACAACCCACACACCCCACCACCACCTTCCATGGCCTCTAGTCTACCTCCACCAAGTTCCACCTGTGTCACCCCTAGAACGTGCAAATCACGCGTTGCCCTCACCCATGGTAAATCTGCATATCTGTACATCCCCTCTCTCTCTGGCTTTTGCTTACCACCCATAAAAGGCGTGACACTTTTTTCCTATGGCTAAAGAAAGATCCAATATCTACTGGACATCCAATGCAAAATACCGATGCCACTGGACAGCACGGAGCTCCACTTCAGTGGCCTCAAGCAGTCAACTATGGTGTTACATCCTTTGTTGGAGAATAACACTACACATGCTGCAGTCACTCCTCCATGCAGCTTATTTCTGGGACTACTGAAAAAACAACCATCCTAGATGGCTCCCCTTGAGCTTGGGCCCTAGAGGCAATTGAATTGGATCCTAAGGTCCATTTCAAAATTTTCTCTAATCCTAGTCAGCAATGTATGGTTGAATTGAGAAGGTTGTTGGGGATTCCCACCTCTCTTCTCATTGCATTTCTTTTCCTTCAATAATTAGTCGGGGCACCATGCATCAAATTTTCTAATTTTGTTCTTAAGTTGATTATAGAGTTGTTTGCCTGTGGCATTCTTAATTGAAAAGAAGACGAAGCATTATAAAAGAAAGAATATGAAGGTGTTCCAAACTTCTAAATTTCCAACTTGTCTAATATTTATTGACATGGCCGTTCAAATTATTTCAAACTTAAATGAACAAATTCATGATCATTTAATGCAGCAATGGATGATGTGACACAATAGCATACGATATTATATTATCTTCACAAAAGAAAACATAAATTAAAAAACTGTGATACAGACCTGGATATAAATATCAAACACACGCTTTCCAAGACTTTTCCACGTAGGAGGGTTTTGAATTTCTATTTCAGCAAACTGGAGACTCACAGTGTAGTTCCCGTTCTGCAGCCCCAAGCCATAGTATCTTAATGATGAAGCAGAGACACGAGTTGTCTGGAACAGCTCCGAGTCTAATGTGCCTGTGAATTGAGATGACGAACTCCTTGTATACTGAGGATTATTGATCCCAGTAAAATATCCAACATTGCTAACTGCCCACCTATTTGTGTCAGTCACATAATATGTTGCTGGACCAAGTGTTTCATTATCCCTCTCAAAGGTGATCCCACTTGAAGATGTAATCTGAGGACCCCCACACTTGATTCCAAAGTCAGAGTCTGAAATCCATATCAAAGAAACCCTTATTAATGGTTAATTAAGCTCAGAAAAAGCTAATTCCTTGAGGAAAAATAAAATTTGGGGAAGGGTAATTAATTTACAAGGTTCCGTAATACAACTCCTGATATGTTCATAAGCATGTTGTGCATTCCGTGACTAATAAAGATTATAAATGCTTCCAGTTTTTACTCTAACCATATCAATGTTTGGGAATCATTTGAAGCTTAGCTGCATTGTATCCTGCTTAGAAACACGATTCCTAGGGTAGAAGCTTCTCCTTGTTTTCCCTCAATACTTACTACAGCATTCATATTTTGTAATCAAAGGCAAGTTTTTTATTGTACGTACATCTTCCAAGGCCTCGATTGCAAGGAAAGCTTCGTTGGAGACATTTCAGACCTGAAGGCAAAGCACTAAAAGCAGAAGAGTTTAATGTTGCACATGAAACACGAGTTTTTCAAGCAGCTATAGATGATTGATGAATATATTCTCATTCAAATTAAGTTTTCACTCTTGTTATGAGAAATGGTCTCTTGGTTATACACAAATAAGCATTCTTAAAAGTACTAACCCATGATTCCCCCCCGCCCCCGCGCCGGATAAAAGAGGGTTTTCTAGATGAGTTAGAAGTTATGGTAATTGTAAGACATTTATGAGTTACGGAATTGATACTCAACAGTACAGAAAACTTCATGAAGAGAATTGTACACGATTCAGGCAAACTAATTTTATTTCCAGGTAAGATTTTTAGTAGTATGAAAGACTGCCCAAGTACACAACATGTATACACGAGGAAACGCCTGACAAGGAAGAAATCGAAGATGCTACCTACCTCCTAACCATGTGCTGCCCTGAGGAAATTAACATTCCACTAAATAGAATCACCCAAGATCTCCAATACCTCAGGGATTGATGCCTCTTGGTCTCATGCCAAATAGCATGCCAAAGTCTTCCTTACCAAAAATCTAGTGTATTGAGAAACTACACCCCATCCCTTTCCAATGTTCTCCCACAACCCCACCCTAGGTTCCTTGAGCCTCCAACAGCCCCGTCATATTTAGCATCAACCACCATTTTCCACAAATGGCTCCCTCTCATGGATATACTGCCACAACCATTTCCTAAGAAGAGCTTGATTGAACACCTTCAAATTTTGGATCTACAAACCACCCTTCGAGGTTGGAGAGCACACCTTAAATTCTTCTCCTAGTCTGCACTAAAAGAAATCATCTAGTAACTTTGCAATATGATTCACTATACTAGCACTTTTATAAAAAAGAAAAAAAAGAAAAAAGATTCACTATGGACAGTGGGAACAAGGATAGAAAGTAAGTAGGCAAACTAGAAAGAGTGCTCTTGATTAAGGTGTTCCTACCTCCTTTTAACAAATACAATCTCTTCCAACTTGTCAACTTGAGCTCAATTTTCTTAATCACATCAATCCATATAGACTTGGCCTTGAAGTTGGCTCCCAAGGGAAGGCCAAGGTACTTCATGGGCAAGGATGACATCTTGCAACCCAAAGTCCTAGCCAGGCGTCTTACATTGTATACGTTTCAAAGCAGGATGAATTCAAACTTCAATGGATTCACTTTTAATCCAGAGACAGCTCAAACCCTTAAGGACTGGGTTTGATTATGATCCACATCATAGAAAATCAGGTCTGCTAACAATACATGGGAGATGCTGAGAGTTCCTAGATTGATATCCCCAATCGAGATCTGCACATAAAGCCACCCCCAACTGCAGCTGGCAGCATCCTGCTAAAAGCTTCCATAACAAAACCAAGCAAAAGAGTAGATAGAGGCTCACCCACATTCAGTCAGCATGAACTGTTCAAAAAATTAACTAGAGTTACATTTGCCATAAAAGAGAACCAAACCATGTAGACACAATGCATAATCCAAGAACTCCATCACTCTCCAAATCTGCATCTCAGAAACAAGTAATGTAAGAACTCTTAGTTGACATGATCATAGGCCTTCTCCATGACCAACTTGTATAATATAGCTAGTTCACCAGATTATATTGCATTCATTAGCAATAAGTACCAAATCCAAAATTTGTCTGCTTCTTACAAATCCATTATGCTATTTTGATAGTCTTCCCCAAAAGCTCACTCACGCAAGTAGCAAGGACTTTGGAAATGATCTTGTACACCCCATTAACTAGGCTAATAGGCCAATAATCTTTGATTTCTGAAGCCCTTTCTTGAGAATGAGAGTGATAAAGGTAGCATTCAAACTTTTCTCAAACTTTCCAATTGAGTGAAATTCCTGAAATACCTTCATAACATTATCCTTCAACACGTCCCAATAGGATTGGAAATAAGCCATGGTGCATTCATCCAGGCCTGTGCTTTGTCTCTTGCCGTATGTTTTACCATATCATGAATCTGATTTTCTTCAGGTGGCCTCTCCAACCGTGTTGCTCTGGGTGGCTCAATAATAACCCATTGAGGTTTGGCCTCCAAGCAACCTATTCAACAAGTAAATGTTTGTAGAACTGGCCAATATGGTTTTTAATCTCAAACTGGTCCAGAGAAACCAGTTGAGCATCTCAATGGTGTTGTTCCTCTTGCCATTCGATGGAAAAACTTTGTTGTACTCTTGAGGCCCCCCCTCCCCCCAAGCGGGGGCGGGGGTTCCTTGAGCCATGATGCCTGTCCCAAGAAAACATTTTTGGTTACCAAAAAAGTTTGGAAGTATTTGAGAATTTTGGGAATTTGTTTGAGATTAGGTTTTGGGAAAGGAGAGAAAATTTTGAATAAAAATATTTTTTAAAATAAGTATTGTATTGGAGTTTGTGAAAGTGGATGTATAAAGTTAAAAAAAGTTAAAAAGTTGTTTGAATATAATTTTGTAAGATTATTTTTTGATATGGTGTTTGTAAAAGTTGTATTGATTTTTGTGTTGAATAATGATTAGATGAAAAGTTGAAATTTTGAAATAGAAAAGTCTTTTGTGTTGAAGTTATGAGAAATGTTGAAAAATTCTGAAAACAAACCAAACAAGGCCGAATCTGTCCAGTCTAGACCAAGCCCGATTGTTAGACCACATGTAAGATCCATCCACAAGGGGGTTATCCATAAGGTCCCATTCACCTATAAAATTAGAGAACTCGACCAGTGCATCATGTTTGGCAAGAGGAGTTTTCCATCTATAGTAAGAACTTTTTCATCTATAGTTCAATTTTTTCTCAAATTCTTTTCCAAACATACAAAATTCTCAAAAACATTTCACTTAAAAACCTTTTCAAATCTTCAATTAAAAAACAACATAAAATCTATACAACTTTATCGCATTTCCATTTCTTCACTATTCACAAAAAACTTCTCAACCTCTTACATCCAAACATCCACCAAAGACAATCATCTCCCAATCTCTTGTGTAGGAACAGGGTAACATAGAAGTTACCTCCAATGCACCAAGGCACTTCCTACCAACTGCACAAACCGGCAATATCTTCCAAAGAAAACATCTACTAATACCCAAATGTCCACTAAATATTGGCAAAAGCCCACATGAAAGCATCTTCCACAATTTTAAAGGTGCAAGCCATCATATATTCCCCAATGCACTCCTCAACTTTCTCCACCATCTTTTGTCCCACATCACTAGAACTCCATCCGAAGCCCCATAGGAGGCAATATATGACCAATCTATGAATGGACAACCCCACAGATCCAAATCATATTTCTGGAAATAACTTCCATTTTCATATTCTACAAGCATACAATATCAACCTTTCAAAGTCAAAGTAGTTTTCTAATCCAGAGTCATATTGGACCTCGTTCAGCCCCTGGACATTTGAGGATAGAATCTAAGGCTTCATAATGCAATTGATGTTGCCCTCCCTTTTGATTTGCCTCGACTTGAATTCCCTTCCTTTGCATCTGTTAGAATACATAGTTGTAATTAGTGTATGTTATGAGGGTATAATGGTCATTTTATGTATATGTATACTCGGACAGCAATCAATGAATATACAACAAAGTATTTTTCTATCTCATTTTTCGTCTTCATGGTATCAGAGTAGTCTAGTGGTGTTGAGTAGTCTGGTGGTGGTCTAGTGGTGGTTGTGCGACGAAGCTAGTGGTGATTGTTGGTGGTTGCTGGCTGTGCGTGTTTCGGCCGGAAGTTTCCTTTCCAAAGCGTTTCCAGTGACAAAAGGTGTCATCTCCAGCAATGGACACTAGAATTGAGTTCATTGGCGTGGTCTGTCCACTCTGGTGAGACAAACCGATCAAATGTTCATTAGTTCCTAAATCGATGATCCATGGATTTTGGGTAGATGAAACAAGACATGCAGATGCTGCACCTGGTTGGGCAAGAGTAGCTCTAGAAGATGAAGTCGCCCATGTGACTAAAAACTGATCATACTCATCCTTCGATATGCTAGGCATCTCTGGAGTCAAGTTGAAGCTCGTTGCTTGTAATGTAGCGTCTTGGCAAATGGCCGATTAGCGGACCCAGATGGTCTACCATGTAGATCCCAACAATAGTCCACCGAGTGGTTAGTGCGACTATAATGGGTGCACTTACGAGATTCACGACCTTGAGTGCAATTACCTCTGGCATCACGTTCCCCACCTGCACCTTTACCATTCTGACTTCCATGCCCACTAGGAGCAACATAAGAGGTAACTAAAGCAGATCTCTCATTACTCTAATCAGAAGACAACTGAGATACCTGTCCAGATAATGTGGCTTACTGTAGTCGGGAGAACACATCAGGAAATGAGGGAAGTTGTGGGCTTGCCAAAATTTAAGAGCACATTGACTCATACTCAGGTTTTAAGCCAATAAGAAAACGAACAATATTGAACTCTTCATGTTGTTTTAGCATAGTTGAAATTGTCAGATTTGGCTGAATAATCCATTTGAGGTGCTTCCTTCTCATTATATTGAAATAATTACAAAGATAAGATTGAGAATTCAAATTTGAATCTCAACAAACTACATCTTTATCTCTATCTAATCTCAACAAACTAAATCTTTATCTCTATCTAAACTAATCTAATTTTATCCTATCTAAATATGTATAAGTTGAATTTAAATACAAGATAACTATTAGAAAACATATCCTATTAGGAGACTGCCACATCTTAAGAAAAGAAAACCCTAGTTTCCTTTGATACCCTCCCTCAAATTGATGCTAGTGAGTCAACTAGCAGCAATTTGCTAACTAGATATTGATGTCGTTGTCGAGTTAAAGCTTTGGTGAAGATATCAGCTACTTGGTGTTCGGTTGGCACATGAGGGAGAATGATAGCTTTAGACTCATAGGCATCTCGGATATAGTGACAATCAACCTCAATGTGCTTCGTACGTTCATGAAAAACTGGATTGGCTACAATTTGAATGGCACTTGTATTATCACCATGAAGAGGTGTGGGATGTGTTTGTGCAAACCCGAGTTCTGAAAGAATACCACGCAACCACATGATTTCTGAACATGCGGCAGACATTGCCCTATATTCAGCTTCTGTAGATGACTTAGATACACAATCTTGCTTCTTACACTTCCAAGAGATAAGCGAATCCCCAAGGAAGACACATCATCTAGTAGTAGAACGTCGACAGTCTGGACAGCCAGCCCAATCTGCATCACTATAGACAGTCAAGTGAAGAGAAGAACCATTAGGGAAAAACAGTCCACGATTAGGAGTCCCAAGTAGATAACGAATAATCCGACGAACAGCTACCAAATGGAGATGTCGAGGTGAATCCATGAACTTACTAACAGTGTGGACAGCATAAGAGATATCAGGGCGCGTGATGGTGAGATAAATCAAGCTACCAACTAACTTACGATATAAGGTAAGATCTGGGAGTAGTTCGCCTTCATCTTTTCTATACTTAAAATTCACCTCCAGAGGAGTATCAATTGGAGTAGTATCTTCCAATCTCCCTAACTGAATTAAGTCTTGAATATACTTGTGTTGATTGAGAAATAAATCATGTGGCTGAGACCGAACTTCCAACCCTAGAAAGTAGGTAAGATCCCCAAGATCCTTCATGTGAAACACATTATGAAGATGTTGCTGAAGTTTTTGAATCAATGGTCCATCCGAGCCAGAGATGATAATATCATCTACATAAACCAACAAAAATACGACTCCAGCATTGCCCTTGTGCAAAAATAAGGAAGCATCGTACTTACTTTGCTTAAAAGAAAACCCTAGCAAAGTATTACGAAATTTCTCAAACCAAGCTCGAGGAGCTTGTTGAGACCATACAATGACTTCTTCAATTTACATACAGCTGTAGGGAAGGAAATAGGCATACTAGATGGGAGCTTCATGTAGATATCTTCCTTTAGATCACCATGCAAAAAAGCATTCTTGACATCCATCTGATGTAATTGCCAAGATTTAGAAGCAGCAACGGCAAGTAACAAGCGAACAGTAGTCATCTTGGCAACCGGAGCAAAGGTCTCATCATAATCTATGCCATACTCTTGGCGATTCCCCAAAGCAACCAATCTAGCTTTGTATCGTTCCAGTAAGCCATCGGAACGAAGCTTGACTGAGTATACCCATTTACTACCAATGGGTTTGATCGAAGGAGGACATTGTACCACATCCCAAGTTTGATTATCCTCAAGTGCATCAAGTTCTGTTTGCATGGCTTGCTTCCAGCACTCATGTTCCATAGCCTGTTTGTAAGAAGAAGGGATAGCAATGGAAGATAATGTAGCAGTCATAGAAGTAGGGGAAGAAAAACCATACCGATCTGGTGGGCGAGAGACATGGATAGATTTCCTAAGAACTGGAGCAACAGGAGCTATGGTGGGTGTCGGATCAGGTGCCGGAGGAGGAGAATCTTGAGAAGTCATAGAAGACTCGGCCAAAGGAGTGCGATGACGTCGAGTGTAGACAAAACCAGGTTTAAAACGAGTCACTGGAGCAGACAAAGTATCTGGATTTGGCATGGGGAAGGGAATGGGCTCATCATGAAGAATTGAAAAACTAGGTGAGATAGGATCAACATGAGAGAGAAAAAATTGCTGATGTTCAAAAAACACAACATTCCTGGAAATTCGAATTCTTCGTGCATTAGGATTGTAGCAAAGAAATCCTTTTTGAGTTGAACTATATCCAAGAAAAGCACACCGAACTGATTGAGCAGTCAATTTATGTCTTTCATGTGGTGGGAGATGAACAAAGCACACACAACCAAAGATATGCAAATCAGAATAGTTAGGTGTGTGACCAAATAGTATGAAATAGGGAGAAACATTATGTAAAACTGGTGTGGGCAATCGATTAATTAAATGGACAGCAGTAGCTAATGCTTCACACCAAAAACGAGATGGAACAGATGAATCAATAAGAAGAGCCCGAACCATATCAAGTAAATGTCGATTCTTACGTTCAGCTACCCCATTTTGTTGTGGTGTAGATGCGCAAGAACGTTGGGAAAGAATACCTTTTTCTTGAAGAAAATTCTGAAATTCATGAGACATATATTCACCCCCAGAATCAGATTATAAGACCTTGATAGAGGAAGCAAATTGTGTCTGAATGAGTGCGAAAAAGGCCTTGAAAATAGAAAAAACTTCACTTTTATTACGAAGAAAATAGATCCAAGTGAATCTACTGCAATCATCAATAAAAGTAACAAAATACTTGTAGTGAGCATGTGATATAACCGGAGATATACCCCAAACATCGCTATGAATTATATCAAACACCCGAGAGGCATGAGAACTAGATTGTGGAAACGATAGCACTTTACTTTTGGCAAGTTTGCAAGAGGTACAATCAAAAGAACTCATTTCCATTGAAACTGAATTTTTATTGTCAATAGCACCAGATTTAAACAAAGTTTGGAGTACATTAGGATTGGGATGGCCTAAACGACGATGCCAATCTTTAGTACTTGTTTTGACAGCATGACAAGAAATAAAAGAACTAGACTCAAGAAAAGCTGTACTAGGATTTATTGGAAATAGCCGACCCTCCTTAGGACCCCTCGCAATCATCCTCCCGGACACTCGATCCTGTACAACACAACCAGAAGATGAAAAAGAGACATTACAATCATTTTCAACAAGCTGTCCAACTGAAAGTAAACTGGAGGAAAGGTTAGGAGAAACCAAAATATTTCGAATGATAGTAGACACATCACCCACGGCAGAAATTGGTAGTGAACTACCACTTGCCGTGTGTATTTTGAGAGGACCATTATAGGACCGAAGATTATGTAAGGAAGTGGAAGTATTAGTCATATGATTTGAGGCACCAGAATCTATAAGCCATGAATTAGGGGATGATTTTGTTTTACCTGAGAGGCCTAAAGCGGAAAAGGTAGAAATAATCATTTGTTGTACCATATCAGGAGTAAGAGTAGTAGAACTGGAACCAGCAGGCACTGAAACATGAGTGGCAGTAGCAGGAGCTGTAGAAGAGGATGCACCTGATGAATCAACCAAAGTGGAATAGGCACGTTCTTGCTTTCGAGGTGGTCGGATTGGACAATCCTTGATAATATGTCCAGATTTTTTGCAATAATTGCAAAATTTCTTCGGACAATGGGTGGCAATTTGACCAAAACCCTTGCAACTATAGCATTGTGTAGTGCTATAGTCTCGGCCCTTTGATTTCCCTTGTGTTGTAAATGCCACTTGAGCTGGAGGAGCCAGCTGCTGTTCCATTTTACTCCGAGTAAAAAACCGTTGCTCCTCCCGAAGTAAATCACCCAAACAATCATCGAGAGAAGGAACTGGATCTCTATTCATTAATTGAGAACGAACAAATTCAAAATCTGGACGTAGTTTCATAAGAAACTGATCCCTCCTACTGGTTTCATGCACTCTCTGCACATGAGGGAGACCAGCAATAGTGACAGAGGAATACACAATGTCAGTGTATTCAGCCCACAGATTTGAAAAACCATAATAGAATTCCTCTATAGATAAGGCACCTTGAGAAAAATTAGCCATCTCAAATTCGAGCTGAAACCATCTAGCAGAATTATTTTGAGTATAGATTCTCTTTAAATACTCCCACATAGCCTTGGAGGTTTTGTAGGGTCGAAGATTGATAATGATGTGAGGCTCCATAGAGCCTAGGATCCAAGACATGATCTTGGCATCCTTACTTTCCCATTTAGACTTCTCCGTAGCACTTTCTGGGGCTGGAATATTGCCATCAATATGACCCCAAAGTTCTTTACCCTTGACAAGAAGTTGAAAATGAAATGCCCATGCAGAATAATTTTTACCATTGAAACGAATGCACAAGGAATCAGATTTTTCAGATGCCATGAGAACAAACCTGTCAAATTCCAAGAGTAAAAAAATGGCCAGAACTGGGAAATCACCACCAAACAGAGTCTCGAGAGCCAGAAACTGAGACAGAGATTGTCAAAAAATTCCCTGGTGGTCTGGACCGAGAGCACAAAAGTCACTAAACAGCCGAGTGCCAGAACAAGGCAACCCAGTTGCCGAAAACAATATAAATCAGCACAGAAAATGCCGACAGACTAAGAGAACCCTGGCTGTCTATGATAAGCATGAAGGCACAGAAGTGCCGAGAATACCCAGACCAAGAATACAATCCCAGGAAAAAAAAAAATTTGTAGAAGGTATGGCAATTAGGAACCTGCTCTAGATACCATGTCAGATTTGGCTGAATAATCCATTTGAGGTGCTTCCTTCTCATTATATAGAAATAATTACAAAGATAAGATTGAGAATTCAAATTTGAATCTCAACAAACTACATCTTTATCTCTATCTAATCTCAACAAACTAAATCTTTATCTCTATCTAAACTAATCTGATTTTATCCTATATAAATATGTACAAGTTGAATTTAAATACAAGATAACTATTAGAAAACATATCCTATTAGGAGACTGCCACATCTTAAGAAAAGAAAACCCTAGTTTCCTTTGATAGAAACATAAAAAATGATAGGTTGATAAATTTTGTGTTCTTCACATATGCTCATCACTTGAGAATAATACTCTTCCATGCCCAAAGTACCCTATTCCAATGCAAAAAATTGTTGACACAACTCATAAATACGGGTTGTGTTTCCAGCACCCGAGTACATCTGTTTGAGATGCCTCTATATCTCTTGAGCGGTGTCAAAGTGAACTAAACTAGCATAAATATTAGGCTCAATACTAGCCAACATCAATGAGCAAATTTGAGTATCTTCTTGCTCCCATTGAGCAAAAGTAGAACTAGTTGAATTAGGCATTGAATCAACCAAGTGGGTACGACGAAGGCGCTTGCCTTTCAAAAACATTTCAACAGATTTTGACCACAATATATAGTTTTTTCCATTCAATTTCACCGTAGTCATAGGCATATTAATATTTGGTGCAATACGTAGTGACTCAAACTTAGCTGCCATGGAGATAAGTATGAAAATATGGATGGAACAAATACAAGCTGGAAAAATAGATACCCAGCTTAAAAACCAAAACTCGGATCTGTATTGGTTGAAAACAAACTATACTGACCGAAACAACCAATTTTTGCTGCTGAACCAGCCTATTTCGGGTTTGCCCATATCGGGTCCAAAGAAAAGCTTAAACCGAGAATAAACTATCCTAGCCAGGGATAAGAGAAGCTAGGTTACCGTATTCCTGTTACCAAACAGGTTCTATTCCAGATAGGAATAGGTTCTTGCTCCAGGTTGGGACATGCATACTCGAGCATAGGATAGTGGAGACCCACAACCAAACGCCTCGAGACTTCCTCTCCGACCTGCGATGAACACTCCTTTCGGCAACCGTTGGAGACAGAAAAACTCACCAGAGTGGACAAACCACGCCGACGAGCTTGATTCTTGTGTCCATTAATAGAGAAAACCACTTTTGTCACTGGAAACCTCTTGGATAAGAAAAACTACTGGCCGAAAAACCTCACAGCCACTATGCAAAGCCACCAACAACCACCAACAACCACCACTAGCTTTGTCACACAACCACCACCGACTAGCCACTAGCAACCACCAACAACCAGTTAAAACCCCTAGAAAAGTGCCCACGGGACAAGCCTCGATACTGCCTTTGAAAGGCAAGGATAGCACCATGGCCAGCCTACACTCATGCCTTGGCCCTTGCCGCTCAGCATGCAAGCCAGCGAGGTTCGAAGCCAGGCGCGGCTTAGCATGTAGCCTGGCATATACACGCCCATGTTCATGCACATGCGCAAACCTTGCGCGCACCCTTACATGCACCCCACGCTGCACGCCAGCCAAGTTAGTGGCATGCCTTCGCAAGCGTGCCATCCAGCACACGGCTCCAGCCCGTGCCTTGCAGGCTAGGCCAGTGACATGCCCACTAGGCATGCCTTCCAGCGCATGGCTCCAACCCATGCCTTGCAGGCTAGGCCAGTGGCATGCCCACCAGGCATGCCATCCAGCCCATGCCTTGCAGCTTCAACGCCTAGGCCACCAGCATGGGCCATGCAACATGCACACATGGCTCACCACCAGCAGGCCTTGCATGGCACCATGCCATGCCCACCAGAGGGCCCTTGCATGGCACCATGCCATGCCCATCAGCAAGTCATGTTGTGCCACCCAGCCATGGACCAGACCGAAGACCACCATGCACCATCCTAGCCCAACATGGGCTCATACATGCCAAGGCCAATTTGGCCCATGCCACTATGTTATTTCCTTTTATTTATTTTATTTTTATTTATTTATTTCCAAGGGGCCTTTTGGGAGTTTCCAAGTTGTAACTCTTATAAATAGGACCATTAGTCTTTTCTTTCACATCTTTTGACAATTTGCTTTGGACGGCTTTGTTCTTGAGATCATCCATTGCGGTGCTTAGCACTTGGGCTTTTTGGGGTGCAATTCGTGAATCCCTAAGGAGAGAATCACACTTTGCAATTCATGAATAAGTGTGGTTCAATCTGTCAATCCTATGAGTATTATTCATTCACTCTCTTGTCTTCCATTTACTTTCCATTGATCTTATTATTTTATGTGCATTGTTCTTGAATTGTTCTTGAGTCGTTCTTGAGAATTCATTGTGTTCTTCGGTTATTCATTGCCATTTTTCCCCATTTGCCTCATTTGATCCATCCAAGCACTTAGTGCCGCCTACTATAGTGTTTGCCCTAGTCCACCCCCAATGCTCCATAAGGAAACTCTTTCCCTATAGGAGCCTTGACTTCCTCCAATTCCAATCACTTAATTTAAGGAATTGATAATCTTCTTCAATCCCTTAAATCCCTCATCCTTTAATTTAAGGAATTGAAAATGATTTAAGGAATTGTCAATCATTTTCAATTCCTTAAATCTATCAAGTCCATATTGACTTACCAAACTAGCCCCACCAAATCCTCAAGGATTCCTACCACTTAGGAATCCTTCCAAAACCCTAGCCTCCATCCACCTTGGCGCCACCTAAGTTCCCTTGGGCAATTTTGGCCACCCTAGTTGCCTCTTAGCCAAAAACCCTAGCCTCACTCACTCACATCAACCCTAGCCCAATCAACTTGGCACTACACTCAAGAAACAAGCCCTAGCCGTCCATAGAGAATTGTGAACCCTAAACACTTAGCCTACCCAATTCCATCACCATCACCATCATTCCACATCACAAACACCTACCCATTGTTGAAGGCCAAGCAAGTTGGCAAGATCACTCGGTCACCAACATCACCAAGGCAAGCTCGTGGACTTAATGTTTAGGGACAAGATCGGGGTCCCTAACACAACCACTGCTAGCTCCGTCGCACAACCACCACCAACTACTCAACGCTCTGATACCATGTAGTCGAAAAACCAAGAGAGAGAAAAGAATTTTTGTTGTGTATTTCATTGACCGCTGTCCAACTATACATATACATACAATGACCATTATACCCTCATAACATACACTTAACTACAATTATGTATTCTAACAGAGGTAACCATGCGCTACTCAGATCTAAAGCTAAAACACTCACCGACATGATTGCCTGACAACCAAAGGAAGAAGAACCAACTTCAAATACCAGTTGCCTAACACTTCCCTTAACCCATCATACCTGCCAAGTTATCTATCTAAAGCTTGCCCCAATCTTATTTTTACCTTTCCCCTTATCAACGGGTTTGGGTCTGTTAACAATAGCATGGCCCAAGAATTTATCATGACCATTAAGAGTAACTGGGTCAATCATGCTTGTGGCCTTATTTTTACCCTTTTCGTGGATTGGTCCAAGCTCCAATCTCAAATCCATGCCCAAGCCAACATCAACTTGCAGACTATTCACCAACTCTTTCAATTCTTCCAATTGCCATTTCATATTAAAAAAAGGGTGTGTTGCACACAACCCTTTGCAGAGCCACCTTCGGTAACACCACCATCCTTTTCTGCTTTGCACTACAGTTAAAACCATCCACGTGTTTTTACTAGGAGAGGATTTTTTTTTTTTTTTTTTTAATGACGAGGAATTCTAGAGACCATGCAACTGCAACACGAGGTGGATCACAAGAGATGCATCTTACTAGTCCGAATGGTCACTTCTTCCTCCACAAAAATCCTAATGTTGCACGCCCCTATTACCAAAGCTAGACATCACAAAGCATCTCGACACCTCCCTTGTACGACCGTAGCTTCCTCATTTCCACCTCGTATAAACATGGCGGAATCAAAATAAACTCTGAAGGTCATATATACTATGAGTTTTGGTAGTAACGATGGGGATAGAATGCTTTGGAGGCCGAATGGAAGCAAAAAGTATCCTGTTTGCTTTTTTTTTTTTTTTTTTTTATAAGTAGTTTTCTGTTTGATCTTTCTACAAGGTCTTGTAATCTCAGAGTCCTATTTCTTTTCCTTGAAAGTGTAGGGTGCCTTCCAAAGTTGTTTTCTTCATTTGGACCATCTCTCTTCGGAAAATCTTAGACTATTGACAATTTGAGGAAGCATGATCTTATTGTCATGGATTGGTGCTACATGTGTAAGAAGAATGGTGAATCCGTGGATCATCTTCTATTCCATTGTGAGGTGGCAAGGCGTTATGGGATGAGATTTTCAATAGATCTGGAATTGGTTAGGGCCTTTGAGGGTGGTGGATCTCTTAGCTTCCTAGAACGGTCTTCATGGTTGTTCTCAGGTGGCTGCAGTTCGGAGAATGATTCCTTTGTGCCTTATGTGGTGCGTATCTGGATGGAAATAAATGATAGGTGCTTTGAGGATAGGGAGTGCTCTTTGGAACAACTTAAAAATCTTTTTGTGCAGCCCCTATTGCTTTGGTTCTACCATTGTGCTCAATTGAACTAGTGTTCATGATTTTCTTCCAATCCTTCTGGGATGGCAATGAAGCCTCATCTACCTCCACAACCCTATTCCACCATCACCATATAAGGCCGTCTGAATTGGTGCATCCTTGAGCCAAATATGATCTACTCTGTTCATGGAATGTATTGAAGAATTCTTTACCTCCCACCAACAGAGTGCACGCATCCACCGTGATTGCTAGCCAAGCCACCATGGTTGTGCCAGCAAAAATCTCCTGCACCACCTTTTGGCTCCTTTGCATGATGCGAATAGCATCAGCACCCTCTGACACAAAGTGAAACACCTTCACATCAAATAGTAACTTCTTCAAAACACCCATCCTCCCTGCTAGTCCTTTAAGAAACCAATATTCCTACCTAAGAAGTCGAACCAGAAGTAATTTTGTACATAACTTGTCTCTTTCTTTCTTTCTTCTTTTTTAACCTTCTTTCAGTTTATGCTAGTCAGAATGTCCCTTTTCCATGTACTCAACTGCTTTTGATAGTCCCATTTGCTCTCCTAGGTATGACATCTATGTCCTCTATCAAGAGAGCATAGATTACCAAGGCATTCTAATTCTAAAATGAATTCTTTAAATTACATATTTTGGTAACTGATGACTACAGAGGTGTTGGTGCTGGTGACAGAGTCTCCTCCACAGATCTAAGTTTTTAACAATCTGTAGATATGTGCAAATGTTTGTGTGTTCCTCATTTATTTGCATTGAAATATAAATAATGTTACCCTGTAACACATGAATATAACACTCATAAAGAGGAAGAAACAACAGAAAACAATCATAACAATCTTAGGCATGGGTTGCTCTGACATATAAAAGTATTAAAAGTGATAGAAAGAGAAGATCAGAGATTAAGTGATCGACAGATTTGCTATCTTAAATATACTTAATAGGACAGTTTTTTGGCCTCCACTCAAGTGACCGTTTCCTTTAACCTACCCATGCTCTGCTCCCACTTAAAAAAAAAAATAAAAAAATAAAAAAAGAAGAAGAAGAAGAAGAAGAAGAAAGACCACATTTATCCCCTCTACTGGTCGTGATATGTGATTCACATGCTAGGTAGCAGCAAAATAGGTTCCCATCTATAATTATAATTTAATACTAGTGAAGAAAAATAATGTCACAAAGAGTGAACTATTGATGATCTACACTCCTCAATAAAAAAAAATGATAATCCATAAAAGTAGAAAATATTGAAAGGATATATTACCTGCTGTTTGAACTTTCAATCGTGAAGTTGTTGGCAACTAAATTACTGCATTAGTACAATCCATAAGATCCCAATGTCAGCTTCATCATGAGGAAAAAGGCATTCAAGCCCAAAAACACATACTGATGTAAAGAATAGTAAACATACAGCTGTAAATTTTCTTGGCTGACCCAAGAAGGAAAGCTTCCAACTAAATTATTATAAGACAGATCACTGCAAGCATAAGACAACAAGAATGTTTGGTAAATGCATTCCATTAAATTAGTAACAATGCCTATTTCGTTTGTATTAATATAATTGTCTTCTTACTTATCAAAAAAAAAAAAAAAAATAGTAACAATGCCACGTTCAGTACCAAAACTAGTCATTAGACATGTGACATTAATGCTTTAAAATTAGCTTTTGCTGCCTGATTGTTGAAAATGGAAAAATAAAAAAACTACTGCTATTTTTCATTAAATTGCAACTCTTGTTTATGCTAGATAAAGTTTTGATATTTCAAATAAGTAATGACAGCAGTTCTAAAAAGGGAAAAGCCGACTGAGTTTCAAGGTTTTAGTTGAAATGAGTCTGCAGCCTCAAATCCATATTTATATTGGTCATTAGGATATGACCATACAAATCAATCTGGTGGTTATCAGAGTTCAGTCTTTTCTTAAATTGCTTTTGGACATACTGAAATGCCAAAAAGCAAAGAGGAAATATTTAATCATCCAGAGTAATAATTAGATTACTACATGGAGATCAGAAATTAGATTATTCAAAACTTGGATTTATGATCTCCCTTTGTACGTGTCTCTTCTCGATTCTGATTGTTATAGCTGACTATATAAGTAGTGGCTACATATGGCTATTCAAAATGCTGACCTAAGAGAGCATATGTTAATAGGAATAGGAGTCTGTACTACCTCTCAACAATGAATAGAATATAAATCGTTCCTATACATATACACACACACACACACAAATATATATATACACACACATCAGATGGTTCAGAAAAACCTTATACATTTTTATCAACCAAAAGGGAACCATTTCAATTGTAATGAAAATAATGTTGTGAAATGCAAATAATGTCTTAGGCGCTTACATGTTAAGAAGAGACACTCTCTTTTGTGCTGGCAGGGTGCCATTTAACAGATTATTTCCAAGAAACCTGATAATGAAATCAATAGTACATGCTTTAATACCAAGAAGAGTATGAATGTAGAATATGCAGTTAAGCAAATGTAGAATATTACAAGTTAGCAAGCGAACTCAGATTGAAAAGCGAATCTGGAATCTGCCCTGCTATGTTGTTGAAGCTCAAATCCCTAACAAAAGTAACATAATTTATCGTGTGCAGTCATAAACAAAGTAATTATCACCCAGTTGTGAGACAAAAAAGCTATCTACAAGTAATTAACACACAATCTTTAAGAAACATTAGCCAACAAAATTTAAGTCCCACACACCATCCCAACAAGAACAAATGAGCAACAAACTGTGAAAAATAACATGACAATTATATCAAAATTGGATGAGTATTTAGATTTTTAACAGGTTGGGCTTGTCCAACCTAATAAATAACGGAGAGGTTCCTGCTTCCATTACTTGGGATCAAATTTAAATGCAACCCAACAGATTACCAGCAACACACGTGCCTAAAGAGTTGCCAATCAATGTATATTACTTACAGCTGTGTCAAATTTTGGTAGTCTCCTATATTGGATGGAATTGAATCGGAAATGTTATTATTCCTCAGCACTCTGCAACATTTGTAACTATATTGTTATACCGTATTCTAGAAAAGCAAAACAAAGAAAGAAAACAAATAAATTAATTGATAGGAAATTCCAAATAACAAGCTTTGGTGTTGCCTTACAAGAGAGTTAGAGACTTCATATCCTTTATAAATGCTAGTGAAGAACTCCCATTAGACAGATCACTTATTAACCTATATCAAACAAAAGATTATCATATCTGCAAAGTGCCAGATGGAAAAAAGAGTACATAAGAGATATAGACACTCACAGCTCTTGAAGAGAAGTCAGATTGGAAAATGTTGAGGGTATTGGACCTTCGAAAGAGTTACCTTGAAGCCTCCTACAAAAGCATTTGGTTTGGGCTAATCATAAATTGTGCACAGATGTATCGTGTATGCAGAATATACAAAGCAAACATTAAGTTTTATCAATCATAAACTCATAACAACAGTGTTTCATATTGACTTTGTAGCATAACAAAACCTTGAGCCTCATTGATCATGAATGATCAGAACAGAAACGAAAGGGCTAGGAATAGTCTTACAAGGAAATAAGCTTTGACCAAGTTGCTATGAAATCAGGTATGCTGCCGGTGAGTTCATTGTCTGATGCCCAACTGTGAACAAAAATGTATTTCCTCAAACAATTTTAGTGGATTTTGTTTTATTTATCATGTATATGTATTCTAGTAAGATTTGAAGTAGGAAATGTAGTAGTCAGCAAGTTCTTACACTTTCTGGAGGTTCTGCAATTTAGCAAATGTGGAGGGAATCTCACCGCTAACTCCAGAGCTATCAAAGTAGCTGTCAGAGTAAACAACTCGAGTGAGTCTACTGATATTTGATATACAATCCTCAGATTGTGAAAATTTCATTCTAACGGTTAAGGAGTTCAACTATTGAAAGACAGGTGTCAAGCCCTCATTAGATCCCCTTCAAGTTGCCCACTCTTTAAGAGAAAAAATATCAAAATCACTCATGGTTGGCTTCTAGAATTAAATATCAAATAAATGCAATTGCAGGTACCAACTCTCTTCAATAGCTGTGTCATCTCTACTTCCTTACTGACACTGCTAATTTACTCAAGAATGTGAATAAGAAACATCATTTTTACTCTTTGCACATACATTCTTGCATATGCAGTATCATGAACTATCACTGTTATAAGATTTATTCTCAGAGAGTTCTTATAATCTGGAGCCACAGTATTGATACTTGCAGAAGCTTTATCAGAACCATTTCTAAAGTCATCGGCACAGCTACAAGATGCAATCAAATGGATTTGCAGAACTTACACTGAAGATGGAAAGTTGGAATTGTACTTACATTTGTTCTAATTTCACTAAATTCCCAAGCTCAGATGGCAAAGAACCAGAGAAGTTATTCGACCCAAAACCACTGCAAATTTTACAAGTAAAACAGTAGATAAATAATAAGCCAAAGACTTGATTCCCAAGACTAACATCATCAAGATCAGGTATAGAAGATGCAGGAAGCAACAGAACAAACTTGAATATGGATTAGTACATGAAGACGAAAACAGAAAGAGAAAAATACTTTTGTTGTATATTCATTGATTGCTGTCGGACTATACATATACATACAATGACTATTATACCCTCATAACATACACTAATTACAACTATGTATTCTAACACTCCCCCTCAAGTTGGGGCATATATATCATATAAACCTAGCTTGGAACAAATAAGCTTCAACCGACTATAACACAATGGTTTGGTAAACACATCTGCAAGTTGATCAGCAAACTTCACAAAGGATGTAGAAATGTCGCCACTGAATATCTTATCTTAAATGAAGTGACAATCAATCTCAATATGTTTAGTCCTCTCATGGAACATAGGATTAGACGCAATATGCACTGCAGCTTGATTATCACAAAATAACTAAAGAGGGACAAGAGCTGGAAACCCAATCTCCTGAAGAAAGTGTTGCAACCATGTCAGCTCACTAGCAATGTGAGCCATTGCTCTATATTCAGCCTCTGCACTAGATCAAGCTACTACTATTTGCTTCTTACTCTTCCATGTAACCAAGTTACCTCCAAAAAAGTACAATATCCAGTAGTTGATCTTATATCTGAAGGAGATCCTACCCAATCAGCATCTGAAAAAGTTTCAATTCTAATATGTCCATTTGATCTATACAACAATCCAAGGCCAGGAGCTCGCTTAAAATACCAAAGAATATGGATTACAGCATCTCAATGTGAGACCCTAGGCATTTATAGAAATTGGCTCAATATGCTCACTACATAAGAAATATCAAGTCTAGTGATAGTCAGATAATTTAATTTTCCGACAAGTCTTTGATACCGACCTAGATCTCCAAACAACTCCCCTTCCTCTTTCAAGAGTTTACGATTTGGATCCTTAAGAGTGTCTGTGCACCTAACATGTCAGTTTCTTCCAAAAGATCAAATACATATTTTCTCTAAGATAAGTTAATACCTTTTTTAGATCTACTAACTTCGATTCCAAAAAAGTATCTAAGTTTGCCCAAATCTATTGTCTGAAATTGATTATGTAAAATTTTTTTCAGCCTAGCGATTCCAACTGAGTCACTTCTAGTAATTACAATGTCATCTACATATACAACCAATAAGATATGACCAGTATCACTATTTAGATGCAATACCGAGTGATCTGTTTGACATCTATGAAGACCAAATGCTAATACAGTATCAAAGAACCTCCTAAACCATGCTCGAGGAGATTGTTTCAAACCATATAATGCATTTTTTAACTTGCACACAGTATCTTGACACTCCCCCTGAGCAACAAACCCAGGTGGTTGCTCCATATACATTTCCTCATTTAAGTCACAATGTAGGAATGCATTTTTAACATCCAACTGAAGTAAGGGCCAATCCAAATTAGTAGCAAGAGAGATTAATACCCGAACAGATGAAATTTTGGCAATGGGAGAGAAAGTCTCATCATAGTCAATGCCATAAATTTGGGTGTAACCCTTAGCAACCAAGTGAGCTTTCCGTCGTTTCACAGAACCATTAGGATGAAATTTGACTATATATACCATATACCCATCTACAGCCAACAAGTTGTTTTCCCAGCAATAGAGGAACAAGATCCCATGTCCCATTATGGTGAAGTGCATCCATTTCATTTTCCATAACTGTCATCCATCCTGGATCAGATAAAGCATTTTGTACTATTTTAGGAACAAAAAATTTTGAAAGTTGAGAAGTAAAAGATGAAAAAGATGGAAACAAGGCATGACAAGAGGCATATTGGCTAATAGGATGTTGAGTAACACAAGAACGAGTACCTTTTCATAGAGCAATAGGTGGAGATTCTGACGCATTAGATAACTCAGGATCTAAAGACGAAGACAAAGTTAGTGGAGGCAGGGGAGCTAAGGGCCATAAGCGACGCAAGTACACCTGTAGAGGTACAAGAGAAGGCACTAAAGAGGGTTGGGTAATAATGGATGATTGTAGAGGAGAAATGGTAAGAGTAGGTAATGGAAGAGGATCAACTCAACAGCCAAAGGGGTGTCTGAGAAATAGGGTATTAACTCAAAAAATGTGACATCAGCACTCTTGAAGTAACGTCTAAGAGCAGGACTATAGTAGCAATATCTTTTTTGAGTTCGGGAATAACCAACAAAGAAACACTTGGTAACACGTGGATCAAGCTTATCAAATCTTGGGCCAAGGTTATGAACATAGCACACACACCTAAAGATTTTGGGAGGAAAAGAAAAAGATAGCACTGAGGGAAACAAGATGGAGAAGGGAGATGAACCATTGAGGACAGATGAAGGCATACGATTGATAAGGTGACACACAATAAGAACACTATCACTCTAGAAACGTTTAGGAACATGCATGAAAAGTAAAAGTACTCGGGTTACATCTAACAAATGGCGATTTTTGCATTCAGCCACCCTATTCTGTTGGGGTGTATAAGAGCATGAAATTTGATGAACCATTCCTTTATTGCTTAAGTAATCAGCAAAGACACTAGATTGATATTCTTTAGCATTGTCAGAACACAAAATTTAAACTTTTTGTCCAAATTGAGTTTCAATTTCTTTTCGAAAGATTTTAAATATGGAAAGAAGTTCAGATTGTGCTTTCATCAGAAAAAACCATATCATACGAGAATAGTCATCAACAAATGTAACAAAATACTGAAACTTGTTTGATACAATATTGATTGGTCCCCATATATCAGAGTAAACCAATGCAAAAGGATAAGATACTCGATTATCAACTCAAGGTACAAAAGACCCACGATTGTGTTTACTAAGCTGACATGCTTCACAAGGAAAATGAGACACATTTCCAAGATTCCTACTTAACGTTTCAAAAGAGAAAGAGATGGGTGTCCGAGGCGGCAATGTCATCCAAAAGCGGATGATGATGAGGAAGTGAGTGCTCAAGTGGGTGACTGCTTGACATTAAGGTAATAAAGGTCACCAGCTTCATACCCCATACCGATCTTCTTCCCCGTCTTGAGATCCTGAAAGATACATACAAAGGGATAAAAGGTCACAAAACATTGAAGATTTTGAGTAATTTTACTAATGGACAGCAAATTAAAGGAAAAACTAGGAGCGTATAGAACAGATGACAAGGATATAGAATTGGTGAGCTTGGTGGATCCAATGCTTGTAACTTTAGCAAGAGTAACACTCTAGGAAAATGACATAGTACCAAACTTAGATAATGAATGAGACAAACTGGTCAGATGTTCATTAGCTCCTGAATCGATGATCCATGGATTTTGAGTAGATGAGACAAAAACATGCAGATGTTGTACCTGGTTGGGTTGGAGTAGCTCTAAAAGATGAAGCTGTCTGTTTGACTAAAAACTAGTCATAATCATCCTTCGATATGCTAATCATCTTTGGAGTCAAGTTGGAACTCGTTGCATGTGATGTAACATCTTGGCAAATGGCTTGCTTAGCGGACCCAGATGGTCTACCATGTAGATCCCAACAATAGTCCACCGAGTGATTAGTGCTACCACAATGGTTGTACTTACAAGATTCACGACCTCGAGTGCAGTCACCTCTGGCATCACGTGCCCCATGTGCACCTCTACCACTCCGGCCTCCACGCCCACTATGAGCAGCATAGGAGGCAACTAAAGCAGATTTCTCATTATTTTGATTAGAAAACAACTGAGGTCCCTATCCAGATAATGTGGCTCACTGAAGTCAGGAGAACACATCAAGAAATGAGAGAAGTTGTGGGCTTGCCAAAATTTGAGAGCGCACCGACTCATACTTAGGTTTTAGGCCAACAAGAAACCAAACAACATTGAACTCTTCATGATGTTTTAGTATAGTTGAAACATCAGAAGTGATAGGTTAATAAATTTTAAGTTTTTCACATATGCTCATTACTTGAGAATAATACTCTTCCAGATCCAAACTACATTGTTCCAACCCAAAAAATTTTGACACAACTCATAAATACGAGTTGTGTTTCCAGCACCCAAGTACATTTGTTTGAGATGCCTCTAAACTAGCACAAATATTAGGCTCAATACTAGCCAACATCAAGGAGCAAATTTGAGCATCTTCTTGCTCCCATTGAGCAAATGTAGAACTAGTCGAGTCAAGCATTGGATCAACCAAGTGGGTACGACCAAGAAGCTTGCCTTTCAAAAACATTTGAACAGATTTTGAGCACAATATATAGTTTTTTCCATTCAACTTCACTGTAGTCATAGGCATATTAACATTTGGTGCAATAGATAGTGACTCAAACTTCGCTGCCATGGAGAAAAATATGAAAATATGGATGAAAACTGAACAAATACAAGCTGGAAAAATAGAAACCCAGCTTAAAAACCAAATCTTGGATCTATACCGGTTGAAAACAGATTGTACCGGTCGAAACAAGCAATTTTTGGGTCTGAACCGGCCCGTATCGGGTTTGGCTGTATCCAGTTCAAAGAAAAACTGAAAACCGAGAATAAGCTGTCCTAACCAGGGATAAGGGAACCAAGGTTACCGTATTCCTATTACAAAACAGGTGCTATTGCAGATAGGAATAGGCTCTTACTCTAGGTTGGGGGCATGCACAGTTGAGGATAGGATATTGGAGAACTACAACCAAACGCCTTGAGACTTCAAGTTCGGCCTGCGATAAACAGCCCTTCCGGCAGTCGAGACGGGAAACTCACTGGAGTGTACAGACCACGCCGGTGAGCTCGATTCCAGTGTCCATTACCGGAGATAACACCCTCTTGTCACTAGAAACAATTTGGAAAAGAAAACTTCCAGCTGAAAAGAAAAAGGACACACACAGAGCCCCTATGCACAGCCACTAACCACCAACAACCACCACTAACTCCGTTGCAGAACCACCACCAGAATAGTCTTCTGATAGCATGAAGACAAAAACAGAGAGAGAAAAATACTTTTGTTGTATATTCATTGATTGCTGTCAGACTATACATATTCATACAATGACTATTATACCCTCATAATATACACTAATTACAACTAAATATTCAAACAGTACAAAATTTCCATTTTTGTGATTACCTTTTGTCAAACCTATTACTGTCCAAAAATGAAGGCAGTGAGAAGAAAGGACGGAATTTAAAAAGACAATTAACATCTGTAAAAGAGAGCAGCAAAACCAAGATGCACATAGATGGCGTACAAAATGAAAAATTATGATAACTTACAATGATATTAAATCAGAAAGATTCCCAAGCTCCTTTGGAAGCTCCCCTGATAATGCATTAATGCCAAAACTCCTAATTTATTGAAGAGGAGAAAAGGCAAAAGGTTAACCCATATTAGATGCACCATGTAACAGGGTTTTGATAAACATTTATGGGGCTTACAGGTATTGCATGCGAGTTAGATTGCCAATGGATGCAGACAGGTTACCTGTCAAATAATTTTGGCCCAAATTCCTGTCATATATGGAGGAATATTAGCATATTTAGCTGAGTAACAACAAATACTAATGATAGAAAGTATAATAGGAATAGAAATATAATTGTCAGGAAAAAGAACCCAAAAATTTTAGCTTATTTTTTATTAATGTCCCAAGACATAATAAATACACATATGCCCTTAATAATAGAAAATATCAAATATGTTAACACTCCCCCGCTCAAGCTGAGGCAAAGATATCTCACTTGCTCAATTTGCATAAAGCTGTGTGAAAGACACTACTAGATACTCAGGTTGTTAAGATATCTGCAAGTTGTTCTTCTGTCTTCACATTAGATACCAAATAATCTTCCACAAATATAAAATAACCTGAGGTAAATCTCCAATCTGTAAATAATCCAGTCCAATCTACATATGGATATGATTCTGTCTTCAATTGATCATTTTTTGTGACTAGGTGAGAATAACAAACTTTTACCATGTGAAGATTTCAGATAGTGACCACTTCCATATGAGGTCCTTTGGCAAGCACATAAACTGACTCACCGCACTCACCATCTTGGCAATGTCTGGACGAGTATGATATAGCTGAATTAGTCTTCCAACCAATCTTTGGCATCTGCCATCATCCATTATATTCCCGTCAACTTCTTATAACCTTTTATTTTGTTCTACAGGGTGTCAACTGCATCACTGTTTTCTTGAGTAGATCAGAGATAATTTTTCTGGGAGCCAAAAATAACACGTCTCGAATTTAATCTTGCTATCTGAATACACAAAAAATACTTCGGACTTCCCAAGTCTTTTATCTCAAACTCACTAGCCAGATATTTATTTAGCCTTTGAAAAACCTCATCATCATTCCTTGTCAACACCATGTCACACAAACAATCATAGCAGTAACCTTGCCCGTATGTTTGGTAGCCCGCATGAACAGTATACGATCAGCCTAACCTTGTTTACGACCACTTCATTATATTGCTTGGGAAAACCTCTCAAACCATGCCTTAAGAGACTGTTTGGCCCATATAGGACCTTATTTAGCTTACACATGGTTGATGATAATTGAGGGCCAGTGGAAGCTCCTTTATACTTCTTCCTCTAGATCTCAACATAGGAAATTCTTCACATCAAACTGCTAAAACCTTTCAACACCAATTTAGCCTTCTCTCCACACATCCATCAGCCTTATGCTTTACCATGAATACCCATTTACATCCTACCATTTTTTCCTTTAGGAAATTCACAAGGTTCTGTGTGTTAATTTTGCGAAGAGCTTTCATCACTTCCTGGTCTGTTTACCTCCACTTTGGATCCCCTAAGGCATTTAATAAGCGTTGGGGGATAAATATAGAAGACAATTTGGAGATAAAAGTGGATACTGATAGGATGGCGAAAGCTTTTGGCAAGTAACAAAGTGAAAAATAGGAAATTGAGTAAAAGATCCAACTTCTTATAACGTGAAATGTGAAGATTTACATTATCAAAGACCCAACATGGGTCTAGCCTACAAGTAGCACTAGGATTACCTGAATCAGAAGACGATGCACAATAGCAAGGATGAATCCAATCGAGTAGGGGGGCCCTACCCCCACCCCGCCAAGGATTTTTGAAAAAAAATATATATTAAAAAGAAAAAATTATAATATCTTTTTTTCCTATATATTACCATTAGGTCCCAATGATTTAATTTTCTTAAAAGAAAACTTTCTAATATCTTTTTTCTATATTTTTGCTTTTTTATAAATTAAAAAGTATAATAAAAACAGGAAAAAATTAGAATCTTGCCAAGTTCTATATGTGAATGTAAATAATAATTTTTGCTAATATATGAATTTTCTCAAATTATACACTAGTTAATTCAAGTTTAACATTTTTTTTTTTTACAGATTTTAATTATATTAGCTTTGGACATTTTTTTATTTGATCATGAGGTTAATAGTTTTTATTCATTGAACAAGTATCCGGTTCAAATAATAATATTTAGTTTTTTTATATCTGTATTAAAATTCGTGGGTTTGTCCCTACGTTACAGGGAGCAGAGAATGGTTGTAATCTTGTGGTGTCTGGAGTAAACACTCAATTCCTTCACTCTGAACAGACGCCACATCCTACTGCTTTTTTTCCCTCTAGGTAATTCAACAAGGTCCCATGTGTTATTTTTGTGAAGTGCTTTAATCTGTTCCTACATTGCTTCCCTCCACCTTGGACCCCCAACAGCCTTTCATAAACTTCCAGGAATAAATGTAGAAGACAACTTGGAGACAAAAGTGGAATACGATGGTAAAAGATTTTCGTAAGAAGCAAAATTAAAAAGACAGCATTGAGTAAAAAGAACTCCTTTACGTAGTGCAATAGGAAGAAAGGGTTACCTAAATGAGGAGACGAAGCATGACAGGGTGCAGAGAGAAAGAATAGTTGTACTCTTTTACTGGTGGTTCACACTAGTCATTAACAATTAGTTGTGGTTGTCAGTCATCCTGTTCTAGGAAAGAAGGCACAGATAATGCTTAGGGTTCATAGATGTCTTCTCTTCACTATTGCTCTCCAATTGAAGAGATGTCCGAGTAAGAAGAAAGTCAGCTTGAGATTCAAAGAGAGTTAATAGTGAAGAGAAATACGGGTGACAGAAATTGAACTGCCAGATACTGATGCAAAGGAGCCATCATCCATCTAGCTTTTTCCTTGTCTGAACAGAGATAGTATGTAAAGAATAAAGATAATAAACCAGTCATAAGGTCAGACGCTCCCATATCGAAGGATCATCATAATGAACAGGATTTTTAGTGAGGTTTACATCCAATAACAAAGCCAAATTACCTAAACAAGCAAAAAGAACAGGACACATTGGTTGATGGCTCTAGTTCAGAGAAAGTTTTTCTACCTGATCCTTTCTGAGAATTCTAGCACCAAGACTCAACATGAGTACAGTCGCCTAAGGTTGAGTGGCACCATCAAAACAACCTCTACCTCTAGTAGGATGGCCATGATGCTTCAAACAGCTTTCTTGTGCATGCATTGACCAATTAGAATGATCACAAAAGCATATCCTTATCATCCCATGGAGCATCATTAGCCTTTCTTCCATCACAATTCTAGAAAATCCTTTGCTAGGACCTTCATATGTGCAATAATGCATATTGTTCCGTAGAGGGAGAATGAAGACTGACTTCTAGGTAACTCTCCTCACTCTGAACATAAGCAAACACCTCTTAAAGAGATGAGAGAAGTTCTTTCCACCAAACCTGAACTTGATTTACATCATATACAGAGTTCAAACAGGTAAGAAACTCATAAATGTGCCCTTACTCAAATATCTTCAAAATTCTCAGTATCTGCTCGCACATGGCCTAAAAAATCTGATAAGGATCCAACCTACTGTCACAAGTGATGCAGGGGGATTCGAGACAGTTGATGTTGAGCTGTCGGATTGCACCTTGATGGCGCTGAGATACCATGAGTTGGCAGATCAGCGCAAAGGCGGGAATTGATTGTGATATGTTCCTAATTGGGGCCGTTTTGAGTGTGTTTCAGTCTTTTGGCCATAACTTTGGCTATGAGCATCGGAATCGCATATAAGACCCCAATTTGGAAAGCTCTTTTCAGCGCGCACGCTGCCACATTAAGCATAGCTCCATGTGCCCTTTTTTCGACCTCAAATTCTGCTGTTTTCCCCTCCAAATCACTAGTTTTAGTTATTTTTTATTATTTATGGTAATATTTCGTTTGTAAGTTAGGAAGTCATTTTAAACCCGATTTGGGCCGGATTTTTTGCAGATTACTTATTTTATTTTGAATTTCAATTTGGACTGATTTTAGGAATTTTTCTATTTTTGGCAAAATTCGGATAAACACGATTTTTGGCTATAACAGTCCGGCTTGTGAACTGATTTTTGATATTGCTTGATTTGATAATATTCAGTTAAACCCTAGAGATTTTTCTCTCTGTGTTTTTGGGCGATTTTCTCCTGTTATTCCTTGTGAATCATCTACTGGAACTAGCCTGCAGGATAATCGTTATTCAGTCCGGCACTAGTTGGCATCAGAGCTTCAACATCTTCTTGGGAAATTTCATCCGTTTCAATGGTTGGTGGTCGTGGTCATGGTCATCGTGGGCAGGTTCCGAATGAGAAAGCCCAATGCTGTGATCGCAGCGTCCAGGATGCAATGATTGAGGATTTGCAGAGGCAAGTCGCAGAATTAACCCAATGCCTGGCGGTGCAGGATTTCGAGGATCATGAGGCCTCTGATCACGATTCTAATTCCACTTTAGAAAACCCATATCACAATCATGCTCTATTCCTGGAGCACCGTGGTCAGGAGAAGCGTCATGGAGACCTCGGTTTTCGGGTCGATATGACCGAGTTTTCTTGTAAATTACAGGCCGAGGGATTTGTTGATTGGATTAACGAAGTGAAGCGTATTTTTTATTATAAGGAAGTCCCTAATTGTGTGAAAGTGAAACTGATCGCCATCAAACTAAAGGGCAGAGCATCTGTGTGGTGGGAGCAGTTGTGACGTTCACGAGACAGATAGGGCAAGGCCAAGATCATTGATTGGGAGAAGATGAAGAAGAAGATGAAGGGTCACTTCCTTCCCTTCAACTACATGCAAACCTTGTTTCAGCAACTTCATACGTTGAGGCAGGACGTGAGATCAGTCGATGATTACACGGAGGAGTTTTACCAATTGGTCACTCAGAACGATTTATCTGAGACGGAGGAGCAAATGGTGGCACGGTATTTGGGGGGTTTGCGCCAGCCCTTGCAAGATGTCCTCAGCCTTCACTCACTATGGAATGTTTCGGAGGCCTACCAGCGTGCACTTGCTATTAAAAAATAGCAAAATAGGAGACCAGTGATCAGGAGTGATCAAAATAGTCGGCCAGTTCGCCCTCAGGATTCCCGTCCTGTCCAGCAACCACCGCAGGGTAATTCTAACCCTGCTATCAGATGTTTTCGTTGTGGTGAACAGGGGCATAGAGCGACTGATTGCAGGAAGCCTGCTAATCAAAAGGGCAAAAATTTGTTGATTGAGGAAAACGTGGTAGACGAGATTGAGGAGATTGGCGAGCCCGTGTATGACGATGATGAGACTGATGATGTGTTGTATGGAGATGGTCATGAGACTCTGGTCGTTTGCAAGAGTCTACTAACTCCCAAGGGCGATTCAGGGGACGATTGGTTAAGAACCAATATTTTTCACATGACCTGCACAGTTGTAGATGAAGTCTGCAAAATGATCATTGACAATGACAGTTGTGAGAATGTAGTGTCCGAGGAGGTTGTCCAGAAATTGCAGTTGAAGACGGACTATCATCCTAAGCCATACAAGTTGTCATGGCTAAATAAAGGCAGTGAGGTAATAGTTGATAGGCGATGCCTTGTGTCTTTTTCAATTGGTAGAAAATATTTCAATAATTTCTGGTGTGATGTTGTGTCTATGAATGCATGTCTTGTATTGTTCGGTCGACCTTGGCAGTATGACCGCAATGTCATTCATGATGGATGGAAGAATACGTATTCCCTTAACATCAAGGGAAAAAAGATTGTGTTGGCACCCCGGCAGAAAGGACTCACTCCTACCCTGGTAGCCAATAATACTAACCTACTTTCCATGTCCAGGTTTTTAGATGAGATTGAGCATGGAGACGTAGTCTATGCTTTACTACCTTGCGAGAATAGTGTAGTCGACGTGGATATAGATTTACCAGTAGAGGTGCAGTGATTGCTAGCAGAGTTCTCTGACTTGATGCCAGAAGATCTTCCTCCTGGGCTACTGCTATTCAGCATCAAATTGATCTTCTTCCTGGGTCAAGTTTGCCGAATCCACCAGCATATTGCCTCAGTCCCAATGAGGTTGAAGAGTTGCAGCAATAGGTGGTAAAGTTGTTGGAGAGGGGCTATATCCGAAAGAGTATGAGCCCATGTGCCATCCTTGTCCTGCTAGTGCCAAAGAAAGATGGTTCTTGGCGTATGTGTATTGACAGCAGAGCGATCAATAAAATTACAGTGAAGTACCGGTTTCCAATTCCTCGTCTGGATGATATGTTGGATCAGCTATCCGGTTCTAAGGTCTTCTCAAAAATTGACCTTAAAAGCAAATACCACCAGATTAGAATAAGGCCTGGAGATGAGTGGAAGACGGCGTTTAAGACGCAACACGGGTTGTATGAGTGGATGATCATGCCTTTTGGGCTATCCAATGCGCCCAGTACGTTCATGAGATTTATGCATCAGGTCTTGCGGGCTTTTATGGGGAAATTCATTTTAGTTTACTTTGATGATATCCTCATTTATAGTCCGACATGGGCTTCACACTTTGATCACCTCCATGCTGTTGTTGATATGCTAAAAACAGAGGTGCCTGTTTATCAATCAGAAGAAGTGTTCTTTTCTTCACTACTTCTGTGACTTTTCTTGGTTTTGTTGTATCTACTGATGGTATTCATGCAGATCAATCAAAGATAGATGCAGTTTTGGAGTGGCCCAGACCAAGGACTTTACACGACATCCGAAGTTTCCATGGATTGGCATCTTTCTACTGTCGGTTCATTAGAAATTTCACCACTCTGATTGCCCCTATCACCGAGTGCCTCAAGGGGCGTGATTTCTAGTGGTCTAAGGAGGCAGAGGCTAGTTTTCAACTGGTTAAGCAGAAGATGACCGAGGCACCAGTTTTGGCACTCCCTGATTTTGAAAATGTATTCGAGGTAAATTGTGATGCATCTGGCGTTGGCATTGGTGGTGTTTTGAGTCAGTCATGGCATCCGGTTGCTTTTTTCAGTGAGAAGCTATCGGGATCCAAGAAAAATTATTCCACTTATGACCTGGAGTTCTATGCCATAGTTCAGTCCCTGAAGCATTGGCGTCACTACCTAATACAGAGGGAGTTCATTCTGTTTACTAATCATGAGGCCCTGAAGTACATTAATGGCCAACACAAGCTGAGTAGACGGCATGCCAAGTGGATGGCATACTTGCAAGAGTTCACCTTTACACTAAGGCACCAAGCAGGGAGTCTGAACTGCGTCGCAGATGCCTTGAGCCGTCGTACCTTACCCCTCACCACCATGAGAACCAAAGTTACAGACTTTGAGACTTTCACAGATATGTATGTAGCTGATCCTTCCTTTGGAAGGATATTTTAGGAGGTAACTGATGGTCACGATCATGATTTTGTTTTGCATAATGGGTATCTGTTTCGTGGATTACAGTTGTGCATTCCAGATTGTTTATTAAGGTAGCAAATTATAAGTGAGCTTCATAATGAGGGATACTTTGGCCGAGATAAGACATTGGCCCTTATCTCTTCTGACTTTTATTGGCCCAAGTTGACTAGTGATGTGGCCCATTATGTGGACCGTTGTTATGTGTGCCAGTGGTCTAAGGGAGTTCTCACCAATGTAGGCTTGAACACTCCCTTACCTGTTCCTGAAACTCCTTGGTTCGATGTCAGCATGGATTTTGTATTGAGCTTACCCCGCACCCAAAGGGCCTCAGATTCTATCTTTGTTGTGGTTGATAGGTTTTCCAAAATGGCCCATTTTGTAACTTGCAGGAAGACTATGGATGCTGTCCAGATTGCCCATCTTTATTTTAGGGAGATTATGCGTTTACATGGTGTTCCTCGATCCATCACTTCAGATCATGATACCAAATTCATTAGTCATTTCTGGAAGAGCCTGTGGGGGAAACTGGGAACACAGTTGAATTTTAGTAGAGCCTACCACCTCCAAACGGATGGCCAGACCGAGGTGGTGAACCGGAGTTTGGGCAACCTTTTGAGATGTTTGGCAGGAATTAAGCCGAAGTAGTGGGATTTGGCATTGCCTCAAGCAGAATTTGCCTACAACAGATCGAAAAACAGAACCACAAGCTTAAACCCATTTGAGATTGTCTATGGTCAGAAGCCATCCGGGGTGCTGGACTTAGCCCCTATTCCACGTATAGGACGTTTTAGTCCTAAAGCAGATGAGATGGCAGAGCATCTTTGGGATATCCATGAGCAGGTGAAACAGACCATTTATGAGAGCAATACCAAGTACAAGACTCGGGTTGACAGTCATCATCGTCAGGTACTTTTTGATGTTGGTGATTTTGTTTGGGCTGTATTAACTCGTGATCGTTTTCCTGTTAGCGAGTATAATAAATTTAAGGATCGGAAGATTGGACCTTATGAGGTAGTGCAGAAGATCAATGATAATGGTTACAGGTTGCGCCTTCCCAGTCACTTGAAGACTTCTTATGTCTTTAATGCGAAGCAAGCTAAGTCCATGTTTTGTGGATTCTGAAGACACTACTCTAAACTCGAGGACGAGTTCTTTCCAACCTGGGGCGACTAGTACAGGGGGATTCGAGACAGATGATGCTGAGCTGTCAGATTGCACCTTGATGGCGCTGACATACCATGAGTTGGCCGATAAGCGCAAAGGTGGGAATTGATCGTGATATGTTCTTAATTGGGGCCATTTTGAGTGCGTTTCAATCTTTTGGCCATAACTTTGGCTACGAGCGTCGGAATCGCGCATAAGACCCTAATTCGGAAAGCTCTTTTCGGCACACACGCTATCCACATTGAGTGCGGCTCCATATACCCTTTTTTCGACCTCAAATTATGCTTTTTCTCCTTCCGAATCACTAGTTTTAGTTGTTTTTTACTATTTATGGTAATATTTTGTTTGTCAGTTAGGAAGTCATTTTAAACCCGATTTGGGCTCGATTTTTTGCGGATTGATTATTTTATTTTGAATTGCAATTTGGAGTGATTTTCGGGATTTTGCTATTTTTGAAAAAATTCGAATAAATACGATTTTTGGCTATAACAGTCTGGCTTGTGGACTGATTTTCGATATTGCTTGATTTGATAATATACAATTTACCCTAGAGATTTTTCTCTGTGTTTTTGGGCGATTTTCTCCTGTTCTTCCCTGTGAATCATCTGCTAGAACTAGCCTGCAGGATAATCGCTATTGGCGTCAACAAGGCACAAAGTCTGTGGTAGTTGCAACTGATCATCCACCCTGTGCCATGCCATGAGTTCGACATTGCAACTCATGAACTTGTATAGCATTCCCCTTTCAGGAATAAGTTTGGGTAGCAAATCCAAAATCTCAAAAGCAATGTTTAAAAACAGGTACCCTTGACTAGTATCTAGAGCATTGAATGTACCAACCAAGACATGATTAGGGAATTTTTTCCTAAACCTTCCCATTAACCTCTACTTTTAATAAACAACATAGCAGACAAAGACCAAGCAAGATAGTCAAGTCAATCCAATCAGTTGATTTACTGAGTTGGATTTACAATTTTTTTTTTTTAAGTAACAAAATTTATTAATCTACATAATTAGGCATAACCCAAGTACACAAGAAGTATACAAAAAAAGACACCTAATTACAAACTAAAGCAGGAAAAACAGCATAAAGTCATTAAGACTAGTCCTATCCAATACAATAATCGATGCCAAAAGCAATAACGTATTAAAGCAAAAACCTCTAATCCCTCCCACCGAACGTTCTCTATTGTTGAAACAGCAAAATAGCACCCATTCCTCTTATTCCAAATACGCCACATAAGGCATAGAGGCACCATCTTCCAAACAGCCGCAATTTGTTGATTGCCTTGAATACCTCTCTAACAAGCCAAAAGATTCACCACACTCTTGGGCATCACCCAAGCAATGCCAAGGCTAACAAAAACCTCATCCCACAAAGCCTTAGCTACATCACAATGGAGAAGAAGGTGATCCGCTGATTCTCCACGCCTTTTGACATAACGCACCAATCCATTACAACAATACCATGCTTTCTCAACTTATCAATAGTAAGAATTTTCCAATGACAAGCCAACCAACCAAAACCACCTTGAGAGGCACTCTACTTCTCCAAATATTTTTCCAAGAAAAATCAGTACGAGAATGAATCGCCATGACCTTTTACAAAGATCTAACTGAAAAATTCTTATTTCCAGGATGGATCCAAAGCAATCTATCATCTCCCCCAGACTTTATGTTTAGAGCATATAACAAGCTGTAAAAATCAGTGAAGTTCCCCCCTTCCAATCCTGGACAGTTCTAATAAACCTCACTGACCACTGGATAAAATCAGTAGGATTATCCATATAATCAGCCACAAAAGCACCTTTATCCAAGGCAATCCTGAAAAGAGAATGGAAGACAGTCTTCAGAACATCATCTCCACACCATAAATCATGCCAAATTCTAATCCAGGTACCCCTACCCACCTCAAATCTGAAATTTCTGAAAAAAACCCCCAATCCGTTTTGAATGAATTTCCACACTCCCACACCATACACACCTCTTACTTCGTTTGAGCACTAACCTCCCCAAATACTCTCATATTTGGCATCAAGAACAATCCTCCAAAGGGCATTCCCTTCTTGATGGTGCCGCCACAACCATTTCCTTAAAAGTGTCGAATTAAAAGTTCTCAACTTTCTAATCCCCAAACCTCCATAAGATAAAGGAATACAAATCTTGTACCACTTAAGCAAGTGGAATTTTTTCTCATCCTCCAAACGTCCCCACAGAAAAGCACGAAAGATCTTTTCAATTCTATTAGCCACTCCTGTAGGCAAAGGAAATAAAGATATGAAATAAGTTGGGAGGTTAGATAAAGTACTCTTCATAAGAGTGATTCTTCCCCTTTTAGACAAATAAATCCTTTTCCAACCAGCCAATCTACATTCAATCTTTTTGATAACCACCCTGTCCCACATTGCCTTGGATTAATGAGGTGCCCCTAAGGGAAGACCAAAATACTTCATTGGCAAAGTCAATACCTTACAACCCAAAATATCAACCAAATCACCTAAATTATTGATCAAACCAACAATGACTACTTCAAACTTTGACAAATTCACCTTTAAGCTGGAAATAGCTTCAAAACATAGAAAAGTGCCTGTAACCAATGGATATGGTCAGGGTTTGGCTCACAAAGGATCAAAGTGTCATCAGTGAAGAGTAGATGAGAGACATTAACACTGCCATACCAAAAAGCCTAGGATAAAACCCCTATCCACTGTTACCTTCAACATTATGCTCAAAACATCCATTGCTAGAACAAAGAGGAAAGGGGACAAAGGGTCCCCTTGTCTCAATCCCCGGGACCTATTAAAAAAACCTGCGGGGGTGCCATTAACCAAAAGCAAAAATCTAACATTAGAGATTCAATGCTTCATCCACTTGTACCATCTCTCCCCAAAACCATACCTACCAAGAATGTACACCAAAAAATCCTAGGTAACATGGTCAAAAGCCTTCTCCATGTCGAGTTTACAAAGAATGCCAGGTGCTCCAACCCTGATTATACTCTCAAAACATTCATTGGTGATGAGCACGGAGTCAAGAATTTGCCTTCTCTTGACAAAAGCATTATGTGACTTCGTAATGATCTTCCCCATAACCTTGCTCAAACGATTTGCAAGAACCTTCAAGATGATCTTTTACACTCCATTAATGAGACTGATTGGACAAAAATCCTTCGCCTTCACAAGCCCAACCTTTTTTAGAATAAGCGCAATGAACGTAGCTTTAAGTCTTTTCTCAAATTTAGAATAAGAGTGAAATTCAAAAAAAAAAAAAAAAAAACTTTCATGACATCCTCCCTAACATTGTCCCAACAAGCTTGAAAGAATGCCATGGAAAAGCCATTTGGTCCCAAGTCTTTATCTTTATCCATCCCTCTCATCACATTGAGCACCTCCTCCTCTTCAAACATTCTCTCCAACCAAACCGCACTAGATTGATCAATCAAATAAAAAACCAACCCGTCAACCTTGGGTCTGCAAGGATATTGCTCCATAAGGAGCTTTTCATAAAAATGAACAATGTGATCCTTAATATTTGAACGATCCATAAGAAAACTACCTTCCAAGTGAAGCACCTCAATGGCATTATTTCTTCTATGAGAATTGGAAACTCTATGAAAACATTTGGTGCACTTGTCCCCTTCCTTCAACCAAAGACCGAGATTTTTTTCATCAAGAAATCTCCTCCATAAGAGTATTTTTTCAAGATCAATTGCAATATCATGTTTCCTTTCCTTCTCATCAACTGAGCAAACCCTTGCAACCTCTTTTTCATCAAAGCAATGGAGCTCCTCGAAAAGAGAATTACTCTGATCAACAATGTTCCCAAGGACTTCCTCATTCGATTTTTTTCAGATCATTTTCAAAGCTTTGAGTTTTCCAACTAAAACAAAGCTAGGAGTACCCGAAAACTGATATGAGGACCACCACAATCTCACCTTATCCAATCAGCTTTTAACCACATTCTCAAATTTAAAATATCTCCGCCTCTCATGAATACCCCTATAGTCCAATAGAATGGAGAAATGATTAGAACTTAATCTTGGAAGGCTTTTTGGACATGAGTCAAGAAAGTGATTCTTCCAAGAATGAGAGATAAGAAATCTATCCAACCTAGACCATGCCCTCCCATTCGACCAAGTAAAATCTCCCCCTACCAAAGGTAAATCAACCAAACCAAACCCAGATAGAAAATTAGATAGAAAACTAAACCATGGCTAGACCAATACGAGAATCCCCCAACCTTTCACTTGGAAACTGAGTAATGTTAAAATCATCAAAACTACACCATAGACCCTCCCACCAACTGCGCAAACCAGCATTCTCATCCCAATGAAATCTTCTGACACCATCAACATTGGGCCCATACACACCAGCGAATCCCCACTCGAAACCATCATCCACATTCTTAAAAGAACAAGCCACCAAGTATTCCCCAACATACTCTTCTACCAAATTTACTACTCTCTTCTCCAGCATCAAAATAAGACCTTCTGAAGCCCCTTGAGAAGCAAGAGAGATCCATCCCACATAAGAACAACCCCACAAACTTTTTATAATATTTTTGTAAATTAACTTCAATTTGGTTTCTTGTAAACAAATAACATGAACTTTCCATTTCCGAATCAAGTTTCTCACACAAAGACACTTACATGGGTCATTCAGCCCCCAAACATTCCATGAAAGGATCTTTGGCTTCATCTATCACTGATATTCACCCTATCTTTGTGCCTTCCTCTACTTGCACTACCGTCCCTTGTGTCCTAATTATTAGAGCAAGAAAGTCTCTTAAGCTCTCTTTCTTTTTTCGAGAATAAAAGAGGTTGTCCCGCCTCGATAGCAATCAGGAGAGCTTTAAATTGTTCTACAAAGCCCTCGCAAGTAACCCCTACGCAATCGCGAATTTCATCCACCTTTTGCTGAACCCAATCTAAATGTAAACCAGCCCAAGAGAGCCCAAGGCAATGAGCATATAGGACTAGGCTCATCCCCTAAATCTTCCAGGCCATTAAAAGAAGCACCCACCCCGAATCTGCACTGTGTTACAAGCCAGGGGCTTGCTGGCGACCAGGAACCTTATATGTGACGACAAAGTGATGCGCTGGATAGCCGCTAGCGAGATCTAAGAATTGTTCACACTTGTACTTGAGGAAGAGGGGCTGGGTAATGTTTTCACCCCCACGTTTGAGAAACGTGCCTCGAAATTGACCCTCCAACGTATTTGTTCAGGCCTAGCCCATTGCCGCATCCAATTGCTTCCTTAGACCCAATGGCGTTTATTGAGGGAGAGCTTATACGACATGGGCCATTCATCCTCTACACAGGCCCATAACCAAACCCAAGCCAATGTCTATTTTGGTCATTAGATCACTAATCTTCTCCAATACACTTGACCACTCAGCTCAAGCAGTCCACAACACCTCTTCCACTTATCCCACCAATGGGATACCCAGAGAATGCCAACCCCAGATGCCTTCTTGGGATGACATTTGTCCACATGTGGTGCAACCTGCTGGCCATTTTGAACTTCACCACCTATCACCTTCCCCTTCTTTCGAGCATCACCCTCCACACCATTTGAGCTACTTCCTACTGGAGGACACAGCGAATTCCTCAAGAAGGACATGTATGAGGCATCATTAGGAGGGAAGCACCTCCCCGCAGACGACACACCACCGAACCCCTCCCTACGCCGATCCAGATCATGTTTGGCATAAGCTTCCTGTGCTCTGTTAACATCTTCCAAAATAAAGACTTCGAAGCCAGCAACCAAACAAGTGTAATATGAAAACTCTTCCCAACCTTTGCCATTCATACCTTTAGGAATAACCAGGGAGCCCCTCTTCCTCCCATTCCCATACTCAACCAATTGTTAAATGCAACAACTCAAATTAACATGTCGCTGGATAATAACAACTCCATTACCCTCCCGCACCTTTCTGAAAAGCCCATCACACCAAGAGTGTTCCAAGCATTTCTCCACCTTTGCCACCCATGAAGCCATCGACCCTCTAAAGAAAAAATGCTTGGCTACCCTTCTACTTCTTTCAGTAATGCGGATGTTATTGCCACCCTCCTTTGAAAAGACGAAGTTCTGTGCATTTGAAGGCCGACATCAATCACACCTCTCAAAAAAGGAGTAAAAAAAAAGGGTAAACAAAAAGCAAGAATTCCCATTATACAAGAGAGGAAAGAGAAAAGAGAGATGATTTCGATGTAAAGTGCCAAGAATCCAAGGGTATAGAATGTAAGGGATGGGATTAATTACAGGCGAGAAGTGCTGGAATTATTCATACTGAGAGAGATAGAGAGAGAGGCCAAAGCCTAGGAATTATAAAGGTTAAGTAAAACGTTTGATAATTATATGGTAGTTAAATGAATCTCAAAAGTAAAAGTGATTTGGATTTATATTCAAGGAGATTACCTGACTCTCTAACCCTTCTTTTGATTTGCCATTGGCAAACTCATTTCTAACTATTGTAAATCACTCATCCAACCAAATAGCTCCAATTCACAATAGGACCCAACAAAATATCAAATGTAAGAACTAAGAAGTCGCTTCTAAAGCATAGAAATTACTGTTTGCTTTTGTCTTCGGTACCACAGTAAACAACCTCTCATTTAAGGAGGCATGACACCGCTTGTGATTGGGGCTGAACAACATGTCACTTTTGCCTATACTGGATGGCATCCCTATTGCTTCATCAGAATGACCTGCCATTTGTTGAATCAACCCAAGTATGAAGGGCTGCACATGTGCACCGTTTCTTTCTTTGTTGTATTAGGCACCGTAATTCTGCAGCAAATGTGGACCAAGAGAGCTCTTGATCAAGCTGCACCGAAATACACCTCCCTCTTGGTCAAGAAACGTGGGAGCTTTGTCCCCCATGGTTCTCCTATAAAAGGAGATGAGTTGTGAAAATAAAATTCATCTTCACTGAGGTGAGAGATCAGGCAGAGGGCAGAAGGAGAAAATGGGTTCTGGGGAAACCCAGAACGGAGGCCATTTGAGAGAGATAGAGAGATGTTGTGAGTGTTTGTAAAATTGTACAAACATATTGAAAAATCGAATTTCCGCTTCAGTGGACGTAGGCAGTTGCCGAACCACTTAAATATTGTCTCTATCTATTGTGGGTGTGATTTCTGGGCGGCCGGAGGAGCAACAAATGGTATCAGAGCTTCGGTTCGTGCTACACAGAAAATTACAGTTGATCAAAATTAACTTTTGATCACACCACAATGTTCCTCTCATCAAGACGGATCCGTAGCCGCAAACGGCGTCGAAAACGGATGTCGGAGGAGCCCGTACGCGCCCCTGGAAGTCGGAGAGTGCGATGCACGCGCCTCAGTCGCACTGGAGGAAGAAGACGAAGTGGGATACACGCGCCACGCGCCCCCACGCGCGGCTGGAGGAAGAAGACGCGTGGAACACATGGCCTCATTCGCCCCCACGCGCGGCAGATGATGAAGACGCATGAGGGACACGCGTCCACGCGCCCTCACGTGCGGCTGGGGTTGAAGACGCGTGCAGGGCACGCGCTCACGCGCTCCCCACGCGCACAAGCTACTGTGGCGCATGTTGTACACGCGCCACATGCGCCTCAGACGCCCTACTATGGCGCGTGTGGTACACGCGCCAGAGAGATCTGGACCGTCCGATTTTCAGATCTTTTTTGGGCTAGATCTAAGCCATCCAGAGTCCGATTTCAACGATCAAATAGTGCTTTCCAACTATTTGGATTATTCCGGACTCATCCGTACGGTGGGAATGTTGAGATTCGCCATCAGTACTGTCGATCTGAACTGTCGATGTGTTGCAGATCATTTTGGGCTAGATCTACGCCAGTTGGAGTTCCATCGCGATGATCAAATAGTGGTGACAAACTATTTGGATCATTCCGAACTCATCGGTACGGTGGGAATGTTGAGATTCACCATAGGTACATTTGATCTGAACCGTCCACGTGTTGCAGATCAGTTGTGGGCTTGATCGTAGCCAGTTGGAGTTCCATCGCGATGATCAAATAGTGGTGACAAACTATTTAGATCATTCCGAACTCATCGGTACGGTGGGAATGTTGAGATTCACCATCGGTACATTTGATCTGAACCGTCCACGTATTGCAGATCAGTTGTGGGCTTGATCGTAGCCAGTTGAAGTTCCATCGCGATGATCAAATAGTGGTGACAAACTATTTGGATCATTCCGAACTCATCGGTACGGTGGGAATGTTGAGATTCACCATCGGTACATTTGATCTGAACCGTCCACGTATTGCAGATCAGTTGTGGGCTTGATCGTAGCCAGTTGGAGTTCCATCGCGATGATCAAATAGTGGTGGCAAACTATTTGGATCATTCCGGACTCATCGGTACGGTGGGAATGTTGAGATTCGCCATCGGTACATTCGATCTGAACCGTCCACGTGTTGCAGATCAGTTGTGGGCTTGATCGTAGCCAGTTGGAGTCATGATGGACTCATTGGTTTTGGGCTTAATTTAAGCCAGTTGGGATCGTGAAATTTGATGGAGCAAATTTCAGATCATTGGACGATGCTGATTAACTTGTTATATCAGCAGGTTTTGGCAGTCATACAACTTATGGAGCATATTGTTATTAAGAGGAGAACCGCATCGGATCTCGTTGTGGCTTTCTTTGAAAAGTCAGTTGCAAATAACAAAGTGCAGATAAAGCTTTGGTGTGGTAGTGTGGATACGTACAGTCTAAGGAGGTTCTGTCTAGGAGATTGGAAATTTTAAGTGTGTCCATTGTGACCCTCCAATCTTTCCTGGGAACTGACTTAGTGAGGTACTATTCATTTCTACGGTAAATTCATTAAAGCAATGTCAGGAAGTAAGGTTTCAAATCTTGTCAGATTTGAGGTGGAGAAACGGTTCAATTTCAGATAAGGCAGAAGGTACTATTGTTGCCCAATAGCATTTGGCGTTGTGGTCAAAAGGTTGGGAGGTCATGAGAATGGCTATGAGTAATTCTGCAAAGAGGTCAAAGTTGAAGTTTCTCAATGTAAGAGATCTTATCCTGGATGAGGAGGTGCGCAGAAGAGATTCTGGCAAGATTTCGAGTTGTTGGTCCTGAATGTTGATTGTAAGGACAGAGGCAAGTCAAGATCTGGACAACAGATGACTCGCTAGAAATTGTGGCAAGACAGGCCACAAGAGACTGCTAAAATCAGGAGAAAACTGAGAATGATGCTGTGAATATGGTGACTGAAGAAATACATGGCGTTGCATTTCTTGCAGTGCACAATGCTGTTAAAGACAGCCTGAAGACAGCAGTCATTCAGTAGTGTTTTCTCAAAGGCGTTGAAGGGCAAATCAATCCCTGAAGTCAACAGTGATACTAGCGACTGGTGAAACGGCTAGTACAAGGAGCAGTTTCGGCAAGTGGCTCCAAGTCAATAAATGGAGATACTGGTATTGATGCTAATGTTGTGTCTCTCTCCATGAAAAAAGAGACATGTATATCCTCATAGCATGAGTTGCCATGATAGAGGATGTGTTAATGTTAGCAGGTCCACAAGTTTACACACAGGCATTGGTTTAGCATTAATGCAGGGTGTGTGGTGGAAATTCATGTCGATGGCTGATGAACTTCCAGGAGAGCCAAACGTGAAAGTTACACCATAGTTTTCAGCAAGGTTATTTTCGACATGGGCCGAAGTGAAATGCTTGGAATTAGTTTATTCTGAGTGGATATGCTTTTATGGTGAAGCATGATAGCGGGAGCTATGAAGATCTTCATTGAGGTGGAGCTTGGCTGTGGGACCAGTCAAAGTCACAAGGTGGAGATTGTTGCTATTGTTGCTAATAGCATTTGGTGTTGGAAGGTCACGAATGATTAATTGGTCTTGGCTCGTGGTAATTGTCGTGTGAATTAGATGAGAAAGTAAAAGGAATCCAGTTTTACTTTTCTAAAGAAATCTCCCTAGACCACGACATGAAGTACATGTGTGAGAGATGGGAACAAAACGTCAGATGTTCCAGGGATATCTACACCTAAAAGAACTGCCAAGACGATCAGACCTCCATGGTGGTTACTACCTTAAAATGTATCCTGCTGAATGAAGGTAGTGAACTACGGTATGAAGAAAAATCTTGCAAGAAGGGAGATTATGCAAGTCAGAGATTGCACACAAGATGGGCACATGCGACTGAAGATAGCAGCAGGATGAAGGGTCAGTCACCCAGATCAGAGATGAGACCTCAGCAACAGGTTCTCTGATATGTGTCAAGGTCTGTGCGAGACCATTGATTCCCAGTGCAGTGGGAGATGTGTTGCCCTATGTAGATGTGTTGATTAAGGGCATTGTACGTGATGAACTAAAGTTATGCATCACTTTGGTTAGTCTTCTAAGTTGAAGACATGAGCTGTAAAATTGTATAAGGGATCATGCTGGAGATAGAGCTCGGCATGTTGAGAACCAATCTCCAAGTTGGAGATTGGTGTGATTGTAGGATTATGGAGCCTGGTTTGAAAGCTGTAAAGGCACCAAGCAAATTGTTCGCTCGGATGTGGCTAGAGCGAAGCAGATTGTTTGCTCGGATGAGCCTAGAGCGAAGCTCAGTTTGCTCAAGGTGTACATGAGTGCGGACTCATGGACTCGAGCAAAAGAAGAATCCTAGAGAGTTGAGATTGTGCAATTGAGCACTGGTAAATCTCCTCTGAAGAAAATCCTTTGCAAGCTCCGTGGATATAGATGATGCTAATGCATTTGAAGATGCATTTGGAGAGGTATCTGGATATCCATTTGAAGACGTACCTGAAGATGCATGTGATAGCGGATCTCTCATGGCTAACAAGCATACAAAGAAAGAGGTGAATTCATTTGAAGAATGAATCAGTTTACAAGCAGCCTGGTATGGCATACTTGGGTGGAGGGGGTGATTGTTGAATCAACCCAAGTATGAAGGGCTGCACATGTGCACCGTTTCTTTCTTTGTTGTATTAGGCACCGTAATTCTACAGCAAATGTGGACCAAGAGAGCTCTTGATCAAGCTGCACCGAAATACACCTCCCTCTTGGTCAAGAAACGTGGGAGCTTTGTCCCCCATGGTTCTCCTATAAAAGGAGATGAGTTGTGAAAATAAAATTCATCTTCACTGAGGTGAGAGATCAGGCAGAGGGCAGAAGGAGAAAATGGGTTCTGGGGAAACCCAGAACGGAGGCCATTTGAGAGAGATAGAGAGATGTTGTGAGTGTTTGTAAAATTGTACAAACATATTGAAAAATCGAATTTCCGCTTCAGTGGACGTAGGCAGTTGCCGAACCACTTAAATATTGTCTCTATCTATTGTGGGTGTGATTTCTGGGCGGCCAGAGGCGCAACACCATTTTGTCTAACACTAAGCTGCATGTCATTTGGACTAGCTATAGTACCACCATTCCTAGTCAATGGAAAACGCCAATCTCACCACAACACAACTTGAACCATCGATGACTTCAAAAAAACGTGAAACCACATAGTTGAACTACATACATGGACAAAGCAAAGAAAATATGAACTAGCTTCACCATTCATGTATTGACTTGCAGCCACAATTCTTTAAATCCATCACCAACAACCATAAGGATGCAACACCAAGTTGTTTCCAAGTAGATTAATAGCTCCCTCAGCTCAAGCCGACATTAGCATACATGCTACTGCCATCAGCATCAATACAATGCAGTTGTTCACTGTATATGCCACATGTGTTATTTGAATAGTGCTCTAAAACCAAGTCGAGGGTAACAGTCTTTAAAGGAAATGGATCATTGAGGAAAACTAGTGAATCACATAGAGATAAATCTCAATTGGTTGATATTATATGCATCACAATTTCAAGGTCTAAGTTTGATCCTAGCTTACATGATAAAGAAGGTAACTATTATTGATGTAAAGTGAATAATCATAGAGAGAAGAAACCATACAGATTGATAAGGTAAGTTAAGGTCCATAGTTGTTCTGGGATTATGCCGACAACATCCAAGGCATATACTTTCCTGCAAAGAAGATTCAGAACAACCACCAATTATGAAAGGAAAGATTGATATATTCAATATCTTCAAGATATTTTGAAGTTCAGGTTTGGTACAATTACATAAACCATATTTTGATCCCCATAATTTCATTGAACTTTTTAAAGAATGTCTAGAGCCAAAAAGTGGATTATTATAAGAATTGTGCTTCAGCTTGTATTGAAATTACTTACATTCACTGTGGTTTTTTCAGAGCTAAAATTGAAAAGCTTAATGTAATGTGGCAGGTTTATGACTGCTCCAGAAGATAAGTAAATAATATCACTCAAGTTCTCCACAAAAGCCATATTAAAATATAATGGTGAGACTTGATCCGATCACCTTTGCAAGGATTTTATTTCTATGTTTATGCTAAAAAGGCATCTCAATTTCTACATGCATCCACCAAAGCCGTTAAATTCAAAGTTCAGTGTACAATAACAGATTTCCTATTAGTGTCACCATTCATGCAGCAACCATCCCTCAGGATAACAACACAATACATTTGCATTTCAGAGCTCTACACGGCACATGACCACCTCCATATTGATGGCATTCTACAATAGCCTCAGTAAATCATACAAACAAGAATAAAAATGCATTGATGGGAAAAACACACCCTATGCATTGAAGAATTTCTATAAAACATCAACAACTTGAGATTTAACTACATTGATTCTCATATTCCTGTCTTCCCAAGTTGTGTACAGAAAAGTAGCAAACAGTAGCTTCACAGTAAAAAAGAGTAGAGGTTTTCCTCTGAAATGGGTGGACAACCAATGATGGTCTCCAACCCATTCTTTTTGACAGGTGGCATCTCACATTTATCATTAAGAAGTGACCCAATTCATGCGAAGAATGAACTGTTAGAAAAGAAGTGATTCACTTTTTCCTCTGCTTCATTGCGTAGCTTTCAGGTGCTATTTTGAATATATCCAACGTTTATAGCTTTCTAGAGTGTTCAGCATCCCATGGAAAACAATCCAAAGGATCATGGCATGCCAGGGAATGAAGCCATTGAACTAAATAATGTCATTCTGTAGTTAGCCCTTGGATTCTGCTTGCATTATAGGCACTCTTCAGCGTGAAATCGCATATGAAGCCTCTGTCAAGACTATCCTATTTGTCTACACCTGTTGAGGAGGAGCATAGCAGGAGTGTTTGCCACTAATTCCACCATTCCAGGAATGAAGACTGATTCTAGTTGTTGCTCATAACTATCTTCAGCCTAAATGTTATTTTTATTGGTTGATTTCAGCCTTAATGTTATTATTTGACCTAGTGACTTCTATGGCGCTCCCCTACTGAACTTCAGCATCAAGACCATTTGGATGCCAGTTATCAAACCATAAAAATGTATCCCATCAACTTCCCTCTATATGCTCGACATGCTTGACTCAGCTTCAGGCTCCGTCCATGCTTGATTATTACAACAACAGTGAAGTTTCCAACCTTTCAATCACCATGCCACCTTCTACAATGGACAGCCATACACTAGCCCATGCTACCCTCACTCCACCTTGACATAAGTCACTGACTTTCAAAAGAAAGGATCTCAAATCTTTCAATCTGCTTGATGACAGTTTTAGGTAGAATAAAATAGGATGACCAAAATGGTTATACAGTAATAAGATTGGTTTTATCAATTGTAGATGAACAGAAAAGGACACGGGCTGGCTAGCCCATCTTCTTGCATTTGCCAATATATTTTCTACCAAAATACTGCAATCAGATTCCTTCAAACTAGAAAAGATGAGGGGAACTTCTAACTACCAGAATGGTAAGGAGATCTCTGTGTAGCCTAGTAAAGTGTTTGGGTTTTTTACTTCCTTCAATACTCAACAAGGGAAGAGGTTGCTCCAGTCAGGGCTAGGAGACAACCCCAACAACTCATAGAATTGGTTGAGACATCAAGGGAGGTGGAATTGGATTCAATTCTAAAAACCATTAAATAATCAACAAAGCATGAGCGGGTAACTTTCTCCTCTTAAATCTCAGATGGAACTTAAACCTCTTTTTCAGAATACATGCAACTCAACAAAGAGAATACCCCCATAACTTGCAGAAAGAGTTTGGGGGACCAATTCCAGCAAGCGTCATCATTAAATGCACTTTCAGTGGCACATGATGAATATTTGTCTCGATGGTAGTTTGAAATAATTCCAGGGCAAGCAAAACATAATACTCCCTATCCTTCTTCCCTTTATAAGGGTGGTTTGTTGCTTAAACCACTAGGTAAGGAATAGCTACCTAAGACAACTTGTCAGGTGGTTACAAATTGTTAGCGGTTGGTGATAAATACCAGTACATTGATCCTACACTAGAATATTTTCTGATTTGCCCACATAATTATGTTTTTCCATGTTTGTGTTTATTCTTTGCTTTTAGTACAAGATTTTCTCATTTAAGTTCTGAATCTGGTACGATTATATAAATAACAGAGGCAATAAAATCAGAAATTACATGTTTTGGGGTTCCATTCCTCATAGCATTCTCAATCGTTCAATGTGGTATCAAAGCATCTTCAATCCTAACAAGGTATCATATTGAGCTTTCATTCACATCACTGGGTTCACAAAGGAGAATCGAATTTATTTTTATCTTGCTTCTGTGTTTGACTTCTTCTCTTCATTTCGGGTTGCTAATGGCACTACTGAAGCCTCTCAGCATTTTCTGGGTAATCTAAAGACATTTCAGTCATGGTGGTGCTCTTTACGACAAAATTTCAGTGGCAGAGTAGAAAAAGGTCCTCTAAATTTTTAACCTAAAGTGAAAGATAGATCAACACAGAAGTGAGACAGAGAAAGATAAACATTTAAAGGGGTCTCTACAACATTTATAACAACCCGGGTGAATTTCTTTATTAAATATTCAATAAATATTGTAGAGCCCACTTTATATGTATATCTCTCTCCAATTTTAGACCCTAAAATGCTTAGGAGATCTTGATTTAGCAAAGTAACTCTTCTCTGCATAAATTTTTTGCATTTGTTCAGTTCCATCAGTCCAAAGAATGGAAGAACGGTATTTTCAGAATGATTATAATTCTTTCGTACTTTTTCGAGGGCAGTGATCCACTTATGCAGAAACAAGATTCAATTATGGGCAATAGATTGGCTTTTTTGAATGACCTGCCGTTTATCTATTCTGGTTTTCACCCTTCAACCTTTAAAAGAGAGTCCTTGAGAGTTTAAAAATAAAATAATCATCAGCATGTTCACTATTGCTGTATGATTTGTTTATTGGTGCTAAGTCACAAGTTTATGTCTTGAGGCATCAAATTTAGGTGACTTTTCAGGATGATTGATTGGTAGAAACTTTCTTCCATAAACTTCGTAATCTCTGGTAGGAATTAAACCATTATGAAAAATACGAGGCCAAGTGTGCACAGGATGCTGCAGATTTTCAGAAGTTCATAAAAGACGTGTATTCATAAGTTCTGGGAGGGCTACAGTCTCAATATGATCAGGTTCAAGTTCAGATCTTGAAAAAGGATCATCCCCTCTCTTCAAGAGGCAATGTCTTACATCTATAATAAAGAAAGTTAGAAATTCATGCTGGTATGGTGATTGCTGAGATTGTGGAACTCAGCTTTGTCATTTTCAAATGGAAGTTCTATGAGATGAAATTGCATGAGTCGACTTTAACAAGAGAGGGAACTTAGGAATCGTGGGGATCAGGCAAAACCTTAAACCAGCTAGGGTTTCATGTAACACCCTAATGGAAAGCCCAAGCTACATGACCTATACTCCAAAAAGACTAGTTAATGATACAATTGGAGCCCTATTGGAACATTATAGAACAAGAATTTCTCATTCCCAAGCAATGTGGGATCCCATACACTAACTAACCTTATCACTTATCGAAATGGGGTATCACAATCTTCCCTCTTTATGTTCCCGACGTCCTCGTTAGGCCAATCCGTCGTGGTGGCATAACTCAAGTCCCACAATTCTAGTTAGGATAGGCTCTGATACCATTTATAATATCCCAGTGGAAGTCCCATGCCACATGGCCTATACTTTTTATTTTTTATTTTTTATAAGTAAACGATTGTATTAATATAATAGGCATAGCCCATGTACACAAGATGGTATACAATAGAGAACACCTATTTAGGAAGGAGAAAAGGAAACAAGAAAATCATGCAGGTCTAAACCATTAAAGTCTATAGCTATCCGGGTCTAAACCATTAAAGTCTATAGCTATCCATAGGAATAACGTTCTAAAAAAAAAAATGTAAGATCCTCAAAAGATTGCTCCTTGTCTTCAAACGTCCTATCATTCCGCTCCTACCATAAGCACCACAGAATGCAAATAAGGATCATCTTCCACACGGCTTTGATTTGTGGAATACCTCCTAGATTTGTCCAACAAGCCAAGAGTGCCTCCACTGTGGTGGGCATAACCCACGCTACCTCTAGTCTGCTGAACACCTCAACCCATAACGCTCTAGCAACATCACAATGCAGTAAAAGATGATCCACAGTTTCACCGCTCTTCTTGCACATGCAGCACTAGTCTATTATGGTCACCCTGCATCTTCACAAATTATCCGTCATCAAGATCTTTCCCAATGAAGTTGTCCATGCACAAAAAGTCACTTTGGGAAGCGCCTTATTACGCCAGATCTTCTTCTATGGAAACTGAGTGTTCTACACCTGTGTGAGAGACTTATAGAACAATCAAAACGAGAAGGTGCCTTTACCTACTGGTACCCACCACAACTTATCATTTCCTTGGATGCTCAAAACTGCCAACCTCAAAATACAAAAGTTGAAAGAATTCCTCAAAACCACCAACCTCCAAGTCTTGAGGTGCCCTGCTAAAGATTATGTTCTACTGTATTTGATCCCTAGCTATCACCATAAAATCAGCCACAAAAACTTCTTTCTCACATGCCATCCTGAATACTGAAGGAAATAAATCTATGAGTGTATTATTTCTACACCATATGTCGCTCTAGAATTTTATTCTAGAACCATCTCCCAACACAAGTCTAGTGTGATGAGAGAACACCTCCCATCCCCGACTAAGATGCTTTTACATCCCCACTCTGTGAGGCCTATTTACCTCTCTATTACTCCAAACCCCCCCCCCCCCCCCCCAAAAAAAACATTTCCATATTTATAGTCAATCACCAACTTCCATAGAGCTTCCGATTCTGTGTTATATTGCCACAACTGTTTCCCAAGTAATGCCCTATTTAAAGTCTTTAGATTTCTAATACCCGACCCTCCCATGGGAAGTGGGGAACATACCTTAGTCCATTTGACTAGATGGAATTTGAAGTCATCCCCCATGCCACTCCAACTGAAGTCCCTGAACAGTTTCTCAATCCTGCTCGCCACACTTGCAGGAATTGGGAATAGAGAAAAAAAGTACATTAGTATATTTGAGAGAGTACTTTTAATTAAAGTGATCCTACCCCTTTTTGACAACTACAATCTCTTCCAACCAACCAGTCTACGCTCAATCTTCTCTATCACTGAATCCCATACTGTTATCGTCCTTAAGGCAACCCCAACGGTAAACCCAAGTAATTCATAGGTAAGGCAGACACCTTGCATCCTAAAGTGTTAGCCAGTTGTCTAATATTACAAACATTACCAACTGGCACCAATTCAGATTTTTGAAGGTTCACTTTCAAACCCGATGCCCATTCAAAACAAAGTAGTAGTGCCCTCAGTGCCCGCAATTGGTTTTGTTCCGCCTCATAGAATATAAGCGTATCATCTGCAAATAATAAATGAAAAATGTTAATATTACCCCTAGTGGGGTCACCAACCGAGAATCCAGCCATGAAACCAGTACAAACCAATGTCAAAGTCATTCTGCTCAATACCTCCATAACAATAACAAAGAGGAGTGGGGACACTGGATCCCTTTGTCTCAAATCTCACAAACTGTTGAAAAAACCAATTGGACTACCATTTACCAACACAAAGAATCTCGCTATTGATATGCACCATCTCTCCCCAAAACCACACCTCTCAAGCAAGTAGAGTAGGAAATCCCAATTAACATGATCATATGCCTTCTCCATATCTAACTTATATAGGATCCCCAATTTACCAGATTTTTTTTTTTTTTTTTTTTTGCTATCTAGACACTCATTGGCAATGAGGATTGAATCTAGGATTTGCCTTCCTCGTACAAATGTGTTTTGGGGTTTGCAAGCACCTTAGAGATGATATTATACACCCTACTTATAAGACTAATGGGCTGAAAATCTTTGACATCCAATGCTCCAATCTTCTTAGGTTTTTTTTTTTTTTTTTTTTTTTTTTAGTTAATAAGAGTTTTATTACCAAAATATTCTTAGGAATTAATGCCATAAATGTGGCGTTAAGGCTTTTTTCAAATTTTCCAGCCATGAACAGCTCCTAAAACACCTTCATTAAATCCCCTTTCACCACTTCCCAACAAGTTTGGAAAAAACCTATAGAAAATCCATTTAGCCCAGGGGCTTTGACTTTGGTCATTTTCCTCACCACATCATGAATCTCCATCTCCTCGAAGGGCCTCTCCAACCTCGAGGTATCTTGTGGGTCAATAGAATCAAGAGCTAGACCATCGAGCTTGGGCCGCCACCGCATTTGTTCTATAAGCAAATGTTCAAAAAAACCAACAACATGAGCTCTAATTACAGGGGCCTCAGTACATGCTACGCCCTCTATATTTAGCATCTCTATAGTGTTGTTCTCCTGTGAGAATTGGCCACTCTATGGAAAAATTTTTTACTTCAGTCCCTTCTTTCAACCACAAAACTCTAGATTTTTGGTGCCATGAAATCTCTTCCAGCAAAATGACCCTCTCTAATTTAGTGACCACCTCTGAATTTTGAGATGTTTCTTCCAAGGATAAAGCCTGGCCCTCCTGTGTCCTCTCTAGCTCCTAAAGATCTTCCAATATGGACTTCTTTTGTTCCCCAATGTTGCCAAAAGACTGTGTGTTCCAAATCTTCAAATCATTTTTTAAAGCTTTTAGTTTACCTGCAAGAATGAAACTAGGGGTTCCGTCAAACTGATGAGGACTGCCATTGCCGAACCCTGTTCACAAAACATTCAATCTTCAGCCACATATTTTCAAATTTGAAATACCTATGCCCTCCTTGGATACCACCACAATCAAGCAAAATAGGAAAATGATCCGAGCACAGATGAGATAGCCTCCTTTGACATATTTCTGGATATTGAGATTTTCAATCCAAGGATACTAAAAATCTGTCCAATCGAGACCAGGTATGATTATTTGACCACGTGAATGCCCCTCTCAAGAGAGGGATGTCCACCAGACTCAAGTCAAAGATAAATTCAAAAAACTTTGTCATTGCTGGTCGCATTCTACTATCTCCTCTGTGTTCACTTGGAAATCTTACAACATTAAAATCATCACTTATGCAACATGGTAATTCCCACCAGCTATATACTCCTGCTAGTTCTTACCATAAAATACTTCTATTGCTGTCCAAGTTTGGCCTGTAGATACTAGCAAAGGCCCACATAAAGTATCTTCCACACTTCTAAAAGAACTTGCGAATGTGTATTCCCCGATAAAGTCCTCCATTCGCTCCACTACTCTTCTATCCCACATCACTAATACACATCCCGAAGCCCCATCAGCTACAAGATAAGCCCAATCCACATATGTACAATTCCATATACTTCTAACAATTCTCCTTGTATCATATTTCAGTTTAGTTTCCTATAAGCATACGATGTCTGCCCTCCACTCACAAAGCAGATTTTTTATACGAAAGCGTTTATTTGGCTCGTTAAGCCCTCGGACATTCCAAGAAACAATTTTAGGCTTCATAAAATAGGGACTATTCCCTTCCCTTTAGTTCTTTCTCGACTTGCACTACCCTCATAATTAAGAGACCATGTTAGCCTCTTTAGCTTCCTCCACTTTTGTGAAACTGATTTTTTAGGATCACCATGACCAGCTTCAATAGCTGTAAGCAGTGTCATAAATTGCTCCTCAAAACCTTCACACTCCATCCCTACGCAAAATTGAATTTCCTTTACCTTCTACAAAATCCAACTTGAAGCATTAGACTGATCTGGAAGCATACAGTTAAGAGGAAAGGGTTCCCCCTCCTTGTTAGCCCACTGCGAAACCAACGGCGTCCTCAGCTCACCCTCCTCAGAAAACATCCCATACTCCCATTCTAAAGGACCTTGTATCGGTATAAGGCTCTTAGAAGACCCTTCATCTGCACCCACATCCCTTGTTTCCTCTAAACAAAGGTCTCAGGTATCCTCCATATCGTCCAGATGCTGTGTACCCTTCGTCGAAGAAGACGCCATTGTCGGAGGGGTGGCAGCCTTTGTCTTGTCGCCCATCGGCATTATCTGGTTCAGATACACCAGAGATCCAGCACGCAAGTACTCATCAGCGTTCTCTGGTTTAGAGCAAACCGTTGCAGAGGCCACTGTCATCGCCTCTCCTACCGCACACTTTTCTATACATATTTCAAACCTATTTCAATAATACATGGCCTATACTCCAAAAGGATTAGTCAATAATACAATTGAAATCCCTTTGAAACATTATAAAGAGCAAGAACTTCTCATTCTCAAATAATATGGGATTCCATATACCACCTACCTTTATCAATTATCATAATGGGGTATCACATTTCAAAATTGAGAAGCAAAAGGAAATTATAGGGGCTTAGTTTTCCCTTTGGAAAACTTATATAGAAATACCATAATAACATTATTATCCACACATACATACATATTCTCTATTAGAAATACAACTTAAATGGGTCAAGCTGGAATTCAAATTCCAATACTCTTATTATGACCTACAATTTCGCTTTAATTGGAAGGACCAAATTCATTCGGCCAGCCAAACTGATAGATGGCTAACTTGTGAATGAAAATAACCTCAATTAAATAAGATCTCTTTGGGGGGAGTAAACCACATGGAATGATAGAATTATCACATGCTAAGAGTAAGACTTCTATATACAGTTACTACTAACACTTTTATTGCTACCAAATACGCTACCAACACATTCAAACATATTTCAGGCTGATGACCTGCACGCATGTCCACAACCATCATACACATCCACAATTTTCTCATGATGGCATAGACACTGTTACTAAGATGCATGACTCTTCATGTTTTATGTTGTACCTCCCATGGCTACATACTTGGGGTTTGGTTTCTTAATGTTTTGTGGCTTATCAACATGAATCATATTTAATGCTTTGATTTGGTCAGAAACAAGAATTGATGGACACCCTACATTCATAGATATTGGTCCGAAAAAAGCTAAGCCTAAGACACAATCTATTAACCTTTTTTTTTTCTTATAAAGAGAGTTGGGAGTATGGGGACTCAATCCCTGGGACTTTCTCTCATGAGAAGGGATAAGTTCCAATAGGCCTTTGGCCCATCTATTTCAATGTCCAACAAAATGACTTTCTTACTCTTTTTTCAGTCAAGAAGTAAGGTATGTTTATCACCTTGCCCTGCCCACTTTAATACTGCAATCTACACATTAAAGGTGTGCTTCTTATATTAGAGCTAATCTACGACTATATAAATTGTAATGCCACTTAGAGATAAAACCGAATGATGTGATACAATTATCTAAGCATGAACATGAAGCACTTCAGGTTTTCCATCTTTTCTGAAGAACTGGTATGGAAATTGTGCAGGTGAGAGGGAGAGAGACATACAGTTGGGTAATGTGACAAGTAGAGCTACTATTGTAAGAACAATCACATTTGATAAATGGGTTGTAATTTCCATCATCGAAGCTGGTCGTGTCGATGGCAGCTCCGCTGCAGAGTTCCCCACTTATATTCCATTGATCTGATCGTGCTGAGATTCCCCATTGTTGAAATATTGAATTCAGAGCTCTAGCTGCAATTAAATTCACGAGTACTAATCAATGTCATGAGCTTGGAAAACAAATGCAGATATTTAACCTGCGATGTCTCTTACGGTCTCAGGCTCTCAGCCCATTACAATCTTCACCCTAAAAGTAATTCCACAAATGTAGCTTGTGTCTGCGTGTGTGGGGTATTAAAAAAAACTCCAATAATCCAATTTGTCTAGATAAAATGCATTAAGCACTTTAAATTTGGTGTCGTGGCCACTTCGACAATGGAGATTCTGTTCGAATTCCTAATGTTTTCAAGTCAGATCTCTAACGCACTATCTCTGAATCCTGGACTAGATTGTGACTAAAAATTAGATGTATGGCAACAAGCAACTCGACATTACTTAAAAAAAAGGCGTCACCTCTTGTTTATAGCAGAAAAATTCATAGCTCTTCTCAATGTGGGGGAAAAGGAGGCTTAAGGAATATGGTACATAGATGAAACCTCCATCGATGCTGAGGGAAACTTCTCTCACTGAAGGTTACCATTCTCCTGGTGAGAAAGTCTTGCGCTGATGACCATACAATCAGCCGCCTGGGGTGGCGGGAGGGATAAAAATTGTTTTAAGTTCTTCACTTGCAAGCCGGACAGAGAGCAGTTTGGAGGAGGGATTTGTGGGCATCCGACAGATTTGTAAAAACCTCACAAATCTAGTACAAATTTTTCAAAACTATAAACTTTATTTTAAAAAAAATGTAAAAGAATCAGTTTTTATGAGGCTCATTTTTATAAAACACATATTTTTATAAAAAGTTTATATAAGATTTATCTATTTAAAACTTATATCTAACATTATTTTCAACAAAAATAAAATAGGTATGTGGAGTTTCAACAATTGTTAGTAACAAATGACAGATAATATTTTTAAAATAAATTCACAAAAATAATATTTTTAAAATAAATTCACAAAAATAATATTATAAATGAGTTTTATAAAAAAAAATTTATAAGTATTTAATTATTTTTTAAAGCCTAATTGCATCACTTATTATAAAACCAGATAAATAATAATAATACAAATTTTAAGTACAAGTATTTATTATGATTCTCTTGGTGAAAATGAAATATTTTATTTATATATTTTCTTATGATTTATTGTGGGAGAAGAATAGAAAAATTTATAGGTTTTTCTCATTTGATGTCATGGTTAAGATACGAAAAATTAGCATAATTATTGAGTATGGACCATGGATGCGTTCCGCTCATGTTCTATTATAAGATGTTATATCATTAAAAATTAATTTATTTGTCACGTGTCTCTCTAAAGTTTGTTAAATGATTTTTTATTTAATTATGTTGATTTTTTTTCCTTTTACGGGTTGTTTGGATAATGAAATAATTTTAACACATCTCATTTGTTCTAATATAATTATTATAACTTTTTCAAACTTCCAGACAAAATATTTTATTCAAAACAATATTTTCAAAAATTTTCTAATCTAATCATTATAACTTTTTAAATATCAAAACAAAAATTATATTATAACAATATTTTATTCAACTTTTAACTCATATCTCATCTTATCTCAACGATATTTTAGTCTCTAATAATGATGTGGATTTGCTATAGATGTAGTTAGTTGATGTTGCGGTTCTTTCTTATTAGAAAGAAATAGATACAAAAAATGAGTCCTACAACTAGTTGTTATTATGCATTTAATTATGATTATTTCTACTTGTCATCCTTACACACTACACATCATATATATTAAAAAAAAATCATTTTTCCTTTAACAAATATGTGATGTATGGATGATAAATAAAACAACTCAATTAATTTAACAAGAATAAAATAAAATAAAAATTAATAAAAAAATAAAATAAAATATATAAAATGTGTAGTATAGGATAATGAATAGTATTCCTTTTTAATTATCTAAAGATATTCACTCGAACAACTCTAAATATTGTGCGATCATTTCATATATCTATTTCTCTCTCATTCTAAATCCTAAGAACTATTAAGAGATCTAAATGTCTTTACATTTTACTATATAAACTTTATAAATTAATGTATCACCAATCTAAACTTAAAATAAAAAAGTAAGTGAAATGGATATTTACAATATTGACAATGTGCAACCAATCGTAGGAAGTTTTTAAGATTTCGTTGTAAAAATTATAGTAAGTTTAGCATTTTTTATATTACAAACTAAAAAGTGGGAGAAAAAAAAATGTAAAATTATAATATTGATAAATAGAGTCGTCTTCTAGAATTTATTTGTTTGCTATAATCAAAGGAAGAAAAACGTTTATATGTGGACAGTTATTTATAACCAAAATGAATATTTCTTATAGTCAAATTTCGTTACAAATAACCGCTTTTTCTTATAGTAAGGGAGTAATTAGATAAAAATGAAAGCCCAAAAAGACCTTAATAATAATAATGTAAAACTGATGTATGGTGTTTTTTAATAGTTTACCCTAAATACTAATAGAGTTAATTAAAGAGATTAATATCTATAATAATTAAGAAAATCATGATATAAGACCCTTATAATTACTCTAGGGAAAATGGACGAGAGAAATCGAGACAGGAACTCTTGAAGGACTTATATAAGAGAAATTATTTGTATAATTTTAAATGTGAAAGTCCACAAATTCCGTTTGAAAAAAATAGGCAAATGATATGTACGTAAAAAGATCCATCTTTTAAAGATGAGTCTAGGCAGTATGCGATCTTTGTGTATGCTAAAACTGTATCTAACATTACTATATACATATACATATATATATATATATTGATAAATAGATAGATCTAAATTTTCATAGAAATATTGAATTAGTTTTATCGAACTGTTTACTTTGTGTATATATGTAGGGTAAAATACAGATATTTGATGGAAATCAGCAACTCAATACGTTTAACATAAAAAGAGCGGAGCCATAGAAAAGGAGACAGCTTTTCTTTAGATGTTAAAGCTAGAGCTAATTCGTGAGACGTTCGAGTTAAAGATTGATCTCAAAATAGTTATTCGTCATTTTTTGTTCCTTTGGTATATTCGTGGAGTTAGGAAAGGTAACAACTTCAGAGCATTCAGGGAAGAAAAGATAGAAGGATAAAGAGACAGACCTTCAGCAGGGTCTGTAACAGCACTGGTACCATTTTGGTCTTGAGCTCGAGCTACCTCAACCATGCCAAAGATGCAAGCAGCACAGATGGCAGCGAAAGCTAAAACTGGTGGGGATCCCACCATGACTCTCTGGAATTTGGACAGCTTTCTCTAAGATATAGATCCAACAACAATAGACCCAGAAGAGATGAGATTGCGGAGATGAAGATCAGAGAGCGCAAAACAAGAGAAGATGTATATTCTCTACAGAAAATTGAAGAGCCGCCAGATTGAATACTTCTCTGAATAAACATAATTTTCTTGAATATACAAATCCCGCATCCGTTGTCAAGTTGGTAAGCGTTGAAATATTCAGAAAGTTGAACTTTCTTTCAAAAATTATTTAATATCACGTCTACTTGTGTGTGCTCTTGAGGTCAAATGGCTGGCGCTGGGAGAGGAAGCAGACCGGTGCGGCACGCATTCGATTAGGGGGTCGACATCGTGAGGCCCGAGCAGCAGCACGCTCATACATCCATCGTTGGCGGTTACATATCTTTGTAGGGGCTGGTTTGGATGGTTATTATTTATTATTTTATATTATTATTTAATATTTTTTTTTATTCTTTTATTATTATTTACATAATATTTTGAAATCACCTTACAATCTAAATACAATCTTAATTGCAATATAATATCATCTTATCTCTATATCCAAATATCATAAATACAAATATTTTTTAATTTTAAATAATCAATTTTTTAATCTAATCATTATCTAATTATTAAAAAATTTTTAAACTTCTAAATAAAATAAAATAAACAATTCAAAATTTTGAAATTCTGAGATAAAAATTATATTTTAATTTTATAATATATTTATTTAATTTTTATATATTTATTTTTTAAAATTATAAACAATATTTTAATTTAAATTATTTTACTATTATTTATAAATACCTCATTTCTATCGGTGAAATCAAGCCATCAGCTTCCATGTCTGACTTTTGGACATAGCTGGCTCCTTTCAAGCTGTATTTTATTATATGGTTGTCAACTTGTCAGGGTTGCATTCTAGCATTAAATCTATTTTACCAAGTCGACGCTATCCACTTTATCATCTTTTTAGTTTAATAAAAAAAAACGCTATCTACTATATCAATCTTAATCTTATGGTACAGTACCCCTTTGTTACGTGAGATGCAAACTAATAGATGTTTGATAATATTTTTTTTTATCTCTTTTTCACTGTTTTTTATCTCATTCAATCTTTTTTTTTTTTCAAATATTATTTAAATAAAAAATATTTTAAAACTAATTATTATAATTTTTTCAAACTTTTAAATATAATAAAATAATAATTTAATTTTTTTCAAATCTCAAAATAAATATAATAATAAAAAATTATATTCTAATAATATTTTAACTTTATAATATTTGTATTCAACTTTCTCATTTTCATTTTTCAAAATTTTATAAAATATTATAAGTCAAACTATTTTATTACTATTCACGAATTTTTCATCTCTTCTTATTTCCAAATATCCTTAATATTTTTGAGTTGTATCTAAAGTGATTTTGTGAATCGGAAAACATTTTGAGTTGAGCACTGTTTATCAAGGAAATTAAAACAAAATGAACAAATTAAAAAGAATAAGTACACACCCTTTGATGGCAAGTTGGTGGAAAAAAAAAAATGGTGCATAGAGCTTAAATGAAGGAGCCAAAATTGAGCGTAGACTTGAAAGAACGAGAAATGATATTTGCAGTCGTGGTTGTGTAAGCGGCGTGCAGTCGTTTTGAAAAAAATGAATTAATATGGGACCCACATGAAAAAAAAAACTAACTTTTTAATCGTGGACTCCACTCTTTTTCAAAGTGATTGCGCGGCGTTTGTAACTCCACGACTGTATGTAGCATTACTCTGAAAGAACACTTCATCATTGATGACGTCGTTCTTTTTAGGGGTTCTCGAAATTTGGTTGGTGATATTATTGTGCAAGAAATTATAAGATATTCTCAGACATAATATGTAATATAATAGATTTTCTATTATAATATGTGATATAATTAAAATTATTTTTATAAATATTAATTTTAATTAATATAACATTTTATAATAAGATAGAAATATCACACTCATAAAATATCTAATAATTACTCGTGTTGTTTCGTAATTCATTGGCATTTTGGATACATAGTAAAATGATGGTTAAGAGCGGACAGATAAATTGAAAGACCTTTTTTTAAAAAATAAAAAATAAAACCTCAGTATATCATTAATAAACTTCATCCATTACAACCTTTATCTCAATCTAGGCTTTGTAGAATGAAGTCAAGGACTTATTCACCCCCTAATTGTAAAGTAGCATTTGCTAAAGAATGAGCTACTGTGTTACTATCCCTATCTGCAAATTGTATACTCCAATCACATCTATTTCTAAATACTTGTCTAATATCATTAATCGAAGGACCATAACAAGTCAATATCTCTTCATTACTCTTCACAACCATAACAATAGCTTTAGCATCACTTTCGAAAATCACCCTCTCAAAATTATGATCTTTGTAAATTTCCAAAACTTTCTATAGTGCAAAACACTGATCTGCTATGTCTGGTCTTTGAACCATCTTTTGTTGTCACAAGCTACCACCATAGCACCACACATATCATTTCTAATAATAATTCTCATCCCCATCAGCCTTTTCTTAGCATCCAAAGTTGCATCCCAATTAATTTTCACAAAACCAACATCAGGTTTCATCCATGAAGACATGTTTACTTCGGTTCATTCACTGATTCCTGCACTAACCTCTGGTTTTTGCACTTGCCAAGCTTTTTTTATATTCCTCTAAACCTTCTTTTGCAATTACCAACAGCTTCTTGGGACATGACGGCCTCTTCTCAAAGACTACCTCATTTCTCCTCATCCATACCTTTCTTAAATGGACAACTACCCCCTCCAACTAATCTTGAGTCAATTTTCCCATCAAACTTTCCCAAGCTCCATAAAACCACTACTTGTTCTCTTACATTTTTGCACATAACTCTGTTCATTTCCCCACACATAATTTGCTGTTGCACATTCCCAAAGCACATGCATCATAGTCCCATTCTCTTCTTGACATATCGGGCATCTAGGATCTTCAACAAGTTAGTTTTTGAAGCCAACAAATCATTCCCAGCCTTATAGAGAAAAACTTTAATTGCATTTGGCACATCCATAGCCCATATGTTCCTCCATTTGCCATCCATCTCACCCTCATTCGAAGACTCACCTTTGCAGCTTTTCATTCTATCCTTATGCAAAAATAGGCTCTCCTTACAGTAAATACCCCTTTGGTAGATGGGCCCCAAATTAACTTATCTTCTTGATTACTCTTGCTAAGTGGCATGCTGAGAATCATCTCTGCTTCTTCCCCATCAAAGATCTTATTAACCAAATATGCATTCCATTCCCATTGCTGGTCACAAATAAGCTCTTCAACTTTTGACTCTTTTTTTAATATAGAAATAGGAGATTGGATTGAAAAAGAAGATGGTCTAGTCAACCATTTATAATCCAAAATTTGGATCTTCTTCCCATTTCCCACCCTCCACCTCAGCCCCTCCTTCAACAAGCTACTTGCCTCTCTTATACTTCTCTATATCAAAGAAGGCTTAGAATTGACTTTAGCTTTCAAAAAATCATCATTCTTAAAATATTTTTCTTTATACACCACAGCAGCTAGAGAATTTGGGTTTTGAATAAATCTCCACCTTTGTTTAGCTAATAAAGTTATATTGAAATTACTCAAGTCCCTAAATCTCATTTCCCCAACCCTTTCTACTCACCCATCTTATCTCATCTCCTCCAATGGATCTCACCCTCTTTATTCTGCCTCCCCCACCAGAACTTAGAGAACATTGTATTAATCTCATTGCATAACTTCAAAGGAAGCTTGAAAACACTCATGGTGTAGGTTGGGATTGCCTAAAGTACAGCTTTTATTAAAACCTCTCTCATAGCTTGAGACAAGAAGTTATTTTTCCAATTAGAAATTTTTTGCCAAATTCTTTCTTTCAAGATTCTGAAAGTGTTATATTTAGATCTCCCAACAATAGTTGGAAGGCTTAAGTATTTCTCATAACTCCCACACACTACAGCCCCTCCAACTTCCATGATTCTTTTCTTCACTTCAGATCTTGTATTGCTACTGAAAAACACAAAGGTTTTCTCTTTATTCAAAAATTGACCCAAGGCCTTCTTATATTTTTTCGGCACCCATTGCAAGCTGTACCATTCCTCCAGTCTGGCTCTCCCAAACAAAATACAATCATTCACAAATACGAGATGATTTATACATGTACTCCTTCTAGCCACTTGAATCTGCTTTGTTAACTCTGATGTTCAGAAACATTAAACAGGCAATTAACCCTTCAGCACACAAAATAAAGAGGTAGGGAGACAAAGGGTCTCCCTATCTCAGCCCTCTCAAATGATAGAACGTTTCCCTTAGCTTCCCATTAATCAACACTGAAAAAGAAACTGAGGAAACACACTTCATAATGAGAGAAACCCACCTCTCACAGAACCCCAACCTCCTCATCATAGCCTCTACATTTACCTATTCAATGTGATAATAGGCCTTTGGCATATTAAGTTTTATGGCCATGCTACCCAAACATCCTCTCTTTATGGTTTTCATAAAATGTAACATCTCATAAGCTACCATAATATTATCTGTAATCATCCTCACAGGCAAAAATGCACTCTGAGTAGGGCCAATAATCTCAGACAATATCTTTTTAAATCTATTAGAGATGGTTTTAGAAGTTAACTTGTACAGCACGTTATACAAACTAATGGGCCTTTAATCACTCACCAACATAGGCTTTTTAATATTTGGAATTAGTGCTATGAAAGTATAATTGAGTGAAGGGATCCAAGAATTACCATTCAAGACTAAAAAGATAGCATTGCACACCTCCTATGCAATTGTGCTCCAGTGATGTAGATAAAAACAAGCTCTAAAGCTATCTAGACTAGGTGACTTTAGAGGTGCCATCTGATTGAGTACTTCTTCCACCTCCAGTGTAGTAAAAGGCTTAGAAAGTTTCTGATTCATCTCTCTTGTTACTCTAGGCTCAATGAACTTAAACATTCCTCCATATCATCATTTGTGGGAAAAGTTGTTGAGAACAAATGCTCAAAATAGCTACTGAAAGTCCTTTCAATCTCATTACTTCCCTAAACCATTTGGTTTTGATCATTTATCACCTGAGTTATAAGGTTCCTCTTCCTCTTTTGATTGGCACAAGCATGAAAATATTTTGTATTTCTTTCTCCAAGCTTATACCAATTTCTTTTAGCTCTCTGCCTCCACCTCACCTTTTCTTTTTCCAATAACATCTTATCTCATCTTTCACTCCCCTTCTTACACCAATATTGATTTTACTTTCAGCTTCTTGTAATGATCTCAGCATTTCAAAATTTTCTTTTAATTCATTTGCATTCCCTTTTCTCTTCAATCTATTCCATCTTTGGAAGGCCTCCTTGCTTTTTAGCAACAAGGCATCTACACTTTTTAAAGCATCCCTGCTTCCCACCTCCTTTCCCCACACATTCCTGAGCACTACTTCACATTCCTCCTCTAGAGCCCAACAAGCTTCATTCTTAAAATCTTTATTTTTCACCCACCTCCTTTCCCTCCCCTGCAGGACATGAACCATTAAAGGTCTATGGTTAGAAGTTCTTGCAGCCAGCACCTCCACCCACACTTCATTATAAACCTCAAGCCAAACAGGATTAGCAACAACTCTATTGAGCCGTTCCTTGGTAAATGAGTCATCTTCATGCATATTACTTCATGTGTATTATTTATCACCCTTCCATCCTAAATCATGAAGACACCCCTCCTTTAACACTTCCCTGAACAGTGCCATCTGCCTTTCAGCCCTTGGTCTTCCCCCACTTCTCATCATTAGTAAGAATTTCGTTAAAATCACCAACAATACACCATCCTTTCATCCCTTCAGGTTTTAATGATTTTAATAGATCCCAGGATTCCTTCCTTTTTCCTACATCAGGCTGCCCATAGAATCCTGTGAGCAACCATTTAAACTTTACTCTCTCATCCACCACCCATGCATTAACATGTCTCTGAGTGTAATTTATAATATCTATCTTAATAAATTCATCTCATAACATCAACAAATCACCACCTCTACCAGTTGACTGCACTATAAAATAGCCTTCATATCTTAGCCTCCTTCTCAACCAATCAAAATTTCCTTTACTACTTTTAGTTTCCATAATGAAAATAATATTGGGTTTATTCTCCTATACTAATTTGCAGAGGTCTTGAACTGCCCGAGGATTTCCCAATCCTCAGCAGTTCCAACTCAAGAGTTTCATGATGATTGGGGAGGTTGATAAACAACCTCCGCCACTTCAACAATATAAGCTTTCCCAGCTACCCCTACTTCTCTCCAACCTTACTTTTCGCCTTCTTATTCCGTACCTCCTCTCCTAACACGCCCCCCTTTCTTTTGTTTTTTTCCCCTTTACTGCCCTCTGGCTCCACCTCTTTCCTTTAGCTCAAGCCCTCCTCTTCCATTCTCCCTTTTTTTGTACCTTTACTTCAAGATTTTCACTAACGATATGCATTGGATCCTCTTCCTTCCCAACCAAAATAATGGATTTCTCCCTTATAACCTCCTCCACCTCTACTAATACTCATCCCTCATACATTTCAGATTCCCCTAGACTGGATCCTTGCTTACTTCCTTTCCCAATCAAATTCTCCCCCTCCCCTTCTCTCCTTTCACTACCCTTCTTATTAGAATTTTCTTCCTCCATTTCCTGCCTCATTTTTCCTTTAGTTCCCCGTATTCCCTCAACTTCTTTCCCTCCATTTTCTTTAAAATTCTTCACCTCCTCCCTCGTTCTGCTATCACCCTCCCTCATCCTAATTATTTTTTTTCCCTTTCATTTCTGCGTACCCCCTCTCTCTACCACCCCCTTCTTCCTCATCCATTTTGCCTTTACTATTCCCCTCATCCCCTATTTGGTTGCTTTTAAAAGATATTATCCGAGGCCTTTGACTTGCTCTCAACCACGTACCATACTACCCTTCCCTCTCCTTATTCCCCTCTTGATTACTACACCCTTTTTGTCCAAGAACTATATACCCATAGGAAAAACAAATTCGAGGTAGCTTCTCATAACTAAATGGGATCCACACACCTTTTCCTTTCACCATAACTATTCTGCCTCTTGCCAAAGGTTGAGTAATATTTAGATTAATCTGAACTTTGAGAAAATTACCCCGCCCACTTCCATCCTCCTGAGTGTCCACCTCCTACACCCTCCATACGGATCCACCAATATGTTCTCCCTAGCTTTTGTCATATACGCTAAGAGTAGATTATGCATCCTAACCCAAAAGCTCTCCCATTCAAAGATCATCTCTTGTGGTGCAATAAAACCATCAAAAGAAACGGTCTACCCCCACACCCTTTGCTTGTCTGCATGTGTTTCAAATGTTATCACAAAAACATTGTCACTAACCTCAAAAAATATCGTAGCCTTACCGACCCTCCACACTTTTGCCATTTTCGACCCCAGTATTTCCTTGTTGATAATTCTAGTCGAACAAATCTTCCCCACTAAGTTGCTATTCTCCTTATACTTTAATTCTTCTATTTCATCTTCATCAAAGACAATATATTTTGCTTCACCTTCCAATAGCTGGAATTTCTTCCATTTCTTTTTCAAAATGTTCATCTCCAACACCTTCCTCCACTGTATTTTTCCCTTTCTTTCTGCCCTTCACTACAGCCACTTACTGATAACTGCCTCTAATTCAAATATTTTTTTCCTTTCCGTTATAACCAACGCCTCGTGCCTTTACACACACTACCACTTCACCTCCCCTTTTCCTAGAGAGAAACAACAGAGAGAAAACTCACAAAGAATAATGGTAAGACCATTTAGGCCATTGCTTAAGGCCCCTCATCCAATGCAGGGCCTCCAAAAATAAAGTGACGTGTTTTTTTTTTAATTTTTTTTTAAAAACAACAATTTCATTAAATAAAATTTTAAATAATTTTTATATTTTTCAATATGTGCAAGACCCCATGATACTGAATTTAATATTTAATACAATTAATTATTTAAATTTTTAAATAACTTTTTTAAGATCTTGCCAAATTGAGGCACAAATTTTGCATTGAAACCTCATTTTAAGTTGTTGTATTAAATATAAATTTAAAAAAATTTTATTTAAAGATTTTAAATAAAATCTCATTTTATTGAAAATTTTGAAAATATTCTATATAATAATTTATATTTTATTGTATTGTAATTACAAATAACTTACTTAAATTTCGCCTTAGGCCCTCAATATGTATTGAGCCGCCCCTAATTAAAAATCAAGATACTCCCTTAAAGTTAAGTTATTCCTCAGTTTAATCACAATCAAACAAAAGTTGTAACTTCACATAGTGTTTTGAAAAAGAAAGAAATAGAATAACTTTGACATGATTTTAGATAACCAAGAAATAGACAAAAACCTATATAAAAAAATAAAGAAATAGAAGAAAAAAAAAAAGGAACTGTGCTTCACGTGTTGGATTTAGATATTTATTTTGGGGGATCACTACAAGAGAATTGGTTTTTTGACACAAAAAAAAAATCAGAATTTCATCCCTAGAAGTTTTTGGAGACGAAAATTTGTTGTCTCTATTTTGTCTCAGAAAGACCGACTTAGAAAGTTTTCAGAGATAAAAATTGATTTTTGTCTCTAAAAAGTACTTTTAGGGACGAAATTGGGATGAACCAGTCGAAACCTTTCGAACGGTAACTTTTTTTTAGACAAAAAAAAATGTCATCTCATAATCAAGTTCGAATGAAAAAATTGTTGTTCTAACAACAAGAAATGTTAATTCAAACCAATAATCATATCTGACCAAGGCTGTTCGAACCAACACATTTTGAAGTGACTTTTGTTTGAAGAAAAATATTAACTGTTTGAACAGACAATCTATTTACGGAAATCTTCTGTTCGAACGGAGTTTTGAAAAATAACGTTATTCGAATGAGTATTTAATTGTTTGAACGAACGCATTGATTGTATTTCCCGATACATTCGAATGGGTTTTTTTTTTTTATTCGAATGTATATGTTTTTATTCGAATGTATGGATAAATGGTATTTTACCATTTGAACGGATTATTTAAAGTTCTAACGGTATTGATCAAACAAAATGAAATTTAATTAAAAAGAATATACTAATACAAATTGTAATCTATATACATCAATTGTTCAAATGTTTACAAACATCATAAATAAAGGCAATTAAAAAAAATTAAATGAATTATGATTGTGGTGGTAGTGGTGGCATAGGGTTTTGGGTCATCATTGAATAGAATTGTTCAAACATTTTTTGGTTATTTAATTGTAGTCTCTCTTCTAATCTTGCCTCTAAATCTGCTACTTGATCTAATCGAGTTAGCAACTCTTTTTTCTTCGATCTCAATCGTTCTATCTCAAGTGCAGCTTCCTCTAATCTCTTAGTCTGGTTGTCATTTGAGCTGGCTTTAGAAGAGGAAGACGATGTTGAGGATGGCTTCACGCAACGTCCTAAGCCCCTCAAATATCCAGAACGTGATCCAAGAACTTGAGAAAAGATTTGAGCATCGTTGATAGATGATTTATCAGATGAATCCGCAGTAGTGTCTTTAAGAGATATAATCTTGTCCTAAAAAAAGAAAAACATTAAAATTAGTATAGGTAACAACATTATATTTAGACAATGGAATTAAATAAACTTAAACTTACATAATTTGCCTTTGCTTCAAGATTGTTCCAAATACCATCACGATTTTTATATACTTTAGCATACAATTGGATCATATCATAATCAGCATAACTTTCTTCTTGGTGCAAAATGAAAATTAATATCAGAATTTAAACCAGAAAAGTGTATATATTAATATTTAATGGAGACTAAAATAACTAACTATTTTTGTTTTTATAAGCGATGACAAGATCGAGAACCTGCATGATGGTGTATCGTTAAATTTGATCCATTTGCTTTGTTCATTGTACTCCGTTGCTAAAAAAAAGTATTATAATTTTATGTTTAATACATCTATCATATATTATTAAAAAAAGATAGCAGCGAAATTACCTGATAAGCAAAATCTTCAAACAGATCACAAATTTTCTCCCATTCGTTTGGTGGCATTGCTTGGAATGGATTTTGACGTGCCTCTGTCGTAGTACTGAACTTCTGATAGTATACATGGCATTGACCTTTGTACCTTCGGAATGCATTCGACATCAGTTCCTCAATCGTTAGTCGATCCTCTCGCCGGCCAAAATTTAGTTCAAACTCATCCTTCAACAAATTAGAAGCAATTAGTATAATTTCAAAAGTTATTTAAATAAAAATGTTCTCCAGAGTAACGTATTTCCAGGCAATGATTTTTTATATGATTTTTAAGATCTTGGGGAACTTTAGTCCAAGAGGATGTTGCCATCGATGCATACGTGCGAGTAAGTGTACCAACATAAGAAGCAAGCCAAGCTACCGAATCTTCAGAGCCACCGGTGTGATCATCAGGTATATCAACTTTAATTTTATCTACTTTCCTTACTTTCTCTATGCAGACACCCCTCATAATGCCTCTAACTCGATGTTGGTTTACAACATCTATATAAACAAAAATTAAAGCATCTATTTTAATTAAATTATTTAATTTAAAAGATATACAGTGATAAAATACCTTGTTCTGGTTCTGGTGATGTTGGCCCACCATTGTTGGCAGGTGAATCACACAAGGAGTTAGTAAGTGGTGGGGATGACTCGCGTGTTTTTTTGCGTTTAGAAGACATATATGTTTGAAATTATAATAAATTATTATTCGAATAAGATACATTTCATATTTTCATAAGAATTATGCCTACACAAATATCTGTTTGAAAATCATTCGGTATCAGTTTTGTTGGACCAGTCGCTTTCATCCTCAATAGACACTTCAGTTGATTCATGTTCTTCCGACATGTCACCTTCAATTATTTCGAGTTGAACATCTTCTTTGCGCAATGGGACCATGTTATATTGGCTTGGATCAACAAATAGATTGATGCCTGATTCATTTTCTTAATATGCTTCTTCATGGTCTGGACTATCAACTTCTTCATATGGTTTGTTTGCCTCTAGAATATAATCATATACATTTCTTGGTGCAAACTTTTTGACTACCATCCATGGATTTCCGAATTCCAGATCATCTAAATAAAAAACTTGATTTGCTTGGCATGCGAGGACGAAAGGATTGTCCTCATACCATTTGTGAGAGATATTGACACTTACAAAATATTCATCCTTACGCACTCCCAATCTAGGATTTGAAACATTCCACCAATTACATTTAAATAACCAGACCATATATCCCCCTACATACTTTAACGCTATGATATCTTTCACAATTCCGTAAAAATTGATATTATCATCCACATGGCTTCCTTCAACTACGATTCCACAATTTTGAGTTTTCCTATATCTTCTCTATCTGCTGTGTGAAATCTATATCCACGCACCAAACATCCTGAATATTGGATAGCTCGCTTAGACGGACCACATGCCAAAACATATACTTCTAGTGAGATTTTACCTGAATGTTCACTATATTTCGATGCAACCTACATAAATAAATTTTATTCTACTTATATCAGTATCATATATAAATATGGTGACACTTACAAAATGTATAAAGTTCAAAATAATTGTGCATATTTATTTTTAGTAATACCATATGTTCAAACCACGAGGCAAATTCTTATTCGTGCGTCTTTTCTATATCAGTCACACCATTCGTGCGAAATAGTTATATATATTCACTGTGTATGTTAATATGAGCTATTAATTTGTATCAATATATACTATATTATTATAAATGCACTTAAAAATACTATTAAATTAGATGATCATCACTAACCTCAAATAATGTTCAATCTCTTCACAGTTATTCAAGACATACCATCGAGCTCTTTCAAACTCTCGCCTACATAAGTCATTGCCCCTTTGTGCACCTATGGGACGTACTTTTTGGGAAAACACAATAAATGTTGACGAAACTCCCATTTGTCCACCTTCATAATTTCGATCCGGTCTCGTAAATCTAGTATCAACCCCACGAAAATACATTGAACAAAATGTATGCAACTCATTATGAATGTATGACTCTACGATCGATCTTTCTGGACGAGCCTTATTCCCCACAGATTGCTTAAATTTTTTCAAAAATTGTTTAATTGGATACATCCATCTATATTGAATGGGGCCAACAACTAAAGACTCACGAGGTAGATACACAACCAAATGAACCATTACATCAAAGAATGAAGGCAAGTACAAACTCTCCAACTTGCACAATATCAATGCAATGTCAGCTTCCATTTTTAATAAGGCATCAACCTTCAACGTTCTACTGCAAATACTCTTGAAAAATCACCCTAATTCTGTGAGAGTTGTACAAACATCTCGAGTAAGCTTTCCGTGCACACCAACTGGCAACAATCGCTACAGAAATATATGACAGTCATGACTTTTGAGACCAGTTATCTTTTAATCATGAGCTCGGACACATCTTGACATGTTCGAAACATAACCATCGGGTAATTTGATTGTCATGAACTAGTCGCAGAATTTCTTTCTCTCATCACTTGAAAGTGTATACCATTCAAGGGGCATATAAGCTGACGACCCAGTATCTGGCAAATGCAAATCTAATCTTATTTCCAACTCTTTCAAATCTTTACGAGAGTTGACTGTATCTTTTGTCTTCCCTTGTATTGACATCAGGGTACCCAAAATATTCTCACATATATTTTTTTCAATGTGCATAACGTCTAGATTGTGACTCAGTGTCAAGGTAGACCAGTATGACAACTCAAAAAAAATATTTTTTTTTGTCCAATTCAATTCCACTACTTGTCTTTTCCTCTTTCGACATCTTGCATTCTTTCCAAATCTGTTGTCTTGAACATCTTCCAATTGAGTGGGAATATCACCACTAGAATACTCCAGCGGTGATGATCTATGCTCAACCCTTCCATCAAACATTGTTCTATTTGAACGCCATCTATGATCATGAGGTAGAAATCAACGGTGTTCCATGAAACATAATTTCTGGCCATTCGTTAACCACTGAGACTATGTATCTTTGTTACAAACAGGACAAGCCATTTTTCCTTTTGTGCTCTACCCAAATAAGTTCCCATATGCTGGAAAATCATTTATTATCCAAAGTACTGCAGCATGCATCTTGAATTCACGCGACATGGCCGCATCATATGTATGGACACCCTGCTCCCACAACTCTTTCAACTCTGCTATCATTGGCTGCAAATTTACGTCTATTTCATTTCCTGGTGACCTTGGCCCTGGGATTAATAGAGTCATCATAAAATAAGGATCCTTCATACACTTCCATGGTGGCAAATTATAAGGCATTATTATGACAAACTAGGTGCTATGAGAAGTGCTCATGTTGCCAAATGGATTAAAGCCATCAGTTGCTAAACCAAGACATACATTGCCAGGTTCTTTGGCAAACCATGGATACTCGTCATCAAATTTCTTCCATTGTAAGGAATCTGCAGGATGCGTGAGGAATTGATCATTTTGAACTCTCTCTGTGTGATGCCAAGTCATATCTGTAGTAGTCATCCGGGAAGTAAATAATCTCTGAAGTCGAGAAATAAGCAGAAAATGTCTTAGCACTTTATGGGGTACATTATGCTTATCTGATGTCCATCTTGACTCATGACACATCAAACATGAATCAAATTTTGCATATTGCTTCCATTAAAGAACACAATCATTCTTACATGCCTGGATGATATTATAATCAAATCCTAAACCTCGCTTCAATTTCTTCGCTTCATAAAAATTTTTAGGTACTACGTTATTATGTGGGAGAGCCTCTTTAAATAATTCAAGCAGGATATCGATGGCCTTCGCAGAAATACGACAAATAAACTTAATATGACGGGTGCACCCTTCATACAATTCTCGTTGTGCATCCTCCTACAGTTTTCCAAAGTCTTCATTTCTCTTAAATGATTGTGTAGATGTTCCTTCTCCATCCTTGGCACCAAATATGCCTGGGCCAAGATCTCCTAACATTTCAGTCATATCTTCTCCATTATCATAACTATCATCAGAAACATCAACATTTATGTCGTCCGTGTCGATCTCGTTACATTCATCCATCTGATTGAGATGACTGCCAAATCTAACTCCTTTAGGAAATGGTTTGCCATGTAAAATCTAATGTGAATATTTAGGATCAATTCCATTTACAAATAAATGATTCTCCACAGCCATCATATTATATGAACTAAGTTTTTTGCACTTCTTGCATAGGCATCTTATAAATCCTCGACTGTCAACACTCCCACAAGCAAATTTTAAGAAAGACTTCACCCCTTGTGCATATTGCTTTTAGTCTCAACCAAGTCTATCTCCCAACAACATCCAACTCTTATCCATCTATAAAAAAACCCAATTCATGGGATAAACACTATCAATAAACTATTACAATACACGTGTCACTTTACCATCTATTTTTAAGGTAGTTGGTTCTATCACATTCGAGAGATTATTATCTATATCGCATATATACTCAATCCAAAACTCGTATATTAGTTTAAATTTCGACAGCATTTCCTTACAATTCTCTAAGTATGCTGGTCACGATAAGTCCCCGACTCTATTCATGGGCCGAGAAACTTACGAACTACATACTCGAAGAATGTAAAAAAATGCTAAACCAAGATTTTAATTGACTAACACATGAGTTTTAACTAAGTATATATGCTATATAGATGATAGAATCCCAAACTGTCCACTTTGGACAATTCAAGAGTTGTATCCAAACATTCTTTAAGAGAATATTTGGCCACAACTCTCGAACGGTTCTAAGGTTTAATTGCATGTAAAATAACTAGAAAATCCAAGCGCTCAGTAATAAACATAACAAGTATACATCACAAATACATTGCAAGATTACATTACAAGTATACATGATGGGCCCTTAAATATTTTGAAGTACTTAAATATTTTTAATGTATACAATGAAGTATTAATCCATTTAATTAGAGTACTTAAATATTTTTAATTATACATTATAATTCATTAATTAAATATTGTAGAAGTATATTCCATCATGTTAATCATCTTAATTAGAGGACTTAAATATTTTCAAATATTTAATTATAATTTTTTAATTAAATATTTTATAATTATAATTTAAGTATTAATCTATTTAATTAGAGTACTTAAATAGAATTAATTATACATTATAATTCTTTAATTAAATATTGTATAAGTATATTTTAAGTATTAATCATCTTAATTAGAGTACTTAAATATTTAATTATAATTTTTTACTTCAATATTTTATAATTATATTTTAACTAATTAAGATGATTTAATTAGAGTACTTAAATATTTTCAAATATTTAATTATAATTCTTTAATTAAATATTTTATAATTATATTTTAACTAATTAATCTATTTAATTAGAGTACTTAAATATTTTCAATAATTTATTATAATTATTTAATTAAATATTTTATAAGAATATTTAGAGTATTAATCTATTTAATTGGAGTACTTAAATATTTTCACTAATACATTATAATTCTTTAATTAAATATTTTATAATTATATTTTAAGTATTAATCTATTTAATTACAGTACTTAAATATTTTCAATAATTCATTATAATTATTTAATTAAATATTTTATAAGAATATTTAGAGTATTAATCTATTTAATTAGAGTACTTAAATATTTTCACTAATACATTATAATTCTATAATTAAATATTTTATAATTATATTTTAAGTATTAATCTATTACAATACAGTACTTAAATATTTACAATTATACATTATAATTACATTTTATAATTATATTATAACTATCATCTAATTGATACTGTTCGAACAAACACTCAAAATGTTCGAATGGAATTCTGGTCTCAAATGATTACATTCGAACTGAGTAAATTCAATTCGAATGGTATTCAAAGTGTTTAAATAGAACAAAGCTAGAAACTAGTCACAAAAAAGAGCAAAAAACTGAACCACAAAATACATTTTTCACATATATGATGGCATATTTCCTTACAATACCTTGGAAACTATATGATTATCCCTAAATATGATTATTAAATAACTTTGAAAATTATAAAAACTTACCTCTAATTTTTGCAATCCAATAAAAATATCAATCCACAATACCTATATATGCATAAAACACATTAAACCGCTATTCTAACCCAACAAATAAATGCAACAAATATCAAGATACTTGTAAACGAAAATCGGTATGAAAAATAAGAAAAAAAAACATATTACCTATTGTCCTTATCTTTTCTCTCTCAAGAATCTCTTCTCTCTCACTTCTTTCAAGCTCTCTCTCTCTCCACAACACTCTCCCAAAGTCTCTGCCACGCTTTCTCTCCCTCTCTCAAACTTCAATCTGAGTGAAAATAAAGTAAAATGATTGGGTTTATAATATGTGAATTTACGTTCGCACGGATGTTTTAGAAGTTTGAACACGAAAAGCAAAAAATCGCGATTTTTTCCCATAATATTTTCCCATTCGAATTAATAATATTAGAGTTCAAACGAAAAAAAAAATGAATATTCTCAGCATATACTGATAATTTGGCGCGAATTTTCCCTCCAAACAAAAAAAAAAATTGTTCGAACAGACTTTATCTTATTCGAACTATTTTATATTCGTTCGAACAGATAATTATAGAAATATATAAATAAACACATAATACACCCAATATTATTATTAGTATATAATAAAATACAATACACTTTATAATACTAAGTGTCACTAATAGCATAATACTAAGTTTCTTATCAATCTATAATATTAAGTATTACTAATCGTATAATATTTTATTTAGTATCACTAATAGTGTTATACTTATAATTGGTATCACTATAAGTATAATACTAAGTATCACTAATATTATAATACTATCTATTATAGTATAGATAGCATATATATATATGAAAACTAATAGTACTATAATACTTTATATACTATATTATATATACTAGTCTAGAAATTTTTTATTAGTACTAATACTAGTATTATATACTAGTATTAGTAATATAAAACGTATTGTTTTACCTCTTGTACTTATATATATATTTTTATGAATTATTATATAATTAATTCGAACTTATACCCTTTCAGTTCGAACGAAATTACGTTATATAAGTCGTGATACAGTTTCTTCTCCTTTCATTTCATGCATCCTCTCATTCGAACCGTCTGATTGAATCCTCCGTCGTTCGCAGCCACAACACCGCCACCAACTCCGACCAAGTCCTCAAATCTCCTACAACAAGAGGTATGGGTTAAATGGGTTTTATTTTTACCGATTAAATCGTTGGGTTTGGGGGGTTCGGATTTTGAATCAATCCGACCCCATTTTGTTCTTTTAGGGCCAAATGACACAAAAGTAATCGGTAGAAATGATGGGGCTTTACTCCTCAATCATTTCTACTGATTAAAATTTTGGATTATTGTTAAAAGTATCGTTTGTAGATTCGGCACTAAGTCGACTCAGCCATGTCTGTTTGGATCAGTCTCATTCGAATGAGCATAAATTCCATTCAAATGAAATTCAAGGCCATTCGAATGTAATTTATTGTCATTCGAATGGAACAGCAGTTCATTCGAATGGAATTTAGGCTCATTCGAATTGATGTTTTATGAGGTCATTTGAATGAATTTTATGGTCATTCGAATAACGTTAAATCCCATTCGAATGGACTTTAACTTCATTCGAATGAAATTTCAGGCCATTCGAATTGAATTTTAATCATCCGAACTAAAGATGTGATTTGGCAGCCCTTATTCGAACGGATTGGAATCCATTTGAATAAGGGCTTGCCAAACATTGCAACATAACATTTATGTCCTCTACTTCACTTTAACTAGATTACATAATTATTTTATAGATCAACAGTATACTAATGGCAAGCAGCAGTAGAAGAAAACATTCCCGACCCGAGATAGGCCAAAGTAGCGAAGCAGCTCCTTCTCAGCCGGCCATGAGACCTGTACTAGTTGAGTGGGAGATCATTCTAGATGACTTCCGTGATCTCACTTGGGAGGAACGGAGCATACATGACATCATCACCGATTATGGATGGACCCCGATTGTCAGCAGAGGGGTACAGCATATCCTGAAATGGTCGGTGAGTTTTACCGTGCTATGGGAGAGCAATCTGGTGATGCTCTATGCTACAACTTAGTAATCCAGGGAGTGAGTATTATCTTCTCTCCCCGCGTTATTGTTGAGTTTCTTGATCTGCGGCAGGAGCCCGATGCATATCCTGCAGCAGCAGCAGAGAGAGCAACGACTGCACCATCTGGAGAGGACACACCAGTCGCATCCTCATCACCAGCGCCAGATGTACAGACCGTAGAGCTGGATGCTGGCTCGAATGATAGTGAGAGCGATGATGAGGTACCTGATGATGGTCTCACAGACGATCAGGTTCATGACCTTGTGCGAGACCCTTCGGCTCCTCCATATGATGGCAGTAAAGTGATCCGACAGGCCAACTGTATAGCATTTTTTAGAATGCTTAATCTGATTGTCGAGTATAATATTAATATGAAGAAACACAAGACTAATTTCGGGACCGAGAGGGCCAGATTTTTGTTATGGTTAGCATAGGGGGAGCCGATTGATTCGGGTGGAGGTAGTCTACCATTTGCACTGTTGATATCTAACCTCCTACTCCAATCGGGGGTTGAAGTGACTTCGACTGAGCGGAGGTCTCCACAGATGGGACCCGTTAACAAGATCACATTCAGCAAGAGTAAGGGTCACTTGAAGAAGACTCATGCAGTACAGGATCAACCTCCGCCTACTGATCCAGCTTCTACTGCTGCTACCCCTATTGAGAGACAGCCTGCTGGGCTACTCCGGATAAGGTATGAGCTATATTGGTGGAGCACTGCTAAATTATATTGAGGGACTTCATTCAGCCCATCATGGAGAAGTTCAAGGATCTGGAAGGACGCTTACATACTTTACAGGAGGATTTTGATTTGCTTAATAAATAGATATTGTTAGTTATTATTTTACTTTTTTTATGTTGTATAGAATGTCTAACTCTTTTTGGGATGTAATTAATGTATGGTTTTTATTTTTAGTGTTTGCTAGCCTGTTTATTGTTAATTATATTTTCTTCTCATTATACTTAATGTTCACGATAATTGCAAAAATGACATAATCTTTAAAGTAATATTTATTTAACTAAAATATTTTAAAATTAATTACATAAAATTAATTTATAAATTTGTAAATATTTTAATTCATTGTAAATCATAATATATAATATATAGACATTTTTATTTATTTTGAAAATGATAAAAAATTAATAGAAAAAATATGTATTATTACAATTTTAACAATATATCTTTTCAATTAAATAATACCGTTCGAACAACATTCGAACAAATTATATTGCATTCGAATAGATTAATTATCTGTTCGAATTAAATTTTATTAGTTCGAACGGTTTAGATTTTTGGAGACGATCTAATTCATCCTAGAATCTCCAGTTCAAACTAATATTTATTAATTCGAATGAATTTATAAGGTTCTCTATGTTTTGAGATGAAATTTAAATTTTGTCTCTGAAAAGTATTTTTAGGGATGAAATTTATTTCATCCCTAACAAATTAAATTTCTTGTAGTGGATGGAGCAAAAATTTAAGATCGTTCAAATAACTTGGGGGACATTGATCAACAAATAAGGCCTGTAATGGTTTGGTTAGATTAATTTGTCTAATACCACAAACATTCCCAACAACTTTTCTGTACCCTTGGATTTTCTCCATGAATGCAATTAACAAGTTGGTTTAATACATAAGTAAGAAAATATATGTGGTATAAAAATATACAAAAACAAATATTGTTACCCTAAAAGAGACAGGAAAAAAAACATTAGAACATTAAAAGGGACAAGACCCTTAGATTTGCCTCTGCTAGTAGGATGAATAAAGTTTCCCTCCAAAAGTTATTTATTTATTTTTTGTAAATATTCTAAAATTTATTTATTTGCTAACCAAAAAGATTAAACCTTACCAAGCAGACTGAACTGGGATATATGTGTGACTAGCAAGAAGGCAAGGCAAGCAGCCCAAAGCCTATCCTGTAGGGGCAGACGCAAACGTATAGGGAGAAGACAATGGCCCCTCCTTTTTACTCATGAGAAGCCCTATCATGAAAAGAATGCCTTTGGAGAACCAGTTCTTGATGGGAAGGGCTCGTTGAGAACATCATAAGGTGTGTCGCATTAATTGCACTAAAGCACCCATTCGAGAGACATGCCCATGTCAGGATGAGTTAGTCGAAAAGCCTAGATGAGTTATCGTATTAAATGCATTTGCATGCTCCCTTAGGGAGGTACCACTGTCAAACTTTCGAGAACGGTAAGTGAGACTCCCACCTCAGAGGGAGATACAAATAAGGAAAAGAGAGAAGACCCAAAAGTACATTTATATTGTCTCCCTCTGGTGATCCAAGAAAATATCTTTGCAGGCAACTAACTTAAGTGTTGGAGGCAATTCTTGGCTAGAGGTTCCAAGCATATCTTGTTTTCTAATTTTAGATTATAGTAAGGCCCTAGAGAGGCAAGGATGCAATTGTTGGTGTGTGAAACACATCATCAACAGTTAACACCGTCTATGAGATCTTCAACATTTATGGTCAATTTATTCCAACAGTTCTGGTCGATTTATTCCAACGCTGGTGGTTTAGGTGGTAACTGGTGACAATCCTGAGCCCTAGGCTTGGGGAATCTTTGGATGCACAACAGCGTGCACCCTTAGCCCGGCATGCGCAGTTCCCTACAGGGTAGTCGGCTTCACACCACATCGGGCTGAATGGTGTGACTCTACGTACCTTGTGCATGGGACATGCTATGCATGCTACAAGTGCATAGTGCATGTTGCCTGTGCATGGTGCAAGCTGCATGTCCACTATGCATGCTGCATGTGCATAGGTCCAACCCCTAGATTCACTTTTCTTTTCCCCACTGTAGTGTTAAGAAAGTAAATAAAAGAAAATAGCAAGGGTGAGAAGATCCTATTTGCTTCTTTGGAGACGATTTCATGAGTCAAGGAATCATCATTCTCGCACTCCCGATGTAGAGAATAAATCAATCTCATAGACGACGCCAACTGGTAATGCATAAATTGCAAAATAGGTCGGAAAAGTAGGAAAAATCATCCCCAGTCCACAATGGTGATTCGGGCATTGATACGGTGTTCTTGGTATTCATACATAAAAATAAATAGTAAATAAGCAAATAAAAGATAAATAGAGAAAGAGATAGAGATTTACGTGATTCGGTGTAAACTGTATGTCCATGAGTTGTTTGGGGAGTGAAATATATTATAATAGGTGATTTACAGTCTCTCATGGCCTCACGTATATCTTGATACACTGGAAGAATATAAGGTTTCAAAAGATTGAAGAGGATGCCTCCCTTGAGGGAAGACCATTTTGAGTCATTGTGAGTAGTGATAGTTGTGTGTAGAGAAGTTTTAGAGAGTTCATAGATTTGTAGACATATCTTCCTTTTATAGGTATATTTCATTCTTTGGAGTACTTTTATCCTGCTTGCCTTATGTCGCTTTCACCGTTTTGAATAAGAACCAACCTCTTTCAACTTATCTTTTTTCTTATTTTATCTCTTCCCTTATTATTAAAATAGCTAATTATCAATAGGCTTGATCAAGTCAACTTTATCACTAAGAAACGGATAGCCATAAATATTGGAAAACGACCAATTTTTGTGTGCATGTTTAATTCTCCATTTCGGTATAAGCTTTATTTTAATCTATCTTGACATGTTTTATGAATTTGAAACTATTCTACCCATGTTCCTGACGGTATGATGAAAATGACGATAAAAACTGACGGTTGGACGAGAATGATTGTTACATAAAATAACAAATATAATTAGATGGTTTAAAAAATATGAACATAGGATTATGTAAAATAAAAAATATTAAAAAATATTACTTTAATAATTTTATTAAACTTTAATATAATTTATACCACTGAATTATATTAAAGTTTAGCAACTAAATTATCTAAAATAATCAATATGCCATCTCTAGTTAAAATTTAGCCAGAATTTTCATAAGCCAATGTGAGTAATAACTTCTTTAATAAGCTACCATAATCATTTTTTGAAAATGATTTAATATTTCAGATTATGATAATATATCGATTTTACATTCATATTGTACATCTGATGAAAAATTAGATCATACTATATATTATCTTTCTTCGAATTTTATATCAAGCGGAGTTGGCCTGTGATGCCAATTTCGAGTAATAGAAATATTATCTTTAGAATCTCTGACAAAATATTCATTAACTTTTTATTTTTATTTTTAAAGAATAGGCCAGCACCTAGATTTATTGATAAATGTCCTCAAAATGAGAGGAAACCATGAACAAGGACTCAGAAAAAGAACCAACCCAGACTAAACACACGATCACAACTTCAAGACTAAAATCTTAAGAAAGGAAGGCCCAATTTATCTAGTTTCAGAATACCCTTTAGCCTATGCGGTAGATCAGCAAATAACGTCCAAACACTAGGCGATTGAACATCCAAACGACCAAGAAAATCAGCACATGCATTACACTCCCTGAAAACTTGCCGAACCATGCACAATCTGTCTAGATGAGAGAATAGCTAGAATTTCTTCTCATTAATCTTCAATAATATTTCCAGGAATATTATCCATAAAAAGATTATTATAGATAAGTTAGGGGAGTTAAAATCTTCAATATTATTGTTTAAGATAAACAAGATTATAAGATTTCCAGGAATAACTCTCCTAATTTGGATATCCAAATTTTGGATTTTATTTTAGAAAACTGAAGTACAAACAAATCTAAGTGTTTGATAACTAGAAGGTGCAGATGTAGAATAATGAAAAAATGATATTCTAAAAGGCTGGAAAGATATTTGGACTAATCTATCTAATTTTTTTTATCTATATTTGGTAAATCATTAATAGCATTATTTTCTATTTTAGATAAAGGAGTTATATTATCTAATTTCTATTCATTAGGAAGAGTAATCTGATTCCAATTAATCTGTTTAAGAATTTGTATGTTAAAATTTAGTGTACTAGATTATAATAATAATATGTAGCCTTTAGGGCTAGTAATTAAAAGTTGTAGTTTTAATGTAGTTTTGATACGTTTATAATGAATCTGATAGACTACAGTTAATTGATGTGATCTTTTCATCATATGATAATCACTAGTTTTAATATTTAATAATAAAGCATGTAGAATATTATTAGTATCATATAAAGAAAGAGAATAAGTAAGATAACAATTAAAGTAAACTGGACCTTGGTACATACATGATTCTAGCATGCCAAATAATAAGTCATAAAACTTATAATGTCATCTATCTCTTTGGTAAAGTAGTACAGAAGCACTAATTAATACATTTCATGTAAGTGGTTTCGGCCACTTGAATGAATCTAATATGTATAAAAGAATATTTTTGTTCAACATGTTGTTTAATAGCTTCTTCGGTTAATAAATGTGTTGATTCATAATCATTGTTTAAACTCCAAGTCTTTTCCATAGTTTTAATTGAATAATTTTTAAGAAATGATAATTTAGAAGAAAAATTAGACTATTTATAAATTTTGTCTTTCAGAACATGAGGTATTTTCTAATCTTGTAAATGTCTTTTTATGTTTAGTATATTATAATCTTCTTGATTAATATAATATGGTTCCATAGGTATACTAGAAGAAGATCGATCTCGTTGAATCCCATCTAGATAAGAAATTCATTGACTCATAAGGTTAAACAAATATATCCTATCTTAAAGAGAATAGACAAATTAAGATTTTGAGGGAATACCACCAAGACCACCCTTAAAACTTCCTAGCATCCACAGGCTGACCAACGGATTTATCTTGGCTTACCAACACAAAAGTCTTAACATGCTCCATTCATCTTTTCAATAGCATATTTTCTCTAAATTTATGTCCCTATAGATTTCTTACTTATTTTTATGTATTAATAAAGCAAGAATGTTCAAATAACTCTACATTTATGTTCCCCTCTTGGATCTTTAAGCCAATTTTCAATTCATTAATTGCAGCTTTTCTACTCAGATAAACATAATATCTACCATATAGGGTATCTGGATCTTTTAACATTTTATATTCTCTAATTTTACTTTGATGGCTCTAGTTACGTCCATTCTCTAATATCTATCAAAGTAAAATTTTATATTCTCTAAGTTTATCCATGGCTCTAGTTACGTCCATTCTTATGTTATAAGTCATAACTCTTAATAAACAGTTAAAACAGATGGACAATAACACTTGGATATATTAATAGCCAATATAAAATAATCAATATGCCATGTCTGGTTAAAATTTAGCCAGAATTTTAATAAGCTAATCTGAGTAATAGCTTCTTTAATAAACAAGTTTTACATTTTTGTCTTCCTTTTATTTTTGAGTAATTCCTAATCCTCTCCTATACGTAGGATGGTCCCTTTCTCAAAGCTCTTCCTAGTGAGTCTTTACTTTGATGCGAAAATTGAACCTTTCGACCACAAATAAACTATCAAATTACGATTTGAAATACTATATCAAATTATGTTAGTTTATAAAACAGCTTTTAGTAATTCTTTTTTATACCAATCATTTCTCAACGAAAACGTAACTTTTTTTTACAATTATTTTTACAATCTTGTATGAAATAAAAGGTGATCATGTGAAATTCTAAAAACAAAAAATTCAAGAATTTTATCATGAAATTGTTGGGCTAGTCTTCTCTCTTTTCTCTACTATTCTCTTGAGTCTTGGAATAGAAAGGAAAAGGAGGTGAAGTTTGTCTAGTCACTACTTGTTACGTTGTAAGGGTGGTGGCCTTCCTAATTCAATGATCTGAATTGAGGGAGATTTAGTGATGGAATTGTTGGAAGAAAGTGAAAGAATTTGAGGCTGACTAAGGAAGAGGATGCAATCATTGTGGTGGATGTGGATAATTTAACAGACTCCCTAAAAAAAGGAGTGAGAAGTCAAGTGGCAAAGTTGTGTTCTGAACATCTAATTAACAAAGAGGCGATTAGTTCTACCATGTCAAAAGTATGGAAAGTGAGTAAGCCTTTTCAGTTTCAAGATATTAGTCCAAACTTTTTTGTGATCACATTTGAGAATGAAGCAGATAGGGAGCGAGTGTCTTAAAACCCTGGTTGTTTGACAATAATCTCTTTGTGATAAAAGGTTTTGATGGGCTAGTATCTCCTCAACAAATAGCATTTGATTCTAAAGCGTTTTGGGTTTAGCTATACAATCTACCTCTAGCATGTATGAATAATGAGATTGGTAACCAGATTGGCTCATCTCTCAGAAATGTGCTATACATTGACGTGAATGACAATGGCATGGGTTGGGGGCAATTTTTGATAATTAAGGTGGAGATAAGTTTGCATAAGCCAATAGCCAGGGGGATAATGATTAAGGTCCAGAATTCGGCTATATGGATCCCTATGAAATATGAAAAGCTACCAAAGTTATGCTTTAAATATGGAAGAATTATGCATGATTGTCATGGTTGTAAGGGAGTAGGCCATGAGGAAGGGGCTACTGTGCATGCTCAATTTGGAGTATGGTTACGTGTTGAATCAGTCTTCAAAAGTAAACATGTTGATCGTTATAGTATAGAGGGACAAAGGGGTTGGTCCAGTACTGAGCACAAAAGCGACAGCAGGGGGTGGTCAGGGAAGAGGCTGAGCTGAGAACCACTCCGATGAGGGAAAATTGCAGAATATTTCAGAGGATAAGGGAGAAATTATAGGACAGTTGTTATAGATAAGTTTGCAAATGGCAGGGATGTGAGTTTGAATTTGAATGAGGAGAGGTTGGATAGCATTCAAACTTAGGGGTCTGATCCAGGTTCTAAGAATGATAAGGTGGTTGTGAATGAAAAAGAGAGTGCTATTGACTTATCTGATATTCAAACAAAAAGGGGTAAAAGGGAAGTTTTATCGAGTGCAAATTCTGTGGATTTGGTGGAGGGGGCCTGTCCTATTTCAAAACCCATCTTTACTGGCCCAATCTCTATGGACTAGCTTGAAAGGTCAAAAAATATTTGTACTGAGAATGTCGACAGTGCATGCAGAGCTGATCAGCAAACTGAGCTACCTATAGAAAACAAGAAAGCTAGTACAAGAGGATGGAAAAGAAAAGCTAGATTACTAGGGTGTCAAGGTAGTAAGGAACCTGAGATCCATTGCAGTGATGTGAACAACAACAAGAAGAGCAGCCTAGTGGAAGAAGTGAACATTTTTAACAGTCAAGGTCCTATGAAAAAAAGGAAAAGGTACAATTTTGAATAATGATAACATGGTGACACATGTAATAGCGGAGGCTGCTAAGCATCCCCGCCAAGCAATATAAAACACTATCATGGCTTGGGAACCCCCAAGCAGTTCATGATCTCTGCTTGTTAGTTAGAGAAAAGAAACCCATCTTAGTTTTTCTCATGGAGAAAAAACTAAGGATTTCTAGATTTGCTATGATTAAAAGGAAGCTTGGCTTTGATTGCAGTTTTGTAGTAGATTCTCTAGGTAAACAAGGTGGTCTAGCTATTAAGTGGCACAGGAAGCATGCAGTGGAAGTTATCAATTATTCTCAAAACCATATACATGTTCTAGTAACTGAATAAGAGGATTAGAGGCAATGGTTTTGCACAGGATTTTATGGTCATCCAGTAACCAATAAAAGAAGTTGTACTTGGACCCTTCTCTCCATGATCAGACCAACTTTCAATCAAGCTTGGTGTGTCATGGGAGATTTCGATGAGATCCTTGCTTCTCATGAGAAATTTGGTGGAAGACCAAGGCTCAAGAAACAAATGGATGATTTTAGGCATGCTATTTGTTGCAATAGTCTGCATGATTTGGGGTGGAAATTGTGTCTTTTTACTTGGAGCAATAAATAGGAAGGCTCTAATTACACTAAAGAAAGATTAGATCATGCTTTGGCCAACTCTCAATGGAAGAACATGTTCAAGAGGTATGCTATGGAAACTTTAACTGCCATAAGATCTGATCATAGACCAATTTTACTGGCCTATTGTAGACAAGGGTTTCTGTATATACAAAAGAGAAACTAGTTTTGATTTGAGGCAAAATGGGTTAAGGATGGGGAGGGGGAGGATGTGATCAAACAAGGGTGGAGTAGGGTGGTGGATGGGCATGATTGTTTGAAAAGTGTTAAGGGTAAGCTTTTAGACTACTCTAAAAAGCTTACTGAATGGAGTAAGGGGAAGCATATGGATTGTGAGAAGGAAATATTGGTGAAAACAGCTGAGCTAAAAACATTGTAGGATGAAGAGGGACCTCTGAACATAGCTGCTATAAAAAATCTGCAAAAGGACCTTGATATATTGCTAGAACAACAAGATCTCAAGTGGAGGCAGAGAGCAAAATTGAACTGGTACCAGATCTGGGACAAAAACACCAAGTTTTTTCATTTATGTGCAACACAAAGAAAAAAAAAAGAATAAAATCAGAGTTATTAATGATGTGCAAGGTAGAACATGGGAGTCACAAACAAATATCGAAGATGCTTTTGCTCAATACTTTAAAGAGATTTTTAGTTCCACAAAACCAACCACTGAAGATCTGGACAACTGTTTAAGATGCATTGAAGAAAGGGTGACAGCCGACATGAATGATAGATTGTAGTAGGTGTTTATAAGAGAGGAAATAGAAGAAGCCTTTCGCCAAATGGCACCTCTCAAAGCTCTTGGACCTGATGGCTATAATGCTCAATTCTTTCAAACATATTGGCATATTGTAGGGGATGAGGTATGTAATACTCTTTTACAATTTCTTAATGGAGTAGGATGGATATGGGAGTGAATTCCACTTTTATTGCTTTAATTCCAAAAGTAAAAGAGCCTGCTATTGGTAACCAATTTAGGCCAATTAGTCTATGTAATGTATTGTATAAATTGGCATCCAAAGTGTTAGCTAACATATTGAAGCATGTGCTGCACCTTATAGTCTTGAGTTATCAAAGTGCTTTTATTCCGAATAGGTTAATCACAGGTAATGTGATTACTGCCTCTGAGTTGTTACATTCAATAAAGACAAAACAGAAAGGAAGTACATGTACTATAGCTATCAAATTGAACATGTCAAAGGCTTATGACTGAGTGGAATGAAAGTTTTTGGAGACAATCATGAAGAAGATGGGATTTGGAAGCAGATATGATCAACTTGGTAATGGACTGCATTACCATAGTAAGCTATTCAATAATGGTGAATGGAGAACATGGCAGGGTTTTCAACCAAAAAGAGAGACTAGGCAAGGAGATCCATAATCTCCTTACCCATTCATCTTATGTGTAGAAGGACTTAGTGCTTTGCTAACTCGGCTAGAAACAAAAGGAGAGATTAAAGGAGTTGCAACTGCTAGAGGGGGAGTAAGGGTTAGTCAAAACAGTAATAACTAGAATAAGATCCATTTGAAGAATTGGAGGAGTATGGGGGAAGCTAAGAGGGATGGTGGATTAGGCTTTAGAGATTTAGAATCATTCAATCGAGCTATGTTAGGAAAGCAAGTATGGAGGGAACTGAATGACCCAAGCTCTCTTGTTGCAACAATTTTGAGGTAAAAGTATTTTAGGAATGGAAATTTCCTAAATGCAAAAACAGGATTCAATGTTTCTATGATATGACAGAGGTTATGGTCCGCAATAACTTTAATTAAAGCTGGATGCGCTTGGAGAGTTGGTGATGGGACTAGCATTAGCATATGGCATGAAAAGTGGGTTCCAAGACAAGTTCCCACTAAGATATAATCTCCTCTACAAATACTGAGTAGTTATGCTACAGTTTCAGAGTTAATTGATAAAGAGGAGGGTTGCTGGAAAGCAAAAGTGCTATCTCAGATCTTTTAGAAGGATGAGGTGGAACTTATCAGTAAGATTCCACTAAGTAGAAGAAATGCTCAAGATAAATTGATATGGGGATACACTACAAATGGATTTTTTAGTGTGAGAAGTGCTTATTATTTGTAACAAACCCTTACAAGACAAATGAAAGCAGAATGTTCTGGTGCAGCAGTAGGGTTGATAATCTAGAAGCAAATGTGGGATTTAAATGTGCCAATGAAGATTAAACTATTTGTGTGGAAGGCTGCACATGACATCTTACCTGCTTTACAAAATTTGGTTAAAAGAAGAGTGGTCAAATCTGATATGTGTGGTATCTATAAAAAGGGAGGTTGAGTCAGTGTTACATCTATTGTGAAGTTGTCCTGTTGTTTCTCAATGCCCAGTACAAAAATGGCCTGATTCATTTCCAAATTTTTCTGTTTTATGGTCAAATCTGTCCACTAAACTATTTGTGGATGATTTTCAATTGGTTTGTTTTATATTGAGAAGGATATGGATCAAAAGAAACTATGTAGTCCATGGGAAAGCTCTTGAGAGTCTTCAATAGGTGGTAATGGCAGCTACATTAGATAGAGATTTATTTTTGACATCACTAATTCGAGAAGACACAAGTACTACTCATAGTGCAGTTAACAGAAGTGAGTTAAGATGGAAGAAACCTAGTTGTAGATGGCTAAAAGCTAACTAGGATGCCTCAGTTTGTACAAAATAGAATAAAGTGGGCCTTGGCATTTTTATCAGGTATGAACAAGTGGATGTTATGGCATGTGTTTGTGTAGACATAAAATCTTGTGTCAAGGCTGTGATTGCAGAAGGTATGGCTTTGAGAAGGGTAATGGAAGTTTGTGCAAACTTGGGGTTTGTAAGAGTAGTGTTTGAAGGTGATTCATAGATTATTGTTAAGGCTGCTGACACTGAAAAATATTCAAGCACTGACTATGGGATATTTAGAGTTATGCTATTGGAAAGACCAAGCTGGCAAGTTGTTTTTGTTCATTGTGAAGCTAATTGTGTTGCTCATCAACTAGCAAAACTTGCTGTAGTGTTTGAAAGTCATCAAATTTAGATTGAGGATGGCCCAATGCAGATTATGTCTACTGTTTTGATTGAACAGTTTATGTAATGTTGATAGAATTTTCTATCTTTGCATTTTTACATCAATATAAATCCTCTTCTGTCAAAAAAAAAAAAATCAAGAATTTGGTTTTTAATATATATTTTATGAATTGACTCTATCTATTGACCAGTTATAAAATATCTTAGAAAAGAGTTGAGTCGATAACATTACTCTTAATTAGTGAATAAAAAATACCCTCTTTCTGCAACGAGGAGAGGCTCTTATGGTCACGTCCAAAGAGAATTGTTATGCTGGTCGCCCTGCCTCCCCTATTTGCAAAGAAAAAAAAAAAATACCCACTGCTTGCATGGGGTCATCCGTTTTAGAAGGGTCCCAAAATTACTATCTTTTTTTTAAGGATACAAATCTGCAAAACTTGAGAGTTTTACTGCAGTTCGGCTGCCCATTAGGCCTAGAAGTCCATCAAAGGCTTTGGATTGACCTAAACTTGGCCTAATACTCCAAACTCCAAGGAGGAAACAAAAGCGAGTATACACTATACATATGAAAATGTCACAAATAAAGTATATCATTATAAAAACCTTTATCTTTCCTTGACATATATTTCAATCAGAAATTTGGTTGAAAAAAATTAGTATCCCTTTCTTTGATTTTTATTCAAGTTTTTGGTTTAAAAATATGAGAATTACATTATGAACCCACTACCCACAAACTATCGAGCAATTTACAATTTACATCCTAAACTATCAAAACCAACAAATTGCAATTATTGGAATTTGAAAAGTGAGACCCTCCTCGCCCTATGTAGCCTTAAAATATGGATGAAAAATGGATGAGGTCAGGTGGTACACAATTATCAATTAAATCTTAACTGATGATGATGCACATTTCAATTTCTTCATGGATTGAGGGTGTAAGACTTTCGGGCTCAAAGCTTGTTTACTCCTATTGGTAGCTCAACTAACTGTACCCATTAATAAAGCCGCCCAACCAACTAAAGCCTACTTAACTAACTTTCCCACTCTATTTTATTTGTTGGGCCCAAATTAAAATATATTATCTACTAATATAATTAATTTGGGATTCAATCGGTTGTTGGGATTAGTTTCGACTCAAACGTACTTGTTTAGGTACGAGGAAACTGTTGCATTTGCATGGGAAGTTTTAGTTTTGGAATTTCACGGTTGCAAATTAACCACATCACTTTCATTGATTAACAACAGTACATCCAATCTTCAGCAATGGATTGAATAACATGCATAAAAGGTTACTCTTCTATATGCACGCTAGATAGACTTAAAAGCAGCTTTTGCCATATAGTGAGCTAAAGAGATAGAGAATCAGGATTTTGTAATAATATTCAACATTGTCTTGCTAGCAAGGCTTTGTGAAAACACTTTTTAAGTCTAAGAAACCAAGTCCACAAACACTTTTGATTTCCCTATTTGATCTGAGCTAATCCAATGGTTTTCTTTTTATTTTGGTAAGTAAAAAAAATATTGAATCTAGTAAAAATAAACAAAACCCAAGTACATAAGAAGTACACAATGGAGAGTACCTAATTATAAATTAGGAGCTAGAAATGAATACAAGAAAATCACAAAATCCATCCCTTTTAAAGACAATACAGAGACACATAAAAATAAGTGAAGAAAAATGAAACAAATAAGTTCTTCTGAAGATGCTTCCCAGTCTTCAAAACTTTGACCATTCCTTTCAAGCCAAATGCACCACATAAGGCAAAAAGAAAGTCATTTCCACGAGGCAGCAATTTGGGAATTACCCTAAAGACCTCTCCCTCAAAGTCACTAGCCAAGCAATACTAACCCTGCTAAAATCTTCATCCCATAAGACACTTACCAACTTACAATGAGAAATAAATGATTTACAGATTCACCACTTTACTTGCACACGTAGCACCAATCTATAACATTAGTCCACACTTTGTCAAGTTGTCAAGAATCAAAATCTCCCTATGTGAAAAAGTCCAACCAAAGAAAGCCCCTTGGAAAGCACCTTGCACCTCCAATTTCCCAGGAAAAGGATTGGGGATATAACAAGACATAACCTTGTACAACGATCGAACCATGAACTTCTTGCTCACAGTGTGAGTACAAGTCATACCATCCACCACACCACTACCATTGCTTGTGGCATACAAGAAGATGGAAAATGCGAAAATATTACCCAATTCGAAATCATGGGGAATCATGGGGAAGTCTAATAAAACGGACATTCCACTATGAGGAGCCACTAGGGATATAAAAGATCTAGCACCAAAACCTCTTGGTTTAAAGCAATCCGAAAAGGGAACAAAATGCAATCGAGAGGACCACGTCACCACTCCAAATGTCATACAAAATTTGAGCTTGGAATCCTCTCCCACCACAAATCTAACATGACTTAAAAAGCCCCCCACCATTCCTAATGTTTTTCCACAATCCCATGCCATGCACACTTTTCACTTCATTCAAGCACCAACCCCCTAATCAATCCAACATTTTGAATCCCCATTCCTCATAAAAGACTTGGTAAGATCTTGGTGCCAAGGGTGCCAACCTCAAGGCAATAGCCAAGGTTTAAGTCAGGATAGACATGTAGCATTCGCTAGGATGTGCACGTATAAGGAATAGTTAAGCAATTCACATCGGAAAAATAATGGTTTCATCTGAAAGCTAAACGATATAGTACCAGAAATCTAAAAGAAACCACAAGATCATTCTCACGATATCCACAATGTCACTTCATTTTTTAACTACTTAAACACATAACCAGCTTTTCTAACATATTTCCCAAACAAGGCTAACGTCACACATAACGTCGCCTACCTAGCAGTTACAAATATAACTTTCACAATCGACCAGTCCTACAACAAGAAAAGGGCCTACTCGCCTACTGCTCGAGCTGTGCTGGCTCTTCCTCCTTGGGTATTACTCTTGAGTCTACCTATGCATCAAGGTCAATGGTTCCGATGTCGAAACCATAGTTAGGTTATGCAGCTATGATAAGATCGCTAATGAGAAACAATGCTCATGAATATGCAATGAACAATTTAATGTAGTACAAACAAGGGCAAATGCATTTAATAGTGCATGGCGAGGAATCACACTCTCAGTAAAAGACATTTATATAAGTATGATGAGGAATCACCCTTTGAGGAATTACCCTCGATTGCAAAGCCCAATACCAATATACATATTTATGCATGTCACAAAAGAGAGGAATCACCCTTTTCTCAAGCACATAAAACTTGTAATACCAGTCACACAACAACTCATAGTCATCACATAGATATTCATCACATAGACATACATTGCCTAATGGGCTAACAAGGGATGAGCCACTTCACCGTTTGAAATCCGAAAATCTCTCACAACCAAGCAACTTAGTGCAAGTAAACTCGCTTGTACCCCAACGCAAGTCGACTCTCACACAGAGATATACATGTTGCACCAAAAGAATATTTACCCACCTATCCAACTCGAAGACACCAACATGTGATATGGCGGAGGATTCTTCATCCCAACTATAAGGCGAGGCCGACACAATACTGTCCCACCCCAATTCTTCACAATGACTCTCTTTACCTGTATAAAGCTCATGGATACGTCTCAAAAGAAGGGTTTGGAGGATTCTCTGTCCCATCCCATGATGATCGATGCACTATACACTTACACACACAGACATAGATATTCACACAAAGATTTCACTAAAAATGCTTTCAAATCTTGAAATTTGTGAAGTAAGGATATTTGTAAATATTGTAACACCCTGCTCAAGACTACTTAGTAACATTGTCAAATACTGAGAATTTAACAATATAACCCATGACTTTGGCTTAGAGGAAGTTATGACCTTTAGGGAAAAGAGAGGTTTTGGATCATAATTTGGCCAAATGACATCCACCATTGCTTTAATTAGGATTTTTAGAGATTTCTAGAGCAATGAAATACTTTTGTGAAAATAGGTTTCCAAGAGGCCAATAGTAGGATGACAGTTGGCATGAAGAAGACTTGCTACCGTAATGGGCTTGGTATTTGGTTCATAGAAAGACATGAAAATTAGATAGATTTGAAGAAGGCCCAAGAGTTGGTTAAAGTGAGGGTCCAGGCTTGAAAAGATTAAGGCCAAACAAAGGTTCAAGACTAAGTCCAATGTGAGGCCCAAGACTAAGGCCTAACTTTGTAAGCTATTGAGGTCCAAGAAAATGCCCAACCAAAACTGGACATGAGGCCCAAGGATAGGCCCATTTCGAGGCCCACGTTAAGGTCTAGCACAAATAGAAATTTAGTGCCCAATGGGATTGCACCACTTGGAGAATAAGCCTAGGATTCTCATCACTATGCAAATAGTAAAATACCACCACCTAGCGAATAGTTTTCCTTCTCTTGCAAACCACCCACATGCCCCTAGGGTTATTTTTTTTAACCATGGTCAGCCTTCCATCATGAATTCAAGCTTACATTCCCAAAACCCTTCATCATGTCATAGAATAGTAACTTTGACACCAGGCATGCCGATTTCTTCTAGCTTTTCTCTCCATTATTTTTTCTGAAATTTTCATCTTCTTCACTTGTATTGGATCAATCTTCCACAGCTCTAGAATAGTAGATTGATCATAACTCATGTCATGAAGTGGGAAGGTATGTCAATTCCATGAAAACCACCAATCAAATGAACTAGGTACAAACCAATGCACTCCAAGAACAAGCTAACAAAACCTTGTTCTTTCAACCACCTCATCAATTGGTTTTCTGCAAATGATTAACCCACTATCATGCTACCAAGATCTGAAAAATTCCAGACTAAGATGAAGCCAAGAATACCTCCCATAGTCACTCTAAAAACCAAACTATTTCACCTTGGAAATGGTACTAGTTTCAATCAAACAACACCCTTGTTTTTCTAAATTTTTTTGTGAAAAATCTAGCCCTCTTCACACGCCTATAGCACCACATCTAGGTTCTGAAATGTGTCATCAAATCACACTCATGATACCCTAAGAATGAACCCTAGCAATGAACAAAATCAATGGACACTTTGACAGGAAACCATGTGCAAAACTCTCGGCTGAAACTTTTCCCATTCAACCAACTTTCTTTTGCTACACAAAAAACACCACGCGTCTAACATTCATGCCTCAATACCCCTCTAGAAAAGCCACTCAAATAGTATAGAATAGGGACTAAAAACTTGCCACAAGGATAGGACAAGAACAAAATGAGGTTTGGAGACCAAAACCACCAACCTACACTTAGTTTCTCATGGGAAATCATTTGATTTTTGTCCCAACTTCTAAAACCACTTAGCTCCTACACTTATCACCCTCCTTTGGTCCTTGTCCATGAATCAATAGTGTGATGGATTTTATAGTGCTGATTTGGAAACACAAGCATGCATACCATGGAAAGCCAACACCAATCACCTTTAATTCACTTCAACCTAGGGCTGTGCAAATTTCTGATTATTCCGATTCCATCCAAGCTCCACTCCAATGGAGTTAGAGTGTTGGGAAATTGGAGTCGGAATCGGAGTAGTTTTGAAAATATTTTCGGAGCTCGGAGTTAGAGTCAGAGTTCAAAGTTACTCCGAATTCTAAACTCCGATAAATATACTTAATATATTTAATATTACAACATATGTAAAGGATGTTTCATTAGCCTAATGGTCATTACCGGTTTTATTAAACTCCATTACTGGAGTTCAAGCCCCCCCGACCAATGAACAAATGATTTTTGAGAATAAAATCAATAAAGTAAAACTATTGGAGACTAAAAGCCAAAAGGTAGTCCATGAACAAATGTAGACTAAAATTAATAAAATATTAAAAAGTAAAACCCATGAGTAGTCCTGACTCCCCCCACGTGAATTTTGGTAGCTTTTTGAACAAATGTTCTCCACCCCTCTCTCATTTCTTTTTGTGCAGCGCCATTTTTGGAGTTTAGAATCTTTTTGAAAACAATTGTTCCATAGAGACAGAACCACGATTAATTCTCTCTCATTTCTGCATCTTAGTGCAATGCCCATCCTCTCTATTTTTCTTAGTTTTACGTCTTGACTCATTTCTCTATTTTGTGCAGCGCCCATTCTTTGGAGTTTGGAAGCTTTTTGACAAAAAAATTTCCACAGATGACAGACCCACTATTAATTCTCTCTCTCATTTCTAAGTTTCTGTATCTTTGTGCAGTGCCCATTCTCTCTATTTTTCTCAATCTCTCACCATCTCCTGCGCAGGAGCCATGTCCGACGAGGAGTACTACTTGAAGTCCCAGCCCAAGCTCAGATCGGTGTTCCGATCAGCATTCCGACCTCTGATCGGAGTCGAACTTTGACCTCTGTTCGGAGTCAGAGTCAGAGCCAAATTTTGCCTCCAACTCCAGTCGGAGTCAGAGGTCGGAAGGCACTCGTTCAACTCTGTTAGAGTTGGAGCTCAGGCCTACTTCAACCAAATCGTGCACCACTTGCACCTTTTGCTTCCTTACTCAAACTCTATAAATAGAACTCCCCTTCCCTCACTTCCTCCCACACCATTCTCAAGCATTCCTTAGCTTCCTTGGGAGCAAAAACATCCATATTGTGAGGAGAGTGAAACCAAGAGGTGAGAGTGAAGTCCTTGCAGTGAGTTTTATTTTGAGAGCTCCATAAGCCATGGATTGGTGAGTAACTCTACCATATATCTTTATTGAAAGTTAGAATCACATGGTAGGCTTTGATTTATGGTATGAGAATAAGATTTGGATTGAGTTATATGAGTTTAATTTTTGGGAAGCATGCTTCAGTTCAGATTTGGAGTTCTTCATGCATAAATTGTTTTGATGTGAAACTTTAGCCATAACATGTCTTGATATAATATTGTAAGCTTAGCTAATGTCTTGTTTAATTAATTGAAGGATTGTATTTGAGGAAAACAACATGTCATGAAAGGTTTATAAATCTATATCTACGGTTAATCATCTAGCATGTTTTGGTTTTGACTTGTTTGAAGGTTGTTTTGTGATATCATAATTAAGTTTCCCAAAGCATACATTATAATCATCTAGAAGTCTATTATCATCATGTTAAGAGTTCGAATCCATGGTGCTTTAGAGCCATAAGAGTTCATATGTTAAAGAGAAGTTAGATACATCCTGCTAGGTACTCGGTTTTGGTGATTTCATGATGTTTTGATATTGTTCATCACATGGATGTTGATATGATTCCATATGGCTTACATGTAAGTTATTAACATGTTATTAAGTTCATATGCAATGATTGGTTATAAAGATCTCATTGAGATTATAGGCTTAAAGTCACATATAGTGTAAATTAAGCTATATATATATATATTTTATTTTTTATTTTAGAAAGAGATGAGAGCCACCTGTCCATGAGTGACCCCCTCCTAATTTTATTAAAAACAAACCCTTCACTTATGGCAGAGGAATACCTTGGAACCAAACAAAACCAACAACATCCATATGAAACGAAAGAAAAAATATTAACACATCCTCAAGCTCTAATATATGGCAGTCCCAATTTATCCATCTTAAGCATACCCCTTAACGTTCTCGGAAGTGAACTCCAATCCGTGTATTGCTGCACAATACCCTCCTCCCCTTGTCGCGTAAGAAAATCAGCTGGCCCATTACCTTTTCTGAACTGATGAGCAACTATAAAATAAGTCTTGTTAACAAACTAAGAAGCTCGTCCCAGTAATCCCACAAGTACCAGTTCAAACACTTCCTAGCTGACAGCCAGTTGACTACCAGCCTTGAGTCACACTCTATTTCCATCTGCGTAAAACCCATGTCCCTACACATGCTCACACCAAGTAAAATGGCTCTCAATTCTGCCATGTTATTTGTACCATGACCAAAATGTGCCGAAAAAGCACCAATGAAATTGCCCCCATGATCCCATATTACCCCGCCACCTCCGCAGTTCCTAGGATTGCCTTGACAGCTCCCGTCGACATTAGTCTTGACCCACCCCTCGATTGGTTTGTGCCAATAAATCAGTTGCACTCTTCACCTCCGAACATTGCATAAGGGAACGTCAAGTGCATTCAAGATGGACATATCCTCTACTGATATAGACCTAGCTCATAAAAACAAACCCGACAATTTTCGCAACCAGATTTTGATTGCTAGCGAAACTGTTTCTGCCGTTTCAAAAGTTCCCTCCATCCCTGCCTTACAACGGAGCACCCAAAGCCTCCATGTGATAATGCATGGAAGGATCCCTATGATTACACCACGCTGGGATGATTTCTTTGCATAAGAAAACCAATGCATCACCGTTGCCCACCATGATTGATTTACCAGACACGGAAGTCCCAACGTTATCTCAACCAGTTCCTAGATCTTTGAAGGTAACTCCCCTATAGCCAACACATGATCAATAGATTCACAACTGCCCATTGAATAGCAGTCACAACGTGATACAATCGGAATGCCCAGGGACCAAATTTTATCATCTATAGGTAAACCATTGACCCTTGCTTTCCACACGCAAATTGAAATCTTCTTAGGCACAACAGAGTGTCATATCCACTCCATCCCTGTCTGATTTACCCCTCTTAAATGAATAATTTCTCACGCCATTGACGAGGAAAAGCGACCATCACAAGCAGGCTGCCAAATGATGGAATCCCAACCCTTCTTCCCCACTTCATCGTTTTGTATAATTTCCCGTGACCTTTCCTCGCCAACCATTTGCACTAGCCGTTCAACATCCCATCTGTTCTCCATCCAAAAATCCTGAATACGCAATCCAGGATTCTCAATAAAATCTGAAGACACACATAGTGGCCCGCTTACAAGCCATCGGTCATACCAAAATGATGAGCCCCCCTCCTTGACCCGTATCTTTGAATTCTGCAGGACCTTTGGTACAACTTGCAATACTGACTTCCAGAAGTTGTGGCCCTTGGTTCTGTCAACAACAAGTGGCCATTTCTCACGTACTTAGCTCGAAAGAATTGTGTCCATAAATTATCCACAGATAACGGCCGCCTCTGAGAATTTACGAATGCCAAGTCCTCATTCCTTGCAAGGCAAACAAATTTTATCTCAAGCATACCATTTTCGCCAAGCTTTGCCATTCGCCTCCCCCCAAAAAAAGATAGAAAAAATGGAGTTTACCTTTGAGAAAACAGCCAGCGGAACCTTTAAAACCACCAACAAATGCGTTTCCATACTTGATAAGACATGCTTAATTAAGATGAGCCGACCCCCTTGAGATAGGAACTTCAATTTCCAACTGGCAACCTTCCCTTCAATTTCCTGGATATGTGAAAGGAAAAATCCCTTCCATAAATCTGGCTAACCATCTCAATCCCCTTCTTCGAGCCCCCAAAATCAACTTCGAGAAATAAATTGCATATTTTTCCTTATTAGTCAACCAACCCGAACCCTTCTCATAACAATCAAAAATATTAATAAGCCGGCGCAAAGATCTTTTTTCCCCATTTGCAAACACTAACAAATCGTCCGCATAGAATAAATGAGAAACTAGGGGGGCCCCACAGGATGTGTAAAACAACCAATCTGTCGCTCCTCAAAATTTTTTCGGAGCAGACGAGACAAGACCTCCTGCATTAAAATGAACAAATATGGGGATAGGGGGTCACCTTGGCGAAGATAGTGAGAGGGCTTAAAAAACCCTTTATATGTCTGATTCATCATAATAGAGAACCATGGTGAATGAACACATTCCTTTACCAAGCTGAAAAAATGCAACAAGAACCCAAAACTCCGAAGTACTCGAAGAAGAAAAGACCAATCAACCCTGTTATACGCTTTATCCAAGGTCATCCTCTGAACTAGCACTTTAGAAAAAATTTTATAAGCAATGGAGCACAAGCTGATAGGCCTAAATTTAGCAAAGTTTTTCGGTACCTCCACCTTCGGGATCAAAACAATATACGACGATGAATAAAACTGTGGCAAAGAGGCACCCATGAAAAACTCTCTTACCGTCGTCACCACATCTACTTTCACAATCTCCCAGCAAGATAGATAAAATCTGGACCCAAAACCATTCGGCCCTGGTGAACTCTCCTTAGGAATAGAACGTAAAGCAGCCAAGACCTCAACTTCCGAAGAGACTTGGCATTGGATTGAGTTCTCTTCCTCAGAAATATTTGCCTCAATCAGCGAAGACAAATCCAGCTCCTCAACATGAATCTACTGAGATAGAAATGCCTGAAAGTAAGAAACGGCACCCTGGTGCACCTGTTCAAGATTCTCCAACCTGTTCCTATCTTCTAAGGTCCTGCATGTAATCATATTCCTCTCTCTCTCTCTACTGATTAACAATAGCATGGAAATATTTAGAATTTCGGTCACCCTCTTGGAGCCACTTTTTCTTGGCTAGCTGCGATAACCTTATTTCTTCCCGATGCTCCCAGCTGTCCAGCTCCATTTTTGTTAAGATTAGCTCATCTTCCATGTTCTGGTCAAAACTCTCTCGAAGCTGAAGTTCCAAGGATGCCATTCACACTTCCAGTTCCTTAATATGCTGGTCCACCCTGCCAAATGTATGCTTGTTCCATGCTCGGAGGGCAACTTTAGTTTTTTTGAGCTTTTCCGCAAGTCGAAGGAGTCCCATAGATTGCATCGGCTCTGCCCATACCCCTTCCACGCATGACAAAAAATCTTCATGGGCACACCACATATTCTGGAACCGAAATGGTGTAGGCCCTTATCTCATGGCTGGATTTTGGAACCAAATGAGTAATGAGCTATGGTCTAAAGACTTCCTACCCAGGTACTGCAAAAAATCATTCAGATACAAGGATGCCAGCTACGTATTGATAAGAACTATGCCCAGTCTCGCCCAACTATGAGAAACACCTACATGACCATTGCACCACGATAAACAATTCCCCATGGCCTGAAAATCCATGAGTCTGTAGCTATCAATACACCCATTGAACTCCTCCATGGAAGAGAGAGGTCTGGGATTTCCTCCAACCCATTCTCCATCATTACGTATCACGTTAAAATCTCCTGCTACAACCCATGGTGAGGCCATGTTTTTAAAGAACTCTAAGCTTGACCACAGAATGCTCTGTTGACATACACTTTGCATAGACGAAAGTGACTAACACAGACTCCTGTCCCATTCACAACCAACCAGTGATCATCTGTGCTTCCATCCACAAAACTTCAAACTCATAGGTATCACTCCAATGAACCCATAATTTACCATTAACTACTGCATTGCTACAATATTTTGGCAAGCCCAACGACATCGCCAGGCGAGGCAATTTACTAGCCTCTATAAATGGTTCAGACATCCCCACAAGTGCCACATTAAATTTCCTAACCAAAATCCTTAACCTTCTCCTTGATGTGCCTATCCCACGCACATTCCAGACCATAAGATTTTCAAACATGAGTTAAGTTTGGAGACACGGGTTGCAACATGTTGAGAACGACGAACTGCAATTTTCTCATGTTCCCTCCCTTGTGAAATATGTGATCCTAGGTTTAAGTCATATGTCTTAGCCTTTGAGAAAGGCTGAAAGCCACCCCTCTCTTCCCCTTCTGATAAATACTCCATTTCATGAACATTCTCAGTGAGACCAGCCACCCTTCCTTGACCCGTGCATTCCATTTCCAATAGTGCATTCACAATATCCGATTGGCCTCCTTCCATACCATATGCACCTTCCACTTCCAACGTAGGACATAAAACCTCCTTCGACTACACTGTGGCTAGTCAGGTTCCAGAAGCACAGCCATCTTAAATTAAGCTATATGCATGCCATGAGTTGGATGAATTTCTCATAGTGGACGTTTGATTGTTGAAATTCTATGGTCATATTTGGAATAAGAATATGGCTTATATGAGGTTTTTGCAATTTGGTGGAATTTGGAGCCACAATGCAAATAGTGAAAGTTTAGGGCCCAAATAGCAATTTCGGGAAAGCTAAGGAGCAATTTTTGAAATACTAATTTTAGTTTATTAACTTCTAGAAGTTTCATGGTTCCTAAATCTAGTACATATTTTAATTCAGCCACAAAGATTTTTAGAACTCAGGAAGCTTGTAAGTTAGCTTCTAACTTACTCTTGGATAATTTATCTATAATTGTTATATAAACACCACACAACATTCATGTTATAAATGTCATTTTGATCATGACATGTCATATAATACATCATTAAGCATTTAGCTACATGCATATATAACGTGTGTTATGTTACTTTTGCACAAAGCATGAAAGAATATTTTTTTAACATGGTGCATGAAAATATGTCTTTTTAAGCATGAAGGACACTGCATGTTACGGAATAAACACATGTCATGTATTATTTTGTCAGGAAGCATAGCATGAAAAGGTTTTATCATGACCCAATGTTAGGATGAGGGAATATCATAGTGGAACTCCTCGATCCACTCCAGAGTGAGAAAAAATGAAGTGGTAATCTCTTAGTTGACAAAGAGCAATCAACGGGCATCAAATGGATTCTTTGTAAGGAATTCTAGAATAAAGTCATGTATGGTATCTAATGCTTGTGGGTGCAAATGATATGATGATGAAATGTTTAATATCAATGCATTGAAAAATATATATACGCAACTTTAATGACGTAGTTGCAACCTGAGTTGTACTACAGCCACTGGCAGATACTCACAATGGAAGTGGGGAATTGTGATGATACCTTATATATGTCATGATGGCTCAACAAGAAATATGTTTTAAAAAAGTAAATGTTCTCTGTATGAAAATGTGCATCAAATTTTTCTGAAAGATGTTAAGAAATCTAGATGAAAGGCAAATATTGTTTTCTACATATCATGCATATATCTCGTGTTTATCATCTATTATGCATATCTTATCTCTATACAAGTTGGTTGTTTAGCTTACTGAGATTTCAAGGAATGTTATTATGGTAGTCCTAACTACCATTCCCCTCATAATAGTAGAAGTTGTAGCAGGACCAGGCTTTGATGATCAAGATGGTGATTAACTCCAACCCCTAGATATGGATGATTGAGAATGAGCCCAGAGCCCAACCCTGATTGCAAGTTGAAATTGACTGATGTTTTTAGAGATGGTTCTGATTACCATGTAATGCCTCAGAGAGATGATTTAACTATTTTTTATGAAACCACTATGAAGTTGTCTATAATAAGGAGATTCTATCTCCTCGATTTGTGTTTGAATTTATGCCTTACATATTGGACCTCTTTAAGTAACGTGCTAACTATGTTTAATTTAAATATTTAGATGTTTAGTTCGTTATGGCCCAAAATTTTTAGAAGTCACCTTTTTTCTGCTACAATTATTGCATACTGCAAGTTTCATACTAAAATGCATTGCATATTAATTGTCATAAATGGGAATATGTAACTATGTGTTGCATGTCTTGGCATTCCAAGTCTTCATTCCACCCCAAGCGGAGGTTGGGGGCATCACAAACATATAGGAAAATTATTTATTTTTTAATGATTAGAAAGGGGGAGATTATAGAGTATGCATGAACCAAAATTCTATAATATCCTCTCAAAACATTTACCCTCATTTCTCAATATTGTCTTAAAATCTAACCTACCTCACAATCTTAGAGTTTTGGCATCACTACACTACTCCTCTCTTTGTCTCCTCTAAAGTTTCTTGCTTCCTCTGAAGAATCTGACTCCAAGGGCTCTCAGGTGCCTACTATCTCAAAAGTGAAATTTTGCTTGATGTCCTAATCCTTTTATAGCAAAGGTGTGTCGGGTTTCTTTTTGATGTCTTTCTGACTTTAGATGTGATTAAATAAGAGCTCTAAGTGACTTTGTAAGGTCCTAGAAAGCTCATGCGTGTCAGCAAGGGTCTTGTCCTCACTCGTTCCTCACCTTGCACATGTTCTTCACCTTTGTACGTTAGGCAACTTTTCTAGTTCACCGACCATAAGGTCAAAAGTCCTTTATCACCTTATGCCGGTATGTGTTAGCCAAGCTTTCTACATAGTATTACTCATCCATATCGGCACTTTGCAGCACCCACAGCTATTTATCACAAACCATTCAAGTGACTTCACATATTTTCCTTCCACTCAACTCCATTGGTGGTCTGTCTCCTTGCATTTGGCTCATTCTTTACATCCTCCCCTCCTTCTAAGGAATTTCATCCTCAAAATTCAGTGAGTTCTCCCTACAATCTAGATAGGTATCCGTTGATGCCTTCGATGACCTTTGATTGAAGAGGGTACTTGCCCTCATCTGGATCAATTTCTAAGGAATTTCATCCTCAAAATTCAGTGAGTTCTCCCTACAATCTATATAGGTATCTGTTGATGCCTTCGATGGCCTTTGACTGAAGAGGGTACTTGCCCTCATCTGTATCAATAGACTAACCTTCATCATTTGCAAAGGGGACACGAGATGACTCCTCACGTCTCCTCTGTGCTCTCCGTCTGGGCTGCCTATCAGTTGTGTTCTCTCGTATACTAGCTCCTCCATTAGGTTTGGTATCATTGGACATTGGAAAAAATTATTTTCCATTCTCTACACAATAAAGTTCCATTCTCACTTAGACTTAAATGTGAGGGTTCGTTACCTTTATGGACTCGTGGCCTAATTTCAAATAGTTTTTTATCCTTCCTTTACTAATGCTTCCAAGACAAGTCCTTTAGAAGTAGGTGTCTCATCCCTTCCAAGAGTGAGCCCACCCTTGCGGAATCTTCCGCGCTTTTAGAACCTAATTGGCAACTTAGTGCATCAATGACTAAGTTTGCCTTATCAGGGTGATGCTTGATTTCACACTGGTAGTCATTGATGGTTTCTAACCATATATGTTGCCTCATATTATGATTCTTATGGGTGAAGATGTGTCTTCAACTCCTACGGTCCAGGTACACCTTGAACTCTTCACCATAAAGATAGTGTTGCCAAATCTTGAAGGCAAACACCACGGCGGCTAGTTTTAGGTCGTGGGTGGGGTAATTCCTCTCATAGCCTTTCAATTGTCTAGATGCATACACTACTACCCTTCCTTCTTGCATTAGGATGCAACCCAACCAAAACTTAAACACATCACTAAACACCACAAATCGTTTCTAAGGTTCAGACAAAGCTAAAACAGGGGTTGTGGTTAATCTTCTTTTTAGTTCTTCAAAGTTTCATTCACACTTGTCTGTCTAGGCGAATTTAACGGTCTTCCCTGTTAACACTGTGAGAGGACTGAACAACCCAGAAAATCCTTCCATGAACCTCCGATGGTAACCAGCTAAGCCTAGAAAATTTCTCACCTCATGTACTAAGGTGGGTAGGGGTGAAAATTGAACCAATCGGTTCAGTACTGTCCCAAAATTGAAACTGACTGACCGATTGTTTTTCACTGGGGAAACCAGCTGAAGTAGACCGATATAGAGGGGTGAAACCGGCCACACCAGTTCTGGCTAGTTTGGGCCATTTCTTTTGGGCCTTTTTTTTGCCCAATCCAACGTCTTTTTAGGCATTTTTTTGGCTCAATTAATTATCTTTTTGGGCTTTTTTTTAGTTGATTTCAAATTCTAATTTGCTAAGTTTTCAAAACCCATTTTAAATATTTAGTTTAAATTTAGTTTTAATGTTATTTGTAATGCTAGCCTTAGGTTAAAAAAAATTATTAACAATAATAAAATAGTAATGCCGTGATGGCATAAGTACTAACTAGTAATTACTAAGTATATACCGGTATACTAATTACTAGATAACTTGAAAAAATAAAGAAAAAATCTTCTCACAAGTCATTGTGCAAATGGCCAAAATAACAACAGCCAATGTTTTCCTACCATATAGGCCATCTATGGAAAAAATAATAGATCTTAGCACGCAGAATAATTCTACTGTTGGAGTCTAACTTCCAAACCCAGACCTACAAGTGCTCTCTCTTTTCAAGAGCCCATTAGAAATTGATTAAAAATGCCAAAATGTCAAAAAGAAAGATGAGGTGTGGTATCAACCTATGTTCCATCTCCAATATCACCAAAAACTTCCACATTGCAAGATAAATTTACCACACTACTTGTTTTTAAAAAGGCTGTATCAAAAACATTTTGAGGGATTCATGGGTCTACAGTAAGAAGAAAGATCTTGTAAAAATGGATTTTAAGGGACTCATTTGTCTGCAAACTGCGGTAAGAAGGAAGATGAAAAAAGTGACTTTTATCAGTTGTAGTTGGGTCTATGGCAAGAACAATAAAAATAGGTCCCTCCACCCATATCCATCCCCCCACCCAGAAACTCCCTTGACCCATACCCATGCTCCTCTATCCCCTCAATTGCTAGGAACCTCTCTCTGTTCATGGCAATTGCAGCCGTAAGTCATTGATTTTCCTTTTTTCCTCGCTTTTGAAAAATAATTTGTGTGAAATTTGGGTTGAGAAATCACAAATTTTGGGGGTTGAGAAATCACAAAGTCAGTCATGAATTTGACATAAGTTGTAGCCTACGAGTTTTACAATCCTATTAGCCTTCGAATTTTTCATAAGTTGTAGACTACATTTCCCGTTAGCCTTCGAATTTTACAATCCAAAATTGTTTTAGACAGTGAGAATGGCACATTTCATAAGTTGGAGTAGAATACAATTCAAGGGAGGGGATCCTTGTTGGGTTGTTTTAATCTTGTATGAGCAGAATTGAAGTTGAGAGGTAGGGTTTTTTTTATTTTATATCTGCTTTGTGGAGGTCTAGTTGCAACAACGAAATGGTCCCAACGGCAGCAAATGGTTGACGATGCTGGGAAGAAAAAATCATATAGCCCCTGGGAGTGGAGAATGAAATCATCGTCGGGAGTGAGTGAGTTGAGAGAGAGGCAAAATCTAAACAACACAAGTAGCAGCTCATGAGAAAGAAATTTCAGGCTTTTTTATTATGCTAGAAATCTCTTATGATCCGACTCATTAACTTACTATGTGTAGTGCTTACATGTCCATCTGTTATTGGTGTCCGTTAATCCTAGGAGAATAGCACATATGCTCTAACACATAACTCAAAAATAAAAACTCCACTAGATGTTTAATATACATTACAAGTAAAAACAAATTGTCCTAAGCAAAAATGCAACTGAAAGACATAAGATAAATAAATTGCAATAATTCTTGATCTTCTTCAGTCTTCAATCTTCAATAGTTGTGACACTTGATTGTACTTCCAACTCTATATAGAAACATTACTAAGATTAAAACATCATATTTTATTGAATTTTAATGATGAAAAATACTAAAATTAATTTATAGAAGTAAATGAATATTGAATGAGGAAAACATTACAAGATTCTACCATAAAGCTCTCCACATTATCCATGCACTCTCAGATATCAATTGGTATTGACAAATGTCACAACCAATTCTGAGCACAAATAAGCACATTAACAGTTCTCGAAGCCAACGAATTCTGAAAAGGATCGAGTACACGACCTCTTGTATTAAATGTTGACTCTGATGCAACCGTAGAAACAGGTGTGGCAAACAAGTCTTGTGCAATCCTCACAAGTATAGGATAATTAAGCTCATTAATTTTCCACCAAACCAATAAGTCAAAAGATGGGCTAAGTGCCTCACAACCATCTGATAAATATCGACCCACCGCTATTTTGGCAACTATAGATCCAATGGTGGAAGATGCTTGATATCACTCATAAACAATTGTGACTCATGATTGTTTTCACCATCGTTTGTGATTTTAGATGTCGGAGGGGGCTCATGTTCTCAGCTAGTTAAGGTAAAACTGAGTGTAGAATTATACTCCTTATACAAGTATGCTAATAACTATCTCGCACTCGACACCAATTCTTCAGCATGAGTCTCATAATGAATCTTCTTCAGGTTTAAAGGAAGAAGCCCTAACTTACTACATGAATCAAGCACAATTGCAATCAATATCAACAAGTTCATCCTATCTAATGAACCCCAATACTTCTCATATTTTTCTCGTGCTTATGGCCATGTTAATCAAACAACTATTATCACTCTCACTCAGTATAACCAACTCTTTTAAGAGCACACAAATCTCATAAAAGCTGGTGTTGGCCGTGACATATAAATACTCAGAAAATCTTGTAGTGGCATCATAAAATATTTTTAAAAAGTTTATAAAAACCTGCACCATCTCACACTCATTAGCTCTAAGAGGCCCCATATGTCCATCATTAAAGCAAGACAAGAAATTGTAGTCCTCACTCTCCATCGGCCTGAAAGCCTTCTCAAATTTTTCAGGTTCCTCCAACATCATGTAAGTTAAGTTCCATCGAGTTTGTGCATTAAGAGAACATTTTCTTACAATTAATTTTCTCTTTTTTTGCACATCTCTTAAACTTGTCTAATCTTGCAGGGCACATATCTAACTGCATTCCTAACCATTGCGATGACATCATTACAGTCCTTCAGACCCTCATTCACAACAAGGTTCAAAATATGAGTACAACATTTCATGTGTATATACTTTCCCCCAACACATTCCCCATAAAAACCTATCTCAAATATGAAATCGTAGTATCATTTAACCTAGCATTATCAACAGTAACAATAAATATTTTATCAATGCCTCAATCAAGTTGACACAATTCAATATATCTCCCAATAGTATCACCCAGATGATTAGGGATTAAACAAAAATTAATAATTTTTTATTTTTTACAATTTCCAATCCCTATCAATGAAATGTGCAGTTAGAGACATATAATTAAGATTTTGTACCGATGTCCATGTATGGTAGTCAATGAAATCTTCATGCCCCCACATTTAAACAACTTTTTAAGCTTTTCTTTTTCTGATGCAAACAATTTCATACAATCTCTTGCAACTGTTACGTGACATGGCATTTTAAATCGAGGTTAAAGCAACCAACACATCTTCCTAAATCTCTGCCCTTCTACAATTCTAAATGGAAGTTATCCATAATCACCATCTCTGCAATCAACAACCTCACAGCTTCTTCACTATACTTACGAGTTACAAAATTCCTTACTATACTACCATCACTTTCTCCAACCCCCTCTTTGGGTGCTACCTCATTTGCCAATGTTTTTTGGTATTTATCCAAACCCCACATTTATGAGGATTTTTAGGACATGAAGGCAAATGATTTTGCATGGTTGAAGTTTCGTTCCTCTTTGAATGGCAAGTATACATCTTACCACAATAATTATACTTAGCCTTAATATCATCTATGGGACAACCCTCTACCTTAATTTGTAAAATGGTCCCACAATCGACGAATCCTTCCCCTTCCGTTTCTTAGGAAGTGGACAACTACTACTATTAAGGGCACTAGACGGCCTTGGTGTTTGCACAGATTAGGTCTCTCTCAAATCATCCCCAAAATTAATTTGATCTAACACTCAGTGAGAATTAGGTCTCAAATCACTATTCACGATCCCAAGAATTTGATCCAAAACTTTAAAATCCATGTACATACCGAATACATCAAAATTTCAAAGATGAAGAACATGTCAAAACCAAATACCTTAAAATGCAGAAGTAAAACTACGGAGTGCGAAAATAGAACTTAAGTGACGAAGAGATAATAACCTCAAAAGCCATTGGCGTGCAACATGACTATGTGAAGGAAGTGGACCTCGAGTCACAAAGAGGTGATAGAAGTTCTGGAGAGGTGACTCAAGAGAGTACAGGAAACGTGCAGCAAAGCAAGGCTTTAAAGAACAGCGTGAACGCCATGAAAATCAAGGGCAGCAGCGATGTGGGGGGTTGAGGGGCAGTGGGGCTGGTAGTCAAAGGCTTCATGATCAAAGAAGAGAAATGGAATCAAGAACAAGAATTAGAGAGAGGGGAGGGGGTTATTAAACCCTAGGTCGAAATAGTGTCATTTGGCTTAAACCAAACTACGTCGTTTCACTTAATTGCTTTTATAAATGTCAAGTCTAAAACAACACCATTTCACTCACTTAAGTGAATTAGCATAGTTTTATATACGTATAATATTACATATATATATATAATCAATTGGTTAGCCGGCTTGAACCAGGTTCAAATTGGGATGGAATTAGTCGACATCGGTTTCACATGTTTCTACCACCGACCGACCATTCTCTGTCAATTTTGGCCAATTCCATACTTTGGTGGCCGATTTGCATCGATCACATCTAGTTTACTCAATTTTTGTATAGAGGTGGGCCATGGCCACTCAAGCACTCCTTCCCTGGATATCACGTGACTGAAAAACTTTATATCCTCCAGTCAGAACTTGCACCTATTGAGTTTGGCAAACAATTGAGGGTTCCTAAATGTTCCTAGCACTAACCTCAAATGGTCTTCATGATCCTCTACACTAAGGGAATACACCAGTATATCATGTATGAATACCACTACAAATAAATCTAAGAATGACCATAACAACCTATTCATAATATCCATAAAAGTCACTGGGGCATTAGCTAACCTAAAGGGCATCATTGTAAACTCAAAATGGTTGTAACTCATCCGAAAGGCTGTCTTTGGTATGTCACCTTCCTTAATCCTCAACTGTTGATTTCCTGACCTAAGGTCAATCTTAGAAAACACCACAACTCCCCACAATTGATCGAACACATCATCTATCCGTGGTAATGGAGACCTTTTCTTTATGGTTGGTTACCTTATTCAACTCCCAGTAATCAATACACATCCTAAGGGTTTCATCCATCTTCTTAACAAATAGCATTGAAGCTCCCCAAGGTGAGATTCTAGGTTTGGTAAATCCCTTCATCAATAATTCTTGCAATTGGCTCTTTAACTCTTTCAACTCAATTGGAGCCATTCTATAAGGTGCCTTATGCACTAGAGTTGTTCCTGGTTCCAAATTAGTTCAGAACTCAACTTCCCTATAAGGGAGTAGTCCGGGTAGTTCTCTGAAAACTTCCAGGAATTCTCTTATTATGGGTATACTCTCAGTCTCCTTAGGCTCTTTTTCCTTAACCACTATATGCACTAGATAGGCCTTGGACTTTTCATTAGCTCTTTCTTGGATGCAATGAGGAAATCATTCTCGGCATTAATCTCAACATACTTAAAAAACCCTATCCTCACTTCCAGGCATGCGGAATGTTACTATCCTTTGCTGGCAAACTATACTAGCGAAATGCCTAAACAACCAGCTCATGCCTAGAAAAATATTAAATTGCAACAATTTAAACACTATAAGATATGTTTCCCAAACAATTCCATCTATCTCTAAAGGACATCCTAAAGCAATTTTGGTGCAAAGCACCATTCCCCCATCTACCAACATTATTAAAACTCCTTGCTGCATCGACCATGTCAGTAGACTAACCATCTTGGAAAATGTAGTAGACACAAATTACTAGGATGCACCCTAGTCAAATAGTGCACTTGTGTAGAAATGTGATATTCCAAGTTGCCCTGAAATCAATAACTAGCTCACTACTTATTTTATGTTCCTATGAGTACAACTAATTAATTTCACTACTTATTTTATGTTCCTATGAGTACGACTAATTAATTTTGGATTGAGGTCCCCTACTTGTGATGACGCCTACTTCCTAGGTCTTTGGGGCATCTTCGTTGACTTCTCTAGGAGTGGGGGAATACACACTCACTTGCACAGCCTGTCTGTGATCTACACATCTTCCATCATATCCCACTCTTTGCACCAACATTGCCTCAAGACAATCTTTGGTGTATTGTCTCGTCTCCTTACAACGATAACACAAGGTTGTGATCTGTCAACACTCACCTTCATGAGCTCTATGACAAGTACCGCACACTGGTATTCTTCCTCCCACACGCGCTCCAATAGTTGGCGATCGTCCTCCTACTCTATATACAAGATTATGAAGGACACCTAAGTTGCTTCCCTCGCTGGTAGATGTTTTCCTATTAAAGTTTGTGGGTGCGGGTTACGCGTTACACTGCTCTCGCTCAGTTGTAGAGGCCTTGTACACTAGTTTCTAGAAATCCTTGATCTCTAGGCACACTACCTGATTCCTAATTCGCTTATAAAGCCCATCCTAAAATTGTTCCTCTCATGTTCTCAATAGAAATGAGGTGTATGGCAAACCTCCCTAACTTCATAAACTTCGCAACATACTGCTCTATAGATGTGACGCTCCCAAACTCCACTTAGAATTTGACGGAGCTTGAAGCATTGGGACATGCAACACAAGATCACATACCCTCATTTATGATACTGAAAGATGCAGGTGCACCTAGCATACATCTAACAATATGCAATATTCGCAGCGGATAATTTATTTTTAGCAATACACAAGTTCCAGAATGCTATATTCCAAAACATAAATATATTTCCATAATATTCACATATCCAGAAATCATAACATTAGTTTGATCAAAATGAGTCTATCTCTACATCAAAGTTTAGGGTTCCGATGTTGAAACCATAGGCAGGTTAGGCAGTTATAACAAGACCGCTAATGAGAAACAATGCTCATGAATATGCAATGAACAATTTTATGCAGTAAAAACAAGGGCAAATACATATACTTTTGCGTGGTGAGGAATCACCCTCTCAATAAAATACATTTATATAAGCATGACAAGGAATCATTCTATGTGGAATTACCCTCTGTTGCAAAGCTCAATACATATATACTTATTTATGCATGCCACTTAGGTAAAGAATCACCCTTTTCTCAAGCACTAAAAACCCGTAACAACAGTCATATAAGTTCATAGTCATCACATAGATATTCGTCACACAAACATATGTCCTATGGAGTCCTATTCCTGATAAAGGTCTAGGGTGAGGATCCATGGTCCCAGGGATGCTTGCCAATCGGTCAACGCCCATGAGGGGATTGGATAGACGTGTAATATTTTAGAGGAAAGTACATATGTAAGATATTTAGCTTGTGAAATCATTGCAGAATTTAAGCAGAACACTTTGCAATAACAAACAATTAAGTACTAGAACACTAAAATTTACAAAAAAATGGTTTCTAGCCCTACATTAAAACCTCAAAATATTGCATTATCCAAAACATACAAGATTAGTTGCACAAAATAGTAGATTGTTTTACAAAGAGTCTCCAGACTCATTGCCGAACATCCTAACAGGAGGCGTAAGGTAGATATGTTAGGTGTTGATGCTAAGGTGGGATCTTGTCTCTATAATCAGGACTTGGGTAGGATTGACTTTTCTTCCTCAAGTATCATACCAAGATCTTAACTTGCATCAAAGTCTATGGTCCCGAGAACGAGACTATAAGTAGGTTAAGCAGCTACGACAAGACTACTAATGAGTGATAATGCTACTGAAGATGTTATGAAAACTTTTTATATAAATGTTGGACGAAAATGTATATGCGAGGTGAGGAATCACCTATACTCTTACAGCTACGTGCATCCTCAAAACCTAGTGAGGAATCGCCCTTTTTTAGTAAAAATGTATATATATATATATATATAGGCATGACCAAGAATCACCCTCTTAGGACATTGCCCTTTCTATATGCAAAATAGATTAAAACACATTAGTAATATCATGGCAAGGAATAATCCATCCCCATATAGTACAAAACCTATAAAACCCATTATTCAGTCTATTTCAGCTTAGTATCAATTTCCACTACATAGGTGCTCATCACATAGGTATTCACCATACAGGCATTCACTTGCCACATAGGCATTCATCTGTCACACAAACCTTTAACACAGAGAAACTCGTTGCACCAGCAATGCTACTTTACCCAGTCAACCAACTCAAGGACACCACCACCTGATACACCCAAGGGATCCCACATCCCAACTATCAGGTATGGCCAAGTAAGACACCATTCCAACCCACTCCTCATGAGGCATTCTCCTTCTCGTGTGACGTACATGGTAACATTTTACAGAATGGTCCTATGGCAAGTCTCTGTCCCTTACCATGAGTATAAATTCATGCAATTGACTTCTCAAACAAAGACAGACACTCACGCCAAGATCAAGGGTTACCACACAGGGTTTCAATGTTAGGTATTGAAAATAGCTAAAACATATAAAACATGGAAAACATGGAAATTAGTGAGTAAATATAGATATAAACATAACAATTGAGATCTTTATTCATGCTTGTAGAAAGAGGGGGAGAAGTTACAAAAATATGCAATGCCTCTTACATACAACATGTACCCCCACATTACCTAGCAATGTCTTATAAGCTAACCTATCTGCCTACGCCAGAAATTCTTTCGAAGTTCTTTATTTGTTTCTCCGCTCCTTGCGTCCAAAAGCAGTTCCCTTCATAAAATCTTGGTCAATAAAGTCTCAAAAGTGGGATCTTGTATCACATCCAAATCCTTTAAATAGAGTAGGATTGTCAGATGTCCTTTCTACCATATCACTGACTCCAGGTATGCTTGGATAGGAGTCTTTCTGTCCTTTTATATCACACTGCAGGATGATAGAGACAAGTGGCCAAGGTATGGTTTGCAAATCCTAACAGCCTGCCAACTTCTCAGTCCTTCCTTGAACGGGGGTTCTTCACATGGCGTTGGACCATACTTCTGAGTCAAGATGACCCGACTTGTCTTCCCTCACCTTTCATTACAAAGCCATTTTAGATGTGACCTTTCAATCGAGTGTGGGCTTCTGTGTACAACACTGTCACTTTTCCAAGTCCTTCCATTTTATCTTGAAAAGTTCCCATGTTTGATTTGGTCAATCCTTGACTTTTGCTCATCCTGGGTGACTAGTCCTATCTCACCTTGGGCAGGTAACTCGTATTTCATTTAAGTTCTCCAAACTCTTTAGCTCCTCTTTCTCGTACTCATAGTAGGTGACATTATAGCTCGCCTGCCATGGTCAAGACACTCATCTCTACCTCGCTCTTAGACATATCAGTTGAGCCTCCTACAAGGTGCTTACTGGCCTAGAATTGGAATACCTGCACTCTGCATTACTCACTATTAATTCCTTAGACCACTGGAGCACTTCTTGTGCTTTCTTTCCACTCAACTACACAAATAGTATGTCCCCTTTCATGTTAGATGGGGCCCTCACATATCTTATGATGGGCCAACAGGGAATAAGTCACTCCACCATTCGAAATTGGGGAATCTCTCCCACTAGACCAACATGGTGCAAGTCAACTTGCCTCTACCCCAACGCAGGTTAACTCTCACATAGATATATACATGTTGAATCAGGAAAATATCTACCAGCCAACCAACTCGAAGGCACCAACATGTGATACGCCGGGAGATTATTCAACCCATCTATTAGGTGAGGCCGACACAATATTGCCTCACCCCAATCGTTAAAGGGGACTCACTCTACCCATATGAACCTCATTGCAACGTCTTGCAGGAATGGTTTGGGAAATTCTCCCTCCCTTATATGATGATCAACACATGGTACACTTATTCATACAAAAATATAGATACTCACACAAAGACTTCATCGAAAACAAATGCATTCAAATCTTGAAAAATGTGAAGTAAATATATTCGTAAACATAATGGAAAATTATTTATTATTTCATTATTAGAAATGGGGAGATTATAGAGTATGAAAAAACCAAAAGTCGATAACATCCTCACACAAAATTTACCTCAATAACCCCGATATTGTCTTAGAAGTTAACCTACTTCACAGTCTTAGAGTTACGGTGGTGCTACATTGCACCTCTCTTTGTCTCCTCTGAAGTCTCTAGCCTCCTCCGAAGAATCTTACTCCAAGGTCTCTTAGTTGCTTACGATCTCAAAAGTGAGATACTGGCTTTTATCCTAAGCCTTTTATAGCATAGGTGGTTAGGTGTCCTTCTAACATCTCTATAACTTCAGATATGATTGAATAGGAGCCCTTTAGTCTCGATCGTCCCACTACAAAATGACAGAGATGGAATGCCAAGGCATGGCCCTTACATCCTTGTAACCTACCTGATGTCCAATCCTGAAGTGTTACGACATGTAACACAATGTTACCTATCCTCATTCATGAAAGATAAAGATGCAATGCACCTAACTTGCATATAACAATGTTCAATATTTGTAGGGGATACATTTTTTTCTTGAGCAATTCTAGTGCCAGATATAACATATCGCAAATTAACATAAGCAAACTTCATAAACATATATAAAACTGACGTCCAAAGGATACATTACTTATCCAAAATGTCTATAACGTCATTAGTACTGGAGATGTGGCCCCTCATGTATATTGGAAAAAGCTGCCTGTTACCGGGGCCCTCCACAAGAAGAAATGCCTTTTAAAGTGTAATAGCGTGAAAGCCAACAATACAATGGTTTTGAATTGAAGTAAGACCTTGTGGTCATCTCAATATTTTTGCAGTGATTGATACTTCAAATGGCCCCTGGTGGTCGATTATGAAATTCTAACCCTAGTCCCATGCACTGAAAGAAGCAATATTTTACTGTACTTACCCCTTTTGGTTGACTAATTAAACAGTGTATAAACCTCTTGTTGGCACTAAATTTCTGGTCAATTTACTTCTAGTGTTCTTAAGCCTCAATAAGTTTGAATCTTGGCCTGAGTTCTTGGGTTCAGTTTAGACGCTCCTTCATCTTTGTTCTAAACTAGTTAATTTGCTAGGGACTAGCAAAAAAGTCAGTTGGGGGGGTGTGATAACTGGATAAATATGTTGTTTTTAATACTCTTAACTAGTGAGATTAGTGAACTTTATCTGTTAAATTAAGAGTATTAATCAAATGACATGTGTTAGCCCTCCCTGACATGTGAAATGACCATTTACACCTTAAAGAAATAAACTTTCGTGTATATGGCCTGAGTACTACTTTCTTCAATTAAATAGGTTGGCTAGTAAAATCCATGAGCTGTGGCCCAACACAGGAGTGAAGAACTGATCTGTTGGCTGGTAAAACCCATGAGTTGTGGCCCAACACAGGAGTGAAGAATTGATCTGTAAGTGACTCAAGTGCACAAAGCCCATGAGAGGAAACCTAAGCTGAGAAAGCCACGGGAAGATCTCACAGCACCTAAGGGTTTTGGGACCACGGGCAGCAAAGGAATGGGGTGGCTATGCACAATGGAAAAGCTAAAATCCGTGGCAAGAAGAGAGGATCTAAGTATAAAAGGAAAAGGAACCTTCGAGAATGGGGATTCGAGTTTTTCCATTTCATTTCTCTTGTCATTTCTTCTCCCTTTTTTGTTTCAGACAGATTTTTCTGAGCTTCTTTTAGGGTTTTTGCATATTAATCTCTTGCTAGTTTTGATGAAGATGGTTGGCTAAATTTACAGCCTGGGTTGCGGTGGAACTGTTCTTTGTGTTCCATCACTTGCTGGATTTTCTATAGTTTTGATAGTTTACCTCACTTGGTCTGAAATCAATTTCTAAAGAGGAAAATCTAATGAATTCTCTTGCTCTTAGACTTGTTCTACTATAGACACAAGGCGCAACAGAACCTTGAATTAATCAAGGATTCCATCAGCCGAGTGTGAAATTTATCTTGGTGGAAGCTTAGTGAGTGTACTTTATTTTCAGTTTTGGCATAATTATGCTGAGTTCTTATTTCGGATACTCTATGTTATTAGTTCCTTGATTGAGTTAGTGAGTAGAGATTAATGATGAGAAAACCATGTAAGTGATGAACACCAAGGAGCCTTAAAAGCCGCAACCCAGGTGTTTGCTCTATTGATCATGTGAACCCTACTAGTTGATTTGATGATTAACAATTCTGTTTTAGAACCACGCCATTTTTAGAAGTCAGATTTTACTTCGTATGATTTAATCCCTGTTTTAAAGCAAAATAATTACCCTGAAAACAAACACAAATCCACCATATATTCACTTGTTAACAAACCCTTAACTGGGTGGAGACCTCTTTTTTCTTTTCCAACTTGTTTTCAACACAAAAGTCATAAAAATTCAAACAAAGAAAGTCATAGGATATTCCTTCTGTAACATCATAGTTTTCCAAAAAGCTTTCTCAAGCATGTTGCTAGAATCACACTTGTCCTTGTGGAAATGACCTTGGGACTTCCTTATTATTACAACTGAACTACTTCTACACTTGGGAGTGGTAATTTGGACTAAGTCAAGTTTTTGGCGCCGTTGTCGAAGACAACTAGTGTTTTCAGCACACTATCATATGGTGTTTTTTGGGCTATGAAGAGAGTTGATATCTTTACCTCTCATTTTACTTGTTTACTTTTATCTTGTTTTGTTGTGAATTTGCATGTCTGGTTGGGCTAGAGATAGCACATATAGACTTGCTAGGACTGAATCATCACCTCATCATCGAGTGCATCATCTGTTTCTCTTAATTCAGCATTTGAATCATCATTTGATACTCATAGTAACATGGCTGAAGAAGGACACAATGATAGGGAAATGGTAAATCCCAACAGGACACTTAGAGAGTATTTGCAGTCCGTTAGGACTAGTCCACCCTCTTGTATCATTCAACCTTGGAATGCAAATAATTTTAACTTCAAACCTGGGATGATTCCACTGCTACCACATTTTCATGGCATGGAATCAAAAAATCCCTATTTGCACATCAAAGAGTTTGAAGATGTTTGCTCAACTTTCATGGATAGAACATGCACTGAAGAAGTTATTAGGTTAAAACTGTTCCCATTTTCTCTAAAGGATAAAGCTAAGACTTGGCTGAATTCCTTAACGCCTAGGTCTATTGGGACGTGGCAGGAAATGCAAACAGATTTTTAAAAAAAAAAAATTCAATGCATAGGACCAATGCTTTAAAAAGACAAATTATGAATTTTGGTCAAAAGGATGGAGAAACTTTTTATCATTGCTGGGAATGTTTTAAAGATTTATTGAATGCATGTCCTCATCATGGGTATGAAGATTGGAGAGTCATAAGTTTTTTTTATGAGGTTTTACAACCAAAAATGAGACAATTTGTAGAAACAATGTGCAATGGTGAGTTTTTTAATAAAGAACCCTTGGAAGCCTTTGAGTACTTTGACTACTTGTCTGAAAATGCTCAATCATGGGATGTTTCTGAGGTGTATGACAGATCTGAAAATCAAAAGTTTTCAAGTGGGGGTGGAAAGTACCATTTGAAAGATTCTGATGATTTGCATGCTAGACTTGCTTTACTCTCTAAGAAGGTTGAATCCATAGAGCTTAAGAAAGTCAATGAGTTACAAGTCTTACCATCTACTTCTGAGAAATGTAATATATGTGAAGATCCAGGGCATATGACTGGTGCATGCCCAACAATTCCTGCTTTTGAAGAAGTTTTACTTGACCAATCTAATGCTGTGAATATGATCTCTAAAAATTTTTCTGGACCATACTCTAAAACTTATAATTCAGGTTGGAGGAACCATCCAAATTTTGGTTAGAGAAATGAGCAGCCAGCAAGCTTAGGACCTGCCCAATACACCCCCTATTCAGCACCAACAACTCCAGGACCTTCATAATATGCAAATAATACACCTCTTGTGCAAAAGAAAAACTTGGAAGATACCATATAGCAGCTATCAGTGAGCCTCCCGCAGTTCAAGCAAAATCAGAATACAATAAACAACTAGAATACACAAGCAATAAATGACATCAGAAGGTCACTCACAAGAGTGACCACGTCCTTGACTGTTCAAGAAAAAAGGAAATTCCCTGCTCAACCGCAACCCAACCGCCAAGGACTAAACCAGCAAGCTCAAAGTAGTGTTGAAGGTGCCAATGTCAACTCTGTTAAGGCCATCACAACTCTAAGAAGTGGTAAGGTGATGGATATTCCTGCATATGGTGCAGCTAGCTCAAGTAAAATTTCTAATCCTTCTAAAAATAGAGGTGAGCCCAGCATGTTAGAATCTGAAGCACTTCCATGTTCCACACCTACCCCATTCCCACATAGATTGCTTTCTCTGCATAAAGAAAAACAACATGCTAAAATTCTGGAAATTTTTGGACAAGTTAGAATTAATATTCCTCTTCTTGATGCCATCAAGAAAATTCCTGCTTACGCTAAGTTTCTAAAGGATTTATGCACTGTAAAAAAAATTTAAATGTGTAGAAAAAGGCTTTTCTAACTGAGCAAGTCAGTGCAATAATTCAAAATCATACACCTCCCAAGTATAAAGACCCTGGTTCACCCACTATTTCTTGTGTCATTGGAAATTCAAAGATTGGCCAGGCTTTACTTGATTTGGGTTCAGGGATTAATTTACTTCCTTTTAGTGTGTATGAACAGCTGGGCTGAGGGGAATTAAAGGCCACTTCCATTATTTTACAGCTTGCTGATAGATCCATCAAAATACCAAAGGGTATTGTTGAGGATGTCTTGGTCCAAGTAGATAAATTATACTATCCAATAGATTTTGTGGTGCTGGACATGAAAGTAAATGTCCATTCAAATTCTTCAGCACCTGTGATTTTAGGGAGATCATTCTTAGCAACTGCTAATGCCATAATTAATTGTAGGAGTGGTGTCTTGAAATTAAGCTTTGGGAACATGACCCTAGAATTGAACATTTTCAACTTGTGCAGGCAACCTCAAGAACTCGAGGAACTTCAAGAAGTCAATGCATTGGAATCTCTTCTCTCTAAAAATTCTTTGCTGAATTATGATTATAGTGAGCAATGGGAGGAATTAGAGAACTCCCTTGATTTAATTGAACCTGCTAACATTATGTCCTTTGTTTGTGCTACAGGAAACCCCACTGAGGTGCAGTGGAAGTTGAAATTTGAGCCATTACCAGAAATTCCAGCAGCATTAAAGCCTTCCACAGAGAAGTTCCCAGTGCTGGAACTAAAGCCTCTGCCTTCATAACTGAAATATGCTCACCTGGGTCCAAAAAATTCATTTCCAGTGGTAATCTCTTCTCAATTAACTCCTGATCAAGAGAATAAGTTACTGACCATGCTGAAACAACATAAAGCAACCACTGGTTGGTCCATTGCTGACATCAAAGGTATAAGCCCTCTTACTTGCACTCATAGGATATATTTAGAAGAGGACTCAAAACCTTCTAGGGAGATGCAAAGGAGATTAAATCCTACAATGAAGGAAGTAGTAAAAACTAAGGTTTTGAAACTTTTAGACATAAGAATCGTCCATCCCATTGCAGATAGCAAATGGGTTAGTCCAATCCAAGTTGTTCCAAAAAAATCTGGGGTGACTATGATAGATAATGACAAGGGGGACTTAGTGCCTACTAAGGTAACCACAGGTTGGAGAATGTGTGTAGACTATAAGAAACTGAATGCAACCTCTAGGAAGGACCATTTTCCCTTGCCTTTCCTTGACCAGATTTTAGAAAAAGTAGTGGGACATGAGTACTATTGTTTCTTAGATGGGTTTTCTGGATACTATCAAATAGAGATAGCCTATGAGGACCAAGAGAAAACCACATTTACTTGTCCCTTTGGCACTTTTGCTTTCAAAAGAATGCCATTCGGGCTATGTAATGCCCCGGCTACTTTCTAAAGATGCATGTTAAGCATCTTTAGTGATTTAATTGAGGACATTGTAGAAGTATTTATGGATGATTTTTCAGTCTTTGAAAAATCATTTGATGCTTGCTTGGACAACCTACAAGTTGTTCTAACTAGATGTGAGGAAAACCAGCTACTGTTAAATTGGGAGAAATGTCATTTTATGGTACAACAGGGCATAGTTCTTGGACACATTGTGTCATCACGAGGCATTGAGGTTGATAAGGCTAAAATAGAGTTAATTTCAAACTTGCCTGTGCCTAGGAATGTAAAAGATGTTAGGTCATTTTTAGGCCATGCTGGTTTTTACAGAAGATTTATAAAAAATTTTAGTCATATCTCTAAACCTCTTTGCCAACTTCTCATGCATGAAGTCAAATTTGAATGGACAAGAAATGTCAAAACTGTTTTGATCAATTAAAATCCTTCCTCACCACTGCACCCATTGTTCAACCTCCTGATTGGACACTCCCTTTTGAATTAATGTGTGATGCTAGCAATTTTTCAATAGGGGTTGCACTTGGGCAAGGCAAAAACAAGATGCCACATGTCATCGATTATGCTAGTAAAATTTTGAATGCTGCCCAAAGGAACTACTCTACCACAGAGAAAGAACTCCTGGTTGTTGTATTTGCTTTGGATAAATTTAGATCTTATTTGCTTGGCTCTTCTGTCACCATATTTACTGACCATGCAGCACTCAAATTCCTCTTATCAAAGAAAGATACAAAACCAAGACTAATAAGGTGGATTCTCTTGCTGCAGGAATTTGATATCACAATAAAGGATAAAAATGGAGTGGAAAATCTGGTGGCGGATCATTTATCTCGACTTACATCTGAGAATTCTGAACGATCTCCTTTAATTTCTAATCATTTTCCTGATGAACAACTCTTTTCAGTTAACACTTTACCATGATATGCTGATCTTGTAAATTTTCTTGTTACAGGAAGAACTCCCCCACATTGGGTTGCCCAGGACATTAAGAGGCTGAAATCTGAAGCTAGGTATTTTTTCTATGATGATACATACCTGCTTAAATACTGTTAAGACCAGATTATTAGGAAGTGTGTACCCGATACTGAGATTTCTAGTGTGTTATCCTTCTGTCATTCAGAGGCTTGTGGTGGGCATTTTTCAACCCACAAAATAGTAGCAAAAATACTACAAAGTGGGTTTTATTGGCCCTTTATGTTCAAGGATGCATACAGCTTTTGTAAAGCCTGTGCATATTGTCAACAATTAGGGAGTATCACTAGAAGAAATATGATGCCTATGCAGCCTATATTAGCAATTGAAATTTTTTATTGCTGTGGGATAGATTTTATGGGTCCATTTCCCTCTTCTTATGGCTATTTGTATATCTTGCTTGCTGTGGACTATGTTTCTAAGTGGGTTGAGGCAATACCTTGCAAAAATAAAGACCATCAAGTGGTTTTAAATTTTTTAAAGGAAAACATTTTTGCAAGGTTTGGCATGCCTAAGGCCATTATCAATGGTAATGGTACCCATTTTTGTAATAAGCACTTCTCTGCCTTAATGAGGAAGTATGGCATCCATCATAAAATTTTCACACCTTATCATCCTCAAACTAATGGCCAAGCTAAACTAGCCAATAGGGAAATAAAAAAAAATATTGAAAAAACAATTGGCCCTAATAGAAAAGATTGGACATTGCACTTAACTGGTGCTCTTTGGGCATACTGAACAGTGTATAAAACAATCCTGGGCATGTCTCCATATAGACTAGTGTATGGGAAAGCTTGCCATTTTCCTTTAGAGTTAGAGCACAAGGCATATTGGGCTATTAAGCAATTTAATTTCAACACTAACCAAGCTGGTTCTATGAGAAAACTGTAGATGGCTGAATTGGAGGAGCTTAGATTGGATGCCTACAACAATTCCAAACTATCCAAGGAAAGAACGAAGAAATTTCATGATCACCATATCCAACGAAAAACATTTGAGCCTGAGTAACAAGTGTTATTGCACAATTCTAAATTACACTTATTTCCTAAAAAATTAAGATCCCAGTGGGTGGGTCCTTATGTGGTAAAAAATACCTTCCCCCACAGTGCTGTGGAAATCATGAATCCTTAAAATGGCACCTTGTTCAAAGTTAATGGTCAAAAACTTAAACCCTTCATTTCTAATTTCTCACATGAAGAGTCTAATCTCCAACTGTGGGACCCAATTCATAATGCAAATGAAAAATCATGCTGATTTGGTTTTCTGATCCATCACTTATTTCCTTTATGTTTGTGTAGTCAGATTTTTTTCCTTTTCTTTGGTTATCCTCTTCACAAGTTCAATCAGGTATATTCTCTCACAATCTCTCTGTTGTTTTCTGTCCTTTGGTTATTTTCTTTGATTGCTCAGTTTCCTTTTCAGTGTTTTCTGCTATTTTTTTCTCTAGTTACTTTGTAGCAATGGGGACAATGCTACAGCCTACTGGGGGGAGAAAATTTAGTTTTCAGACACATTTAGGAGAGCATTCAGTTTTCTTCCTTTCCTTTATGTCCTTGAAAGTGCTGTGATTGAGTTAGTAGAAGAACACCCCTATTTCTAAACATATTGTGCTTTAGACCAAATTGCTGAGGACATAAAACGGTTAAACTTAAATTATACTAAGAAGTTAGGTCAAAAGGGGAGTTTATCCAGTTTGTTTAGTTGTTTAAACCATGGGGTTGCAATTAAAATCTTGCTAGGCACACACACACACACACATACCCAGAATTAGAAAGACTCCAGTGTGCCATTACTTGTTGATTTACATTCCAGTAGTGTGGGACATCAATGAACCATATCCTAATGGCTTAGGAAGAAATCTGAGTGAATCAACTGAGAAAAGGGACAAGCCAGGGATCAAAAAAAAAAAAAAAAAGAGATTCATACATAATTTTGTGTATTGGAAAAGGCTGCATGTTACCGGGGCCCTCCACAAGAAGGGATGCCTTTTAAAGTGTAATAGCGTGAAAGCCAACAATACAATGGTTTTGAATTGAAGTAAGACCTTGTGGTCATCTCAAACTTTATGCAGTGATTGATACTTCAAACGGCCCCTGGTGGTCAATTCTGAAATTCTAACCCTAGTCACATGCATTGAAAGAAGCAATATTTTACTGTACTTACCCCTTTTGGTTGACTAATTAAACAGTGTATAAACCTCTTGTTGGCACTAAATTTCTGGTCAATTTACTTCTAGTGTTCTTAAGCCTCAATAAGTTTGAATCTTGGCCTGAGTTCTTGGGTTTAGTTGAGACGCTCCTTCATCTTTGTTCTAAACTAGTTAATTTGCTAGGGACTAGCAAAAAAGTCAGTTGGGGGGGTGTGATAACTGGATAAATATGTTGTTTTTAATACTCTTAACTAGTGAGATTAGTGAACTTTATCTGTTAAATTAAGAGTATTAATCAAATGACATGTGTTAGCCCTCCCTGACATGTGAAATGACCATTTACACCTTAAAGAAATGAACTTTTGTGTATATGGCCTGAGTACCACTTTCTTCAATTAAATAGGTTGGCTGGTAAAATCCATGAGCTGTGGCCCAACACAGGAGTGAAGAACTGATCTGTTGGCTGGTAAAACCCATGAGCTGTGGCCCAACACAGGAGTGAAGAACTGATCTATAAGTGACTCAAGCCCACAAAGCCCATGAGAGGAAACTTAAGCTGAGAAAGCCACGGGAAGATCTCACAGCACCTAAGGGTTTTGGGACCACGGGCAGCAGAGGAATCAGGTGGCTATGCACGACGGAAAAGCTGAAATCCATGGCAAGGAGAGAGGATTTTGAGTATAAAAGGAAGAGGAACCTTCGAGAATGGGGATTTGGGTTTTTCCATTTCATTTCTCTTGTCATTTCTTCTCCCTTTTTTGTTTCAGACAGTTTTTTTTGAGCTTCTTTTAGGGTTTTTACATATTAATCTCTTGCTAGTTTTGATGAAGATGTTTGGCTAAATTTACAGCCTGGGTTGCGGTGAAACTGTTCTTTGTGTTCCATCACTTGCTGGATTTTCTATAGTTTTGATGGTTTACCTCACTTGGTCTGAAATCAATTTCTAAAGAGGAAAATCTAATGAATTCTCTTGCTCTTAGTCTTGTTCTACTGTAGACACAAGGCACAACAAAACCTTGAATTAATCAAGGATTCCATCAGCCGAGTGTGAAATTTATCTTGGTGGAAGCTTAGTCAGTGTACTTTATTTTCGGTTTTGGCATAATTATGCTAAGTTCTTATTTTGGATACTCTATGTCATTAGTTCCTTGATTGAGTTAGTGAGTAGAGATTAATGATGAGAAAACCGTGTAAGTGATGAACACCAAGGAGCCTTAAAAGCCGCAACCCAGGTGTTTGCTCTATTGATCTTGTGAACCCTCCTAGTTGATTTGATGATTAACAATTCTATTTTAGAACCACACCATTTTTCGAAGCAGATTTTACTTTGTATGATTTAATCCCTGTTTTAGAGCAAAATCATTGCCCTGAAAATAGCCATAAATCCACCATATATTCACTTGTTAACAAACCCTTAACTGGGTGGAGACCTATTTTTTCTTTTCCAACTTGTTTTCAACACAAAAGTCATAAAAATTCAAACAAAGAAAGTCACAGGATGTTCCTTCTGTAACATCATAGTTTTCCAAAAATCTTTCTCAAGCATATTGCTGGAATCACCCTTGTCCTTGTGGAGATGACCTTGGGACTTCCTTATTATTACAACTGAACTACTTCTACACTTGGGAGTGATAATTTGGACTGAGCCAAGTAGCTAATTCAACTCAATTAAGTTAGCCATAATCCTATCCAAAAACTAGAGCATCAACATGGTAAGCTCCTCGTGTTGCAATCTAATGACCTCATCCAAATGATCCTCTATGAGTCCTCCTGATTATAACACATGGTCTTCCATTTAGGGAAGAATTTTAGTTAGGACTTGATGAGTGCGCAAAAGTGCATTCTAAATAGCCTATCATTGGATTAAAATGCTAAAATTTAAATATAAATCTTAGAAATTAATGTGTATTCTTGAGTTGAGTTTCTATTTACGTTGGGATACTCCTAAGCAGTTTTTTTTTTATTTTTAATTTCAGAGTTTATAAAAGAGCAAGTCAAAGCTCGGTCAAATTCAAAGGAGGAGATTCATGGGGTTTGAGAGCAATTTGAATCAAGAAAAAAAATTAAAAAAAAATCACAAAAGGAAATTGCAAGAAGTCCAAATCTGAAATTTACTAAGAGACAGTCTGGACATATTTTAATATTTTAATCTTAACTTTTTACTCCCATATCTGATTGATACAATTATTGATGCATTAGAAAGTTATCTTAAAGGGCTATAACTTTTTCTCTAATAAGTATTTCTAAATTCGAACTCTTGAAGCGCATACATGGCTGCTAATATTAGTTCTAAAATTTAGGCGATTTTTTTATGCGGTTATTATGAAGACGTTAGGGTTGTTTCCTACCCTATATAAGCATATACTTAGCATGAAATAGAAGGGGATGAGAGATACAAGAGGCAGATTTGAAGAGAGGAAAAAATCACTTCCATGGCCGTCGTTTGTTTCATTGTTCTCTGGAGATTTTTATTGTCCATTATATTAATGGGTAACTAAATTCTCAAGTAGAATTAGGGATGGACTTGCACATTAGATGGTATTTTTAATTTATGTATTTGATTTTTAATTACTAAAACTCTTTTGTTTTATCATTCTCAATTCATTATTGATGTTTTCTTCTCCGAATAATCATAGAATTTATTCTATTTATGGATTCAGTCATGGTTTTTCTATTGAATGGATTAGTTCTATGATTATATTTAGATCAATTATTTATCTATATTGATTTAGTTCTTTGCTGCAATATCATTCCCTAAGTATATTGTCGTCGCTGGATTTTCTCAATAGGGATAGTAATTTACGTATTTTAAAAGTGGTGAATGATTTTTCGAAGGGTTACATTTGATTTCATTTTGGTTTATAAATCTATACATTCAGATTGAAAATTTGGAAAATTGAGTTCCTAATTGAGTTATCCAATGAATTAAGAATAATTAAAATACCGGATTTGTGCAAGGGATTACCAATGCTCTGCTGTTCGTCAAATTTGAGTACTTTTTCCATTAATCACTTTGTTTCATTTTAATTTACATTTAAAATTAATCTTTGTTCTCCATTACTTATTTAATATTTTTCTTTAGTTTCTTTAATCTGTCTGCTATTCTTTTAATTTGTCTCCCTGTGGAATCGACACCCTAAAGCTGTGCTACAACTACCGCGTTATTCTTTGGGCATAATCAAATTTTGGCGTCGTTACCTAGGAGACGATAGAAGAATTGTTAGATAGTTTTTCTTTTCAGCAGTTTCTGAAGGCAGTAACTTCGTTCCCTCTTTCAGCTTGTTGCATCTTTATTTTCTTTTCTTTTTTTATAGTTTTTTTTTCTTAGTGTTGCATTTTTCTCTACCTTGCATGCACAAGTATAGAGACACCTTGGGTCGGTTTGTTTATAAACCTGTGATAGAGTCAGAGTTAGAGTTTAATTTTTCTAATCATTTGTTTGATAATTTTTCTAATTCTGAGGAAATGAGTGAACACAGAGATCAATCCACTAGGACCCTTCAAGATTACCTCCACCCTACACGCACAGCCACACCATCATGCATTATGTTTCCAGCTAACACTCGTCAATTTGATTTCAAAATAGGGATGATACAGTTACTCCCTACTTTTCATGACTTGGAAAATGAAAATCCATATGTGCACATTAGAGAATTTGAGGAAGTAGTTGCGGCTTTTCATAGTCAAAATGCAACTGATGACATTGTGAAACTTAAGTTCTTTCCTTTCTCTTTGAATGATAGAGCTAAGAGTTGGCTATACTCACTGAGACCATTATCTATTGGGTCATGGAATGAGATGACTTAGGTCTTCTTTAATAAATATTTTCCCCAACATAATACCAACGCTTTAAAAAGGCAAATTTTCACCTTTACACAAAAGGACAGTATCAGTCTTGAGAGAGATTTAAGGCTATTGAGTATGTGTCCTCACCATGGGTATGAGAATTAGCGCTTAGTGAGCTATTTCTATTAGGAACTTACACTTAGAGAGCGCTAATTTTTGGAAATGATGTGTAATAGTGAGTGGTTCTTACAGAAAGATCCTGATGAAGCTATAGAATACTTCAATAAGCTTGCTGAAAAAGCTCACAGTTGGACTGGACCTAGTGCTACTGAGAGTACAAATAGGTCACGATCTGCAGGAAACCTAAATGGTGGTGGAATTTAGCATATCAGTGAAGAAGATAATCTAGAGGCTAAGGTTGAGATGCTCACTAGGGATTTAGAGGTTTTAAAGACTAAGGACTTAAAGCCAACACATGTGGCTAATCATGCAGAGTCTTTTGGACTATATTTTGTGTGTGGCGAGGTAGATCACATTGCCCATGAGTGTCCCACATTTTCTAAGATAAGAGGGATGTATGAGAAACAATGTAATGTCTTAGGTATGTACAAGAAGCCTTTTACACCTTTCTCTGATACCTATAATTAGGGGTGATGCAATCACCCCAATTTTAGTTGGAAGTCTGCAAACCAGCTTCTTGTGCAACCCCCTAGATCATATCTTGCACCATATCCTACACCTTCATCTTCTAGGAGTTCTTTAGAAGACACTTTACGTGCTTTTATTGAGGTACAGAGTAAAACTAATCAAAAGTTTGAATCTTTGATTGCGCAGGTTGTTGAAAAAAACAACGAGATCAAGAGTCATATATCCAAGATGATGAGCTCCTTGAGTATGAATGAGCGTGACAAGTTCCCTTCTCAACCTCAATCCACACCCCAAGGTCAACATATGGTGCAAGGAAATTTGAAAGAGGTCAATGCCATTGTGACAAAAAGTGGTAAATCCTTACACATCCCAACAACTAATAAGACAGAGGATGTTGAAAAAGAACAAAACAATGATAGTACCGAGTTCCCCAAGGAAGCCGAGGTAATCAAGAGCCCAGTTAAGGTACCATTTCCTCAAGTTTTAAAATCTGGTATGCGAACCTTGAATTCTAGTAATGAAATCTTAGAGAACATCAGCTAAGTAAAGATTAACCTTCCTCTTTTGCATGTTATTAAACAAGTTCCCATTTATGCAAAAGTTCTTGAAGATTTGTGTACAATTAAGAGAAAGCACCATGTTAAGAATACAGCATTTCTGACAGAGCAAGTTAGTGCTCTAATTGAGCAGCGAATTTCTCCTAAGTACAAGGATCCTGGTTGTCCAACGATTGCATGTAGTATTGGAAATCATGAGTTTGGGCAAGCGTTGCTAGATTTAGGAGCTAGTGTTAATTTCATGCCTTATTCCATTTATTTGCAGCTTGGTTTGGGTGAAATTAAAGCCTACTTCTGTTGTTCTTCGGTTGGCTGATCATTCAGTTAAGAAACCAAGAGGGATAGTTGATGATTTTTTTTATTCAAATTGACAAGTTTTATTATCCTGTTGATTTCTTAATTTTGGACACTCAGTCAATTATTGAGTCTAACTCTAAGGTTCCTATCATATTAGGTAGACCTTTCCTTGCTACGGCTAATGCACTTATAAATTGCAGAAATGGGTTGATGAAACTATCTTTTGAAAACATAACCATGGAGGTCAGCATTTTCCATATTGAGAAACAGCCAATAGATGACGAGTGCCATCAAACTTACATGATTGACACACTTACAGACAAGGGAGTCCACACAACTCATGATTCTGATCCCCTTGAATATTTCCTTGTTAACTCTGAGTTTGATACTATTAGTGATTCATCTAATGTTGTTGGTATTTGTGCTATTTTTTATGAAATTCAAGATTATGGCACACGGGTTTGGTAACCGAAATTTGAGGAGTTGCCTAAGAAGGGGGAAAAACAAATTCCTATAAGTATGAAAGCACCAAGAGTTAAATTGAAACCTCTGCCTAAGTCTAAAGTCTATAAGATTAAAATGAAAGCATTTTATGGTAAAAATATTCTTAGGAAAAGGTTTGAACCTAATGACCTAGTATACTTATATGATTTTGGATTTCACAAGCACCAATGAAAACTTCAGTTTAGGTGGACTAGGCCCCATTGTAGTGAAAAATATTTTTGAAAACGGGGTGGTAGAAATAGAGGATTCTAAGGATGGTCGGATTTTTAAAGTAAATGATTAACGCCTTAAAGTATTAATTGATAGGCAAGTTCTGGAAGTGAAAGACATTCCACTTATGGATCCGGTCTGTGAACCTTGACCACACCACCCAGGTATGTTTTTCTTTATTTGTTTTGTTTTGTTGTTATTTTCTCTTATTTTCATTCTTTTCCTTTTTGTTTGCTATTGTTTTCTTTGTTTTTGTTTGCAGGTTAGTTTTATTTTGTCATTTCAGGTTACCATCTTTAGTACTTAGCAAGCTACCCACATCACTCATCAGGTGTATTCTACCATTTTCGGTTACTCCCCATTCAATTATGATTCTTAAATATTGAGGACAATGTTTCATTTAAGTTGGGTGGTGGTGGTGCAAATTTAGTATTTAAAATGCTTGTTAGAATTTTGTGGCATATTTTCATGTGTCAATTTTTTTAATTTGCATCACACATGCATCCTTTTCACATGTGTACTCATTCTCATTCATAACCATCTTCATGAATTTATCAAACCTACCATAATCATTTTTTACTGAAGCATTCACAAAACCCCTAATGCACTCATCCAAGTTTTGTGGTAAGATGGTGAATTGACCCATGTAGCTAGAGAACTCTTTTGCTTAAGTATTCATATGAGTTTGGAGAGGATTGAAAGCTTACCAATGCAGTAAATTGTGATAAGCATTCATTGATCTGTTGAATTGGAAACTTTTTTTTAAAATATCATTACATGGTTTGCGGTAAGATGGTAGATATACTTAGCATATGACGAAGGTCAACTTAGGATCAACGTTTGAGTCTTTCAAGCTAACATTTTCCATCATAGACCCCTAGTAGCCAACTTTGAGCCAATAAACACATGTAGCTTTTTCTTTTCATATGCACATATCATTCATACCTCTCCGCATTGTAGTATAACCTATACACTAATTTTCTTACCCTTTTTACTTCCAAATATATATTAGGTGTAGAATTTGCATTTTCTTTCTTTTGTTTTATTATTTTTAATTAAATAAAAAAAAAAGAGTATAAGTTACAAAGTGTTCAATTGAGTGAGTTTCAAAGGCAAAAAAAAAAAGGAAAGAAAAAAATATACATTACATAAAAATCATAAACTCCTATATCAATAAACATGCCAAAACATTAAGTTTTTGACCAAATAGAACAATCATTGATGTTCTTGGTCTAACACTCTTCAAATCAACTCCAAGAACTCCTAAAGTTTATGACTATACTCTTAACATATTCATAAGTCACCTAAGAAATAGCATGCTTGAATAAACAAGTCAAAGACCATAAAAATCACAAAACATTATCCAGCACAATATGCTTGCATACTAACATCAAAATCGAACCACTAGATTCGAGTTTCTCATAAAACAAACTTTCAAGAAATAAAATCATATATCTCATATTCAATTTTTGAAACATGATCTAAGCATTAGACCGAATATCTGGAAAAAATTGCATTAAAATACAAAGGAAACTGTGAGTTTCAAGTTTATGTCCTAACCAGACCTTAGTATGCATAAAAATTCATTTCATAAAGATCAAAATCATTAATTTCCAGAAAGAACTTCCTAACATATAGGTCCAAGTCCTAAGATCAACCTATATGAATATAAAGACCATAGGATCATGCTTCCATAACAAAAAAAAATCAACACTTACTCAAAATAGAAATTGTTTTTACACCTTCAAATTCCAAATTTATAAAATCATGCAAAACTTTTAGTAACAACTTTTAAAATGCAAAAAATTTAAATCAAACTTGCACGATAATTTTTTAAATCTAAACCATAAAAAAGCATCAATATCTTAAAAAAATCAAAGATTCACACAATATCCAGACTATCACTTAGTATGACATTTGCATACTTAAATATACTTTTCACAAATAAAATCTCCATGAACAATTATATAAAATACACCAATGGGAACTATAATCAAATAGGAACAACTTATATGAGGTAGTTTTGTGAGAATCTACTTATAAAAGGTTGAACTAATCAAGCAAAAATAGCTAGGAAAACTGCCTGAAAACTTCCTCGCAAGTTCTCTCTAGAAAAAGAATTGGGAATGCAAATTCTGAAGTGTGGGAGGCAAGTGATGACTTATAAAAGATGTAGGGTTGACATGGGTGGCTGAATCACTTCTAAATGGGAGGTTGGCAACCAAAGGGGGACAAGGGGCTACATAGCTGCTAGTGGCAGTAGAAAGTTTCTAGCTGAGTGGATGGCTATGATCTTCTAGGCTTTATGTCATCCATCAAAGGACTATTGAGTGCTCAAATGAGTGGTGGTATCTGCCCTTGTCCAGGCCTTGGGAGGGGGAAGAAACCTTAAGAAGCCTCCCTTGGTGGTGGCTGTCGGTTGGCCTAAGATGGGCCTTATCGATGGGCTCAATTTTGAGATTTCATGGGCTTCACTCTGGGGTTTCAGTTAGGTTCAAGCCCAAATCTAAATATTCTTGGCCCAATGTGATTACCAAGGTATAAAATAAGGTTGTAATGACAAGATTTTGAATGGTTAATAGCATGTGAAAGTGATTTAATTAAGTAATTAAACACTAATCTAAAACTAGTTAACACTTAGGGTTTGGGGTAACCATTTGGGGTTTAGGAAAATTGTTTAGGGTTTCAATTTTCACCAAGTTTTTGGGGTTTCAAATAGATCCCAAATATATGGGATTTCACTAGGGTTAAAACCCTCTTTAGTTTGGCACAAAAATGAATGGTTGGATTGAATAGTGTTTGGTTTAGGTGGCATGATCAGAATGCTTGATTTTCCTTCCTTTCTTTCACATTTCCATCTCATGGTTCCTCTTAGTGTCAAGTGTCCTATACTATTCACAAGTGTAGCTAAAATCGTGCTTTGTATCTAAATAAAACTTCTCTAGATTAATTTGGATATTCCACACTATGATTCGAAAACGATTGGACTAAGTGCTAACACAAGTGTTACTATTCACTTCAAAAATGGCAAAAATAACTTTGTACCATAAAATCTTAAAGAATCCTACGAAACTAGGAGTGCAATTCGTTTTGTGAACTTTGACTCCTAAGTGCCTCGAATAAACCAAAATGCATTTTCGAACAATTATCATCCGTAAAATGAAAATCATTTTATTGTGTCGTAAAATCCTAAGTATTCATCTGAGACTAATTGCGCAAACCATTTCTCAATCCTATACTTCTAAGTACTTCAAATGATAAAATTGTGTTTTTGTCACCAAAGTGAGTAAGAAATTGACTAAGCTTATAGACTAAAACCTACGTGATTTCTCAATTCGTGACTTTTTCAAGGTTTTCATGAATTAACTGAATTTTTGGCAGGCCATTACAATACTTTTGGGTTTAGACGATATGACCCGCTGAGTCAAGATCCTTTCAGCATACCCATTTTGGATGTGGCTCTTTAGATGGATGGTGAGCTATTGTGTACAACTCTACCACCTCTTGAAAGTTTCCATGTATCATTAGAAAGCTCGTGTGTGTCAGCAAGGGTCTTGTCCTTGACCATTGCTCACCTTGCTTTCATTCTTCACCCTTGTACATTGTATTGTTTTCCTAGCTCGCCTACCATAAGATGAAATGTCCTTTATCACCTTGCCCCAGGACGTGTTAGCTAGCCTTTCTACATAGTGTTGCTCGCTCATATGCTAGACTAGCGGCATTTTCTAGCACCCATGGTTATTTTTCCCCAAACCAATAAAGTTGCTTCTTATCTTTTCCTTCCACTCAACTCCATTGGCGATCTATCTACATTTGGCGCAATCCTTACAATAACAAGCTTCCATAAGGACTCCCTTCTTTTTTTATGATACTGCTATAACCATTTCCTAATGAGAGCTTTGTTAAAATTCTTTGCTAATGGATTCTCAACCCTCCACTTGAGATTAGGGAGCAAATTTGGTGAAACTACCTTTTTAAGTTTAGTTTTTACATATTTGTTACTCATTTTTCCTACAAACTTTACTCCAACTTTACTTATTTCAAAAACAATAAATAAAACTAACAAATAATGCCATCATTAAATCTTGCATGTTAAATGGATGAAAATTAGGTGGAATGACACAATTTTAACTTAGGGTACACATTATAGATTTTTATAATTTAAAATTGTAGTGTTTAAACTTTTAAGGGTGGATGCCAAAATGTGAAATGAGTTGCCCTGTTTGGTTGTTAGACTCAACTGAAATCAACTCAGTTAAGTCTAATTTTAAATTGAGTCTAACATTCAAATACTAAACTCTCAAATTACTAAACTCATTTCAACTCAAAACCCTTTACACGTGAAACCAATAACCTTTTTCAACTCAACACCTCTTTATACGTGGGACCCATAACATTTTTTAACTTTCTATAAATATCTCTAAACTTATCTTAACATCCAAACATATATAAACTCATCTTAGGTAGGTCTCACAAAACTCACTTCACTCTTTCTATTAAATATTATCTATAAAGAATTTAACTCAATATCTAAATGCAGCCTAAAAGCTAGAATGGCGTAAAATTTCACTTCAAAGGGATGCAAGAAGTGGACTTCGCATATTTCAAACCCATTCACGCATATAAGCACTTGGACAACTTTTTATTTTTTCCGGTTAACTTTTGGACTCGGCCTGTTTATTCCTATCTCTAGCTCAAAACAAAACCTACCTATCCATAAAAGCCCAACCAGCTAAAGCCTGCTAAAACTAAATACACTTATTTCACCTATTGGAAATATATAGAGTTTTGAAATGTACAGTTCTTGCATCCTCCTTTAAAAAAAAAAAAATATATATATATATATATATAAGGATTCATATTAAAAAAGTTATTTTTATATAAATTTTAAATTTATTCACTTTTTTTTAAAATAAAATATGCAAAGAACTGCAAATATTATTTTGTAAGTTAAATCTCACCAGACAGGGGTCGCTGCCACAATTAGTTCACTGCCTAATAATTCTGCACCCCAATCAATTAAAACGGTAGTTTGCATTAAAATAATAATAATAATAAAGGGAATCAAACCTAACAACAGTTTGTCTTGTCCTGTAATTTTAATATTCTTTGGTGGAAAAATGGCCCCATGAGTTTTTCCCTTCAATCCCGTATAATTATTAGTGAAATTATATATTTTTTTATTTTTTTAATAATTAAAGATGTTAAAAAAATATTTAAAAGAAAATTATTTAAAAAAATCAAATAGTAGTACACCAACGGTAAATACCAGTCGGCTCGCTAGCAGTATCCTTTTTGGTACTTAAATGTCAAGATATTTTTTTCTTTCTTTTTGTGTATTAAGAACATATATATATATATATATGTTAGTGATATATATATATATATATGTTAGTGAGTTAATTTCTCTTTCTTTATATTAAGGAAAGATCTATTTATAAGTCGGCGTGTATAATATATCAAAAAAAGTTTTTACATAGTATAATTATTTGATTTAACAAAAATCAAAATTTAAATCTTATAAATTAACCCACTCTATACACCAAATTTCAAGCCTAACAAAAGTAATGGAAACTGGAATACGAGATTTGGAACGCATTGTCAAAATATGCAAGCGCGGGAGGTCGACAAAATTCTCGCCAGCTTCCAAACTCCAACGAGTCCACGAGAGGGAAAGTAAATCAGAGAGGGGACCATGACTTGATTTGCAAGTTGTAATTATGGGTGAGAAGAATGGTGGAGGCCCATTCCTCATTAATTATCAACTCGAAATAACCAAACTTGTTGCATCATTGACTACAAAAACTAGAGACACACATGAAAGAGATTCATTTATTTATTAGGGACCGGTGTAGCATGAATGTCTTTGGTTATAACATGTTGTAGGGCATGCATGTACCCATTCTATGCATCCTTCTCTTCCTATATATATATTGTATTTTTCATATTCTAATTCACCAGCAAATTAATCATAATAGTCGATTAAAAATTTTATGTGCAGTCTTTTTTATGTATTCTTTTGTACACTCCAGTGATATGATTGGTTGGATGTTAAAAAAAAATTAATTCAGTCAATCATATCAATGAAATGTATAGAAAGTATACAAAAATAACTATATGTAACATTGCTCATAATCAATAGACCATCACTTTTTTCCGGACGTGAAAAGTGATGCGGCACGAGGAACAAGACATTAGAGTACGTGGAGTCAGTGACCCCAACAACCACATTTTGTAGATTGTTTTTGTCGTCTTTCAAAGTTTTTACGTTCCGTTTCATTGAAGGGAAGGTATGGTAGGTCGGTGGATTGTCCATCTTCCGTAGTACGGCTCTATGACAATTCTTTAGCATTGTAGGTCCCACCCACCACACCAATGGCATAATTCCATACACCTAAGTCTCTTTTGTGTAATTTAATGCCAATTGATTATAAGATTTAGGGATTATCTTCAAACCGGATAAGGTAGTTTTGGGCGATTTACACCCTCCAGTAGAGGAGTGACACATCATTAATTCATTATACTTTGATGGGTTGTCTTAAATGCTACCATATGCTCTTTTGCCCTACTCTTAAGTCCGTTCATCCTGTCTCTCTCTCTTCGAGTTCAGTACCTCTCTCAAGCCCCCTCTCTCTCTCTTACAATCAATTTAAAACGTCTTATTAATTTTATACAATTACTCACAAACAACAAATAATGCAGCTGAGAGATGAGTAGATCAAGAAGATTTCACTTCTTTTTTCACAATAAAATACGTAACAAAAAGATGTTGTAAACATCATCTTCATCCTCCTCAACATTTTTCATGTTCGAACACTTGACATTTTGAGAAAAGCTAATCACTTTCTTAAGTCTCCATTTTCCCCTTAAATTCTCAAGAGAAAAGAAAATCTAAGAAAACACAACAGAAATTTGGGTCAAGAAAGCAAAAATTACATCCAGTTGAGAGAAAGTAACCTAAACCAACAAAAACAAACATAGCCATTTTCATTTTAGAATAAATAATGCAATTTCACTGAAGCAGAAGTGGGATTACACCAAACTCCAGATAACAAAAAATCATGCTTTTTTTGTATATATATAACCAGAATTCATTCATATGTTAACAACATAATACATCAGAAAACAAGACCCATGCGAAATTCACATACACATGCTCAGAACATCTTTGTCATTAATAACAGCCTATTGGAAATGTGGTCTGGATAACCTGATCATGAGGGAATCTGTTGATGTTGCATGGACGAAGTGTGGAAATTGGGACTTGTCCTGCCTAAATCAAGAAGAAACCCCGAGGTAACTGTCAATAGAATTCCAAATACTAAATAACATCTAATTTTTGGTTTTAAATAACTTGTACGACATTAATAATAAAATTTAAAAAAAATAATTACTATATATTATATAACGTGAGTTCAAGAATTGTTTTGAATTATAAACTCATAAGGGATTAAGAATCCTTGATCTAATGAAATTAAATAGTCTATAGCATAACGAGATGTTATAAGTGATTTATTGTGTTTGTAAGATGGTGACTTAATATAATATTCCTACCATTTACCTTCTTGGCAGGTTGCATACTTTTTTTCTGTACGAGGGGGTAATTGACTGGAATATCAGAAAGAAGAGACAATGTTAGGGTAACTATCAAATGTATACATCAAATATAAATGCACTAATATAAATTATTTTTTAAATATTCTTAATCATTAAAAAATAAATATATATATATATATATATATAAATTCACTAATAGTCAATTTTTTAATCATTAAAAAAATAAAAAAAATAAAAATATATGAATGAATATATTTAATAAACATATTTAATAATCATACTATCATTTTCTTCGTAATAAGATGATTAATGGGCATGACACCCATTGTGCACTAGGGGGAGATGCTAGAAATGGGTATCTGATGACCGTCCCATCCACATAAGAATTTTATGTTTCAAAAAATTTGGTAAAATAAAAAAAAATAAAAAAAATAAATAAAAAATAAAAATAAAAAAAGTGTAATGTGTGGGCTTTTTTTGAAAACAGCCCTTTACATTTGTTTTCTGAAAAAATAGAGCGGTGAAAAGGAAATATTAGAGGGAACAAAACAGCTCGTGTTGTAATGGTTAAAATGAATATACCTGCCATATTTTCTTAAAAACATGTGATATGCTATTAAAAGAAAAACAGAACAAGAAGACTAACGGCTTCTTTGAAAAAAGTTTCTATCTCAAAATTATTATTTCCACTCATTTCCTTTTCAAACATAATTAAAATATAAATACTTTCAAATTAGATAAAGCTTAGATAGTAGGATGAGATGAGATAGTTTTAAATAAAAGTTAAAAGTTAAATAGAATATTGTTAGAATATTATTTTTTAATATTATTATTGTTTTGAGATTTGATAAAATTAAATTATTTATTATATTTTGTATAAGAATTTTAAAAATTTGTAATAATGAAATTAGATGAAATGAAACTGTTTCGATATCTAAATTAAGTTTAATCATTACGACTTTTTCAAACTAATCGTTACAAATTTTCTTAACTTGTAAATAAAAAATCATTCAAGTTTTTCAAATCTCCCAACAAAAATAATATTGAAAAATTATATTTTAACAATATTTTAACTTTATAATATATTTTACTCAATTTTTTCTCTTTCATTTTCCAAAATTCCATAAAACATAATGCAAACTATCTCACTACTATTCTTAAATTATCTTACTACTATTCACAAAATTTTCATCTCAAACTTGTCCTAAATTTTTAAAAAAAAAAAAAAAAAAAAAAAAAAGAAGGAAAAAAGAAAAAAAACAATGTAGGGTTTATTCAGATAATGGTGGTCTATATTTTTACAAGAAAACCAAGTAATATTCTTACATGAAAAAAATAGTCTTTTCCAAAATGCTTACAGAATATTATTATCAATGCTTGAAATAATTTCTTCTATTAAAAAAATTTCTGAAAAACTAAAATGAGAATGATGGTTTTTAAATAAAATTAATTTGAATTTAAGAATGTATTTTAATTAATCATGAAATCCGGCTTTTAGGCCTCAGTATCTATTGAGCTGCCTCGAACTAGCATTGTCGATAATTAATTTGATTTGTTTAAGGTTAGCTATTATATTTAAAAATCAATTAAAAATTCCCCAACCCGACCCCTCCTCTCCCATAAAAAGTGGATAGAGATTGAAACTTTTATCACCTTGTCTTATTTATTTATTTTTATCAATCATCTTGATCTCTCTTAAAAATTGAGAAATAATTCGTAAAAAAATATAAAAATAAAAAAAAATAAAGAAGAGAGAGAAAATATTTTTTTTATTAATGAGATCCACGTTTTTATAAAAAAATTTACACAAAACTTACCTATTTGATACTTTTACTATACATTACTCTGAAATATTTGCTTGAAACAGACAAGTTTAAGGAAATCAGGAAATCTTTACGAGCTTCGATTTGGCTAACCTAGTTGCTGTTTTTTTTTATTATTATTAAAAAGAAAAAGAAAAGGCTGTGGACAGAGCCGCCCAAAGTGCAAGCAGCAGAAGTAAAGTGGATTCAATAGATAAGATGCTAAGGTATTGTTTGGTTCACGTAAAATTCTCATCTCAAATATAAAATTTTAATTTTATTATTATAAATTTTTTAAATTTTTATATAAAATATAATAAATAATTTAATTTTTTTTTCTTTTTTTAAAATTTTAAAATAATAATAATATATTTTAATATTTAATTTTAAAACTCAAAATTTTTATTTAAAAATTCTCAGTTTCAACTTTAGGTGAGCCGTTGCTTTCATGCATGTCCACCCAAAACGTTCTTTATAGACTCCTCATTCTCTTGCATAAGAGAACAAAAGCCCGTGACTCTCTTAATTTTTGTGCCTAATAAAATGACTTACGGCTCTTGGGCCATAACGACAGCTACTTTTATTCTTCTTATCCCCATTGTTTTACTTTTACAAAAGCATAATATAGGATGTGATTTAATAATTTATTTATAAATTAAAAAATTGCCACTAAATTTAGATTTATTTTTTATTAGATGCGTTTCAGTATGGATGGGTTTTATTATTTTTCAATAAAAATTAATGTATAAAGGACTTAATGTATAATGGCCTAAGGCGGACTTAATGTATAATGGCCTAAGGCGGACTTAATGTATAATGGCCTAAGGCCGGTTTGGATGCTTAGATAATATACAAACTATCTCATCTGAGTTATATTTTATCTTTCATCTGTTTATTTATAGGGTTGAAAATAAAATTTTATCTCACCTCTGATTTTTCAACTAACGTTACAGTAACGCTAACTACCACATTTTTAATATATATAATTATTTATTAGAATTTTTTATTTTATTGTAGTATATAATTAGAACATTATATTTCAAACTTTATAAAATATAGTATAATAAATATGTCATGATATAATAATATAAAAATATATTTTGCAAAAATCAAAATATTTATGACTTTTTAAATTAATAATAGATATTACTTATATTTATTATATTCATAATATTTTTCACCCAATAATTAAAAATAATTTTTAATAATTAATGAGACCCACCAATAATTTTCAAAAAATTAAAATCATATTATCTCATCTTACTATCCAAACACATACTTTTTTAAAAACCATATCATTTCATTTTAATCCAAAATTCTCACTATCATTCAAAATATCTCATCTCATCTTGTTTGGATAACCAAACAAGACCTAAGCTAGCTCTTGACTGTAGTAATTTATTTATTACTTTAAGTACAACCAATATATATTCGTATAGTCTAAAAGTATCTCCGATGATCCGTTAAGAATTCATTTAGATATTAAGAGTATTAGAAGATATATAAGTAATAGTAAAATAATTTATAAATAATAATAAAATAGTCTAAAAATATTTAAGAACAATTATATTACCCTAAATATCATAATTTTGTGAGTAAGATAAATTTTCTAGCCAATGATCAATTTTTTGTATTCATTTTTTGGGAGGGGTTCAGTTAAGTTCATTTTAGATCATTCTTATCGTAATGTATCGATCTAATATTATCCATCAAATATTTTTATAAATTAAAATAATAAGTTCAAACGTAATCAACAAGGTAGAAAAAAGTGAAAGGAAAGCGTAGTTTCAATTAAAAAAATAAAATAAAATCTTGTTTTTAATGAAGGTCAAGATCTTGTGGTGTTGACTACTCTTAAGGTTACATTAAATTTCAAACATACAGACCCCCCCGTGCACTAGCTGTCTGAGCAGTTTGAATGAAATGACTCGTGCTCACATAATTCCACCCAATTTGCTCATCAAGTCCAAGATCATGAAAACCCATTCCAACCAAAATTTCCGCACACGTTTCGCCATCAATTGACACAACCAATGACTTCATCATTCACCCTCGAGTTATTAAAAATGAAATGAAAAATATTTGCAAAATGTTGGAGACACAGGCTATACAGTGCAGTTGGTGTTAAAAATTTGCATTGATTCGTGTCCACTCCATAAAAAACAGTCCCACATTCTAGATGATTGTATCCCTTGTCTTTATTATTTTCTCTCTAAACTTCTAAGAAATAAACATGCTTGTTCTTAAAGATATTCAACAGCACAAAACAATTATGTCATGCCACATCTATATTTTTGTTTATTTCTTTTACTAAATGTTTTAGAATTTTTTTTTTAATTCTAAAATTTCTTTTCAATTTTTTTTCTTTTCATGCGGGCTCATCATCTTTTGATTGGTGCTGACGCGACAGTTAAGTACTATATCGATATTTTTTTATAAAAGATTAATGATTAAAAATTTGATTAAAACAAGTATTTATTTTATTTATAATTTGTTACGTAAATATTACAATCAAGATGAAATTCATTCCAATTATACAAAAATTAAAATAGAAATATTTTTGTACGGTTAATGTGGCTAGGATTAAAACAAGTATTTATTTTATGATATTCCCCCACCAGACAGCTTGAACGTGACCAAGTCAGAAATGGGTAACCAGTGGGCCTGGGCAAAGAGATATTATTCGTAGATACAATACAAATGCTTTCTCGGGGGGCATTTCTTGGGCTTTTCTTAAGAGAAAAATAGGGCAGAAATGTCTGACCAGCAAAACCATAAAAAGAAAAAAAAAAAATAGAAGATGAAAACGACAGGATCAAGTCTTGCCGTAGTGAGCAGTGTACGGTTTGGACTAACAACTTCCCATGTCGACCAAATCCTCTCTCTCTCACACACATCAATTTTTCGGTGGTCAAGCTTCAAACTTTAATTTTCATTTGCTTGATTTGACTTTAAGATTTCAGCAATCTTATAAAACACGAATGACTTATTTTTATCAAGTTTTGAAGACATTTTTGCACAAAATCAATGTATTTTTATCAAATAATCCATTTGTTTATGCAAAAGTAATGCATGTTTACGCAATCAAATACTTTTCTTAGAAGATGACTTTGAAAAGCGAAGTCTAAGATGAACATTTTAATTTAGAAACAATAAAAAAATTAATTTTTTAGTGTAAAATAAAAAAATTTATTCAAATTTTGATGACATTTTGCACCGCGGTGAATTTATAATCCTTTTGTTTATACGAAATTAACGCATGTTTACGTAATCAAATACTACTAATAGAAGACGAATTCGATGAAAATCGAAGTTTCCATCCCTCTTCCAAGATGACTTTTCAACACGTTTTGGGATTTTAGGTTATATGTCGGTGTCAAAATCATTTTAATTCAATTCAGATCAATTATTAATAAGATTTTTTTTTTTAATTTTTCATGAAAAGTTAAAGTCACTTCAACGTATTTTATACGTTCAAATGCATATCTCACCCTATTTACATTTAAACATATTTTAATAAGATTCATAAGATATTACTATTTATATATCATTTAAAATCATCTCTTAACGTCACAAATTAAGATGGAACATTTTAGTTTATAAATAAACAAAAAAAAAATAGCATAAAATGATAGGATTTCGTTTAAAAACTAATTTTGTTTGATTTTTCTACAATATTCATAATTTCAACCAGAAATTATTTAAAATGACAAGTGTGCTTTAATAAATTGAATTAAAATATAAAAATTCAGAACAATAAAACCTTGATACGCAATACTAGTTTCGATGATAGCCTCATTTTTTTTTTTTTTAAATAATGATACACAAATACAATATTATATATATTGAATAATTATATAAGTAAAATTACAAGTATATGTATATTTTGTTTTTAAGTATTAGAGATGGCCTCATTTGTCTAGTCCCTCTAGCCGCCTCTACTTACTTTGCAACATTAGATAGCTTTTAGGTGGTTAAGGTAAACGAACCAAAATTTTAATGATTATATTTGAATTGTGTTAAATGAGTTTTTTTTTTAAATTAAATTAAATCGCTTATATATAGATATATATATATATATATATATATATATATATATTTATATATATATCTTAATACAAGATAAATATAAAAAATATTAATTATTCCTTTGTGCACTAACTATCAACTAATTAAGAGTTGATCAGTCTTTAGATTGTTCTCTTAATTTATACACCAATTTATTAAATAAAAAAATATAAAAATTCTACTTAGCAGTTCTACATCACATATTTGTTAAGAAAAAATAAATAAAAAGATAAAAATTAAAAATTCACATCAACAAGTGTAGTATAAAGCTATAGAAATAACACAAACAAATAAGAAATCAATGATTATTTTATTATTTTTTTTCCAAATTTTCTTTTATATTTATTTGACCGTTCAACACTTATTAAAGATGGAATTGAGATGGTTGCAGAGATTTCTAATCTCCACCTTTTATGATAAAAAAATAGAGAGAATCACCCACACGCAAATAGAATTATTGTGTATAAATGTATAAAATATGTATGTATGTATGTATGTAAAATGGGTAATTTGTTTGTACACGGTAGCTAGATGTTGGGGGGGAATCTTAACTGGTATCGTGCGTACCGAAATTAACGGTTGGACGAAGCCAATCTGGGGACTGGAACTGAGCAAAACACAAAGACAAAAGGTACCCCAGCCTTTCTCCATTCTTCTTTATTGTTTATATATGTTTTTTTTTTTTTTTTTTTTCTTTTGACTGTTTGTTTCGTCCGTAGTGCATGAAATAAAACTAGGCCAGTTTGTACAGAATGAATACTTCAATTACGATAAGAAAAGCATAGCCATTAAAAAAAAAAAGCAGAAAAGATTGATAAGATCTCAAACACAAAGAAGAAAAACAAACCTCATGCGGCCCACGTGTAGCTATGGTTTGCACATTGGGACCCAGATTGTGGATTTCCATGTCATGAGTTCTTACTTTTTTTTCCTTTTCTTTTTATTTAAAAAGAAAGGGACCACCATCGTGCTTTCAAAATCAATAAAGTATGATTTGAATAATAATATATATCAACTTAGTTTTTCTTTTAATTAGACTCCTAAGTTTAATCTACATTAGTGAATTTTTATAAAATATTATTAAATTCAAATCTTAATTTAGATTATTAATTTTATATTAAATTTAACAATATAAAATAATTATCAATCATGATTAAAATAACGAAAATTAATGTCATTTTTTTTTACAAGATATCAAAAAGAAATTGAATTGATGATCTCTTTACATAAAAAAAAAAAAAAAAAAAAAAAAAAAAAAAAAAAAAAAGCCTCTTATTTGTAAATCAAAAGTTGCACCTTTATGGCTTGTTTTAACATTTTTATATCGTTCGCGGTATAAAAGGCCAAAACGTTAGGTCGGCCGGTGCTTTCTTAAAAGGAAGATATACTTACTAATCCACTACAACCCATCTTAAAAGGCGCCCTGTACGAGTGATGGCTGCATGGTACGGCATTTTACGGAAGACCACTCGCCACTGCTTTTTGAACCGTGCGTTAGTTTTAGTTGGTGAGTTCCCGCTCCTCACGCGCACGCCTTCTCATCTGACAATTCAACCTGTTTCGGTAGGCCAGACTTTTCTAAAGCTAAGTTTAGGTTTCATTGTTTAAAGCTATATTGGGAGTTAAAGCTTTATTGGGATAAATATATTATTATAAAAAAATTAATGTATTCTACTTGATTCCATTTTATATAAGTATTGTACATTCCACTGCTAAATAAACTTTATTCAAACAGGAAATATCAGAAGGAATTTTCTATACCAAACATAAAAATCTTTACACAAGCCTCATGCCTTTTTTTCTTTTCTTTTTTTAATACATGGACGGAAGGTTCAAATCCGATTTTCTAATTTGGTGTTAGAAATGCTATATTAGAATATACAACAGAAACGATATTATTTCGTTTACAAATCGTAAATTTAATGCGATTGTTTCACATATTCTCTATTGTCGTTATTGTGCATCCAAAATCTTCATGTATCAATAATGGAGTATTCTATGTGGTAAGATTAGAGCAACACTCACAAATTACACAAACTAGATGTCGGGACTAGAGAGATTTTTTGTTTGGTTGTTACAAGTGTCTTATCCAAAGGGAAAGGGATAGCTCCTCTAAGTGTAACTCACGGCTGGCTATTAAGGGCTAACCATCAAGGCTCATGAAGTGGCTATTAAAGCTTCTTCATATCTCCCATGAGAAAGATAAGGGGTGCCTACTATAGATGCCCATTTATTACAATTAGAGACTAGGTTTTATGTTATCTGGTCCAAAGAATCTTGACGGCCTCCTGCTTCCTTATTTTACTCAGTGGGATAATATGAGATGAGCGCTACATCTATTAAAAGATCTTTAAAAAATAGACACTGAAATTTGATATGTGTTGATATGGTATATTAAATTATAAAATTATTTTTTTTGTAAAGTAGATATAACACATTACATTAAGTCTTATCAATTTATGAAAATATTTTTATGATATTATTTTATAAATGAAGCATTTATCATGAGAGAGAGAGAGAGAGAGAGAGAGAGAGAGTAATCCCTTCACTCATATTAAGCTGAGCCACTATTTTTACCACATGAGAAAATCTCAAAACATTAAAGAAAAAAAAAAAAGGCTCAAATTTGCCTCAAAAACAAAAAGAAACCCAAGTGGGTTGTGCATATCCAATAATACTTATCCGACTTAATTCAGACTGAACCGGTGAAACGAGACAAATAAACCAACTTGTAAGGTAAATCCAAGGTGCAAAACTCCAATATCAATAAAGACACGGCCAAATCAACCTACAAAGTACATTTCCAGCACGAATATAGAGGACAACTTTACACTTACCTGAGACGCGACAAAGGGCAAGCTCAAGGCACACATGCTTTGTATATATATAGAAGCCTCGCGAACACTGAAAATGATAAACTCACCTTCAATGGTGAGACTTTACGGACAAATTTAAAATGAATATATATGATCGATCATTCTCTATATACAGAATCTTAGATTCACATTCACTTTCATTGAGATATTCTTTTGAGACAAGATAACAATTTTCCTATCAATGGATGTCCAATCCGTCCATATTCGAATAAGACAAGCATCACAATTCACGATTATTGAAAATATCAGATTCCCATTCTCCCAACACTATTAATGTTGAAGATATTCCATCACTATTAAAAAAAAAATTTTTTTACGTAAAAATAAAGTTATGTATTAATATTGATTTATTTATATTTAAAATTTAAATTAATATTATTTTTAATAAAATTTATTTTTTGATCAATCATATTAAGTTAATATACATATTAATATATAATTATACTTACAATTAAATTTTTTCATTAAAAATAAAATAGCTTAGCTAACAAATATATTGTAAGAAGTATGATCTAGCTGTAAATATGTTAATTTCTCCTTTAAAAGAGTTATAATTAATTCATATTGTTAATATATATATATATATATATGAATATTAGAACTCTTTTTATCTCATCTCGTGATATTAAAATTCTTAAAAGCATATTCAATTATTCATTTAATTTTTTATTAGAAGCATTACGATTAAGGTCCCATTTGAATATAATAAATATTTTATCTCATCTTATTATTATAATTTTTTTTAAATTTATACATAAAATATATTAAAGAATTTAATATTTTTAAATATCAAAATAATAATAATATTAAAAAATAATATTCTAATAATATTTTATTTAACTTTCTTCTCAACTCATTATTCAAGCCGTACTTAAGAGTTTACACGTCACACTTTTATTTTACTTCTATCTTATTATGATGAGATAAAATCTTCAGATAACTTTTAAATTTCCTTTTATCAGAAGCATTAATTATGCATCTATATATAATATATAAACCAATTATATTACTAAAAGTCTAAAACAAAAAATAAAACCATATATTAATGCTATCTCTTTTCAGGTGGAGGACGAACGTACTTTGGAATGTTATGAATTCCCCCACGACTGAATCTCTTCATTAATTACTTGAAAAGTGTTTCTGGCCAAAGGAATCAGAAGACATGAATCACTAGATATTGCACAGAAAACTCCTACTTTTTGCCTCAAACTTGGATTAATTATACACACGCATATGTTTAGGAAATACCAAAAAATAAAAAAGACTGCGTTATTATATATACCATGATGTATCTCCCATAATCTAAGATTAATATCATTACAATAAAACTGTTTTTTGTTATCTTTTATTTCTTGCGAAAAGGAGTATTATCTGTCAAAATGAATCTATTTTAATTGTAAATAGTCATTATCGTCACAAATATTTTGTTATAAATGCTCGTTTTTATTATAGTGTATATCAATAACATACATACAAAAACTAATACTATATGCAATCTTTTTCGTTGTAAATATTATTGTTAAGTTACCTATGAACTTAGAAATGTCAAATATTATCTCTATCTTGGATAAATAGGAAATTTCACATATATTTTTCAGGATTTTTTTTGGCAATATCAATGACAAGTTTGTTTGCAATATTCTTTTGTGCGCCGTCCACGTTTTTTCTATAACAAACATTTTTGGAGATCGTATAATATAAAGTCAAACTAAGCCAAAGAGGTACATGAGTGAAATTACAGAGCAATTTAAATGAGGCATATACCAATAGTACTATAGAAATGATACTGATTTTTTCTTGGCAATAAGATGTTATTATATTAACATTGAAGATGACACTAGCACTGTAGAATTATTCTCATATGCCGAGAATATAACTGATACATCTAGTATACGTTCTGAGTTTGCATATTAGAGAGAGATTGGATAAAAATGGTTGAAATTTGAGGGAAAGGGCACCCTGGCAGCCGGGAGGGACTCCTCGGATCCCCCATCTATGCTTCTATGTATGGACAATGAGGAGAAGCAAGAAAATGAAGAGTTCAAATAACTACTTTCCTCTCACTCATCTCGCTATGATGATACATATGGCACTACCCAACAACATTTGAATGAGTTTACGTAAAAGAAACTCATTCAAGAGATGAGAATAGCGTCAGATCCCAACAACGAAGGGCTAAGGTGCAACATATATGAAAACTCTAAGAAAATAGTTTCTCTTATTAATGAAATTAGACCCATTGAGAAAAATAAGCACAACGAGATCAAAATTATTAATTTTGGGTTTGAATTATCTTTCCCAAACTCACGAGCTAGAGAAATTAGTTTGAAAGAGAAAACATAAAAATAAGCCGAATATTTGAGTTTGAGTAGCTTCTGTAAACACGTGTATGTCAATAATCAACAGAAAAGATTTATATATATTCACTTACATCCTTTAAAATACGAACTTCAATAGTCCAAAAAAAAGTTCGATTTTATCTACTTTAAAACGAAATCTAGATTGAATTTACCAAAGGAATAAAGGAATTCATTTGAATTTTTTTTATCTAATTATAATAAAATGTTATTATAAAAAGCTTTACTACTTATCATCCTCACATTTCATAAATCGCATTTTTATTATTATTATTTATTATTTACACCTTGAAATGGTGTAAATTTTGATCAAAACCAGTTGGTCAAGGGGGAGAAAATCATTGACATCAGTCTTGGTGTAACTCCGTCAGTTCGTTGGTGTCTTCAGTTGCGATGAAGGTGACCCTACGTGTGATAACGTGGTGGTGTGTGTGTGTGTGTGTGTGAGAGAGAGAGAGAGAGAGAGAGAGAGAGAGGCGGCATCTCTTGACTCTGAGGAGAAATGAGAATGTTGAGAAGTAAGAAATGAGAGCAGAAGAATGCATTTATTTAAACCCTAGGAAGAAAACGGCATTGTTTGGCTAATATTTTTTTTTTTCAAACATTAAGTCCCAAAACAACGTTATTTCACTCATTTAAGTGAAACAACGTCGTTTCATATATGTATAATTTAAAAAATACATATATATTTAAGCTATCGGTCTATTCGGCAGTCTGGTCCAGCCTCAAATTGGGACCGAACCGGTTGACAGCGGTTTTAACAAAATTCAACCGTTGGCCGATCGGTTCTACGCCAATTTGAGCTCCAGCTGGCTGACCAGTTTTGAGCTCCAATGGCTAGTCTGATTTAGTCCTAGTCGGTTTTACAAGTTCTTGTATAGCCCTTGTGTGTATGGATAATGAGTAGCAAAACTTAAAAAAAAGAATCAAATATTATCTTGCATACTCGCTATGGATCAATCGATTAAGTAATGTTAGATTTAAATTTAGGGTGCACAAGCCTCTTAGAGCATTCACATCCCATTCCCTATAAAATTCCCTATAATTTAACTAAAAAGTACATTTCCTCAAATTTTTCCCTAAATTTTACTCATCTTTCAAAAACCTCCTACATCCCATTCCCTATATTTTCTCTATTCTATTAAAATAACATTTCTTTATTATTTCTTTATTACATTTTTCTCTCACCTCCTTTTATAAACTTAACTACAAATATTTTTATCAATATAAAAATGGTTTGGGGACAAACAGTAGGTCCCCAAACCTACTGTAGCAACCCCATCCCTAAACCCCAAAATGGAGAATGGGATGAGGGGTGGTTTGAGATGAAATCCCTAAATATTTCTTCAAATTATAAGAAATTTGATGTTTGGGGAACCGGATGGGGATGCTCTTAAAACCTTAACTTAGGCTCCCATAAAAAGTAGATTTTTAAGTAGATCTCATTTTTTTCAATTTAATTTTTGTGTCTATCTATCTTTTACCAAGTCCTAGCAATCCAATAAATGTTATTTAAATTAGATGACATAAGATCTGGTTTTTAAATGAGAGAATCAATTTTAAATCCATACTGTATTATAAAAAAAAAGGTCATAGCAATCGAATATAATGTCGTTGGATCTTATTCCTATCTAACCTATTCATAAGTGTCTTTACAAGGTATGGAAAAGCCAATGCAGCATGATATAGCCTTAGCCCTAAAAGAGGAACATGAATATCACATTTTTTTTCCCCTTAGAGTGTTGTTTAGATAATGAGTTTTGAAGAGAAGAATTGAGATGAAAATTAAAAATTAAATAAAATGTTATTAAATATTATTTTTTAATATTATTATTATTTTAAAATTTTAAAATATAAATTATTTATTATATTTTATATAAAATTAAAAAAACTATATTAACAAAATAAAATAAAATAAAACACTTCTTTAAGTCCAAACTGTACCTAATTCCACGCGTGGAAGCCATATCTACCGCCGCATCATACATCATTTGTAAATCGCGCTCGAGAGATGCGGATATTGATTAGAGTGTGTAACCACGCGTTGGAAAGAACGTGACGGTTCAAAAAGTAACAGACATAAAAGAGGAGTAGAAAAAAGTAAAACGATGGGATAAAGGGTGGGACATTGCACATTGGGAGTCACGGAACTGTACCACAACGGACTACGGAAACTATACCGGAAATTGCGCTGCACCTTCATTATTTCTTTTATTTACTTATTATTACTGTTATTTATTTCTTAGGTTTTTCCTTTTTTGCAATCATTATTATTTCTTATTTCTTTACTGTTTTCCTATGCATTGACACTCTATATCATTCTATTTCTTCATCCTTTTTAATTATTTTTATAATACTATTCGCTATATTTTTATTTTATTTATATTTTATTATATAAAATATAACATATTCAAAATATATGCGCAGATGGTAATAAATATTTTTATAATAAATATTTTAAAATTCACGTCATGTGATCTCTATTGTATTTAAATAAAAAATATACTGATTTTTTAATTTATTTTTTCCGACGAATTTGTGATAAGATTAGGTACGCTTCTAAAGCCTTTTGCTTATCAAATTGGTTCTCAGCTCATAGAAGCTTCTTGTATGAACTAAGTCGTCGAAGTCAATACTCAAAACTCCTATATGAATTCTTTTTATATGGTAATTATAAACTTAATTATATTTAGGTTTGATATACATTATAAGAGAAACGGGGTCAAGAAATAGTCTTTTTAATCATAAAATTTTAATAATAAAAACTCGTTTTTCTCGTTGTGATAAATGATTTAACCCTATAATGGAAAGTGTAAAATCTAAACTTCACTTGGACCTTTTCACTTGCTATTTTAATACAACTAATTAATTCTTAGCTTATTTTATAATCAACAAATATAATTACAACATCTGATTAAAAATAATCTCAATTTTACTTAATTACCTTCAATTTAAAATAAAATTATAAAAGAATTAAAAATTTATTAATTTTTCGAACTCGTGTGTGCAATAAATTAAGGACAATAATACACCATCAACTATATTACAACTTAATTACTACTATACATTAAAATATTAATACTTTTTACTTTAATTCAAAATTTCTGTACTTGCAACATTTTAAAGTATATAAAATAATAATTTTTTTATAACTAAACAAATTGTAATATAGATGTTCTCATATCATTTTCCATAAATCAAATTTCTTTTGCCTTTCACCCTTTGTTTCATAAATAAATAATGGTATACACAACATATTATTTTATTTCAATTTTATTATATATGATGTGATGTATTTATTATTATTTAATAATAAAAAATATATAATAAATGATTATTTAATAATAATAAATATGTTACATTTTATTTAATAAAAAATATATAAAATAATAATATAATATATAAAATTTTCTACTCTAAATTAAAAAACAAAAAATAAAAAAAAGGAAAGAGTGCTGACTAGCAAGCAGCCAGTCTCACACCTGCCCCGGAGGCTTGCATGATAATTAGGCATGGTGTATCATACTGTATATCCTCGAACCTATCTAAAAATAAATAAAGAAATAGAGAAAGGTAAATAAAAAATAAAATAAAGATAGGTGAGAGAGAGCGCCCCTTACTAATTGTACCTCCCAAGTACGCCTATCTGTACCTCCCAACAATTCTGTCATCATGACCTTTCTATGTCTACAGTACACTCCTTTTCTATTCTCTTTCTTACCCTTTATATATTACCCCCTTCTCTTCACACCCACCACGCTCTCTCATCTCCCACTTTCCTCTTCCTTTCTTCGTTTTCTTCTCTTTCTGACTGTTTGGCAGCCGCTGCTCCATCTTCTTCTTCTTCGTAAACATGAAGCAGCTTATTCGCCGCCTCTCCCGTGTCGCCGACTCGTCTCAGTACTGCCTGCTCCGGTCGAACTCTGATCAGGGCCGCCAGCCTCGCCGGGTGGAGTCCTTCCGGGCCAAGCTGCGCCGCTCGTCTTCCAATTCTCCCGTGGTCCCCCAGGGCCACGTGCCGGTCTACGTGGGCGACGAGATGGAGCGTTTTGTGGTTTCCGCGGAGCTCCTCAACCACCCTGTTTTCGTCAAGCTGCTCAACAAGTCGGCTCAGGAGTACGGCTACGAGCAGAAGGGCGTGCTCCGCATCCCCTGTCACGTCCTCGTCTTCGAGCGCGTCCTCGAGGCCCTCCGCCTCGGCCACGACCACTCGCGTGATCTCCACGACCTCCTCAGTTCCTTGTCCTCTGACGACTTCTTCTGAGGATTTCCCCCTTCTATTTTTGCTTCCTTTTGTTCCTTTTAACATTTCTTAGATTGTCAGTAGAAGAGAGAAAAGAGACAGACCTCTAAAATGGTGATTTACGGAGATCTTTTTTTTTTTTTTTGTAAATATATTTTGAGATCTTCGTCGTCCTCCTCATCAGATACAAAAAAAGAGATGCAGACAATTAGGGTTTTGTTTCTTGTTGTTTGGTTGTACAGAAGGGAAAATGAATCATCTGTAGTAGGATTACTACTCTATTTTACTGAAACGACAATGCAGTACTACTTGTTGTTTTTAATATATTTGCCCAAATCTTGATTTATTTACCTTTTGTTTTGTTGTATTTGTTTTCTTCAAAACCATGTCGAAGGAAAAGATCCCTCTGGAGGAAACGATCGATCTTAAATTGGTTGCCGGGAAAAACAAAAAAGAAAAAAAACACAGAGAGAATTCTCGAAGTTTTACTCGTTCGGATGTTATCAACAAAGATAAAACAGAACCTGTAGTATTCATGGTTTTTGGTCTTTTGCTTTTCTTGTTATTTTATTTTTCTTAGGCATCTTGCATTTCTCCCGGAATCCAAACAGTCAGCAGCCATAGTCGTCTTGTCTGCTGTAGGGGGCGTGAAGTTGGGGGAAAATTACGGAAATAATTTGTAGTTATGGAGCAGGGGAAGTGTGGGGGTTGCGAACTGAAACGTATCATTTGGGGTGATTAATTTCCGTCATATGGTGGGTAATTCAATTCAAGCTTCACCGCGGGGGCCCGTTTTGGTTTTGTCTTTGTTTTTGTTGTCTTTTGTCTAGTCTTGTGTCGTTTTGTTTCCAGGGTTAGTTTCGTCACATTATTACCTGTCATCTTGGGGTTGGAGGGGGAGACTCGAGAAGAACAGGAGAAATGTTTTTCATAGCGGTGGATTGCATAAGTACTTACATAATTTTTTTAAATAATAAATAAATATGAGAATTTTTTAATAAAATTTAATTTTTTAACAATTGATCTTATTATTATTATTTTTTAAAATGATTACAATATTTACATACTCTAATTATATATAAAAAGAATAATGATGAGATATGTGCTTTGTGGTGCGTTTCATTTTGTTTGTTTATATATATAATATTTAATTAATTTTTATTTTGTCCTTCATGCTCACATTTTTTAATTATTGGATAAGATTTTAAGTTTAAGCACCACCCCCAAGTAAGCTTTCGGAAGGCCTGAAACTTCAACATTTTTGTTTTTTAATATTTTATATTTTTATTATTATACTTGAGCTCGCTGACCATTTGCGTGGGAAGTCTCTATTCATTTTCATTTGAGTACTTGGCCTTTTTTCTATTTTATAGAAAACAAGCTCTATTAATAGACATGAGCCTTACAAGTATTTCTCAGTCTAAAGGACTAGAAAAATTATATCAGGGAAAGATCTCCACCACAAGCTAATATCATTCACATTCTAAGCAAATCTTGCAAGCCTATATGCGGCTTCATTACACATCCTTCCTACATATCTAACTTTACTGCTTCGAAATTGTGCAATCAGCTCCTTTGCATCCTTTATTACATTGCCAACCATAGACATGGAAGGCTCAGCTTGTTGCAATTCCTTCACTAGGATTAGGGAGTCACTTTCGATGATGAGATTATTGATTCCCAAATGGACACTCAGCTGCAAACCCTTGAGAATAGCAAGCATATCGGTCCTGCTGCATCACTAACTTCCTACTCTTTCTTATTAGTTGTCATAAGAACCTCACCCTAAAAATCTTTAAGAATTGCTCCAATACCTGTACTATGATGTGTTGGAAACATGGCCTCATCAAAATTTAATTAAAACACCCCTATAGAGGGGTGTTCCTATTGGCAATGGTGTCTCACTACTTTTAATGGCTTCCTCTTAGTATCTTCAAACACCTTATGCACAGTCATAGCTTGTTCAATAACTTGTTCAGGATGCAGGCACTTGTTCTTAAAAATCGACAAATTTCTTCTGTACCAACAACTCCAAGATATTAGAAAGAAAGGGTCAAGGTCTTCCTTACGCTCCATCCCACTTAGGTAGCCTACAATACCACCATACTATTTGTGAGAATCTGCTGATCTACCAATAGGTAGATACTTGTCCTAGCATTCTTGGATGGTAGAACATGAGCAAAGAGCATGGGCCACATCCTCCACCTTAGTACCACATATTCCTCTTTTAATACATGTCTCCTCTTCAAATTATGTTTAGTAGGTAGACTGTCTTTACAAGCTTTCTAAGTAAAGTCTTAATCTTACTAGGGAGCTGCATAGACCATATACTTCTCCACAATTTCTATAGGGACACAGTCTTCGAGCATTCACCTTCCATGCTGATTTTTTTGGACTCTCTGAGCAACCTGTATGCACTTTTCACACTAAAATTTCCATTGTTTTCATGGGCCCCAATTAGCTTGTCCTCTGGTGTACCAAGGCTTCAGCACGTCGTTAGTACTTTTGTAGGTAACACTATTCTCATTTTCTCAACATCACACCACTTCGTATGGTGGTCAAGTAGGCTATCCATAGTTGCATTGCTGTCAATGATTTTCTCTTCTCGCATATTGTTAGCAAGTTTAAATAAGAACCTCTTTACCTCCCTGAGACAACATCTTCTCCTTCCAGCTTTGTAAGTTTGTCAACACTTTATGCTTGATGTCTGAGAATGCTTTTGTTTTGGCTCTACCAACCAAGGGAGGCAAGCCTTATTAAGGGGTAGATTGCAGGACTTGACTAAATGCAAACTGTAGAGGAAGTGCATACCTTGTTTTCGCCAGTCTCTGCCATCCTGCAAGGCCAAAGGGCAAATGGATGGATGAAATAAATAGTATCATATTCAAGCATATTTGGAGTTAGATAGGCATCAAAGATATAACTGATAGTCCCCCAGTCTAAAAGGCATTGGATAAAAGCCAATCTCACTTTTGTGATTGCTAAGTGTTAAGCTTTACTTTCTGGTTAAAGTCTTCAAGAAAGTAAATGACTTCAAAGGGTGCGATGGAAGAAGCAGTGGTAGCACTACTGTAATAATAGAAATATTGTTCAAGTAGATTAGCTCCTATGACCATACTGGGAATAGGGGGTATATATTTGTGAGTATGTTATCAGATTATGATTTACATATCCTGTAACTTACATCTTTCTACATGAAAATGATATGTCTTCTTCATTATGTTTATTTTTTTACCTTTACCATGTAAATTTGAGATGATGAGTTCGAATGATACAAATTGATGATGTTGTGGTTTCCGAGTGTTGAGTCTTATCATGTGTCAATCATCATGGAAGGGTTGATGAGTCACTACGCTATTCCTATGGCACATTGTCAAGAGTTTCATACAGTAGGGTGATTCCACGTGATGACCAGTGTGGAACGTCTTCGTATTGACCTCACTTGATAATAAGGGTAGAGAGATTCCTTGGGTTGATTATGCGTGATGTCTTTGAGTCGGTTGACCAGGTAGAGGGATTCCTTGAGTTGATCATGTGTGTTTTCTTTGAGTTTGTAGACTTGGTTGAGCGATTCCCCATGTTGTTTGGTTTGGATTTAGTGAATGAGTTCACACATTGGCCAGGTAGAGTGAGTCATTGAGTTGATTAGGTGGAGTGACTTCCTGCTGAGACTTATATTATGAGATATTGACTTTATGTGATTTGAGAAGAGGGTGATTCCTCACCTTGGTAATGATGTGTACATAAGCTTTGTTGAGAATGTGATTTCTCAACATGCTTATATACTTGAGTTTTATTCAAAGGATGATTTCTCGTTATATCCTATGAATACGTGTGTTTCTATCTGAAGGGCAATTTCATACCATGCATAAATATATATGTGTTCATTGAATTACTTACATGAAATTGTGCATGCATATTCATTGCCATTGTCTCTTATTAATAGTATTGTCACGAGTTTTAACCTCCTAGGATTTCTTAGAAGTCTCATTATGGTGGTCACACCCGTGGTTTGTTTACCAGAGCCATAGATCTTGATGAAGATTCAACCTAGGTAGAGTTTCCCAAGGAAGAAGGACTGACCCAACCCAAGTTGTAGATACAGAGGCCTATGTCTGATAATAGTTATTCGTATTTGTTAAGATGTATATTTTGGTTAGGTAATGAACCTTGTTTGGTTCCTTGTATTTTGATATAAGTAAGTGATGAACTCATGACAATGTATATTATTTGGGAAGAAGTGACAATGACATATGGATATTACTATTATTATTAATGGATAAGTTTTCTTATGGTATAAGCCTATGGTACAATTAGTATTAGTCTCCAATTAATCCCTTACTTATTTCACTATGATTTATTTCACTTACTGTGTACTCGATCCATGATTACACGCATAGACCATACAAAATATCTGAGGTATTGCCGGTCGGCTAGCATGCCTAGTACCATGAATCCTTGCCAAACTCTTTATCTAGGAATAGGGAGCTACTACTCATTTCTGTTTATTCTTTTTGCCATCCATCTCCTTCTCTCACTTTCTCTATTTTAGAAAACTCAGAGTTTTCTTTCTCCCCCTCTCTCTCATCCTCTCATATGTTTTGTGTTTAGACTAGAACAAACATTCCTTTTTAGAGCTCTAAACTCACGCACTTAGGTTCTTGAGGTCATCATCGGACTGCTTGAAGCCAATGTACTAATGATCAAAGTCAGTGATTATCGCTACTCGAGTTAAGTGGCTTCCTTGCTTATAGTTACAATGCGTGCTTGATGATTGTAGATTATGCCCTCATATGTTCAAATCAAGTTATAAGTTGTGTATTGTTAAGAATAACTGGGTAATAATCCTATTATCTCGCACCTTGCTAGCTCTCAATCTACTTGCAAGTTGCTTTGCGCTCTCAATTTCATATAGAGACTATTTATTATGATATCGTAGTTTACCTCGCATTAATTGGCTGGTTTTTTCATATATTGAATGTTAATTTTTGAGGTATGACTTTTCGTTGTATCTCACATTTGGGAAGTTATTTTTAAGATTGGCTTACTGTTTTTACAAAATAGAGGTGTGTGCGGGTGTGAGTGACTCACGGCCTCAAATTGAAATGGGATTTTATCATGTTGGAGCTCTCCTAATCACTTAGGAGTGTGTAACAATAGAGTAACATTCCATGGGTTAACGTTATGCTATCAATGGGCTCGAATGAGACAATAACTCTCTCGGATTGAGTCGTTGCCTCTTCGTTGGCTGCGGAGGTAAGATATCACTTATGGTGAAGGACTAGTATGCAAAGCCAAAATGTTTATTGAGCTAATGTTATATGTGTGGCCGTTACCCCCAATGTGACAAAGGAAACTAGGGTGTGTTTATTGATCATTTAGGGGAGGTTGTGGTGCATACACTAAAAAGGAGAAAATTTTTAAGTTGGTTTTAAGGAAATGGGAGGACTTGGGGTCCTCAGTTCTTTCCATGGCTATTGGAGAACCTGAGGTTCTCGGATGATTTTATGGTTATTGGAGGACTTAGGATTCTCTGACTCATGGACTTTGTAGTTGATATTGAGCATTGGATGCTCAAGATGTTCATTGTGTTAAAGAAAATATACTTACTTAACGTTCGGGTTGCTGCAGTTTCAAGCTCACATGTACCATTTATGTTGCTCATAATTTTTATGGCTCCATTACATACTGATATTCGGGTTTTTGATTATTTAAAGGCTTAAATGTTATGAATATCTATTACTCAATTTCCTTATTGCTTTGAATCTAAATGCACATATATATATATATATATATATATATATGTATGCATGTTGCTCAGGGTGTTGCTTTCCCTTGAAGCAAATTCATGTTTGCTTGGGTTCTCTTATCTTTGTAAGTGTGCATGATTGCTCATATTCTTTATGTTTCATACTTGCATTACAAAAAGCATTATGCATCTTGTCATGGTTTTTAATGTACTGAGATTTCTCAAATTCTTACTATTGTAGTCCGACTACAATTTTGCTCTTCGAAACAGTACTCTTTGATGCAGATATAGGCAATAAGGGTGAGTACAAGTAAGAGCCCAACATAGCTCGGGGAGTGAGACGGAGGCCTGTTCCCATTTGGGCTATTATTTTTGTAACAATTTTTCTTTTTGTTTCTAATTAAACAATTTTGATGGACAATTATAGTTGTAATGGCCATGTAATGATATTGCGATGTTGAAACAATGATGCTTATGAATGGCATTTATGATGCAAGGTTTGGTGTTTTAGTATTTCCTCTGGTGCTGCTAATGTTTATAGATATAATACATGCCTTTATTATTTTTTGTTGTTGTGAATTTGTATACAATATACACGCATGTGACGAGTATACGTGCACACACATTTATCACAATTGAGAAGGTGTGACTCTTGTGGTGCACATCCCAATGCCACAATTCTTGCCAAATCAGTAGTGGGGGTTGGGGGTGTCACAATTAATCTTCTAATCAAATATTTTTCTAGGCTTTACAACTTCTATTTCTCATAGAGGGGGTTTCCACATGTCCTATGATGCTGTTGGAGCATTGGTTGCTAAGCCTCGTTTTCATACATTGCCTTCGTCTTGCCCACTACGCGCAAGTCACTAGTTAGGTGTATGTAGCTCGCCTCCCAACGCTTGCCTTTGCATGGCTACCTTGCCTCAAGTTACTTCATCCTTGGTATGAGTGTCCTTTCATTTACTTTGTCTTTTATGGGTGTCCTTTCAAAGTTCCTACTTCGGGTGTCCTTTGAACGTTAGGAGCAATTTTTGCTCAAACATGTATCGAACTCTGAGCCTGTGCCCCTCCTAATTCCTATTAGTTAGTGTGTGCATGAAGAATGATTCTTGGGGTTTGTTACAATGCTTCCCTTGACATCTTCTACATGTATGTTATTCTTTGGTCGATGCGTTTCCTTGCCATTAAATATCTGAAAGTGATGGAAATCAAACTGGCTCTATATTTGTCTGTAAAACCCTAGCCACGCCTTATTTCCATACTCCCTTGCAGTTTCTTTTTTTTTCTTGGGTTCTACAACTTCTTCCTCATTTCGTTGCATATTCTGTTTACCTTCTGTTTGTTGTGCTTTAATGGCTTCAAGAAAATCTTTGATTACTTAAGATGCTCTTAGCCATCAAGCCTTCACCTCTTGTTGCTCACCCCTGTGACAATGTTTTTTAGTTCAATGTCTTGCTTCACCTCATTGCAGTTTTTCACACCCATTGGAGCCATCCTATGAAGAGTTGGCCAAGTTTATGGGATGGGTCTGGCGGTCCATCATAATTGAGGCCAAATTGGAATCTTTAAGTGCAATCTACAACATTTCAGATAAGTTTAGGAGCCATATATGAAATTTTGATATATACTATCATATTATGTGTATATATTTGTAATTTTTGTAGGCATATAATATATTATTATTATGGATAAATATCAACTAGTTGTATATTGATTATTTACAAATTTTTACAATTTTCTAATTCAATAGAGGTTTTATTTGTTAGTTGTAAAAATTTCATTAAATTTATATTTTTTTATTTATCTAGTTTCTTAATTATTAGATTTTATTCAAAATAAAAAATAAATAATTCAAACCAAGCCAGCTCGACTCAACTCGACTCGAGGTTACTTTTGTGTTGAGCTTGAGTTAGGATCTTGGCTCACCGAGTCGAGCTCGAACAAATATTAGATAAAAGTCTCGAGCTAGAGCTTTTTGAACCGAGCCGAGCGTGATGATCCAAAGACCAGTTTGATTCGATTACAGTCCTAGTTGTCCCCTTTTATGAACCTTCACATGATGACTAGGAACTTGCCTCAAATCTATCGCATTGAGTTGAAGAACTTTTACAATTGATACTCCAAAACCAAGAATTGGAACTAGGGGTGCTACTTGGCGGGGTAGCCCCCTTCCTGGCCCTCGTCCCCGCATGGGTGAAGGGTGGGGTTTCTCTCCTCAAAACTATCGGGACAGGGCACCCTGTACTGGTGTTGGGAGACAGGGGAGGACCCTGCCACCACTATGCACAAAATCCACAAAAGATTATATTGATACATAATACAAAATCCACAACAAATCAAAACACAACAATTTCGCAATCTCTTGCAACAAATAATCGGAGAGAGAGAGAGAGAGAGAGAGAGAGAGAGAGAGAGAGAGAGAGAGAGAGAGAGAGAGAGAGAGAGAGAGAGAGAGATGTTGTTGGTTGTAGTGAGGTTGAGAGCCACTCAAGGGAAGGGGGCAGGGGGGATTAGGAAGAAAGAGAGGGAGGGGGAACTGGGTAGTGGGAAGAGAGCTATTCAAGGGGTAGGGTTAAATTAAAACTCCCCCTCAAAACGACATCTTTTTGGTAACAAATATATATATATATATATATATATATATATATATATATATATGTTTTGGGCAGTGGGGTGTAGGGCTGGGCCTAGCCCACTCGCATCCCCGGACCTCCTTTTGCTTATGGGGAGGTTGGAGGTGGAGCCTTGCTGTCCACCCCTAATTGGAACCAATGATTATTTGTCACTAGTTGGGGTTGTTGCTCACGGTCTAATGAGCTTGGGGCTACCGACCTTCCCACACTTTGTTAGCACCCGTTTTGAAGAATGAGGAAGACTCAATCTATATACTCTAATTTTTAACTTTTTGTTCCCCACATTTACACTTTTGATCATTTTAGTTTTTCTTTCACTCTTATGTACTCATGCCACGCCAACATACATGCCACACAAGCATCAATTGAATATTAATGCATGTTGAATAAAACAAAAAAAACATTAAAGATACATTTTAAAATTAAAAAACTAGAAATGTATTAAAACTCAACAAATAGGGGTGCTCTCCTGCCAATGAATTAAAGATCAAGGGTGGCTAGTGGCGACCCCAGAGTGGATGTGCATGCACTGCTCCTAATCTCAACTTTCATAGGTGGAATATGGCTAGGCCTGCACATAGACCTGTCCAAACCAAATTTGGGCAAGACCCGACCGAACCCATAAAATTTGGGTCAGGCTAAAACCTGTTCTTCTTTTCCTTGTTTGTTCCAACCATAGACATTGGAGGTCAAAAAGACCTTGTTATTGAAGTTTTTCTGTACCCATCGTACTTGTCATTGAAGTTGGCCTTGATAGCCTCAATGATCTTGTTAAACTCCAACTTATCTTCATTCTTGACGGTGGTCAAGTATAAAACCGATGCAGTTGTCTTGTGAACCATCGCTCCTAATCGTGCTTTCCCTTCCACAATGCATTATGTGATTTCCATCTTCCTGCACAATGCTAGAAGCTAGACAACCAACTCTTTTAGGTCCACGTCATGGGCAATGACCACAAGCTGTGCTTTGTCATGCTTGATGAGGTATGTAACATGGTTGAGACCATATTTCACCACAATAGGCTTCTTTGCTTCTACATGTTTTCCTTTGGCCTCTGCCTGAGCTCTTTTCAAGAGACGCTCCTTTTTTGCAGCCTTGTCCTCAAGCCTGTACTTGAGAAGCATCTTGAATAGGTTTGTTGCTAGGTTCTTGTAGAGATTTTCAGTAAACTAATTGAGAGCGGGTGGTACCTTGAGCTTCTGCTTGAGGATTCTCTTCTTCCTTTGGATCTGAATGGTCTTGGGCCACTTCACAAACTGGGTAAGGTCACATTATACCACCATAACCAAAGGATTGAGAGAGAGAGAGAGAGAGAGAGAGAGAGAGAGAGAGAGAGAGAGAGAGAGAGAGAGAGAGAGAGAGAGAGAGAGAGAGAGAGAGAGAGAGAGAGAGAGAGAGAGAGAGAGAGAGAGAGAGAGAGAGAGAGAGAGAGAGAGAGTACCAGAATTGAACGAAGATGAGGACGAAGCAATATGTACGAATGAAGATGAAGAATAGTGTGTATACAAATCGTCAACGGATCAAACAAAGCAACAAGTGAAGATGAAAAAAGATGAAAACTAGTGACGACGAGCAGAGGAAGAACGACGGCTAGGGTTTGAGGAGAAAGAAAAAAGTTATGGTCGGGTGATCGGTTTTGACCGACTTTAAAATTTGTTAAACCCTTTTGTTGCTTAACCTGATCAAACCGATTTTGTTTGGGTGGACCCAATTGGATGTTTCGATCAGATCGGATCCAGGACCCTTTTGCACAGGCCTAAATATGGCGATATGTTCAACGCCATTTTTCAATATAAAAAGTGTATGTTTTTTGTTTTCAATTAAAAAATTTTCTCGATTTTAAGAATTTCTAATTTTAAGATATTTATTATTACTTTTGTTTTAGTTGGAAAGTGTTGACATTTGGTGAGTACTCATCACGTGGCATTTGTTCTGATCAAGTGGTGTGAGTTTAGCTTGCGGAAGTAACAAAGGAGGAATTAAGGGATTATAATGATCATCAAAGTTGGAAGTATATAGAACATAAAGTTTTAATTTTTTTTTTGACACTTTTGAAGAGGGGGGTTTCTAACTCCGTACCTCTATTTTGGAGGTTAGAAAAATTTTAATTAAAACTACTTTTTGGATATAGATTTCGCTCTTAGAATTTTTGATTGAATTTATCTACTCCGACTTAGAATGAGAGTGAGATAGACACATAAAATAACCCCACAAGATTTATAACTATCTGAATAATTATTTTATTAACCCAATTCTCCTATTTAACCTTTCATTTTACTTGTATATATCTATAATTTTTTTTAATTTTTTTTTATAAATAAATACACTACTGACAAATCACTTGCGGGTTTTTAGTTATTTTCAAAGACTTTAGGTACATTATTACATTATTCCAAAGACTGGCAGAACAAGTAGGGTAAATAATATATGCGCATAATGCGGCAGTTAATCAGCCCAAAGCAATGATGAAAAGAAACTATCAAAACTGTATTATTCAAAGCGAGAATTGATTAGATTAAATATGTAATGCTATATTAACAGACATACATGCGCAAGTCAGGGGTCATTTCCCCACCTATAACAATGTAATTGTCCAGCTATGTATGATTAATGCCTCAATCAATTACAGCCACCTAATAATTAGACTAGTTATAGAGTAATTATCTAGAGTAATTATTGTTACTTAGATACATGCAATTTTATAATGTGCAAATCCCCTATATTATTTTTTTTAAAAATTTATAATTAAAAAAATATTTTTTATGTAAATTACATATTTATTTATTTTAAAAAAATAAATATTCCGAATTTATATACCTACGACCACACAAATCACTTCTTTACCATTGTGTATTTTCAACCCCAAACGTTAGTGCTATATCTTCTACCTAGATTAGACTAAGACCTCTGATTATCATGGATGAAATCTTCATGTTCACATTAGAGGGAATATTGCAAAGCATATGGCTAAATCTATAATTTCTTCTAGATAGTTTTTAACGAAATATAGCAATAAATAGATAGTTTTTATTGTATTTTTAATTATCATTTTTTCATAAATAAAAACAATAAAAAAGTATGAGCATGACTGGTTATAATTAAATATAAAGATGCCCTTATTTATACGCAGAGGCCCGGATGGCTGTGGGAAAATGCTATAAAAGACGTAACAGCTGGGGGAAAGCGACATAAAACGTACATTACGGGTAAAAGATAGGATTTTTCCTTTCCTATTGTTTTCTTCACTCACCCTACTACCTATGCTATTATGCGTGCTCGCTAAAACTATGCAAATTAGCGCATAAAAAGTACGAGGAATTGAGTTATGCTTCGATTTTCTAGGGACAGCAAAACAAGACATAATTTTTAATGTTTAGCGTACTGTTGGGGAAAAACAGAGAGAAAAGGAGGAGAGAATGATACCCAATTTACGTAATGACAACAAAAATAGGAGGAGGAAGAGATATCATGCACAATAAGTGGTTGGAGAGCCGTCCTTTTCTTTGGCCCTGCATGATGGATGGATGGATGGATGCATGGGTGATTACCGTACGTACCTACCCCACAATATATTATAGCCGAGCTGGATCGAGCACAATTTTGATCACTACTAGACAAAAAACAAAAAAATATATATATTTTTTTGTGAATGATTAACCCAAATTTAAATGGAATCAAGGAGTCAATCAAGTGTGGAGTGGACCCTCGTACGTACGTACACGTCACGGCCAGTTTGCTTGAAACTCAAAAGCAAACAAGCAGCAAATATGGACAATAATCGATCGATGGTCTATCTAGTCGTACGGGCCAATACACACATTGCAACGTAAATATGATGCCAAAGTCACGTGGATGGGGAATATAATGGCTTTCATTAAGCAATTAATGGTGGCGTCAGTTGCACGTATTCCTTACGTAAACGGCTTTGAAATCAATCAGTCCACTTACCTATATATATAATCATGTTTAGGAGTTTTATAAGCTCAACTTGAAATTTAGTACTCCGCCGAGATACTGTTTGGATAGCTGGTCAGAATTATAAAAGATGATATGATATAATTTATAAATAATAATAAGATTATTGAATTGAGATGGTATAATTTTTAAAAATTTATATATTTAAATTTAAAAAAGAGATGAGATTATTTTAATTTTTTTGAGATTTGATAATTGTGAATTCTGTTAATTATTATATAGTATTTGTAATGATTAAGTGTTATTTATAAATATATTTATAATAAATATATTTATATTAAGTAATAGTATATAAATATATTTAAATGTATATTAACTTTTTGGGAATTTCTAGTTTGTCCTTATTTGGTAACACTTAGCTAGAGAAACCATTTTTAAAATTTGTATCCAAACTGCACTTTAACTCTCTCTCTACTAACTTGATTAAAGAAAAGTAAAAGATTATATAAAAGTAAACTTATAAATAGATAATAATAATCTAAAAATCCTAGTGTCAACACTCTCCCTCTCAAACTCTCTTACAAATCCTCCAAATTGTAGAAGGAGCCTCCTCCTCATTTCTCCTTCCCCCTATCCTAATTTCCCACTTTCTCCATCCCTCATTTCTCTTCTTTTCTCACATCTCTTTCTCTCCTCTATCCATCCCTCATTTTCTCATCTTTTCCCTCTCCTTCCATCATCTCTCTTCTTTTTTTAATTTATTTTATTTCCTTCAAAGCTAAAAAGAGAGATCTATAGTTTTCCGGCACCTCTTGTGAGACACGAGCAATACAAGATACTTCTTAGGCTGATCGTTAGGAAGATAGTGGCAGATCACTAGATTAGATCGTTCATATATGACTTTTATAACTAATTTCGAAATCTATTAAAGTAGATCTAGAGCACTAGCATTGGACTTATCAAATTCTTCTTCAAAATTTGATGAAAAGTACAAAATTTTCATAAATCCAAAACTTTCATATCTATAATTCCACATTGAATTAGCCATTAAATTCATCAAAATAATAATATAATAATATTTTTTTAATAATAATTTTTTAATTTTTTCTTCATATTTTGTAATTATACTAACCATATGGATATTAATAGTTTAATTTAGTACTTAAATAATTGATTCCCAAATAATTTAGAATAAAATAAAATAAAACCATTGCCTATTAAAAATTAGAATAAAATATTAGTTTGAAAGTGGAATAGTAGACCTTCAAATTTGAAAGAAGAACAACAATTACTGTAGTTCAAAGCTTTCCAAATACCCCTTTGATGAATTTAATGCAAGTTCATTTTAAGTAAATTCATCAAAATTTGAATATGCATTGGCTTTTGATGAAACCAATGCTAGTGCTCAAATTGTAATTCGTCATTTTTACACGGATGCGAAGCTGGAGGAATGCATTGAGCTATCGGCGGCAGCTATTGAACAGCACCGCCGGCAGCCATGAAAATCCTTGCATGGAATGCTCGTGGGCTTGGGAACCCACGAGGCATTCGCCACCTCTGCGCTCTGATGGAAAGGGAAGCGCCCGATGTTCTTTTCCTTCAAGAGACCCGGCTTAGTGTGCGAGATGCTGAAAACTGTAAGTTCAAACTTGGTTTTTCTAATTGTTTAGCAGTATGTTCAAATGGTAGGAAAGGGGGTCTTGCTCTATATTGGGGGAAAGAAGTTGCACTTTCTATTGTTAATTTTTCTTCAATTCACATAGATGCTGAAATTAGTGATGATAATGTAGTTGGAGGGTGTTGGTTTTTAACAGCTTTGTATGGGGTTCCTGAAACCCATTTACGGCATAGAACCTAATCTCTTCTTAGGAGTATTAGACGTTCACATGGGGAGGCATGGTTAGTCATGGGTGATTTGAATGAAACGATGTTCCATCATGAGAAACAGGGGGGAATCCTAAACCGGAAATTCAATTATCTGCTTTCCGAGATGTTGTTGAGGAGTGTGAGTTGCGCGACTTGGGGTTCACTAGGTATAAATTTACGTGGTCAAATATGAGAGAAGGTTCTGCTTGTATCAATGAACGTTTGGATAGGTTTCTTGCCAATTCCACTTGGTGGAATTCTTATCCGAATGCGAAGGTGGTTTACGGCTTTGTGGCTTACTCTGACCATCTCCCGATTTGGTTGGAATTGGAGGGTGATACAAATTTTCCTTATAAAAAGAAAAAACTATTTCAGCTTGAGGAAATGTGGGTTGGAAATCTAGATTGTGAAGCTATCATCAAGAAAACATGGAGAATGGGTAATGTTCACTTAAGATTGGAGGATGTGGCGGATATGATTAGGAAGAGTGGGGTCAAGCTGCAGCAATGGAACATAAATTGCTTTGGGAATGTTCATAAAAAGCTTCAATAAACTAATTTGAAATTGCAACAAGTATATGAGGATCATCAGGGGTTTGATGTTTCAGCCTTAAATGTTGCTAGAAAAGAGGTTGCTATCTGGTTGGAGAGGGATGAAGTGATGTGGAGACAACGTTCTAAGGCTCTATGGGTAAAAGAAGGTGATCATAATTCTCGATACTTTCATATGAAAGCATCTCAACGAAGAAAAAAGAATTGTTTGCAAAGAATTCAGGATGAACAAGGGCAGTGGCATGAGAGGGCTCATATGGACAATGTTATTCTGGGTTATTTTAGTGAGCTGTTCACTTCTTCAAATCCGATTGCTTCACTAGATTTCTTGAATGATTTAAGGGGAAGAGTCACTCCAAGTATGAATGAAGAGCTGACCCGTGTGTATTCTGAAGATGAGGTTAAGATAGCTTTGCAGCAAATGAATCCCTCTAAGGCTCCGGGCCCGGATGGCATGTCACCAATATTTTTGAAAAAATATTGGCAAGTGGTTGGAAGTTCAGTGACTGCAGCAGTGTTGCATGCCCTTAATACAGGTTCTTTTCCTTCTTCTCTTAATCACACCTTTATTTTTTTGATTCCCAAGAAGAAATCTCCAATAAGAGTTACGGATTATAGACCGATTAGCCTATGCAATGGGGTTTATAAAATGATTACTAAGGTCATTGCAAATAGGCTGAAACTGGTTTTATCTAATATCATTGAGGAATGTCAAAGTGCATTTGTGCCCGGGCGTCTCATTACTGATAATGTCCTTATAGCTTATGAAGTGATTCACTATTTGAGGCTTAAGAGAACAGGGAGTAAGGTTTTATGTCTTTGAAATTGGATATGAGCAAAGCGTATGATCGGGTGGAGTAGGGTTTTTTGAAATCCGTTATGGAGGTATTGGGTTTTAGTGAGGAGTTTGTGAGGCTGGTCATGCAGTGTGTTAGCTCAGTTTCTTTCTCGGTGCTTATTAATGGGGAAGCTGAGGGGCCTATTACTCCTTCTAGAGGGCTTTGACAAGGGGACCCTTTGTCTTCCTATCTTTTTCTCTTATGTTTTGAAGGGTTAACATCTTTATTAAAAGAAGTGGGCTTGAGGAGACAACTTTCAGGTATTAAAATATGTAGAGGGGCCCTGAACATTACTCATTTATTATTTGCTGATGATAGTTTGATATTTTGCAAGGCTAATTTAGAAGAAAACAGACGAATTCAAGATATTTTCGCAAAGTATGAGGAAGACTCCGGTCAGCGGATAAACAGGGAAAAAATAGCAATGGTTTTCAGTAGAAATGTGTCTAGGAGAACCCAAGAAGATATAAAAAATTTATGGGGTAATTCTGACATCTAGCAGTACGAGAGGTATCTTGGGTTGCCACCTTTAGTAGGAAGATCTAAAGGCCGAGCATTTCAGTCCATTAAACAGATGGTGTGGCAGAAGCTGCAAATTTGGAAAGAAGTATTGCTTTCTAAAGGGGATAAGGAAATTTTGATAAAAGCAGTAGCACTTTCAATTCCATGCTATTCTATGAGTTGTTTCCTTCTCCCTTCTACTTTATGTGATGATTTGGAGGCTATGATGGCCCCTTTTTGGTAGGATCACAAAGATAATGAAAGGAAAATACATTGGTTAAGCTGGAATAAAATGTGTTCTTCTAAATCTTGGGGCGGATTGGGTTTTAAAAAACTGGAAATTCATAATTTAGCTATGTTAGCTAAACAAGGGTGGCATTTGCTCCAAGATGAGGGTTCTTTACTCTATAGACTTCTAAAGGCTAAATATTTTCCATCTTCAAATTTTTTGACAGCCGGGTTGGGTAGATGTCCTTCTTACTCTTGGAGAGGGATTTGGGAGGCTAGAAAGTGGGCTGTGGATGGGTGTAGATGGAGGATAGGTGATAGCACTAGTGTTAATATTTGGAGTGATAAGTGGATTACAGGTCATACCTCTTTGGAGAAGGAGGGTATTGAGATAAGAAGGGGAACTGAACAGGATTGTGTTAATAGTCTATTCTCTAAAAATTCTGTTTCATGGGATATAGACAAACTTAGAGCTCTCTTTAATCCAAGTTTAGTTATGGAAATTCTGAAAATGCCGTGTGATGCTGTGAATCAAGGAGATAAAAGGATGTGAGAATTTGAAAGAAATGGTGTTTTTAGTGTCAGAAGTTGCTACCGGTTCATTATGGATAAACAAGGCTTTCAAGTAGCCGAATCTTCGAATGCTACAAATCAAAGAGTGCTTTGGAAACATCTATGGAAGTTGCCGGTTCCAAACAAGATAAATTTTTTTGCTTGGCGTGCTTGCAAAGATGGATTACCGACAAAGACTAATCTTTTGTTAAAACATGTTCCTATCAATAGGATTTGCAGTTTCTGTAAGGAGCAGGAAGAGGGAGTCTATCACGCGTTGGTGGGCTGTAAATTTCTGGAAGGAACTTGGATGAAAGTTTTACCTTCTATGCATGCAACATCTCACTCAAACTTTTTTGATCTTGCTTTTCAGTTTTTTTTGGACAAGCATTGGGAGAGTCTATCTATATTCTTCACAGTGGCTTGGGGTTTTTGGTATAGACACAATAAGTTTTATCATGATCAAATTGTTGTTTCTCCATATCATGCTGTTGATCATGCTTTATCTGTGTTGAAAAGTTACAAATCTGTACAAAAGCATAACCGACGGCAAGTGCAAGCTCTTTATCACTGGAAGGTGCCTCAAGAAGATTTTCTCAAGCTTCATGTTGATGGTTCTTTGCATATAGAAGCTGGAATAGCTGGAACTGGAGCTATATTAAGAGATAATATGGGCAGAATTCTGCTGGCAGCAGCTCTACCAGAAGTATTTGTTGATGAAGTGGAGCATATTGAACTTTTAGCTATTTTCCGTGGATTACAGCTTTGTGCAGTTATGGGTATTTCTAATATCCAAGTGGAAAGTGATTGCCTTATGGTGATTGAAACTTTAAACAATGATAGTATATCCAATTCACAGTATGGAGGGATGTATTTGGAGATTAAAAAGTTGTCTTCTCTGTTCCGAAATTGCTTGTTTACACATGTTTATAGGGAAGCTAACAAGGCTGCCTATTCTTTCGCTCAACATGGTAGACATCTTGATAGTATTACAACTTGGTGGGATTGTATTTCGGACTTTTTATCTCAAACCTTATGGTTTGATTTATGTCTGTAATCTTTTCCTTGATTTAATGAAGTTGGAAGTTTGAGTATAAAAAAAAAAAAAGATATAACTTTTGTTTACTTTCATTATAAAGTAGTATAACAACATCCGTCCGAGAGGGCTAGTCATTATTGGTCTTCCGATCAGAATGCCGCCATATGTATATGATAAAATTAGGTCGATCCTTAGTGCCTAGCCGGCTGAATGCGATATATCAGATTCTTTGCATTCTATTCAATCTGTTTGAGTGATATTGGTTATGATCTTTTTATTTAATATTCGCTCGTCATTTTATGATTTGTATGTTTATAAATTATTTAATGTCACATTAAAAAATTATGATATATATTGAACCTATCTTTAGGGGTGACATATTGTATTTTTGGCTCGTGTTCGTGTCATGCCAAGTCATAAATATTTGATTGTATAGGTTAACCCGAACTCTATCCGTTAAGTTAAATGTATCAAATTTTCAAATTTTAACACAATTAATTTATAAAACGGGTCATGTCATATCACCTATTTAATAATTAATTAGAAATATTTTAACATGACATAACTCATTTAAACCTATTTGTTTAATGTAAATGGGTTGAATTAAATGTATAACTCATTTGACGTGATTAACATAATTTTACATAAAAGTTAAAATAGATATTTATTAATAACCACAATATCTTAAAAAATATATTAATATTTATCAAATTTTAACATATAATAAAACTAATATTACAAACTATATAATAACAAATATGAGTATAAGTTTAAAATTTCAATCTTAATAATAAAAATAATAAAAATTTAAATATACTAAAAAATAATAATATTACAACTTAATAATAATAAAATTTTAATTTTAAAAAAATTTTAAATGCATCAAAATAGATTAATTTCATGTTAAACAGATTAATCTATTTATAAATTATATATTAACAAATTAATCTATTTTGACCCATACGTGTTAATATCAAACTTAAATTTATTAATTTTATATAATATTTATGTTAGATTCATATATGGTCACATATTACCCCACCTACGAACAAAACAACGCGTACTTATGTGTCATTTAAATTCGTCGAAGAAGATGGTCGAGCTGGAGCGTGTTATAACAATGATGGGGTAGCTTAATAATTGACTCAAATTAGCATGCAAACTGTAAAGCACGACGAGAAGAATCGTCATGATCATCCTGTATAGTTCCGAGAATTATGTTGGACCTACTTTACGTGTGCGACGTGTGGTGGCAATTGTCAGGAAAGTAGCGTGGAAATGCCATTCCTTTTACCTAAATCTGCGTACCGGTTAAGCACATGGCAACCTCGGCTACCAAACTGCCTAGCTCTATCGGCACTAGCCCTCACGTTCTTCCTGCTCCTCTTCCCCCTTAGAATACGCAATATTTTGTCTGATTGTTTTATGAGAAGCCTAGGAATTTCTGCCCCGGAGTTCGTCTTTTTTAATATAAATTAAAAATATAATTGAAGATAGGGAGAAAAAGTCAAGGTCCTTCGAAGCTAATCATGTGACTTTGTGATTTTTCATGATTAGAGCGAGTCACATGATGCCTCACATGATGATTCGTAGGATTTCTTTTCCACAGTTAGGAGATCCTCTGCGGCCCACATTAATTAGAGGTTATTCCTCACAGGCACATGCTATATTGATTATTGATCAGTACTAAAGAGATATTACGTATATCCGTCCAAATTCGATCCTACACCCACATGCTACATATATATATATATATATATATATATATATATATATATATATATGTCAGTAGAATTTTAGGATGTGATGAAGACCCTTGGCACATGACTTTATAGGACGAGGCGATGCTTAAATTATTTTTCTTAATTTGGACGTAAATTATAATTCTCCTACTTGGGAGTGTTCATATTAAAACTCTTTAACATACATGAGTCTCGGGTTGGAAGGAACTTTATAGTCCTTCATAGGGAACGGCCCAGCCCAATGGATAGCAAGAACGAAATCGTTTGAGTAGATCTTAAAGGTCAATACGACTCCCTTAAGTAATCTCTAAATATAACAGAACTAATAGTTAATCCAGAGAGTTGGAATAGACCCTACATGTCCTCGATGAGTACAAAGTCAAATGAATAAGGTGATAAGAGCAACAAGAAGATGGATCTCACTATAAGAAGCCCAATATGTCATAGCAGAAAACACAGAGAAGTGTGCTGGAATCAATCTGAAGGAAAGGCTTTAGCCAGAAAAGTCATAAGGGTAAGATACTACTGGCCTGATGCCCTCAGGGATGCCAGGGAGTTCATGAAAAAATGTGTTTAGTGCTTGGTGTTAGCTCCCGTGCCAAATTGCCCTACAGAAGAGCTAACCTTCGTTGTTGCCTCGTGGTTGTTCGCCCAATGGGGAATCAACCTAATGTCAGGAAGGGAGGAGTGAAGTTTATAATTGTTGCTGTGGATTATCTCACAAAATGGATAGAGGCGGAACCCTTGGTGACCATCATTGCGAGAGGCGTCACTAGATTTCTATGGAAGAATGTCATCTACCAATTCGGAATTCCTTGAAGCATCATTCAGACAATGTGACGCACCATCAGGAGTGGTGTGCAGAGTTGAGAATTCAGGTCAAGTACTAACCTTGGGATACCCTCAAGCTAATAGGCAAGCAGAGGCCACAAACAAAGCCCTACTAGGGATATTGAAGAAAAAGCTCACAGAGAAAAGAGGAGAATGGGTGGAAGAGCTTCTAGGGGTGTTGTGGGCCTATAGAACTACAGTAAAGACCCTAATTAAAGAAACCCCATTCGCTTTGGCGTATAGAAGTGAGGTAGTGTCCCTAATAGAGTTTGGCCCACCTATCACACTCGTCACTTCAACCACCTAGAAAATCAAGGCCTTAGAAGAGCACCTCGACCTCTTGGACAAAGAAAGGGAAGTAGCAGAGGTCTAGGTAGTCTTGAATAAAAGAAAGACAAAATGCTATTTCAATAAAAGGGTCAGGCCCAGGAGCTTCAAAATAGGCAACCTGGTACTGAAGGAAAAGCTTGGCCCCCATTGGGAGGGGCCCTGCACTGTAATTGCCAGCCATCGGTCAGGACTATACCGCCTAAAGGACGGCCAAGGTAAGGAATTGCAGCATCCTTAGAACACAAAGTACTTGAAGAAATTTTACCCATTATTATATATTTTTTAATAGTGAAGAATAATAAATAAAAGCGATTATTTTCCTCTATACAAGTGTGTTTAGGAACAAAAAGGACACGTAGGTTAGATGACCCACGACCTTTCAAATACCAAAGACAAGTCCAAAGACTATCAATGAATCAAAAGGGCGCACAGTTCAGATGACCCTACGGCCTTCCAAACACCAAAGACGAGTCCAAAGACTCACGGTGAAGAAAATGGGTGTGCAGGTCAGACGATCTTGTGACTCTCCAAACATCAAAGATGAGTCCAAAGACTCGCAGTGAAACAAAAAGGGCACGTAGGTCAGATGAACTTGCAACCCTTCAAACACCAAAGACGAGTCCAAAGACTCATCGTGAAACAAAAAGGGCGCGTATGTCAGACGACACCGAGACCTTCCAAACACTAGAGACGGGTCCAAAGACTCGCAGAGAGGAAAAAGGGCGCGTAGGTCAGACTACTATGTGACCCTCTAAACATCGAAAAAAAGTCCAAACACTTGCATTGAAACAAAAAGGGCGCACAGGTCAGACGACCGCGCAACCCTCCAAACACCAAAGATGAGTTCAAAGACTTATGGTGAAGAAGAGTGGCATTTAGTCAGATGATCTCACAACCCTTCAAACCTTAAATACTAGTACAAAGACTCATGGTGAAAAAAAAATCGTGCTCTAGTTAGATGACACTGCACCTTCCAAACACCAAACAAAGACTCGTGGTGAAACAAAAAGGGCGAGCAGGTCTGATGACCTTTCGACCTTCCAAACATCAAAGACGAGCCCAAAGACTCACAGTTAGTAAAAAGGGCGTGCAGTTTAAACTACCTCGTGACCCTTCAAATATCAAAGATAAGTCCAAAGACTTAGGGTGAAGAAAAAAGGCGTGCAGGTTAGACGACCCCACGATCTAACCTGGGCCCCCCTTCAAACACTAAACACAAGTCCGAAGACTTGTGAAACACAAAGAGCATGCAGGTCAGACGACCTCGTGACCTTTCAAAAACTAAAGACGAGTCCAAAGAATCATTGCAAAACAAAATGGGTGTGACTAAACAATCCCATAGGTTATTGTTTCAATTGAGTCCAAAGACTCACGTTGGGCAATGCGGTCAACCTTAGTGACATGTTAAAATCATGAAGCATAAATTGTTCAACAAACTCAAAATAAATGTCAAGCATTTAAAGAGCATCAAGCATCCAAATAGAAGCAAAAACTAAGACAATGGATCACAAGAAATGTCCATACGTTGGTCACAGCAACAAAGTCCTTCCTACTGCCCATAGCAATAACTGAAAGCACGATCGTGGACAAATCTGGTTGCGGTGAGCTGATGGGATAGATATACAAGTTCCTCTTGCGAAGAAACCAACACTAATTCCAGCTCCAACAACTATTGGTCTCGCTTCTTGACCGTCGTGTCGTGATGCAACAAGGCATTGTTCAGTTTCTTCCGGTTCTCATCTGGCCACTCCTAGGCCTTCTTCATTGTAGCATGCCTCTTGAAGTGCGCCTCCAAAGCCCCCTACGCTTCAGAAAGCTTGAGGCCAACATGACACCAACTCACTTCGGCAATCACCATAGCTTCTGAAAGTTCAGTGCAACGTAGTTTAGTAGTTGCCAATTCTCTTTTGGAGGAACCCAATTCCTCTAGAAGACCAAACAACTGGGCCTGGGCGGAATTCCTCTATGCCTTTAGCAATGTTAGCTCAAAACCATTGTGGACATTAGCCTCTTGCTCCTACATAAGCTCACCTTGAAGTCTAGATGCCTTCGCATGGAGAATATCCATGTCACCCTCCAATGAATAGGCATAGTCGTTTGCTTTTTTTAGGAGGATCTTCAGCTCGACCTTCTCAGAGTTCCACCTCTCAAATTTTTCTTCGCCCAAAAGGTGAATAGATGCCTTGACCAAACGCTAAAAAAGAATTGAATGAGAAGAATAAGCTGTACTAAAGAAACGAAACCTTTTAGTCGACCCCCCACCATGTCCTCAACAGATTCGCTTCTGAAGGGGTGGGAGGGGTCTATGCTTCTCTCCCCTTGAGTCCTTGGAGCCGAGTTGTGATGGGAGCCAAGAGACTAAGGACTAGAGTGGTGAAGCCAGTAGAGATCTCGCCCCCGTGAGCTCGAACAACTCCTCCAAGTGGTGAACAAGCTCCACTGTGACATCATCGAGTCGAACAAGTTCCTCCTTGCCTGCATTACCCTTTAAGGAAAGTCCTCATCACGTTGGGAACATCCCCCTACCCCCGAAGGATGAGTCAAAAGGATAAGGGATGAAAACTTGCTCCCCGCTCACCTCCAACTGATTTGGTTGGGTCATACCCTTAGAGATGACAGTTGGAAGAGAGCTCCGAGTAGTTTCTCTCCCAGCATGATCCTTCTCGGGTACAGGAGTGACCGACTTGTCTTGATCTTGATCCTAACCTTGGCCCCTTGTGAGGTAACTCTAGAGGGCATTGAGGTGGAGAGGCCTTGTGAGAAGGAGATGCATATGTCTATTTTGCCCACTCCTCTTTCCTCTGATGAGTCAACTGGAGAGATTGTGTGAAGCTCTAAAGAAGGAGAGTAGGCCAAGCCAAACTCTTAAGAAGGGAGGTTGAAATTGAAGGCAATGGCCAAGTCAATTAATGCTTTTCCCATCAAATCATCAAGCTCATCAAGGCCAGTGGAAGTTCCATGGGTTGGCGATTGTATGGTGGAGGAAGGAGGGGTCGAAATAGGATGGTTGTCCTCACGAACAGAATCCTAGGCACTTCCCATGGCATCACTTTGGCCCTGGGTCAAGGTTGACTTGGGCACTTTAATGCCCTGGCTATGAGGGGGATCCTCCTCCTCCTGGTTGGAGGCATTCACCTAGCAAGAATGTTTATTTATTTGCTTAAGAGGGAAGGGGTAGGTATTTTCTTGGGAGGAGCCACTGCTTTCATTAGAAATAGATGAAAACTCACACTAGAACGGTCAGGCATAACCAAAAATTAGTCGATGTTCACTGGGGTTAAAAGAACCTCGGTCCAAATGGTGTCCTCATTAGCCTAGAGCTAGGCAAGGACCATATTGACGTGAGCTTGTTCTCGCTCCAAAAAAGTGATTGGCATTACTTTATTGTCTGGAACTCTATGCCAATTTGCATTGACAGAGAAATCGCCCTTTAGGACCTCACAATTAGGGAATTCCCAACTTGATTGGAAACAAAAAGGAACTTCTTTTGCCATTGTTTGGAATTGAAATGGTGAGATTTGAATCGTGCAAGGCATCCAAAGTATGTACGAAAGCTACAAATGTTTCCCATACAACCTCGAATTGAGTAAACTGCAAGGAACTCTCGAGCAGTCAAATTTGGGTACTCCTCCCTTGCAGGCTCTAAACGATCCACCACACGATATAGCTACATAAGAAAACCCCTCCAAGCATGAGAGTAAAGTTGAGTGGGAGCCAATTTTAAAAGATCAAGAGCATTGTGCACCGGGTGACAGATAGGACTTCTTAAGCCATGCACAAAAGCACAAGCTGACAAGGATACTTTCTTGATGAAGCCTTCTTCCTCAATGGCACCCCGGTGAGGGTTCAAGAATCATGGATTCAGGAATCCCATAAGAACTCCTCAACTTAGTGAGGTCCTTAGTGATGAGAACCGAGCGCTAATCACTGCCCTCAAAATATGGAACAACTCTTTGAATGGATGACTCTGGTGCAGATGAGGGAGTACTATAAGTGGAAAGCTGAGAAGAACCTTGCTAGGCCATTATGAATTGAAGGGAGCTAGGATTTTATGGCAAGAATAAAGAAATATTGGGGATTGTAGAGAAACACACGAATGTAAAAGAAAGAAGAAAGATGAAAGAATGGGGAAGAAGAGGGAAAACATGAAAATATGAGAATGCAAAAGAAAGAAGAGGGAAAAAGAGTAAAAAAGGTGAATATGAAGGGGCAATAGAGCGACAGTTATGTGATCGAGTAAACAAATCAATGGGGGCTGACAATGGCATCATTACACGACTTGATGATGTAATAGAAAGGGGGGGTTGTTGAATATAGGAGATGCATGTCATTGAAATGGATGGCTTTGGAGATCTCCAAGGCCCATTGGAAATGAGTCGTCAAGCGGGGTGTTTGCTAGATTCCTGCCCAAAAAGGGTGTTAGTCAATTATCCATTTAATAATCGCCATGTTTGCACGATGGAACGGACGAAGTGTGGACAATTGCATATCTAGGTGGGGACAGTGCAACAAACTGTTAGTGATGTTATATCCCAAGCTGTGGGAAGGTTAACTGATAAGCAAGGTAACGTTGTCAATCATTTAATTTCCCTTGTGCCCACACAACAAAAATTTGCGGAATAACTAGAGGGAACATAATAGTCCTTCATAAGGAACGGGCACAGTCTGGAGGCCCATCCCAATAAATAGTGAGAATGAGGTCATTTGAGTAGATCTTAGAGGCCAATCGGACTCCTTTCGGTAACCACCAAATATAACAGAACGAATAGTTAATCTAGGGAGTTGGGATAAACCCTACATCTCCAGGATGAGTTCAATGTCAAATGAGTAAGGTCATAAGGGCGACAAGAAGATTAGACCCAAGAGGATAACCGTCATTGGTATTTATCGATAATCTAGTACACATGTATATATAGTAAGAAGGTGATGGGTGTAGGTAACTACTCATTTAACTAGAATATTAGTGATAACTCATTCCGCATATCATTGACTTAGGCATCGGAGGTGTCTCAAGCATGCTAGGCCTCCATCTTTATATGTTGTAGGTAGAGGGCTTTGGTGGATCGTGGAACACATCCTTAACAGTGGTGAACCTTTCTTTTATATGCCTCTTTTGTAAGTGTATCCTCCTTTTGCAGAGGGTCATTAGGTTTCACATATCAATTTCTATGCTGGCCATAATATGATGTGGGTTGATTTTTAACTTTTGTTTAGCAAGATAATTTCATTAATAATTAAAAAAGAAAGGTGTTGGGGGGGGGGGTGTGTTCTGACACACACTCTAAAGCAATAGATAAAATGCAAGAAATAAAAGTAATTTGGAAATGGTGGATGTTATTCTCATAGTTGAGTGCCATGATGTCAATAGTTGAAGCAATCTAATTGATTTCTTCGAATCATCTATTGCGAAAAGTTCCCACAATAGGATGGTAAGCACTTAGTCTACTTGTATTGAGAGGATAGTTGAGGAACCCACTCCTATATTGTGTGCACACATGCACAGCGAGATAAGGAAGCTAAATACCTTGAAGTAGATCGAGCTTTCGAGGGTTCGTACCTATACAAAAACATAATAAAACAAATGAAAAATGAAAACAACCCAATTTTAGTGCACTCTACGAGTCTAGAAGAGTAGGTGGCTTGTTTTGGTGCTTTGAGATGTGTTTTGATAATTGTGCATGGCATTGGTTGATTTAAGGAGCTGGTGGCGGTTGGCTGGTTAGCAATACAATGAATTGGACAGGTAGTAGGGACGATATGTGAGAGGTGTTGAGGGTGGAGGGCAGTAGTTTTGCATTGTTTTGAGGGGAGAGAATGATGGTGTGTGAGATCCACACGAGCCAAAGACGGCTTGTGTGGCTCACACACTCATTGTTTGGTGGCGGAATGGGTGAGGATGGAAAGGAGATGGCATGGGGAGTTGTTAGGACCAGCGGGTGGTGGTTGGCGATAAATTGGGATGAGAAATTTGTCATATAAATGTGAAAAGAACACCCTAATCATGACAAAAAATACCAAAAAAGATGAGAGTGGCTGGCCGAGAACTACGGTTAACAATGAGGAGGGGCTACTCAGTATTATTGTTAGTCGGAGTGTAGAGGTGAGACTTCTTAATGTATAGAAATTGCTAAAAAAGAGGGAAGGAGAGAGTCACTCTTGGGCTCACTTCTTTGTTCATTTCTCTCTTTCCCTATTCTCTATCCCAATGGACTAACCTTTTTTTCTTGCTTTATATTATGTGGTGTGTTTCAACTAATTTTCAAAATCTTTCAAAAAAATTTTCAACTTCAAATCAAGCATCTTTCAATGTCAAGAAAGACTTCAACTTTTCATCTAATTAATCATTTGCTGAAATTTCAGTAAAAAGTATACAAAATGTAAAACAATTTTTACTAAAACCAACAAAAAAATCCTAAACAAACTATATTTAAACAACTTTTCAACTCTTCCCATTCCAGTTACACAAATCTCAATATAAAACAAATTTCCAAAAAAAAGTTACTGAAATTTGCCTATCCATTTGTTGATTGAATTGCACTTTGATTGTGGCGCCTCGTTCCTTGGTAAAGGACTTGGTGAGGATCTTTGGTATCAAAGGTGCCAACCATACAACAAAACCTAACGTTGGAGTTAGGATAGGCATGCAACATTCAATAAGATGTGTACGTTTAAGAGAAAAGTTAAATGGTTCGTAGAGGAAGATAAAGGTTTAGTCTAAAGGCTAAAATATATAGTACCAGAAGTCTGAAAGAAACCATAATTTCATATTGAAATTTTCCATATCATCTCTTAAATATTTACACATATGAACAGCTGTTCAATCATTTCTTCACAATAAGGTTGATCGAACCCATATGGTCGCCTACCTAACATTTACAAACACTGCTTCCACAATCGACCAATCCTACGACTAGAAAGGGGCCATTCATCTATTGCTTGGGCTGGTTGGCTCTTACTCCTCGGGTAATACTCCTAGGTCTACCTCTGCATCAAAGTCTATAGTTTTGATACCGAAACCATAGGCAGATTAAGCAACTATGACAATTGACAAGATCGCTGATTAGAAACAATGTTAGTTAATATGCAATGAACAGTTTTAGGATGTAAGAACAAGGGTGAATGCATGCATTAGTGTGTGGTGAGGAGTCACCCTCTCTGACAATAATGCATGTATTTGAAAATGCGGCGTGGAGTCACCCACTCGATAAAATACGGTTGTTATATAAATATGACAAGGAAACACTCTCTAGGGACTTACCTGTTGTTGCAAAACTCAATATATATAGATAATTATGCATGTTGCCGATGTGAAGAATCACCCTCTTCTCAAGCATGTAAAGGCCGCAACAACAATCACATGGTAACTCACAATTATCACATAAATAGTCGCCACATAGATGTACGTCTGCTGATAGGCTAATAGGGGATGAGTTGCTCCATTGTTTGAAATTGAAGAATCTCTCCTACTCGACCAATATGGTGCAAGTCAACGTCTCTGTACCCCAACACTGGTTCACTCTCAGATCTAGATATAAGGTTGCATTAGGGAAACGTCTAACTAGTTAACCAACTTTGAAGACTCCAACATGTGATACGCTAGGGGATTCATCATCTCGACTATTGGGTGAGACTAACATGATACTAGCCCACTCCAATCATTCATAGGGACTCTCTTAACTCGTATTAAGCTCATGGTGACATATCGTAGGAATTGTTCAGAGTATTCTTCGTCCCGTCCCCTGATGATTGAAACACAACACACTTACTCACATAGAGATTCCATGAAAACAAGTACAATTCAAATATCAAGAAATACATAATTAAAAAAGTTGTAAACATAAATGATAAAACATTTATTATTTCATGCATAAAAAGAGGGCTAGGGGAGTTACATAGTATGCATGAACCAAAATTCCATAAGATCCTCACACAACATTTATCCCCCATTTATTGGCACTTTCTCTTAAAAGCTAACCTACCTCTTTGCGTCACAGCAGCGCCGTGCTACTCCTCTCTTTGTGTTCTTTGACATATCCTTGAAGATGGAATCTTCAAGGCTCTTAGGTGCTTACAATCTCCAAAGTGAGATTTTAGTTTTTACCTTAAGTCTTTTATAGCATTGATGTGTTAGGTGTCCTTCTGACTTTGGATGAGATTGAATAGGAGCCCCTTAGCCTCGATTGTCTCATTGCAGGATGATAGAGACAGACTAGCAGGGCATGGTCCACATGTCCTTACGACCTGCCTTATGTACAATCCCTAGTCTCTCCTTGACTAAGGGTTTCTCACATGAAATCAGACCATACCTCTGGGTTCAAACGATATTATTTGCTAAGCTGTAATCCTTTTAGTAGACCCACTTTTGATGTGACTCTTTAGATGGAGTGCAGGCTACTATGGAGTGAATTAGATTAAACAAGAGGCACTTTTAGAAGGTAATAAGGGACTTATCTGTGATAGATTCTTTGGCATTGGGCAAGTAGTTTCTTGGCTGGAGGCGCTCAGTGTGGAATGGGTTGTATCCAAGGTGGAGTAAGAAAGCTTGCTTTGTTTTGGTTGCTAATTGGGAAAACTATGTCATCTATGTTGAACAGTGACTTTGTAGGTGGTGCTGCTTACAACCCTTTGCAAGGGTGTCATCATGACTACTGAAATGTAGGTAGGTTTAGGGTATAATAGATCATGTGCAACTCAAAACCCAAAACCCCTCGGTTTAATAAATCGTAGTGAGTTTGTGACAGATGTTTTGACGTGGTTTCCTTTTTGATTTGGAACTATATTTCTTCTCTCTCATTGTGATCATCGGTTGAGTGATGCGTCTCTTTTACATTGAACTAGCTTTTGTTGGGTCATGTGACCTATTGTTTTGAGAATGATAAATTTTGATCCCACATATGGTGCTAAATTGCTGATGCATTTTTCCTTTGTACCAAAGTCCAACAACATGGTTGAATAGTCCACGTTCATGACTTGGGCATTAATATAGTTGTCGAATGCTAATACATGAAATAAATGATAAATAAAGTGTATAAACTGTAAATAAAGAGAGAGACAAAGATATTTAGGTGATTCAGCATAGAAGTCTACGTCCATGGGTTATTTGGGGGCATCATTCATTATATCAGATGATTTTAGAGTTTTTCATGGCCTATCGTAGCTTTCAATATGATAGAGAAAATATGATTGAGTAGAGGGAAAAAGAAGTTTTCGTTGCAGAAATGTGGAGGGGCGAGCCAATAATCATCCCCCTTGATTTGTAGAGATTCCCTTGTTTTATAGATGTCTCTTTCATTTTTTAGAGTAGTTGAATCCTACTTGTCTTATATTATTTTCATTAGTCAACTTTCCTTATCCTGATCTCTTTATTTTATTCTAGGCAATGTGCTTCCAATAGGTTGGATCTTGGTGCATTTCTTATCCAACATATAGTATTTCTTTCCAAAGATTATAAAAAACCGTAGAAATTTGTGTTTCAAAAAACAACATATGGATTTCCGGTGAAATATCACTTAATTTTTACTTAAAACCTTCAAAATAAGGTTCTAAATTTCTCTGCCTACATGCAATAGAACTTTATTACATTTAAGGTACGTACGTGCTATGACATAGAAGGCATATTTTGATCATGCAGAGATTTGGTGCTTAATTACATGATGTCATAAGATAGCCTCTAAAGAAAAATTTGAATATATTGAAATATAGCATATTATCAATTGCATGTTTATAAAGTCATTCCCCGGGCAAAGGAGAATTCCCACATGCCAAATCCTTTCGTTTTCTTACAATCGACATTCAATTTTTGAGGTTTAAATTTTGTAACTGAGGAGGACACTAGAGAGAGGTTAAGATGATTTTCCTAATTATTTAGAGAGTCGTTTAGACAGTAGTTATATATGTTTATAGGGAATGCAATTAACTAATGGGAAGTCTATATTAACTGTGAAATCATCAATTGTTTCAAAAATTTAAACTGATTGAAAGAGGTAAATTTTATTATTTATTTTATATATTTTAAGATTTATTTTCACGTGTGGACCAGACTCCTCCTTAATGGGTGGTCCAATATGTCGAATATTTAATTAAATATGATAGAGTATAGAATCAGAATTCGAATTCAAGATCTCTATTACGATAATATGTGAAATTACCACTTATATTAAAAATTTAAATTAATAAAAATAGGTAAAGTTTATTACGTATCTTATATTTAACATTATCCATTAGGGATCGAGTTATTAAAAGAAGTGCTCTACCATCATCCTTATCGATCTATGTGAACATGACTCCTTAGATGATGAGTTTTTTGCCATGCATGCGAACCCCTTTACGTACGTACCGAGTCATATCATATAAACAAATAATCCATAAGGAAACATAACTGAGCTGTTTACAGCTTAACATATGCCGATCGGAAGGAAAATGAAAAAATACAAAACAAAAATAAAAGCTAAAGCGAAAGCGATTGAGATATATATAGCAAGCTGGCCAGATATAATTTATAATTTATGTTGCGTGAGATATGGTGTCAATGATTAGCTCATATATATATATATATATATATATATAAGGATATTCGTAGATTAAAGAAGAATATGAAAGAATATTAAAGAAGAATGCAAGAATAGTCTTGGAAGCTGAAGTACTGTAGGACGCGTGAATGAGCAGTGTGATCGATGCATGGAAATATTGCATGTCCATGATTTGCGCGAGCTATAATATATAGCACATGGACAGGCCAAGTAATTGGCCTGTCTGCCAGCAGTAGTACTACTTCATGTGGTCACGCGTCAATCCTTTATAATCATTGTCCGTTGCCACCTTGGAATTTCTATTCACATTTTCAGAAAGTATATCTCTGGCGAATATTCATATAGAATTAGTCAGATCAACCTAGGGTCTTTCATGCGAAATGATGTGAAGATTATGCCAGATCTAAAACCAGGTCAGGAGGCCACCAAACACGTAGTATATAACAAAAGACATTAACATTTTTTTCTTTGGTGAAATCTAATTGACGGTGAAATCATTTTAATTTATAAGTTTACTTATTTTTATGAAATTTCTTTATATCTATAACATTAGTGAGTAACATATATGATAAAGTTAAAAACTGATAGCTTTTAAAAAAACAATTTCAGCCAAACTACTCATATCATGATCGTAGTCTATGCATGTTAATATTTTACAATTAATTAAAAGGTCAAAAATATTATCATAGTTGTTGTAATCCCCCACTTGCTCTAGGTACCTGGTGCATATTTTCTATGTTTGAACCTAAGTTGTTACTCTATGCTAGATAATTAGTGGAGTATTAATTATCTAGCATAGGCAAAGGTTCTCTTAAGGATATAATTGCGCATGCCTCTAATAAGCCCAGCTTGGGTTTGAATATATAATTTATTAGGTAATAAATATTTTCATCGCAGAAAAGAGAAAGTTGAGGTTCAGAATTGTGAGAAGTGCTAGGGTTTGAGCTTTGAAATTTAGAATCTATGGAGAAGCGAATCGGGCCAAGAGACTAACATAGAACCCAAGAGACTATGCTCAAACTATGACCCATATCCATGGGAAGGACCAATGAGTTGAAATCCTGGACACGCCACGACCGACCACAGGCCTGTAAAAACCCCAGTTGCCCCTCTCATGCAGTACGTAACACTCCAAATTCTATCAGCCCTAGTTTTTGCCGCAACACCCTCCAAGTTTTGTATGAGCCCTATTTGGTAGCCCGTATTCTTGTACTCCTATTATTATTGAATACTTGCATGTGAGTGTGAAATTGCATGGCTGACTGTGTGTTTGAATACTATATAGTATGATTAAGTATTTTCAAATGAATGACAGACATAGTAAGGCTAAAGGAAAAAGAAAAGAAAAAGAAAATGTACAATTGCATGTGACTATTGAAATAAATGATTTGCCCATCACTACAAGAAATCGGGGTTATTCCGGCAATTTAATAATCGCCGCAAAATATTTCGTTGGCAAAAGTATGTTTTGCCGGCGAGTTAAAAATCCCCGTGAAATTCATGATCTAATAATACCATTTACTAGCCGGGGCTTATAATAACTATTGCAACGATTATAAAATCGCTGCTATATTGCAATATACTTTTGCCTGCGCCAAAACTACGTCACTTTACCTCTATCTTTGGGCGCGAAGTATTATTTTTCATCCTCGTCCCGCGTCCCCCCCCCCTGCAACCACCAAAACCCACCCCCCGATTCCCTACGGCCTGCTCCTTCGTTCTCCACAGCCGAGTAAAACATACTGTCCTTCTCCAAAAGACCACCGATGCCATATGCTTACCTATTTCAGCCGAAGGAAATCTCCAGCGATTTAGCCACACCACCACCACGCCATTTTCTTCCCACGGAGGTTGAACCAGAGTCCATACGGCTGAAAGCTTCAGGTTCCATTCTTCGTCTCTCTCTCTCTCTCTCTCTCTCTCTCTCTCTCTCTCTCACACACACTATCTCTCTCTCTCTCACTCGTGAAAACCCTCTGATTTTGTAATCCTAGGGCATTCAGTTGTTTCCCCTTCTCTATCTCCACCGAAGATTGAATGGGAAAGTTGGTGCTGCACGGCTTGTGAAGTGCTTGGAGTTCTGAGTTTCCGACCACTGGTAAGCACCTTCTCCTTCTCTGCTTCTCACCACACACCCACGTTCACTTCAAGTTATAATTTTTTAGCCCCATCCTTTTCGTTCGGTATTTAACAACTGATTTTTTGCTTCCTAATTGAACTATAGTTTTAAAATTTGGACTTGAATGTAAAATGGAAACAATATTCCATTCTGAAACCCCCAATTGCAGTTCAATAATGATGCAAATGGTAGCCGACCTGCCAAGATAGATATAACTGGCTTTAGTGATTTTAAATTAAATGCTGCTGGGCTGTTCTCTGGTATTTAGTTTATCTGATTTTATCACTATGGAAAATTAATTATTGAACTGTTTCTTAGTTTTTGGCCTATGCAGCGAGTTGCTTAGGGTTTTTATTTGAAATCTGTGCTTCTCCAGTTTCTGTATATAAGAGTCCCTGACATTTCTTGCTTCTCATCTGTTCCTTTGTATGGTTTATACTTTATTTGTTGCATGGATGATTTGTGTTTTATTGGTTTGTTTCTGTTATAGTACCCTGTGGGGCTGGTTTGATGTTGGTGGTTTGTGGTGATCATTTTCCCTAGCCTTCAGACAGTTTTTAATTTGTATTGTGTTAAGTATTCTTTTTTTCACTTAAATAGGTATGTGATTTTAATTTTGACAAGTATAAAAGAGATAGTATAAGAGAACTCCTCTACATGATTTCTGATGGGACTATTCCATACAAATCAGGGTTATCTCTTCCCTCAACACCTTAAACTTGTGGGCGAGTTATCTTTTAAGGGATATCAACATTTGTAATGTTTTTCTTTAGTTCTGTTTCTGCTTTAGATTGTACTTAGGTTTATTCTCTTGTATACTACCCGTGTACTTGGGCTATGCCTATTTACTATGAATAAAATCCATAATATCTATCAAAAAACATAAAAAACCTATATGTTAGTTAGCTGGAAAATGTTCAACAGAGTTTTTTCCAGCTAGACATTTTTGGATGCCATATGAGTTTTGGAAAACGGATGACAAATTTAGCCTTTTGATTGCTCTATGTTCATGATCACTAATATGATGTAGAAGAGTCTTTGAATCATTATTTTAGAACTTAGATCAGCAAAAGAGTACTCACTTTTGCATCATGCATTTAGAAGCCACAGTTTGTGTTTTTATCAAATAGGCGAATATGGCATAGCATTTTTTGTGTTATTTTGTTAAGAGTAGGTTACACATTTATTACTTGCAGATATCGCTTGCTTTAAGTACTCTATCACAGTTTGTAATACTGTAAATAGTTACAGTATCAACATCAAACTAGTTTTTAGTAAAAAACTACCGGGCTAAAGTAAATCTCTTTGCTAACTTTTAGTGCACATGTATTAAAATATGTATTAAATAAAGTATTAAAAAAAGTTAATTTTTATTCTCTAGAAATACTTATTATAAACTAAAGTAAGTATACAAAACTGACAACTCCATTTTTGGATCAAGATGTATGGGGGTTCTTCCTTTAACTTGAGATATTGAACATGCATATGATTGTTAAATCTATTCTTCCCAAACATTTTATACCCACACCAAAATTTGGCAGATCATACATCAAAGCTATTTAAATTGACCAACTTTATGAATAAGTTTAGAGAAAAAAGATGTGATGCATATCGCTAACATCAATACACCTGTAATAAAGGAACTTCCTCGATGGGCAGTTCCGCTCCAAGGTCTCCACGAGCAACCATTGCCTGCAAAAAAATAAAGAAAACTAGTTCTGTTGCCATAGGAAGGATGATATGTCTTTGAAGGTCACAAAAAGATTCTTTCAGATCCTTAATATGTTTCCTCATATCAAAAAAAAAAAAAACTAGAAGATTTGTCCAAAAGATTGCTAATTAGTTAACAGTGAGTACAAGCATGTTATTTTTATGGTTCCCTTTTTTTTTTTTTTTTTTTCTGGGTGGGGGGGCGGTGTGGTGACCATAAATTCTGTCCTGATTTCTTTTGTACTTATATAATCATCTGTTTTTAATTCTTTGAGAATATTAAGCAGGCAATGAACTTAATGTAAAACTTCCCACAGCAGTTTTTTCTGAGATTAGGGATCACCTGTCAGCACACTTCTTAACTTTTAACAACTGCGAAACACCTGCAGTATTATATGTTTTACTACTAATATTGTTTTAATAATTGGTTGCTTAGGCCCTGTCTCTTTCTTGGAAATAATTGTGTGTTTTAATTTGCATTTGGTTTGAATTTGCAGCAGATTGCCATTGTGCAGCAATAGCAATTAAAACATCACGCACATCCTGCCGCGACTGTTGTTGCTAAATAGGTAACTATGATTTTGTATTTTTAGCCTACTTTCTGGCTTGATTTGCTGTGAGTGGCAGAAAAGTACAAGAACTTAGATCCATGAAATCCTAGATGCATAAACCAGTGGACTTGGTATGGACTTTTTGGTTTTAAAGACTACCATGTATAAAGCGAATAATCCAAAATTTCAATACTATTTTTGTCATCCGTTTGTCTTCCATGTTTAAAACAGTATTTTGATGAATACATATAGAGCTAAAACATTAACGACCAATTCTATGTTTACACTTATATATATGGCCTGTTTAAAACAGCTTGTTTTTCTCCTATGAATTCTTTGTACAATGTGGGATCTGATTATTTATATGTTGATTATAATATCACATATTAGTTATATATATGTTATAACTAGTGTGTGTTTTATATAGAATTATTCAAATTTACTTTTAGTGTGATTAAAAGAATAGAACATCATATCCTAGTATTTTAGATTGTTTAAAGTTAATTTATCTTTTTACTCGTTTTGGGATCTCAGATAACAAAATTGAGTCTTTTGTTATAAAAATTTAATTGAATGGAAATATAGATTTTATTTTATTTATTTTTATTAATAAACAAAAGACTCAATATACTTTTGTTTATTTATATGAAATAGATTAGTTAAACTGAATTAGAAAAATAAATAAATTGATGATTTAAGGATCGATGGCCACCGACCCTATTAGAGAAACCCAACAAATCTAGATTTTAAGGAAGGTCACCCTTAATTGATAGTCATGTCCCTTTTTGTACAGGCCTCTGGATCTCTCTCTGCCATTACTTCAAATCTTTGGGTTTTGCCTCTACCATTAGGCTCTAGCCTTCCTTTAGTGCTGATAAGAGAGGCAGGCCAGGGGCCACATGAGCAGTTTGACATTTGTGTTTGTGGTTGAGTTATTGACCATGCTAACTCAATAAGAAATTAAAGGGTTGACCAGATTTGGGTTTTTTTTTTAAAACGTCAACTATAATTTTTGCATATAATTATAAAAATGTTATAATTCTAAATAAATAAATTTACAAATTGCTATAAATTTGTAACTCGTGAAAATAATTTGTGACATTTTACATATATTAATATGATTATAAATTTATTTTTATAATCATTTTGGTTCTAATAATAATCCACTTTAAATTAATTTTAGATGAAATTAATTAAAGGGTTGTCAACTTGATCATTCATTAATTAATTTCCATTAAAAACAAAAGGAAAGTTGCAGCATTAGTAGCAGTAATTACTTAAGACCTTGAGTGAACTGATGTGAATAGATATAGGAAATTGGGGAGAGATAAATGTAACCATGATCGATGGGGGTACTGGAGGGCCTGAGGCAGGCAGCTGGCCCTGCTGTACGTACTTAAAATCGTGTCTACACAGACAATGACTGCCCCTTTGCTTTGCTTGCTTGCTTGCTTGCTTTATTTGATGTGATCAGAGTCCAAAGTCTGGGCACAAAGCATTAAAAATAGTGCAGAAGTAAAAACCAGCAAGTAAAAAGAACATTTACTTCTATAATGCAGCAGTGTATAGATATATTTATATAGACCGGCCTCCCTAAGTACTTAAAGCTTAGGGATTTTGTCCTTGTCTATGCAAGGTACATGATCATCAGCTAGACAGCTACATCCATCTTTTATAGCAGAAAGCTATTGTTATTGTGGGTGATGTTCTCTAGGAGGCTGGAAGAAGGCCCATCCTCATGAGTCATGCAACAACGAACCAATGAATACTAGAAATCATTGGATTGATATACCAGTTATCCCCCGAAAATGCCTAGACTTCAAGTTAAACATTTATACTCCATTCATGAGGTCCACGCTATGTTCGTTTAGGGATCCAATTGGTAACTAAATTTAATCACTCAATCAAGATTGTGATACCATGTGATCAGAGGCTTCTCTTATAATCTTGATGTCTAATGTACAACTCAAATTTCCTCACTCATTCCACTAACTCAACTGTGGAATGAGTGATACTTGTAACATACACACCTTTCTCATATGAGCAAGGCTTTCAACAGATACACATGCTAGACATATGTGTATGAATTCTACATTTCTTCATGTTCAAATTTCATGTACTATACCCGTCATGCAATTGCATGATGTTCCCAAAGGTCATATATTTTGCATAAATTTTTCCATGTTTGTCAAACGTGACTTCATCAACTACCTGGTAATCATGGGCTCTGTTTGTCTAACTCTATTCCTCACCCACTTTTTTTAGATGGACAAAAGTTGGATGAATGAGCCCGATAGACTATTATCACCTGCATACGCCGAAGGGGTTAAAAATTTCCTGACACAAGCCCAAATTCATGCAAGTGGACGGGATCGCATTCGGTGTCCTTGCCGTACATGTCTTAACAATCTGTGGCTTCCTATACTTGAGGTGGAAACCCATTTGTTCATGAAAGGGATCAATCCAAATTACACACAATGGATATTTCATGGGGAGGAGGATACCACACAATACGTCAGTGACGACGATATCTCGAATGAGGATATACCCGAAGATGATTACATTGATGACATGCAGCAGATGTTGGATGACATGCATGCAGGCACCTTTGTTGATGTGCCACAAGAGAACACTGGATCATCAAATAGGCCACCAATTCCTGAAGATTCACCAGCAACGTCTTTTGACAAGCTACTGGAGGATGCCCGACGTCCTCTTTTCGACGGGTGTACAACATTTACAAAGTTGTCTTTCATTGTGAAGTTATTACACATCAAATCAATCGGTGGATGGTCAATTAAATCATTTGACATGCTCCTTGCTCTATTGCGGTCTTCCTTTCCTGATGCGCTCTTACCACAATCATATGAGGAGTCAAAGTCTTTGGAGCGCGGGTTGGGTTTCAATTACCATAAAATCCATGCGTGCCCCAACGACTGCATCTTATTCTGGAAGGAATATGCCACGCTTAATGAATGCCCCATATGTAAGGCTTCGAGGTGGATGCCAAATACACACGGATCACGCGTCATACCTCAAAAAGTGTTGCGCCATTTTCCGTTGAAACCGAGATTGCAGCGTCTTTTTATGTCTGCGAAGATAGCAGGTGATATGAGATGGCATAAAGAGCATCGGGCAATAGAAGATAGTAGTATGAGACATCCGGCTGACTCTGAGTCTTGGAAGAAATTTGATGAACATCATAGTTGGTTCGCTGCGGATCCTCGTAATGTTAGGCTCGGACTAGCAAGTGACGGCTTCACTCCCTTCAACAACTTGGCTAAACCTCATAGCATTTGGCCTGTGATCCTTGTCCCGTATAACTTGCCGCCATGGTCATGCATGAAAGACCAATTCTTTATAACATCTCTGATTATTCCAGGGCCAAGGTCACCAGGGAATGAGATCGATGTTTACTTGCAACCGTTGCTGGATGAGTTGCTTGAACTCTGGGAATATGGGGTACCCACATATGATGCCTCAAGTAAGGAGACGTTTACGCTGCATGCTGCATTGTTGTGGACAATCAATGACTTTCCTGCATACGGGAATCTCTCTGGCTGGTCAACAAAGGGAAAATTAGCTTGTCCGTCTTGTAATGCTGACACGGACTCCAATTGGTTGAAATATGGCCGAAAACATTGTTATATGGGACACCGACGTTTCTTACAGCCAGATCACATGTGGAGAAGGAGGAAAGGGTTGTTCAACGGTAAAGAAGATCATCGCATGCCACCAAGGGATTTGGGAGGATACGATATTCTAACTCAATTGCAGATGATTGGGGATGTGACGTTTGGCAAATCTGTTAGGAAGAGAAAACGTACTGCCGAAGAGCTGAGTTGGACAAAGTGCAGCATATTCTACACGTTACCTTACTGGTCAACACTTCGACTTCGGCATAATTTAGATGTTATGCATATTGAGAAGAATATTGCCGAGAACGTCTTATTCACTTTAATGAACAGTTCAGGAAAAACTAAGGATAATATCAATTCAAGGCGTGACCTGGAGTTATTGGGCTATAGAAAAGAATTACATTTGAGGCGTGAAGGTGATCATGTAACAATGCCGCATGCACTGTACACATTACATGGAGATGAAAGGAAGAAGTTATGTGAGTGGCTACGCGATATCAAATTTCCAGACGGGTTCTCTTCCAATATCTCGAACTGTGTTTCTACACGTGATAGCAAAATCACTGGGTTGAAAAGCCACGACTGTCATGTTTTCCTTCAAAGACTACTCCCAATTGCTGCAGGGGGGTTTTTAAGAAGTGACATTGCCTTGACTTTGACTGAACTTAGCACTTTCTTCAAAGAGTTGTGCGCTCGCACACTGGATGTGAATCGCCTATCCCAGCTCCAAACTGATATAGTCACCATTTTATGCAAACTGGAGATGATATTCCCTCCCTCCTTTTTCGATGTCATGGTCCATCTAGCTGTCCATTTGCCCCATGAGGCTATACTTGGAGGTCCAGTACAATATAGGTGGATGTACCCATTTGAGAGATATCTAGGCAAATTCAAGCGGTATGTTAAGAATAAGGCCCGACCAGAAGGTTCAATAGCCGAGGCCTACATTCATACTGAATGCCTGACATTTTGCTCCATATACCTCCAAGATGTTGAGACGCGCTTCAATCGAGCTGACCGCAACATTGATGCTGATGAAGAGGAAACTATAGATGGATTCCGAGTTTTTAACCAGAAAGTTCGTCCTTTGGGTATAGCTTCCAATGTGCAATTAGAAGATAAACTCTTTAAGGCAGCCATATGGTATGTGCTCAACAATTGTCCGGAGATTGGACCCTATATACAGTAAGCATCAATCTCTTTTAGATCAAAATCTACTTCCATCTCAAACTTAACAAGTTTTTATATATGCATGCCCATAACGCTTGTTGAACTGTGTTGCGATTATGTGCTCCAAATTCAGGGAACACTACGAGAAATGTAGGGTGCAACACCCAAACAGCATCGTGAGCACGCATCAAACCGAGTTTGCAACTTGGTTCAAGCACTGTGTAAGTTCTCCTCCATACTTATCTATGTTGACATCATAAATTTATTTGACATGTTTTGGAATTATGAAAATAATAAAAACTTGTAAATCTTCAACAATATTGCTATAGATCCAGGAACATCGTACCAAGAACCCGCTTGATGTGTCAGCTGATCTGTATGCGTTGGCTTGCGGGCCTGACCGTTGGGTTGCATCATATGATGCATGCATAATAAATGGAAAGCGGTTTCATACGAAGGGTCGTGAACTTCGCCGGCGTACACAAAATTCTGGGGTTTTGGTAACTGGGGACGAGGCCACAAATAATGCAGACTTTTATGGTTGTCTTAAAAATATCATAGAGTTACGCTACATGGAGTGGCGTCGGGTGTACCTATTTGAATGTGATTGGTTTGACGTTGGTGATCGAAAACGAGGGGTTCGGGTGGACGACCATATGATTAGTGTCAACTTGAGCAGGACTTGGTATAAAGATGAACCGTTCGTGTTGGCAAGTCAGGCTGATCAATGTTTCTACATAAGAGATTTAAGGGTGAAAGGGAATTGGGGTGTTGTGCAGAACTATACAAATAGGAATGTATACAACATTCCGTCCATGTTGAGGAGTAACGCAGATATTAATGATGGCGAATCAAGTACCCATGAGGCCGATCAAGAAAATGAGTCATCATATTATTATGAACCAGTGCAGTGTGATAACTCTGATCCAGTGTCAACTCCACTGGATCGGCTTGATATACCACCTAGCCATATTGATGCACGGGAAGTCATGCATGTGGATGGTCAATGCATAGATTCATCAGACTTTATTAATGATGACATGATGAATTCTGGCTCTGAAGATGCGTGTAGTGAGGGGGAATATTCAGATGAGGAGGACCTATCCACAGACGATGATGTTGGGTCAGATTAATAAAATATGCCAGGAACTTCTTTGCATTAAGGTTGGTACCACAGATTGTGACATTAAGTATTCAATATTGTTTGTGATTACCAATGTTTTTTTTTTCCACATTAAGTATACTTTTTGATTTCTTTGACTGAACTAATATGTAGAATATCACTCCCTTGTTTTTATATTCTTATTTGCTGTAGTATTGTTTGACTTACAGTTTGTATTTCTATGAGTGATGCTTATTCAGGTGAGGGGAAAACAATAATACGTCACATTAAGGGAAAACCACTGCACAGACAAGTTTTGGTCGGAATTGCTTTCTCCTACTAGACCAATTTATCAAGAAGGCCCATCTTCAAGCTGGCGGCATGAGGAGCGCTATTAATTATCAAGGTATATAATTTATACTAATCTCTTCATGGCCTTTGTAATTATATGTGTATCATAGTGCAAGGGTTAGTCTACTAACATACTGTTGAAATTGGTAGATAATTGATCTTATTTCGAACGACTCTCGTATTACTTTCAGATTTTTGGTGTTTATGGACCTAACGTTTGTTAAAATTATTTTGTAATAATACACACGCAGGTGACCGAGCCGGACCCAGTTCTAGAGGCGGAGGGAGGCTGCGAGGTATTCGGGCTAGGCGCCATGTACCGTACTCGGCTCGCCACAACCGACCAAGGGGAGCGAAAATTGCCTCATATCACAGCCCGGAGGAGTGTAATCCTGGCTCGTCGGATGACTCCACACAGCCCCCAAGTCCCCCACCATCTACCAACCCAATCCCCACACCAGCGCCTACTCGGGAAGCCTCACCAGTGCGCGAACAATCACCTCCTAGAGAAGACGCGAGATTGGAGGACGCCAGTATACCACAAACTGGTATATTGACTTTTTCGATATATATTGAATGCATTGACAAAATATGTGTTTGTTATAATTATGTTTCTTTGACATTACATATACTAAGCTAGTGAGTTTTTCAATACAGTTGCGGACGCCCCCACAGAACCTGAAGTAACGCAGCAACAAAGAAAACGATTTCGTGGGCCCGCTAGATGCATCGAGTTTGAGAAGGTGAGGAAGTACGGGAAAATACTTTTAAAGATAAATGATGGTGAGACTGCCCCGTGTTGTGAGCATGCTTCTATGTTCACGACACGAGTATCCTGGATTGTTAAACAATACTGTGACATGAGCTATGCGCGCTGGACCGATGTCCCAGAAGCCATGAAAGAGGAGCTCATTGATCGTGTTCGGGTAAGTGATATCAATTCGATATCATATGATGAGTTTGAAGTGGTTTATATGTCTCATAATGGTAATATTAATACTAGTTTGCTCTGAATTGTAGTCTGACTTCGTGCTCGACTGGGAACGGGAAAACCACCGATTGACGGTGACAAAGGCACTTCGTAAGCGCTTCAACTCCTTCCATCACGATTTGCACAAGATTTACCAATCATTTGAAAGCCATGAAGAGGCGTTAGCTAGTGGGACAAGCTTGGTGGACCCTCTTGTATGGGTCAAGTTGTGTGGAAGGTGGGGCAGTGATGCATTTAAGGTATATATTAACCAACTCAAATTTCTGTAATAAATCCTTAAATTAGTATGTCTAAAGAGGCAAATATAGTGGCTGTTCAACATAGCTAACCAAAAAACGTGTGCATTGCAGAAAATTTCATCTCAAAACCGGGAGAACAGGAAGAAGCAGGCAATTAATCACACATCAGGACGTAAATCATTCGTCCGAATCCTTGAGCAAAAGGTATGAGAATGCCTCCCAACTGACCATGTTCATTTTAATAATCTTGATCGCATTCCAAACACGTATTTTCTATAAAAACGTTCCTCTACATGTGAATCCATTTTCCTTTGCATTTTTGTGATATAATTACCACAAAGTTGGGTAGTGGTTGAATAACACGATGTGCTATTTGTAATTCCATGCACATAAGTTAAACAATAAACTTATGTTTCTACCTCGAAAAACTTCTTATACGTGTTGCTCATCTTCTGTAGCGCGCTGAGAATGGAAATTTGGTTGACTTCTATAAAGAGACGCGCTGGTCGAAGAAGAAGAACAAGTTTGTGACAGATGCTACAGAAGAAACATACGTGAGTAGATTACATACAGTCCATCTCCCTACAATATACTATTTTTGACAATAATAAATGAGTAATTTTTTAGGAAGAACTTATGTTAATAATCGTTGTTCTGTGCATGTGCAGAAGGAGATGACAGGTAGGTTGGATGGCCTAGAACCAGAGCAACGTAATGATGAGGCAGCAGCGACTGTCTTCAGGGAGGTCCTTGGCCATCGACCTGGATATGCGCGAGGACTCGGGGAGATGGTCATTCCCGAGTCAAGTAGACAACGTGACCAACTTAAGATGCAATGCTACCTGTCTGAGATTGAAAGACACAAGAAAGACTCTAAACAACATAAGAAAGATGCTGAAGCGTATAAGAGTCAGCTGGATGAAATGAGATCAGAGATGCGGGCTCTTAGGGCGCATCAGATGCAGACTGATAGATTGCTTCAGGAGTTCTTTAAGGATCATCCTTCATTCACTGAGTCGTATCGACAGACTCAGTGTAACGATTCCCCCGACCCATAAGGGGGGTGACATGCTCCTTGGTTTTTTGTACTGGATTGGGTGGTTTTTTGTTAGACAATATCACAACTGGGCAATACATATATATATATATATAGATATATATATATCTATATAAATATATCCATCTCAATATATATAGATATTACTATATCTATATAAATATAACCTGAAAGGATTTGACAGTTTGAGTTATGGAGGTATGATTTCTGTCCTCAGCATTTTTAACACCTAATTTTTGCTTGGGCTTGTTTGGGGGGTTTCAACTTTTAAGGTTTGAAGTGGTGGTGTTTTATTGCTACATTTGGCAGGGGAAATTGGAACAAATTAGATCTGTTTTTACGAGGCTGACACCTTGCATCATATGGTTCCAACAAAATGATGAAAAAAAGGGAGTAAGACTTTTGTAAAAGCTTGAAAGTGTGACGTAAGCTGTTGGAAAACGTGCATGGTAAGTGGGTTTGGTTGTATGTTTCTTCATGTAAATGGGGGAAAACGAAAAGTTACTTTTTCTAAGTTCGTTGTGCTTGTTACCATAAAGTTTATATTTAATTTGGAGTTGTTCATTGATCTCTACCTGTTTTGTAATGAGACCCAGTTCTATTCACGTAGAGGTTGAGATGAGAAGCAAGGAGGACGCGTACAATCTTCCATTTCAGACTTAATCAAAACTGAACAGAGTTTGGAGGAGAGAGTTCCAAATGAATCAGATAAGCTGGAATGGTATTTCTGTATTTACATTTTTAGCTCCCAGCTGATACTATTATGTTTCTAGATCTCATTTATTGTCTTCAAGTATATCATACAGTTATATATAAATGTAAGTTATATTACATATTATCTTAAATAACAGAACTAGTAGCTTCCATAGGGTTTTGGTCAAAAGGAGGATGTTTCATTTGCAACAACAAGGCATTGCAAGATGAAAGAGCATTGAAATTCAAAACAACGGTAAAGAAGGGAAGTATGCATTGATATGTCTTGAGGTTGCCAGTGGAAACCCATACTCTCTGTTAATGATATTCAACAGAGATCAACCATTTCTGCATTAGACAGGTTTTAGGTTTTTTCCCCTCTATTATTTTACAAATATCTTGCTTCTTTCTCCATCTTAGGACTGAAGAAACCCAACAAGTGCTGTAGGTTTATTTAAAGTAAAATAAACCTATTCCACGGCAGTTAGAGATTTACTAACACCATCGCTAAGATGGTACTCATTAAAGTCACTTGTCAACTTAATCCCATCTCCTTCGGACATATTAACATATTAACAGAAACCAGACCTGAAAATTAGTTATGAGCGCCCTATATTTTAGATACTAGACTAACTTGTTGATTTGGTTTGAATTACCATGCATTATCAATCGGGGAATAGAGTGAAGGTAAGATCCATAACCAATTCTAATGTCGCTTTTATTGTTATTTATCATTGTATGTTTTACTACTAAAACATGTTTATGGATCTGAATGGCTTCATTCAAAATAGGGGCAAGAGGTTGCCTTGGAACAACCTTTTTAAATTTGTGGCTGCAAAAAACGTGTAACTAAATTTAAGTAGAGTTAATGCTTATCTAGAATATGAGAATGTGGCAGAGTATTTAAGGAAGCCCCGTGGAATCAGATTTATAATCATAGCAGGTTATACACTTTTCCTTAGCTTTCAAGCGTGTGCTGTAGGTTGTATCGTGCCAAGTGTTTAGTTCTTTCAGATAATGTTGGTTGGATGAGTCTCATGTATCAACTATTTAGGCAATGAATACTTCCTTTGTTGGTGTTTTACAGTTTTAAAGGCTTTGAGCACCAATTCCTGAATGATGAAGCTCTTCGACATGTCCCAAATAATGATGGTAAGCTTCATTAACACTGATTGCATACAAGAAGTGATTAAGTTCTGTTACAGTACCCTCACTGCAGTAGTATAACTTAAGTTTTGGTTGTGGTGCACCTGTCATAATGGAAGGGGACAAAAAGCTGGTCATGCCAATATCTCAACTTAATTGCTGAGTGCTGATTTTGCTGCTGACTTAACATATTGGTATGTGAGTCATCTTGCGGTATGTTTTTCCCCCCCAGCCAGCAGTTAGTATAACTGCTGCATGCATATTGGGAATCGACCCATCAAGGGTTGGCAGATACTCTAGGTTAGATATAAGGCCTGAACTTTGCCCACAGTTTTGCTTAAATACATCGTTCAGATTTCCAAACTGATTGGTCATTTAACTCACTCAATTAATTCATCATGTATGGAATAATTTACGGAAATGGTTTGCCTAAGCAGGACACAATCAGGGTTATTTTGACAACCATCGATACACACCTTGCTCATGCCATTCTTTTCAGATTCTGCATGGGGAGTGAGTTAACAAATTGAATCAACATTTTGCTTATTTAAATTGAGTCTTGTTTCATCAGATTTTTGGCCGAGTAGTATAAATTGAGTCTTGTTTCATCATTTTTTGGCCGAGCTTGTATAAATTGAGTCCCCAGGACGTAGTTGTAGCTAAAATTCTCATGCTTCTTCGAGCATATTGCACATGCACCATAGATCAATCCATCCATGGCTGCTTGAATATTAAGCAACTCGTGGTACGGCTGCGCCCATTTTGTACCTGGCGCATGCAAATAGGTGAATTGATGGGAATAACAAGTTTTGGAAAAAATAGTTCGCTAAGGTACATGATTTAAGGATTTTTGCTTTTTCCTTAATGTGATCCAAAACAAAAACTAGAGAAACTTGTAGTGTACATGCAATTACGACATTACAGCCGAGTAAATATATATATTAGCATACAATAGAAACCCCCATATCAATTAGTAATTGCATGCTGCAGCGAGCTATCGGAAAGAACAACTTAATAATAGGGTTTTTCTTGGTCATCCAAATGCTAGGATCAGTTTCTTATTTGGCCAGCGATTCTTCCTCAAACCGCTTATTATAGGATGAGATGAAGGGCACTCTATGGCTTCTGACTTTTTTGCCACTTTCTGTCCAAGTCTTGAATCGCCCGACAGTAAGATTTATATGACCAAATGTTAGTAAGTTATTAGTCTCACCATTAACAACAAATAAATCTCATCTCTGCAAGACTTAATAGACTTTCAACATCATGCCATAATTAGTTAGTTTACCTTGTGCCTCTATGATTAATACTAAATCCACTGCATTTATATTTTCTTAAACTATCTCAATTTCTGATGGGCCTGTTGTCAATTTCTGAACCCTTGTGGATATCTCATGTTATTTTCAGGTGATATGGCCAACCACCTTTATGGGCTGACCGTTGTGGGAGCGGCGTTATCTTGGTGTTCACCACCTTTCTTTGTAAAAGTCATCTTGTGAAAATTGGATGTTTTAATTGGTTGAAAAGTCCTGAACTAATATGAGATGTTTTACTGGTAGTTGTTGGTTTTAGTGAGAGTAGAGTCATCTAGAAATAACTTATACTAGTGATATTTATCTTTTGAGTAATTAGTAGCTCAGTTTGTAATTGATATGATTCGTATAATGCACCACCCAATGTAAAAAGATATTATATGATTGTTGGTCAATTCATTTGATGCATATGAGTAAATTTTGAATTGAATAGAAATGGTTAGCTCAATTTTTGTTTAAGTATGGAAAATTAAATGATCATGTCTATCAGGTGCTATTCGATGAATGGAGAAAGTATAAATGAGACCTAGTAACCCATTAAGAATATTGGGTTACTAGGTTATATAAAATTCGATTTTCAGGTTTCTCCAGCGATTTTTTAATCGCCGTCAATAATTTCAAAAAACCATTTAATACGATAGATTCCCATTAGAAAATCCTATTGCAGCGATGTTTAGTCGCTGGCAAATCATATGGCAGCGAGTTTTATCTCGCTGCCATATGCTATTGAAACAGAAAACCATATAGCAGCGATTAACAAACCGCTGCCATATCATATAGCAGCGAAATTTTTATCGCTGCCATATAATTTGAAAAGTAGAAATGGATTTAGCAGCGATTAAGATAGCGCTGTCATATCATATAGCAGCGATTTTAGGATCGCTGGGATAGCATTTTGAACCAGGCAATGTATATAGCAGCGATTAAGGAACCGCTGCTATATAATTTGGCAGCGATTTTTCTATCGCTGCCATATGATTTTGGAAATTGAAACCTATATGGCAGCGATTACTTTAGCGCTGCAAAATGGTATGGCAGCCATTTTATAATCGCTGCCATATGTTTGTGAAACAGGAAAACTATATAGCAGCGATTAAAAAACCGTTGCCTTACTATTTAGCAGCGATTTTTCTATCGCTGCCATATTATTTTTGAAATGGTTGCGTATTTGGCAGCGATTACAAAAGCGCTGCAAAATAAGTTGCCAGCGATGCATGTATCGCTGCCATATGTTTTGTAACCATGGACAGTATATGGCAGCGACTATGGAAGCGCTGCTAATTAATGTAGCAGCGATTTCGTAATCGCTGGAATAGAATTTGACGCTATTCAAATTATATGCCAGCGATACCAAACTCGCTGCGAAATATTACGTATAGAACGGCGATTTTTTTTATTCGCCGTGTTATAGGTAAAGTGGAAGAATAATACCGGCGAATTAGCGGCGATTAGGTAATCGCTGGAATATTACTATAGCGGGGATTTATGCCTATTTGCCGGCGATTTTACAACGTCGGGAAAAGTCCAATCTGTTGTAGTGCATCATGACTGTGAAAATAGAACTGTGGGGTGAGGGGCATATTGCAATGCTAGAATGTGTCATTGATGGTACATCTAGTGATGACTCATTCTTGAGGAGGCTAGATTCTTAGCCATAGAAAGAGCCATAATCACAAGGGTCGCTAGCCCTTTCAAGAATTGTCTTGTAAACATTGAGGAAGAAGAAGCTGTATGCCAAGTTCAAGAAGTTTGAGTTATGGCTTCAGGATATCTCTTTTATTGGATATGTTACATCTAGAGATGAAACTTCAATGGACCTAGCCAAAGTGGAAGCAAATATTAATTGGCCTGGGCCAATTAATGTGTAGGAAGTCAGAAGCTTTTCTAGCACTTGCTAGATACTCCAAGAGATTTGTAGAGGGATTTTATGGTATTGGAGCACTGATGACCAAGTTGAGCAAAAGGATGAGCGGTTTGTTTAGCTAGAGGAGTATGAGGATTAGTTTCAAGAGTTGAAGAAGAGATTTGTGACAACACTAGTGCTTAGAGGTGTTGCAATCAAGGGAGGAGAACCATTTCAAGTTTCAAATAGTAGAGTGAGAAGACAAGTTTCGGTCATTAGGGTTGGAGGACTAACTTTAAGAAATTAGAGCTTCATTTTTTATTTGACTGACTATAGGTTAAACAAGGTGGAATTGGTGGGATGCTTGAGGTCTTATGTTATGATTTCATGAGTACATAAAGAGAATAGAGCAAACCATACATATTAGGTTAGAGGTTATGCCCATAAGTATGGAGTTCCCCTAACTTTAAAACCCTAGAGGGAGGGGGTTTTTCAACTGATGTTAGAGCCAATACTTTAAAATATTGTGTAGTCTTTTCAAAACAAAAGGAAGATTCTTTAAGGTAAAGAACATTGAAATGAAAACCAAATCCAAGGTGTGAGGACTGCGCAGAAGTAAGGGAAGAGATCCCCTCCTGAGGACAAAGGGTGGGAGAATAAGAGACAACTGGGCAGACAGTGTGCGACCAAGCTAAGAGTAAGGTGAGCATCATGTTGTAAAAAGCCTGGCTAACATAGTGTATCACTGGGTGATAAAGGACTTTACCTTGTGCCAAGTGGGCAAACATTGTGCCACTCATATGAGGGCGAGAAAGAGGAGCTGAAGAGGTTGGTAGTTGTAAAAAAAAAAAAAATGACTCGTAGTACAAGGGCGGGCAACAGTGGAGGACAAGATTGTATGGACATGTGAGTGCTCCAAAATAAGGTGCTCAGAGGATTGTAGGTGTCATACACAGAGTCCCATACTATGTAAGAGATATCACACTTGGAGTGAGCCCGTGGAAAAAAAGATTACAAACCTGCATTGTTTTTCTTGTCTCTAGAATCTTCAAGAGAGCAAGCGGCTTTATAGCATGTGACAGAAGTAATGACATTGATGCTATTGTAATCATCGTAGTATTGTCAGGTAGGTTAGCTCCTTCGAACATACTAGAAATACAGGGTAAAAGTTTGTAAGGATGTTGTAAGTTCAGGGTTTTGCATATCCTAAAACTCACCCCTTTCTTACATGAAAGTTTATATCCTTCATTATGCTTATTGGTTATCTTTATGCTGTAAATTTGAGATGATGAGTTTGGATGTTGTGATTTAATGATGACTTGAATTCCTTGTATTGAGTCTTTCTATGTGTAAATAATCAAGAATGGGTTGAGGAGTCCCTGTGCTATTACGACATGTAGCCACGAGTTTCATACGCATAAAGTGATTCCCAATGATTGGGTTGGAATGTCTTCATATTGGCCTCACTTGATAATACGGCTAGTGAGAGTCCTCTGGTTGATCATGCGTGGTGTCTTTGTGTGTGTGTTGATTGAGTTGAGTGATTCCCCATGTTAGGTGATTTGGATTTGGTGAATTAGCTTGCAGCTTGGCAATTTAGGGTGATTCCCTGCATTGAATAGTGGAGTAATCCCTTGTTTGTATTTATATAATGAGATATTGTGAATTTCATGTGGTTTGATTAGAGGGTGATTCGCCGCCTTGAGAATGACTATGCATATTTGAGATTTTTTTAGGGGATTCATTGCCATGCTTTTATACTTGTGATTTATTCTAAAGGTGACTCCTCACCATGATTATGAATACATGTGTTTCTACTTGGAGAGTGATTCATCGCCATGCACATGTTCACAAATTTATTTACACGAAATGGTGCATGCATATTCCTTTCCATTATGTTTCATTAATAGTACTATTCATGGGTTTTAATCTATTGGAATTTCTTAGAAGTCTCATTATGGTGGTTCCACCTACAATTTCAATTAGCCGAGCAGTATATGTTGCAATTTAGCCCAGGTAGAGTTTCTCGAAGGAGGACTTGTCCCTCCCAAGATGTAGACACAGAGGCATGTTTTTGATTGTTAGATATTTGTTTAGTTAAGAAAAAATGCTATTGACATAAAAGGATCCTATGAAAAGTATCCAACAAGATGACGGGCATTTTGCCACATTAGTTTAAGTTAAGGAATTTTATTTCCAAATTTTCCCTTGGCCCGTTCTTTCCCCCACCCACATCCCTCCACTTCCCCTCTCCCTTTCCCACACCCCCTATACCTGAGCCCCCTAGACTCCTCATCGGTTAGCCAACGTCGTCACTACTTCCTGTTGACACCAGCGTCGTCGCACTGCTAGGTATCTCTCTCTCTCTCTCTCTCTCTCTCTCTCTCTCTCTCTCTCTCTCACCACATCTATTACAAAATTGCTGCTACTTCCCATTGTTGTTGTTTTGGAAAATATCGAATAATTGGCACATTTTGAGGTGAGTACAATTTGGTTTGTTAGATTTCATTAACTCGGGCAAGTAGGGCTTTTGTTATGTTGCTTTTATGTGATTTAGTCCTTTTAAATATAGACTTACTTGTTTCCAACTTTTTGCCTTTTGTTCATCTGAAGTTGTAGTTCTTCATAGATTTATGGCTATTTGTACATGACAATTCTAAAGGCATAAAAAATATAAACATGAAAGAAAGAAGTTCCAAGACATCATTGTCAGTGCTTATTAGGTTGCTCCTGAAGTATTAAAATGCAAGTCCAGACCTGAATTGGATGTTTGTATTGGTGTGATTACCTAAATTTTGTTGCGTGGAAAGGCACCCCTTTTGGGATAAGACACAAGATGGTATATTTAAGGAGGTTAAGTACAATATTCATTTAAACTTTTTCTATTTACTAGGGTGACAAATCATTATATATTGGCTAATGTGATATTCCCAAACCTTGTTATGTTTTAACCCACCTTCAGCAATCCAGCATACATTCACAACTTGACTCGCCACTAGCTTGTTTATACATTTCCTTTTTAACTATAATGACATTTTGCTGATGCAAATTGATAGCAACAATTCTTTTGCATAAATAAGGGCTTTAAGCTCTTGTGGTATGTGTAAACCTCATACTCTTCCTCATATAGATAGTGTTGCCATATTTTCAAGGCAAACGCCACTGCAAGTAATCCCATGTCATGGATGGGATAACTCTTTTCATGATCCTTCAATTGTCTAGATGCATAGGCTACCACCTTGCCTTCTTGCATTAGATCAACCCCTAAGCCATACTTTGGCTCAAATAAAGCTAAGGGACCGTAGTTAGCCATCTCTTCAATTCTTGAAAGCTCCATTTGCTCTGGTCGGTCCAGACAAACCTAATGTTCTTCCTCATCAACGCTTTGAGAGGACTTAATACTTTAGAAAAATCCTTCCACAAAACTACGATAATATCAGCTAACCCCAAGAAACTCCTAATTTCCTGTGCCAAGGTGGGTTGTTTCCAATCCATCATTGCTTCCATCTTGCTTGAGTCAATCATGATTCCTTTCCCTTAGACCACATGGCCTAGAAATTTTACTTCTTCCACCAAAATTTACACTTGTTGAGTTTGGCATATGGCTAGTGATTCTGGAGAGTCCTTCACACCATCCTCAAGTGATCTCCATGTTCCTTAACATTTCAAGAGTACACTAAGATATCATCTATAAACACCACAACAAATAAATCTAAGAATGGTCATAATACCCTATTCATGAGATCGATAAAAGCTATTGGGACGTTTGCCAAACCGAAAGGCATTACAGTTAACTCATAATGCCCTTACTTAGTCCAAAAGGCAATCTTAGATATATCACTTTCCTTAATCATTAGTCGGTGGTACCCAGATCTGAGATCAATCTTTGAAAAGTCTGCAGCTCTTAGCATTTAATTGAACAAATCATCTATCCTAGGCAACATGTACTTATTCTTAATAGTCACCTTTTTTTAAATGTGGTTTTGGCACTAATAACAGAGCGGCATGAGTGGCTTGGCATATATATAGATTTCTTTAGTCTATAATTAAGGAGTTCCAACTCTAGTACAATGTCTATTTAGTTTAAAAATTGGTTGGGCTAGTGATATTACTTTGAGTATGCTTATATGTATCAAATATAAGGGTGTTTTGGGATTAGTATTTATGGTACGTTGTGTATTGCTCAAAGAAAAAAAAATTATCCATTACGAATACTGCATATTATTAGAGGCATGCTAGTTGCACTAAATCTTTAACTGTCATGAATATGAGGTATGTGACCTTCTATTGCATGTCCCAATGCTTCATTCTCCATCAAATCTCAAGCAGGATTGAGGGTGTCACAAGGTAGTATCAGAGCAATATGTCCCTGGGTTAAATCCACATCTCCTGATGAATTATACCAAAATATAGGTTTGGAAATTTAGTCTTTGATTATTCTTGAATTCTTATAAGTATAAGAATTAGTACGTGAATTCACATAAACATGTGTTTTAGGGAATAACACATAGTTTGTGGGAGAGTACATAAGAACCCTAGAGGAGATAACAACTAGGAGGAGCAAAATCCTCAAATGGGAAACGAACAAGGGATAGGCCTTTCACCTACTGGAGAATGTGCTCAAACATTGGCAACAACTACAAGAGCACATGCCTAGACCGGAAGTTAGGGATTGTCCCTACAAGAAAATTCTAGTGTACCATTACCCAAACTTTTTCTGTAATGAAAGGCCAATAAGGGTAGATAAGTGAATGATTGATCTCAATTGAACATTCAAGATCTGTGATTGCATTGAAAAAGATTAAGTGTTGTGCGACACATATCTGCTTCAAGTAAAAGCTAGTATATGGTAGGATACGCGAAGGCAGCTTCTAACAAGAGAGTTGGGAACCTTAACTACCCTAATTTAGGAAAGATCTTAGGAAGAGTTCGATAATAAATTCTTCACATAATCAATGAAGCAACAGAAGGTGCAGGATTTCACGTCTCTGGTACATACTACCAGATTCATGGAGTTGGAGATGTTTGCACCTCACCTAATTTCAACTGAGGGAATGCAAGCCTAGAAGTTTCAAGGAGGTTTGCAAACAAGGATTTGTAGCCAGGTGGCTTGCTTCCGGATTGAGAACTACCAGGTTTTGGTCAATGTAGCCGCTATTTCAAAAGTGGAGCAAAAGGTTTTGGCTGCCTAGATCATTTTAGAACAAAAGAGGAACTCCATTGTATGCTACTGAAGAAAGTTTGGAAAGGAAGAAGATGTTTACCGGACCAGATAAGAGAAAGGGCATCGAGATAGGGAGTTCAATGTCAACCACATACTCAATATGTGGGACGTGCAGTAAAAATCATTAAGGAAAGTGCGAACCTGACCATCTGATCAAGCACTATCCCAAAAGAGCTCGAAGAAATGGGATTGTTCCCAGTAGAGATTCCAAACCAAAGTCATAACCTCTAGGACTAGTTTGAGTGTATGCAGTCACTCCTTGAAAGATAGATGCTGATGCCCCAAGAATAGAAGGAGTTGGCATCAATTCTGGTATTTTTTCTAAGACCTATGTATTGTTAAGCTTAACTAAAGATTGACTGGATTTCAATTTATGGTATTATTGCATTATTTGTTTATGGGGTAATGTTAAGCTATCAAGGTTTATAGCTTGTATGTCGTTTAATTTAAGCGCGTCACTGTTTTTAGTGACTGCAGCATCGCAAGAGAATTCTGATCGCTAGCTAAATAGTTATCCAAGAGGTAAGAGTAACTTTTCTCATTAGGAGTATTACTATTTATAGATGTGTAGATATAGAATATATAGTAGTAGTAAGAGGAACGATACTGAAGCTCAATTATTTAGTGTCCCGCATATTGGAGTTGTTTTGGGTTCAAGGTTGTGACAACCCCGGACTCAACCAAATCCTCGCCTACTTTTTGTCGCAAGTTTATGTTTAATTTTTGGGCCATGCAAGAGGTGTAGACTACTTAGAAATCTTGAACCCTATTTAGTTCTAATGCATTAGGATCTAAGCCCATAAGATAGGCCAAGCAAGGCCTTAGGAATTCGCCAAGCCAATTGGGCAAATTAAATCTTAGTAGAACAAGAGAACACACACTCAACACACCAAACCTATAGGCCACTTGTCACACATTCAAGGCCCATTGAATCTAGACAAGATTTTGGGAAGAAGGGGTGGAAGACTTAGGGTTTTGGTAACCTAAAAACCCTAGCACACCAATCATGGAAAAGGGGCACCAAATTTTGACACTTGTCATACATGAAGAGGGATAGGAAGAGGAATATGGTGCTAGTCTGCTAGCATGGTTAGTGTTACCACTCACTATGGTGCTATAAATGTAATTTTATTTATTTGAGATACCTAAAAGTGTTAGAATGAGAAACAGTCTACGCCAACAAACTAAAAAATATTTAATATTTTATGATGCAATAAAACAATTTTCGATTTTCAAAATAAAGCGTTTTGATTATTTCAAGGCACTTTAGAGTCAAATTTTGATAAATGATTTCCACTTTGAGGTTAGTATTGTTATTTAGTATTGTTACAGTGCAAAGTTAATTTCTTTTCTTGAGTGAATAGTAGCCTCTATAATAGCACTTAGACTAATGTTTTTAAAATCATAGTGTAGAATATCCAAATTAAACTAGAGAAGTTTTAGGTGAACACTTGGCAAGATCTTAGCCACACTTGATGAATAATATTGGACACTTGGTACCAAGAGGAACCACGGGATGGAAATGTGAAGCAAATAATGCTTTGTGATCATATCACCAAAGCAAAACCCTATTCCATCCAGCAATCCAATTTTTGCCAAGCCAAAGAGATTTCAACCCTAGAGAAACCCAAACACTTGGGATCCAATTGAAACCCCAAAATCTTGGAGAAAACCAAAACATCAAATGTTTTCCCCAAACCCTAAAGTTTGCCTCCAAACCCTAAATGAATCCATTTTTGGCTTAGTATTTAATCACTTGACTAAATCACTTCTATATGCTATTAACCACTCGAATGATTTCATCATTATTTCTTCTTTTAAATCTTGAAAACATTATTTCCCCCTGCCATGGCAGTCCTACCACTTTCCAAAGAAGCCCCAAACAGTACATGACTAGAAGGCGAAGAGCCACCTTAAAGAGTCATGGGGTGGTCTTTCCCCTGGTTTTGGCTGATATCTCATTCCTCAAAGAGTCATTCACACCTCTCCTATCACCCCTCCAAATGTTTAAAGGTCTCTCATGTCCATTCCACTTGCAAATCGTCACTTTCCAAGCCTTTTCTTGGAAAGAAAACTAGAGAAGCTCTCGAACATTTTTCCTACCTTACTTTTCTCAACTTTTTTGAAGCATAAGTATTTTCTCACAAATTCCTCTTACAAAAGTTGTTCCTCTTTGAGTTGGTATGTTTTTTGTTAATTTTCTTGGTCATTGGAGGCATGAAAAGTTGGTTTAAGTATGAAGATATCATTCTGGGCGATAATCTGGAAAGTGTATGATATTTTGATGATTTTGACCAAATTAATGACAAGACCTTGGGCTGATTGTTTTATGAATTATATTTAACATGTAATATATAGGTTTGATTAAGATTCATTGCATATTATAAGTTTTTTATGAGAATTTTACCTAGATCTAAAAAGTTGAAAACTGAAAGGTTGAAAACGGATTTTGGTTTAATTAAGCTTGACTCTTTTGTTGTGAAAACATGCTCCAATTGCTTTAATATTTATATATGATATTCTTAAGACTCCGATTTGAATGTTAGAATGTTAGTTTAAGGATTTATGGTGTTGGTTTTAAATATATGATTTTTTATACATGGAAACGTTCGAATAGGACATGTATTTGAGTCTTTCACGTAGATTGATGTTTTGATGCTAATTTGGCCATGTTATCTTGAGTTTGATGCATGGATTTATTCTAGGCCTTGCTTTAACTATATTATGTTGTTGATTTGTCAGTTACTTCATGAAATATTTTAGATCAAATGGTTTGATCAAAACCAAACCATATAGGAATCGGCTTTGGTGAAGGTGTTATGGCCAAATTCTTTAAGATGGATTTTTGTGGTTTTGGCTTTATGATTCAAAGCATGATATTTATTAGAAGTGTGTTATGAATGTATTGGAGATATGTTATTGGACTTTTGGAGTTCTTAGAGTTGTTTTGAAATGAAATAAAACCTTGAGAATCAAGGGTTGTGCTTAAGGTTAAAAAACTTAAAGTTTTGTATTGAAAAGATTTGTGATTCTAGGGAAGTGAGTTTTGTTGACTTTTCTAACATGCTATTTGAACATAGAATATAATTTTGTATATTGCAACATTTCGATTTAAGCATGAGAAACAAGGTTCGATAGAATTGCAACAAAAATCTAGAGATTCGGCATATGTATATTTCGACTTAACGGGAAGCAATAACGAGATATTTTGAAACATTAGAATTTCTCACTAACAGTGTAGAAACAAAAAATACTGACTTAGAATAAAATTACCATTTTACCTCTCTACATGTGAAAAAATAACCATTTTACCCTTAACTTCACAATTTCATATCCTAACTCCCAAAATCACCAAAATTTACATTTCTCATGTAAATTTTATTATAATCAAAATATCTAATTAGAAAATTTTAAAACACATCACAGTTAGGTTAAACATGCATAGGCCAAAGCCCTTAATTTTTGTTGCAATTCTATCAAACCTCATTTCTCATGCTTAAAGCAAAATGTTCAACCTAAAGAAATAATATCCTATAATCAAATAACATACTAAAACAACCAACAAAAATTTCATAAAAAAATACAAATTCCTTCAATACCAAACTTCAAGTATTTAACCTTAAGCACAACCCTTAATGTTCAATGTTTTATCTCCTTTCAAAACAACTCAAAGAACTCCAAAAGTCCAATATCATCCTCTCAATACATTCAAAACACATTTCTGAGAACTATGATGCTTTGAATCATCAATCCAAAACCACAAAAGTCACAAAACCCAACTTGAACTTCAAACATTCTGCTTTCACATTTTCACCAAAACCAAAAACTATGTGGTTTGGTTTTGATCAAACCATTAGATCTGAAACATTTCATGAAATAAATCATAAATGAAAAACATGATATAGTTAATAATTAATACTAGAGTATATATAAGAATCAAACCTAAAATCACATGGCAAAATTTGCATCAAAATATAGATCTACCCGTAAACCTCAAATACAAGACCTATACAAACCTTCGCATGCATAAAAATTCATATCTTTAAAATCAACACCATAACTCCTCACAATAGCATCCTACCATGTAAATAGAATTCCTAGGAACATCATATGTAAATATTAAAGCCATTGGAGCATGCTTTCACAACAAAAGATTCAAGCTTAGTCAAAACAAAATTTGTCTTCAACCTCCCCATTTTCAACTTTTTAGATCTTTGCAAAACTCTCTTAAAAAGCTTATAACATGCAAACAATCTTCATCAAAATTGTAAACTATAAACGATAAAGAAATCATACCATGATCTTGCCAATAACTTGGCGAAAAGCATCAAAATATCATACATTGTCCTACTATTTGCCCAAAATGACCTTTAACGCTTAAACATTTTTCACCCACAAATTACCATAAACATTTACACAAAGAATACCAATATAAATTAGACTAAAAGAGGAACAACTTATGTCAAGAGTACTTTGTGAGAAAACACATACAACAACTTCAAAAAAGTCAAGCAAGGTAAGCTAGAAAATCTGTTCGAGAGCTCCTCTAGTTTTCTATCCAAGAAAAGGTTTGAAAAATGACAAATGCAAGGGAATGGACAAGTACGACACTTAAGCATCTACAAGAGTGATAAGAGGTGTGTGAAAGACACTTTTGGTGATGGGGTGTCAGCTAAAACCGCCAATAATACCATGTGCAACTACACATGGTTTTCAGCCGAGGAACCTTTCTTGTGAAGGGTGGTGGTGAGGTGGCTTTTGGCCTTCCCATCAATCACTATCTTGGGCTAACTTGGGTAGTAAAAGTACTACCATGGCGAGTGGAAACTTCCTCCACAAGCCTTGTCTTGGTGGTTTAATTTCATGGGCCTTAACTGAATGGGCTTCCATTTAGGCTTTGGTTGGGGTTTGGATTGCTATCAAGCTCAAGACCAATTTTTCTTGGCCCAATATAATTACCAAGGTTTAAAAGATTTAATCAAGTGATTTGAATTAGGGTCTAGGTTCAATTAGGGCGTTTCAAGGAAAAATTTTGGGGTTTGGGGAAACCAATTGGAGTTTTGGTTATCACTAAGATTTTGGGCTTTTAATTGGATTCCAAGTATTCAGGGTTTCACTAGGGTTGAAAACTCTCTATGGTTTGGCACAAATTAAATAGTTGGATAAAATAGGGTTTTGCTTAGATGGCATAATCACAAAACTTGATTTCCTTTACATTTTCATCTCATGATTTCTTTTGTGCCAAGTGTCTAAATAAAACTTCTCTAACCTAATTTGGACATTCTACACTGTGATTTTTGAAAAACACTGATCTATGTACTAACATCAAGGCTACTATTCACTCCAAAAGTGAAAAATAAAATTTGCACTATAAAATCCTAGATAATATACCAAATTAGGAGCATACTTCATTTCACAAAATTCAACTCCTAAGTGCCTTGAGCAATTCAAATTGCCTTTTTGAACAATTTTTGTCCAGAAAATGAAAATTGTTTTAGTATGCCATAAAATCTTAAATACTCATCTGAGACAAATGGCATAAACCGTTTCTCATTCTCACAGTCCTAAGTACCTTAAATAAATAAAATAACATTTCTAACATCATAGTGAGTAGTAAGACTAACTATACCAATAGACTAACTATGCCAACAGACTAAAACTTGAAGGATTGGACGATTTGTGAAACCTTTTCAGCATTTTCACGAGGTTCCTAAAGCCTAAAGAAAGTCAGCCATTAAGTTTCTAGCAGGCTATTATATTTGGTATGCTAGGACTCAATGCTATCTTGGGGATAGATTTGGTTTTTAGGCACTTTGCAAGCATAGATTGTAGTTCGAGGACAATAACCTTCTAAGTACCGGAAACGGAAGTTAGAATTTTTAAAGGAAGCAAATTGAGGAAGAAAATTGTGTTCAATACTAGAAGTTATACCTCACTTCAGGTGAAGAAAGAGTTGATAAAAGGGGCTGAGGCCTACCTAGTGCATTTAGCATCAAGGAAATGTATGCATAAGGAAGTGGAGGATATACCAACAGTGACAGAATTCTCAGAAGTTTTTGTGGCATAACCAGGGATTCCCCTTGCCAGGGAAATTGTGTTTGTAATTGATTTAGAATCAGGGAGTCTCCCAGTCCAAATAGCATCCTATAGGTGATGCTCCCAAATCCCCACGCACGGACATAGAGAAATTGAGACGTCCGGATGATGACATCACGGGTCACCACCCTATCGACGTGTGCCAAGTGTGTGTATAAGCAACAAATGTGCACGAGAAACATGCAGTGGATAGTAAAGTCATAAAGTAGTACCAGGATTTTTCTTGTTTAAATACAAAACTGTTCAAAACATACATAATAAAATATTACAAACTACAAATATTACTCAAAGCAACAATAAGACATTAACTTCAACCCAGAACTCCGGCGGAGCCGCATCCTCGGGCTCAGCCTCCTCCTCCACTTCCTCGATCTCTGCACCAAAATCTACGGTACCTGAAATGGTGCCGCAGGTAAGTAAAATCCAAACACCACTAGATAAAAACATATTAAACTCAACAATATGCATTAAAGAATGCAATGCACCTGCCCCATAAAATCATAATTTTTTCACGCACGCCAAAAACCCATTTGGTCCAAAAATATAACCATTAAAACCATTCCTCGCCATTATCCCAGATAATGGCCCAAAACCGCTACCACCATTTTCTCAGAAAATGGAGCAAAAGGCTCAACACATCCTCGCCATTATCCCAGATAATGGCCCAAACCACCATTTTCCCAGAAAATGGATCAAAAGTCTCGAAACCAAACCTCGCCATTTTTCCAGAAAATGGCCCACATCCGAAAACCATAAAAACAATCCAATTATGCATGCACCATGATCTCCCCTAGGGATCATCCGCACACCCTGGTTCTGTGCCACACCGTAGGTAACGACTACGCGTGTGACACCTAAACGAGCGATGCGCAGACTCGCGCCCCGCACGTACCTGGCAAGGCCATCCTCTAGTCCCAGCCACTCTAGGGACCACGGAGAAGACACAACAGCGTTACCGTATCGTGCAATCCGGTCGTCGCTCTACGACAACTCAGGGCATGTCACTCAGTATTATCTACTCCCGAGTGACTAAAGGAGCTCCACCGAGATAATAACCCATCCCGGCTAGGGTTCGTGAGACACACGCACCCAAAAACCATTTACGCCAATAAAACGAGATTTTCTCGATTAAAACAAAATGCACATAAACACAATATGCAACTCACGCCTCATGGCTCAAATAATCAAGCAATCACAAACAACCAAAACCAAGCACTCCGTCCTCAATCTATCCGACTCCCTGAACTCCTCGGGCTCAGTCCGAAATTAGCCAACCAACAAAAAATATTTATTGAATGAGAAAAATATATTTAAATCTAAAAGTAAGGTTTGGAAAATACTTACAGTGCTATATGGTATTTTTAGAAAACTCGCGGCGTTGCAATCGGCGGAAGGAAAGCAACGTAACAGTGTAATTTACACTGTGGTCGTGGGTAATAAATTACCCATTTTCGAACGGGGACAAACCAAGGCTCGGGATTGATAGAGAATGGTCTAGGGATGTTTATGAAGTTAAAGGAAACGAGTTTTGGCCGTGGGTGGTGGTGGAAATGGCAGTCGAAGGCCAAAAAGGGGCTGAACGGAGTTGAGCTCGTGGGAGCTGCTCCGGCAACGGATTGAGGTCGGAAATGGGTGGTTTAGGTTGGCAAGAGGTAGGGAAAGAAGCTGTGAAGAGATGGTGGCCGAGGTGGTGCGACGGCGCCAGAATCGGTGAAAAACCGTATGGCTTGGAGGAGCTCGTGGTGGCTAACGGTGGCTCGGATGGAGGTGAAACTTGGTGGGGATGTTTACCGGTGAGAGGGGAAGAAAACTGGGTGGGTGGTGTACGCTACACCGCCGGCGAGCGGCGGTTCTGGGCTGCGAAAGCAACCGGGGACAGGGGAGAAAAACAGGTAGGTGCCGTGACTTCCAGGGGCTCGTGGTGGCTAACGGCTGGTCCGATGGCTCTGAAAATTGGTGGGGATGATCTCTAGTGGGAGGGGAAGAGAATGATGGGGGTGGTGTACAACACAGCCGCCGGACGGCGGCGCACCGGGAGGCTGAAGTGGCAGCGATGGTAAGGAAAGGAGAGCTGCTGCTGCGCACGGGGAGAGGGAAAACGGGAAGAAAAAGAAGAAGAAAAAGAAAGAAAAGAAAGAAAAAAAGAAAAAGAAAAGGAAAAAGGGAAAAAAAAAAGAGAAGAAAAGAAATGCGGTCCAATCCTCACCTCTGGAGTCCAACAATTGATCCAACGAAAATAAGTTTAAAAGCAATAAAACTAAGAAAATATTTTAAACACAACGTAAAGCTAAAATATAATAAATAACTAGTAAAAACAAACTATTTAATTTTAAATCCAAAGACAAGCTAAAATAAATTAAACAGTAATTTAAATTCAACAGCAATTGAAATCCAATTAAAATCCGATAATTTAAAATAAAGGAACTATTATATTAATTAAATTAAAATATTCTTTCAGTGAAAATACACGTAAAAACAGGGTGTCACATCCTCCCCCCTTAAAATAAATTTCGTCCTCGAAATTTGTGAGATCAATATCAGCGCCAAGCAAGATACAATACGCAATTCAGAGTATACTTGAGAAAATCATACCATCAGCCATTTCCACACAAGTATGATTAAAGCTCTCTCCAATTATACTCCTAAAGCAATTCCATCATATTCGTACTAGTCTCCTAGCGACGCATCACGTCTAGAACTCCTAAAGCAGTCACATAAACTGGAATCACCATATTGTCAAGAACTTCAAAACCACACCCAAGAAAATTCTAAAAATTATTACTTCTTAGAATGAATTGTATTAACCTCAATCAACCTTCATGCTATATCATCGAAACTTTCATTGTATACTATATCTTGGTAACCTAATAGCCACTTCCAAAATAAACTATCAATAAACATAATTTTCCCAAACAAAATATTACTCTCCAATTACAAGCACCTTCTCGAAATTTTAAGTCATCACTAATTACTCAAAATCAGCACACCTAATTATCTCCAAAATATCACTCTTCCATGCGCACTCTGATAACTCGCCAAAAAGCAAAAAGACTATATCCTCATAAATTAACACCCTTGAGTAGAAGCTAACTCTAACACTTGGTAGCAAGAAAATCCTTTACCACATTTTGATAGAAAATAAAGTCTCCCAAAATCATGAACTATCACTCCTATTCCTCAATTATCTCTAGCTACCTTAATTAAATCAAAATTCCGCAACAACACCCATGATCATCAACAAAGAAAACGATATCAATCAATTGCAACCTTCCAAATTAAAAACAAGTATCATTATCTCAAAATACGCCAATCTCATCTAAGATAAAGAACATAGGGCTCGAATCCGTCCCGACCAACTATTAAAGCACCTATAACTTCTACCTAACAACTTACACTTTCAAGATCATCACCTAAATTCTGAATATTGTCTAATTTAGAGATAACTAAATTCACTACGAATCACGATTAAATTCACCATAACCTTAATGAACCCTTCTTGTAAACTCACTTACCTACTTCTATTCTCATAACCCTAATATTAGCACGACTACTTCCTTCAATTGCATACAAAATCAAATCTCAAGATAGGCCATTCAAACCTCCAATCCATCAAAACTATGGCACTACCCTCCTGACTTCTACTGCTTATTACCTTATGTACCTGTTTAGGCTAATCACCGTTGATTCCCAAACTTCCACTTTCAAGATTTTATTATCCACTACACATGGCGACCCAACAATCTCTCTTCAAGTTAAATAAAATGTCTATAATTCTCCCAACTGGACACTCAAACTCCAAAGGAAAGTATAGCCTCAAAATTTAAATTCCTGTGTGACCTCAAGTCACAATTAATTCTTGAAGATAGTCTCAACAATAAATGCCAACCATTACTCCAATTGGTAACCCACTTCAACTGTACACTCCGATCAACTCACTAAGAACTTAAAGTTAAAATCTATTGAATTCAATACTATCACATCTAATCCACTTCAGTACTCACCAAAGCCACTTCTCTCAAGCCAAAAAGAGACTAGGATTTGTACTCTCCGAACTCCATACACCCTCACCACCACTATAAATGGATCTCATGTACCCTTAGCTAAGATCAATAATCATTCTAACATATAAGTGATCCATCACTTCCATTTCCAACATCCGTACCTTATCCTCAAAATAAACAAAATTTCATTTCCCAAAACCTGCATCATCTATTATCCTCAACTCGGTATGAATCATTCCTAAAACTTGTTACTATAACCTCGAGCTATAACAATTATTGCCAACCAACATTCCATTGAGTAACACGCTTCCACTGAACGCTCCAATCGATTCACCACTATCACGTGTCGATCTCATATGTCCTTAGTCGAAACCAATCGTCATTCCAACGTACAAGTAATCCATTACTACTATTTCCATCATCTGGACTTATATCCGCAAATCAACATGAATCATTCCTATATCTGCTTAACTTATACCCTTAACATCAGCAAATAGTTATCGCTTAAAGCTTTATACTGAAAATGACCTTAAACCTGCTAATAATCCGTTCCCAAAAGTCTCTGGAACATAAGGTCTGAACTTCAATCGAATTCAATACCAACAATTAAACTATTGCTTCCAAAACCTCAATGGATCTATTTCTTCTGAACCGATAAAAATCATTTTCTAAAATCGATTACTACAACCTCGAGTTAACAATAGTCATTTTCTGAACTAAGTCAATATCTACAATCCTCAAAGAAGTATATGAGCTAAATCATTACCTTCCATTCTCAAAGAAATGTACCCCAGAAAAATTTCATATTATTAACTAAACTCTGATCAATCCCATTTTAATGGTTGCAAACTAATCACTCTCCAGAGTGGATCAAGCTAGCACCCCAAGTCTGTAAAACTAAGAACTCAACTTTTATTATAAATTGGTCCTTCAACTCTGCAATTCTAAAACCTTAAATCAAATAACAATAATTTCTAGAATTTCTAAGATCAATGAGCTTACACCCCATAATAGAACAATCGGCTCCTAAAGCTTTTAAAATCTAATACATTAACGGATAATAAATCATTTTCTGAAATCCTCGAGATTGATGGCTTTAATCCAAAACATTCACCTTAAAACTTGTAAATTTTAAAACCCCAATTGCCACCAAATTGTTCATCCGAATCAGCGAAATTTCAAACTTGAAATTTAATTATTTCCCCCAAAGCTTGTCGAACCTAACACCTTAATTACCAAAATCTTATTTCCTAAAATCTATAAGGCCTCAAACCTTAGATAAAATTATCTTAAACCAATCCTTAAAGTTCGTTAAACCTACACTCTCCTATTCTATAGCCTCATTACATAAATTCTACAAAACCTAAGACCTCAACCATCTTAAGCGACTTAAAGCTAACTCCCCTCCTTAGTTGCAACTTACATTCCTACTCCCAAGAGATCGCCTAATCCATGTCGTTCCCTTCTAGCCACAATATTATAAAAGTAACCCACCTCTATAAAATTCAACCCTACTACACTAAGTATTTATTCCTATCAACGATATTCTCGATAGTACCGTCCTCCTACTATAGCATAATCCTCAACCCCACTTTTTTAACTCCGGACAAAACAAAACAAAACAAAACAACTTAAAACAAAATAAATAAAACAAATAAAATAACATACTTGCATTCAAATAAAATAAAATCAAACCAAACCAAATCAAATGGAATTAAATAAAATAAATTCAAATCAAATAAAATCGAATCAAGTTAAAGAAAAACAATTCAACTTAAATAAATTAAAATAATTTCAACACAAGCTTTTAAAACTTTCTGGTACTCCACCTAAGGGACATATGGTTTTAACCAAAGCCAAACCGCTTTGATACCACCTGTGACGCCCCCAAATCCCCACGTACGGACACGGGAAAATTGAGACGTCCGGATGATGACATCACGGATCACCACCCTATCGACGTGTGCCAAGTGTGTGTGTAAGCAACAAATATGCACGAGAAACACGCAGTGGATAGCAAAGTCATAAACTAAGTACCAGAATTTTTCTTGTTTAAATACAAAACTGTTCAAAACATACATAATAAAATATTACAAACTACAAATATTACTCAAAGCAACAACAAGACATTAACTTCAACCCAGAACTCCGGCGGAGCCGCATCCTCAAGCTCAGCCTCCTCCTCCACTTCCTCGATCTCTGCACCAAAATCTACGGTACCTGAAATGGTGCCGCAGGTAAGTAAAATCCAAACACCACTAGATAAAAACATATTAAACTCAACAATATGCATTAAAGAATGCAATGCACCTGCCCCATAAAATCATAATTTTTTCACGCACGCCAAAAACCCATTTGGTCCAAAAATATAACCATTAAAACCATTCCTCGCCATTATCCCAGATAATGGCCCAAAACCGCTACCACCATTTTCTCAGAAAATGGAGCAAAAGTCTCAACACATCCTCGCCATTATCCCAGATAATGGCCCAAACCACCATTTTCCCAGAAAATGGATCAAAAGCCTCGAAACCAAACCTCGCCATTTTCCCAGAAAATGGCCCACATCCGAAAACCATAAAAACAATCCGGTTATGCATGCACCATGATCTCCGCTAGGAATCATCCGCACACCCTGGCTCTGTGCCATACCGCAGGTAACGACTACGCATGTGACACCTAAATGAGCGATGTCCAGACTCGCGCCCCGTGCGTACCTGGCCAGGCCATCTTCTAGTCCCAGCCACTCTAGGGACCACGGAGAAGACACAACAGCGTTACTGTATCGTGCAATCCGGTCGTCGCCTTGCGACAATCCAGGGCATGTCACTCAGTATTATCTACTCCCGAGTGACCAGAGGAGCTCCACCGAGATAATAACACATCCCGGCTTGGGCTCGTGAGACACACGCACCCAAAAACCATTTACGCCAATAAAACGAGATTTTCTCGATTAAAACAAAATGCACATAAACACAATATGCAACTCACGCCTCATGGGTCAAATAATCAAGCAATCACAAACAAAAAAAACCAAGCACTCCGTCCTCAATCTATCCGACCCCCTGAACTCCTCGGACTCAGTCCGGAATCGGCCAACCAACAACAAATATTTATTGAATGAGCAAAATATATTTAAATCTAAAATTAGGGTTTGGAAAATACTTACAGCACTATATGGTATTTTTAGAAAGATCGTAGTGTTGCAAACGGCGGAAGAAAAGCAATGTAACAGTGTAATTTACACTGTGGCCGTGGGTAATAAATTACCCATTTTCGAACGGGGATAAACCAAGGCTCGGGATTGATAGAGAATGGTCTAGGGATATTTATGAAGTTAAAGGAAACGAGTTTTGGCCGTGGGTGGTGGTGGAAATGGCAGTCGAAAGTGAAAAAGGGGCTGAACGGAGTTGAGCTCGTGGGAGCTGCTCCGGCAACGGATTGAGGTTTGAAATGGGTGGTTTAGGTTGGCAAGAGGTAGGGGAAGAAGCTATGAAGAGATGGTGGCTGGAGGTGGTGCGATGGCACTGGTATCGGTGAAAAACCGTATGGCTTGGAGGAGCTCGTGGTGGCTAATGGTGGCTCGGATGGAGCTGAAACTTGGTGAGGATGTTCACCGGTGAGAGGGGAATAAAACTGGGTGGGTGGTGTAGGCCACACCGTCGGCGAGCGGCGGTTCTGGGCTACGAAAGCAACCAGGAACAGGGGAGAAAAACAGGCAGGTGTCGTGACTTCCAGGGGCTCATGGCGGCTAACGGCTAGTCCGATGGCTCTGAAAATTGGTGGAGATGATCTCTGGTGGGAGGGGAAGAGAATGGTGGGGGTGGTGTACAACATAGCCACCGGACGGTGGCGCACCGGGAGGCTGAAGTGGCAGCGACGGTAAGGAAATGAGAGCTGTTGCTGCGCACGGGGAGAAGGAAAACGGGAAGAAAAAGAAGAAGAAACAGAAAGAAAAGAAAGAAAAGAAGAGAAAGAAAAGGAAAAAGGGAAAAAGAAAAAGAGAAGAAAAGAAATGAGGTCCAATCCTCACGTCTGGAGTCCAACAACTGATTTAACGAAAATAAGTTTAAAAGCAATAAAACTAAGAAAATATTTTAAACACAACGTAAAGCTAAAATATAATAAATAACTAGTAAAAACAAACTATTTAATTTTAAATCCAAAGACAAGCTAAAATAAATTAAACGGCAATTTAAATTCAACAGCAATTAAAATCCAATGAAAATCCGATAATTTAAAATAAAGGAACTATTATATTAATTAAATTAAAATATTCCTTCAGTGAAAATACACGTAAAAATAGGGTGTCACACTATAGGATGGCTCCAACTGATTTAAAGGAATTGAAGAACCAATTGCAGGAGTTGTTGGTAAAAGGGTTCGTTAGACCTAGTATCTCACCTAATGGAGCACCAACACTATTTTTGAAGAAGAAAGATGGAAACTTTAGGGTGTGCATTGATTATCGAGAGTTAAGCATCATTCCTATTAATTCCTCGAGGCTTGACCACAATCTACTTGACGTCATCCAATCTGGGACACGATGCTCCATTTGGGCTTGACATAGCTCCTATCATTTTTGGGGAAATGGTAGTTAAGACCACCACGGTAAGATTTATAAAACATTAGCAAGTAAAGCTTCTACACTACCAAAAGTATTAAATAAACATGGATAATAGTAAATGCATGTATGCTTCAAGACATGGATTGGAACATGTGTGATATGAACTGAAATTAACATGACTAGACATGGATGTGGCATGCAAGTACGTGTAACTAAAATCATGCATGCATTATGATTTAGAAATGAGAGTACTTAGGTAGCTCGCATGCCTAGACTATCGTACCTTTTTTTAGTACTGCATATTTTACTCTTTCACCGTAGTGGCTAGCAGAATGTATGCCTTGACCACAGTTCTAGGCAGATCATATACTCCTTGATCGTAGTACAAATCTAATTATAAATGTTTCACACTTGACTAAAAAATATTTCATGATTGACTCCTATGCTTCAAGACATAATAATCGTTACATATGACTGATGTTCATGATCGATGCGTACAATGACATGGCATGGCATAAAATTGCAATTATATAACTAAACAAACATTGCATTCATCACATGTAACATATACTTATGTATAGTAATAAATGATATGACATGACATATTATAACAACTCATAATAGGTTACTATGAACACGAATGTAAATAGTTCAACCTTACCATCATACAAGCGTAAATACAATGAGAGTAAGTTAGAAGTTAACTTATAAATTTTTCACGTAAAGAGAAAGCGTTGCGCAACATTAAGCGAGAGTAAAAAGATTGTGAACTTAAACATGATATTTCTAAGTGTTAGAAAATCTCACTAAATACTTAGAAAAGTGAGAATTATTGACCTATGGCTAAATTGCAAATTTACCCCTCTACATGTGGGAAATTACAATTTGCCCCTTAAGTAAGAATTTTGCATACAAACTCCAAATATTATCAAGAAAGCTTGTCCTAAATCCAAATGTTCAATCAGAAAATTTCAAACATAACACAATTACGTGAACTATAATACCTTGGCCGAAACATATACATTGACAAAACTTGATTTTTCATGCAATTCAACCAAACATATGATTTTTACAATACTCGAAAATCACATCCTATGTTCTAAAATAATAATAAGACATAAAAAAGGCAGACTTCATAAAAATTCTAAAATCATCACATCAACAAAACTGCTAAAACACCATGTTTAGGTATATATATAAAAAAAAAAAGAAAAAAAAGAAAAAAAAAAAGACCAATCCTTGATGTTCTTGGTCTAATGCTTTCTAAGTCAACTCCAAGAACTCCAAAAGACCATAATCACACTCTTATCATGTTCATGATTCAAAACTAAGTACTAGTATATTTGATAAAACAGCAAAATCACAAAAAAGCAAGGTACAAAGTTAGTTTGCACTTAAAGATCAAAATTGAGTACACCACGCTTTTGGTCTTTGATCAAAATCACTAGATCCTTGATTTTCATGAAATAAAATCTCAAGAAATAAAACTATATACCTCATATTAAAGTTGTAACTTGATCCTAGCAATAAATCTAGCATCACATGGCAAAAAGTTTCATTAAAACACAACCAAATTGAGAACCTCTTATACTAGTCCTAAACAAACTTTTGCATGTATAAAATCATTCTATTAAAGATTATAAATAATATTCTCCAACAATGGACTACTAACACATGGATCAAATCCTCGCGAACATCATATGTGAATATCAAAACCATTAGATCAAGTTTCCATATGAAAGATTACAACTTCACCAAAATAGAAACTATTTTGACACTTCCAGTTTCTAACTTTCCAAAATTATGCAAAAATTCTTATAAAAGTTAGTAAAATGTTACAAATCCAAACCTAATTTGAATATTAACATGTTAAGACCTCACCATACCAAGAGCTACCCAACCTTTTACCAAAACTTCATCAAAATATCAAAGTTTCACACAAATGTCTAGATTGTTGCTCAATGTGACCTTTGATTGCTCAAACCAGATTTTTACCAATCAAAACTCCATGAAAAATCTCCTAAAATATATGAAAAAAAACTGGACTCAACTTAGAACAAACTAAATGAAGGAAGTTTCATGATAATCAACTTACAAAGAGCTGTAAAATGCTAGGTGATATCATATGGAAAATCTACTTGAAGCTCTCTCTCGGGTTCTCTTTCGACAATGAGATGAAAATGCAAAGTTCGAAGTGATGAGTGAGGGTGGCATGATATACATGATATGGTGGGGTGGCTAAGTGACCCTTGGATGGGAGGGGTTGCTTGTGAAAGTGGAGGAAAAAGGTTGAAGTGATGGCTGAAAAAAAGAAAACAAATTTGCTACTTGTTTAGTGGTAGGGCTGATTTCTATCAACTTTTTTACTTTCCATCAAGTGACTTTTGGGAGCTAGACTTGAGTGGTGTGTCAACCCTTGTCTTGGCCTTAGTAAGGGGAGGAAACATGCTCAAAAATCCTTTGCTAGTGGTGGTTTTCGGTGGGCCAAAAATGGGCCTAACCAATGGGCTTCAATTTGGTGTTTCAATGGGCTTCCTTTGGGGTTTCATTTATGGGTGAGTCCAAATCAAATTTTTCTTGGCCTAATGTGATTACCATGATGTAAGAGAGTGGTTAAGCATTAAAATTTGAGTGATTAATAGCATGTAGAAGTGATTAATCCAAGTGATTAAACTCTTAATCAAAACTAGGTCACATTAGGGTTTGAATCAAGGTTTAGGGGTTTGGCTATCACTAGGGTTTCAGGGTTTCAATTGAAATCCAATGGTTTGGGGTTTCACTAGGTTGAAGCCCTCTCTTGGCTTGTCAAAAAGTATTTCAGGTGGTCGGAATAGTGTTTGTATAGGTGGCATAATCACATGACTTGAATTGCTTTCTTTGTCACACTTAACTCTTTAAGTGACACTTGTCCTGTTACTATTCCAATGAGTGGCTAGGAATGTGCCAAGTGTCCATCCAAAAAAGTAATCCTATTAATTCTAAGTAGATTTGGACACTCTACACAGCTATTTAAAATTTGTTTGAACTGGGTGCCACGTGGTGCTATCCCGGGTGTTACTATACCCAAAAAATAAAAATCTTATTGCATCATAAAATGTTAAATAATCACACAGGTGTAGTGGTGCAATTTTTTCACAAAATTCGACTCCAAAGTAAATAATCATATGAGTCTAAAAAGGTACTTCCAGTTACTATTCATTTGGAAAATGAGAAACGTATCATTGCACCTTAGAGTCCTAAATACTCATCTGAGACTAACGGTGCAATTCATTTGACCAACTTATACTTCTAAGTACCTTAAATAAATAAAAAGACAAATTTTGTCACCACAGTGGATCAGGATCGAACTATGTTGACAGACTAAAACTTAACTAGTCGCTCAATTTGTGAAATCTTAATGGAATTTCACAATGTTACTAAGGTCTAAAGAAATTCATCCATTGAATTTCTAGTGGGCTGTCGCACCTTCTAGAGCTTAGCGAAGTACCTTTGTCAGTCGCTGCGTGGGTACCACTAACATGGAATGGGTTAATAGGGAAGATAGTGTAGCTCGTAGGCACCGTCACTACGTCAGTCGCCGCGTGGGTACCACTATCATGGTAGGCGTATTGTTAGTAAGAGGGACATCTTTTTACAACACTAATATCGAATTTCCAAAGCTAAACAAGTTGAAGGTGATCACATCTCTGTACCATCTGAAGATGAAACTCTCAATCAAACCAGTAGTAAGTGATGTTCAAGGTGAACATATATTGGTAGGAGAATGCTATGTTCAAGAGGTGAAGAGGGTAGGAGGAAAACTTTGCACTACCAACACTAGAGGGCTGAGCAGAAGTCCAATTCTACCTCTACTCAAGCTCACCGATCGATTGATTGAGACTAAACGTGGGAGCGAGTTGAAACAAGGCATAGCAGCCAAACCTTAGAAGGTTGTTGTCTTGTAGCTCTGGTGACTAGGAGCTACCGTGAGTGTAGGAACATGCATGACCACATACCTCAAGGAGCAGTTGACACAACTGCAGCTTGAGCATGAACCATAGTTTGGTGACACTCTCCCTTGGGAGCCTTATGACCAAAACTACACACTAGTGTCCTTCCTCCCCTGTGTACCCTAGGAGTAGTTAGCAGACTTAAAAGCCAACTGCTTCCCATGCTCATGAATGTTCCCTGCTTTTGGCCAATCTTAAAAGCCAACAAATTATGATGCTCGCGTTCGGCAATAGAGGCCACGTGCACCAACTTTTGGAAATCCTTGATTTCCAGACATGTTGCTTCTATTTTGATACACGTCTATAATCCATCCTAGAAATGCTTTGTTATCGTGATCTCCATAGAAATGAGGTTAGGGAAAACCTTCCTAACTCCATAAATTTAGCAGTATACTGCTTTACCGTCATGCTGCCCTAGACCAATTTATCAAAATCCTTTGACTTATGTTGCCTTATGATGGTGGGAAAGTCTCTTCCATAAAACTTTTTGAATCTTTCACACAAGATCATTTCCATGGATCCCAACTCCATGGGAAGAAGTTTCCTCTTGCCATTCCACCATATTAACGCCTCTCCTTGCAACAAGTAGCTTGTGTATAACATATGTGATGCCTCTAGATTTCACTTGGGATTGGATAGACATCTAAAGCATTAGGATATACAACACAAGGTTACCTGCCCTCATTCATAACATGTAAGATGCAATGTTCCTAACATGCATATATCATTATGCAATATTCGCAGCAGATAATTTCTTTTTAACAATACTGTACACAAACATATAATATCGCAAATAGTTAAAGCATAATCCATGCATACTTAAAAAAATAAACATTCATGATTACAGTTCGGGTTCTAAAAGACTATAATATCAAAACATGGGAGACCAGATTCCATATTTACATTACCAAAATACACTATTGAGCTAGTTTGTCAAGTAACGTGTGTAACTCGACTAACAGGGCCAGAATACTGTCCAAAAATCTAACTATGAAAGCTAGAAGCTCTATGTAGCGTCTACGGCATCTAGTCAACCTCCTCCAGTCTGCTAGTGTCCGCTCCTTACTCTGATCTTGACACAATACCTACCATTTGGGGGGAATGGTAGTTGGGACTACCACGGTGAGATTTGATTATAAATCTCAACAATTTAATAGGAAACTTACACATACGTTAATGATTCATGCATGGCAGTAAAAGAATGAATGCATAATCAAAGTTGTAAGTAAGAATAGTATAACTTGACATATAGCATGACATAGCTGACATAACTTAAACTAAAACATGAATTAAACTTGACTTGATATGACATGAATGTGAACTTAAAACATAATATGGACTAGCAACATAGCATGAATGTGAACTTGAAACATAACATGAATGTGAACATAACATGAACTGAACGTAACATGACATGAATGTAAACTTGAAACATAATGTGAACATGAACATAACATACCATGAATGTGAGCTTGAACATAACATAAATGAGAACATAAGATGACATGAACGTGGACTTGCAACATAACGTGAATGTGGATACAACATAACGTGAATGTGAATTTGAACATAACATAAACCTGAGCATAACACGAAATAAATGTGAACTTAAAACATAATGTGAATGTGAACATAACATAACATAACGGCAGATTATACTCCTTTCCCGTAGTACTTGGCAGTGCATAGTCTTGACCGCAATTCCAGGTAGTGCATATCATCATTTTGTAGTACAGTAAATTATACTCCTTCACCATAGTATTCGGCAGTGCATAACTTTGACCGCAATACCAAGCAACGTGTATTATCCATTACCTTAATATAATTTAGCAGATTTATCCATCTGTAGTACGGCAGGTTATAATCCTTCACCTTAGTATTTGGCAGCACATAGCCTTGACTGCAATACTAGGTAACATGTATCATCTTTGATCGTAGTACAAATTAACTGATAACTAAAACTTAACTGTTCTTGAAATATACAACTATATTCAAGATAGAACGTGACTGGAATATGAAAGAACAGAAGTCCTGACGTCATCTAATATGACTTGAACGTAACTAGAGAGACATGACTTACTTGAAATAGAAACATTTTGTAGCATGACATAATATAACAGACAACATTTCAAAACATAGCAAAACATGTAACAGATAATATTTTATAACATGACATAACATGCAACAGTGAATATTATATGACATGACATACATGTAATAGATGACATACGTAATGTAACATACTTGCAATAGATAGCATTACGTGACAGAATATATTGTGTAATAGACAAGTATTTTATGACATGTAATAGATAAACAGATAATGGCATGGTATGGCTTGTAATGACATGGTATGGCATGGCATATAGGACAACATATGAACATAAACTATAGTTCCCTTACCCATCACACATACACGATAAACTAAAACTAAGTTAAGGGCTAACTTATCTTGATTGTTGTATTTTACGAGAATAAAATGCAAAATATGAGGAACTGTAAAAGGGTATTATAAAAGTTAAAAATTTAATGAAATATAGAAAAATGCTAACTTAGGGTAAAATTTTACCCTCTACATGTGAAAAAATGACCATTTTACCTCTAATTTAAGGATTTCACATCCTAACTCAAACAATTTTCAAAATTTACATTCCTCAAGTAAATATTGTCCTCAACTCAAATATCAACTTAGAAAAATTTAAAACAATTGCCAACTATGGGAAACTCATTATGGCCGAAACATTCATAGGTCATTTCTCTTGATTTTTGTTACAATTTCTTCCAACTTTAGAACTCATGCTTAAACCAAATTTTTCAACAAAGATCTTCCTATCCTAAGTATAAAACATACGTAAAACATCCATTAAGAAAAATCTAATCATCAACACCAAAGCTTTTGTAAAAAGACCCAAAATTTTTAACAGGAAATCAAACCCTTGAATCACAAGTTTGGACCTTAATCAAAACGTCTCCAAGAATTTCAAAATAAAATCAAATCTTACTTCTAACATATTCATAACATCATTCTAAGATCAACCATACTTTAAATCATCAAACAAAAGTCACCAAAAATCACAAAACAACACGAGCTTTTGGTTTTATACTTAGTCCAGAAATAGAAAGTATTTCTCAACTAACTTTGACCAATCTCTTGATCTATCGCTTAAAAAGATGAGATCTTCAAAGTAAAAGATCACATGGCTTAAAAATATGTCCTAAAGAAGATACAATCATCAAACTTAAAATCACATGGCTAAATATTAATAAAACATGGATATAACCCAAAAATATTAAATATTAGGCCTAACCAAAATCCTCTTGCATAGAAAAATCATATATTTGAAACTAATACTAAATATCTTTAAAATAACATCCTAACATGCATATAAGTGGCTTAGGATCATCACATAAGAATATTAAAGCTTTTGGAGTAAGATTAAACCACAAAATATTTAAACTTTCTCGAAACAAAAACTGTTTTTTTACTTCCAGTTTTGAAGTTTCTAGATCTAAGGAAATATATCATTAAAAGCTTTATTCATGCAACAAAACCTCAATGAAAATTCATAAACACCTGCTAAAAACACTCCATAAAATTTTTGGACAAAGATACTCTCCAGTTTAACACCCAGAATGATTTTTCCATGCTTAAAAATACTTTTAACTAATCAAATGACTGTTAAATGAGACGGATAAGATATCCTTGGAAACAAGACTCAAGGATGAACAACTTTTATGAATGAGGAATTGTAAGAAAATACTTAAAAATGGTCAAAAATCTCCACGTAAAAACACACAGAAATCTGCCAGAGAGAGCCTTTTGGGTTCTCTCTAAGAATGGGATGAAGAAGTGATGGAATGAAGTGAAGTATGTTTTGCACGAATTTAGGCCTCTAGAGGGGGAAGGTATGGGCTTGAATGACCCTTAATTGGAGCTGACTATGTCACATAAAGTGCAAAATAGTAAGGGGCAAGGACTGCCTGCAGTAGCTGTGAGGTATGGGGGGTGATGAGGTGGATTTTTCCTTCACATCAAGGAGCTATTAGGTACAGCCAAGGGTAAGAGATGGCCTGCCATATGGAGTAGGAAACTTTTTCAAGAAGTTTTGATAGGGTGGACAAATTCGTGGGTCTTGGTGGGGCTCAACCAAGCGGGCTTCAATTTAGGGTTCGGAGGGGTTTTGATTAGGGTTTGAGATGCTATCAATCCCAAATCTAATTTTTCTTTAGGCAATAAAAATTTCGAGATTTACTAAGTTGGATAATGATGTCATAACAAGAATTTGATAAATTAATAGCATGTAAAAGTGATTTAATCAAGTAATTAAACACAATGCTAGAAATCAGATAAAAAATGGTTTGAGGCCAACTTTAGCGTTTGGGGAAACCGTTTAGGGTTTCAGTTTCAATCAAGTTTTTGGAGTTTCAATTGGATTCCAACCATTTAGAATTTTACTAGGGTTGAAACCTTTTTTGATTTGGAAAAATTTGATTGATCAAATAAAAAAAATATGGTTTTGCTTAGGTGGCATGATCTCACACCTTGATTCCTTCACAATCTATCTCATGGTTTCTCTTTATTCCAAGTGTTCAAAACTATTCACCAAGTGTGGATAAAATCTTTCTAAGTATCCAAATAAATCTTCCCTAATTTAATTTAGACATTCCATATTGTGATTTTAAAAACATTGCACTAGGTGTACTATTGAGGTTACTATTCACTATGAAAAAGTGAAAAATAAATTTTTTGCTATAAAATTATAAATATTCATATAAATATAACTGTACAATTTATTTATCAAAATTCAACCCTGAAAAGCTTCAAGAAAAGTAAAATGTGTTTTCGAAAGTCATTCATACGTGCATCCTCGCAGCTCATTCCTAGGGGAATTGACTAGCTAAATTTGCATGTCCCGTGAATAAAGTTCATGTTGTGAGTTTACCTAGAGATGAACATTTATATTAGTGTTGCTCAGATTAGGAATCCAACTTTGCACTTCCATAATTTAAGCCTAAATAAAGCACTAATATTCCACTCCTATATTCTTGTACTAACATATCAAGGACTTATGGGTTTATCTATAGATGTATTACTTTGTTTCCACCTTGTGAAACTCCCAAACTCCACTTGAGATTTGATGGAGCGAGACATGAAACACAAAGTCATATACTCCTATTAATGACAGTTAATAATACAATGCACCTAACATACTTCTAATAGTATCCAGTATTCCCATTGGATATATATATATATTTTTTAGCAATACATAATATACCAAAATGCTAATTCCTAAACATAAACATATTTTCTTAAGTATTCACATAACCAAAAGTCACATCATGGTTCTAACCAATCTATAACAAAACAAGCCTAGTACTAAAGTTGTAACTCATTACTTACATATAAACATAAATCTAAACTAAACACCAAGCTGCTCACGCAGCTCCGCTACCAATTGCAAAACGATATCCAAAAATCAGAGAATAATCTCTCATCTCCCTAAGGCTCATCCACGGTCTATTCGTCATCATCAAGTCGAGGTTTTGCCGGTCTTCTATTTCCTAACACATCGTCTACAATATTATTCATGTTTTTATAGATTTACTATGACACAGTAGAATGCCTACGACCTTTTTGTTTTATCAGGAATAACTAAACAAAGCAGACTATCTTTGTCCAAAATATTCCATCAGAGATACTCAAACAAAGTTGAATTGCCTACGCCATGATAATTTTATTAGAGGCATTCAGATAAAGCAGAATGCCTTTGCCATGAGAACCTTATTCAAGTTTTCATTAGAGATACTCTGACAAGCATAATGCTTATTCAAGTTTTCATTAGAGATACTCTGACAAGCATAATGCTTCCAACACGAGTACCCTCTGTTTTTTACTTGACTCATAGTGACTAAATTTTTGATTTTCAGGGAATAAATCTTGAAACAAATACAACCATACACCTTACATTCAAGTTCTAACCTGATCTAAGCATCAAATCTAGTATGTTATAGCAAATAATCTATCAAAACAAACATCAAACCCGAGAGCCTCTAAATCATGCTTAAATTTATACTCTTGCATCTTCATCAACAATCCAACATTATAAATCTTTAAAACTCCATTCTTACTCATGGATCAACGCTTTAAAAACAAGATTTACAAAAATGATAACCATTGAATCAAGATCCTCAAGCTAAAATCACAAACTAAACCAAACTAAACTCTTTTTGAGGATTTGGTTTCTATTAGTCCATAGATCATGCATAACCATTTTTATAAAAACTTTGAATCAAAACATAACTTGCATAGAAATCATGTGAACACTTCATAGACTGAGATCTATACAACTTCCGATCAAACTATCACAAAACTCGTAATGTTCATCAACAAACACCCAAACCAAGAATTGATGCCAACTTTCATCCAACAAATCTCTAAGAAAAACTAATCAATACACACCCAAGTAAACTAGACTCATTATTTAACAAAATAGAAGAGATTTGAGTGAAGGAAAATACTTACAAAAGCTAGAACCAAGCAACCAAGGCCTATTTAGAATTGTTTTCCACTCTAGCTCTCTCTTGGTTTGGAGTTGGAAATGGATGAAGAATAGTGCTAAGTGTGGAGGAAATGGAAAAGGGTATGGGGTGTAAAGGAGAGGGTTGACTTGGTGGTTGAATGAATGAGACTTGAGGTTGTGACCAGCCTCTCATTTTCCTCTCGATTGGTCACCAGTCTTGCCTATACGTTATAAACCTTGAATCTTTGTTTTAAAATTTAGCAGGTGATTTTTAAATTGAATCAAGTATTTTAAAATCCTCTAAATATTTTAAATTTTCAAAATTATCTTATGTGGGGTATTTTTAGTATTATTGGACCAAGCGTAATTTTCAAGTAAACCTCTTTAAATTTGTAGAGCCCCAAAAATAGTATAGTTTTAGAAATTTATTTTATTTAATGATTTTATTCACTTGTAAATATTTACTAAGATTAATTATTTTATTTATGTTAAAAACTCTAGTTATTTAGATGATGTTATTTCTACTAAGAAATATTTATTAAACTCATTATTTTATTTTATTATGAAAAAAATATTATTTTGAGATTTAGAAAACAATGTTGAATTTTAAATTTAGTGCAATTCTATTTTATCTTATTCCCTCTCTTCTCTTAAGGTTGTGTTTGGGTACCGAGAGTACCTCATCACTTCTCAACATACTTTACTACTATTATTACTTTGCACCTACGTTTTAGTACTATTAATTACTTTTTACTACTATTCAATATTCTATTATTACTTTTCACCTACTTTTTCACTGCTATTCACAACATATCTCAGCACTTCTCAACACCTAAACCCAACTTAATCCTTTTTTTTTCCTATGTTTTAATTTAGCCCTTAGAGATAGCTCAACCCAACCCTCAACAAGGCCGAAGGCCTTAGAATAACTCAGCTCATCCAAAGGGAAGACCCAAAACTACGTCATTTTAGGCCTAATTTCTTCTCTCCCTTCCCTCTTTCCTCTTTCTCTTTCTTTTCCCCTCCCTCCATGTGTTGTCCACCCCCCCCCCCCCAAACCAAGACTCCCCAGCGCTCCTCTTAACTAGCCCGTGCTGTTGCCACAGGCAACAACCCTTCCTTCCTCGCGACCTCACCGTCATCCCGTAGATCCCTCTCTCTCTCTCTCTCTCTCTCTCTCTCTCTCTCTCTCTCTCTCTCTCTCTCTCATCCTTCTTTGTCTGCACCTAGTAGTCATGCCTAGCTGGCAACCACATTAGGCAGTCGTGAGCACAACCCCTTCACACTATAGCAATTTCCTACAAAACCCCTAGCCATTGGTATTGACCTTAGCCTCCCCCTACCCACATCTCACTCTTTCTCTTGGTCCCTCTCTCTCTCTTTGTAAAACCTTGCAACCCCATGTGCTACCACCAGTCATGGTCATCGGCACAACCAGTCACTAGTCATCGTCCACCACTACTCCTCCCCTTTGCCAATGTTCTTTCTCCCCTATTGTAGAACCTCTCTCAGATTCTCCCTCTTCGTCACAATCTCATTATCCATGACCTTGCCACCATACTAAGAGCATGACACCATAGCCTAGCTCAGCCATCAATGGAAGCAAGCCTCACAACCAACGCTCAAGCTTTGCCTCCCTCAGTCGCACCACAGACCACTTGAAACTACCCCTGCCACCATCTACAAAGCCGCCTCCCTCCACCGTAACAACCATCGAGACCATCACAGTCCTCTACTCCCTAGCCCAACACCATCGCCCAAGGCCAGCCTCCACCATTGTCTCTTTGCCTTTTTCCATTACCTTCGATAGCCATAGGGTACATCAACCACATGGCTAAACCATTGGACAATAGCAACACGTAGCATTTTCAACCCCTAATTGTGGTATAACTTATATCTCCATATCTTGATAATTATTATACTCATGAAGCTTAAATGGTGTTGTGAAAGGTGTTCTATCAATTATTGTAAATTGTGAATTTGCTCTATTGTTGTGAACTGGAAATGTGGAGTTGGTGTTGTGGTTATATGTCGTATGAGGTGATGGGATTAAACATGGATCATTGTGTAGTTTGTGAAAAGAGTTATGTTGTTGTGAAATGTGAATTGCGTAGTTTGTGATATGGCTATGTGTGTGAAGTGATGGGATTAATGTGCAGTTTGGAAGTGGTCATGAACTATGTGAAGTGATAGGATGTTGGTATAGGTTGCGATGTGGTTGTATGTCATGTGAAGTGTTGGTATAAGCTATGTAGTTTGGACTTGCTATGTGAAGGCATGTGTTGGTTGGGATTGTGTTGTTATGTAGGAAGTTAGTAAGAACAAGTGGATGTTTTGGGTAGAATGTATGTTGAGCTTGGGTGATAAAAGGGTTGGGTACATGTATAATTTGAGTTGGATGTTAGCGAGTGTGTATGAAGCTTGTATACACAAGCGGACGTTTTTGTGAATTGTATGTTGATCTTAGGAAATAAAATGGGTAGGGTACATGTGTAAATTGGTTGGATGCATGTTTCAAATAAATTTGTCATATGTAATAGTTAGTCTGTCTTAGGCACGAGTACACAATGTTTAAGCCTCAAAAGTTGACTTAAAATTGTGTTATATGCATAATTGAGATTATGCTGAGGTGTTTGTTAGATTATACATGATCAGAGGAAGGGAGCGATGTAGTTGATGGGATTGTGCCTTAACTTTAAAGTGAACCATGGAGATTCACTTTAAGGTATAAGGATATGGAGTTGAATATCTTGTGTTTGTAGGCATGACTTGAATGGGTCGAAGAGAAGGAATTATAAGTCAAGGGTAGTTTATGCATTTCTAATTTTAAGTTGCATATGCACTTGAAAAGGGAATGGTGTTAAGGTTATGTAGCATGTAGGTTGCCATCTGACATGCACATGAATGGACTGCATGAAATGCAAATAGCATGGAGTCCAAGTAAGTATTATGTTCATACTCTTTTAGAGTTTTATAAAGATACAAAATAAAAAAGAAACGTTTTTATTTATGAAAATGAAATAAAATGCTTTTATGAGAAAAATTTCCTTTTATGAAATGAAAAGAAAATAAATGTTTTCTTAGAATAAAATAATGCTTTATGAATCTATGCTAAGTCATTAATGTTTAAGTATATATATATATATAATGGCCTTCTTTGGCAGCACCTCTTTATGCATCTCAAGAATAGTTGTATACATATGAATAGATGTTATACGCAGTACTTATTGTATTTATGCTCCATGATATGAAATAATGATGTTTATGCTTTATGTTATAAAATGAAATGGACTGATGAATGAAAAGAATAAAAGAGGAAATGACTAAAAGGAATGAATGAAAGGAAATGAATGTTTTAATATATGAAGCTACGTAACGGCGATGACTGAATGAATGATGGTCCTAATGGACTAGGTAGATTGCAATGTCTCGTAAATAGTATTGATAGTATGCCTAGTGCTACCCCCTAATTGAAAGGGATTTCTAACCTATAGCCATGGGTGGAATTGGAAATTCTGGTTTAAAAGACTGCTAACCCCAACACACAAGGCGTAACAGTGTGTACTGGCCAGAGAAAAAGTGATACTTAGTAATTGGATGTATGAAATGTTTTAAGTTTCTCATGAAGGAATGTATAAGGAGGAAATGTTTTAAGGAATGAAAATATTTTAAAGAAAAGCTCCACCTTGTAATGCTTTCAAAGAAAATAAACTCTTTATGTAAAGTATGTAGATAAATGATAGATGCATGAATGAAAACCTATATTAGTATACTTTTATAGTATGAAGTAATGCTTACTGAGTATTCGATTCATTTTTTTTATGTGTGCCCGACCCATGAATGAAATGAGGACGAAGCATCAGGATGAATATGGCCCAAGGAAAATGTGACAAAAGCCTAGGCAATTTATTTAATATATGAAATCATTTTTGTAAAAGGGCTTTGTATTTATTTAATATATGAAAGCCCTCATTTCCTCAAACAAGTTGTGCGCCCATAAGCTACACACATGTTTCACAGTGGATCGCAGTAGAATTATTGTGTGATATTAGTCAGAAACTAATCTATCAATACAAGAGGTGTACTAATAAAATCTTCTTTAATAGTAATAACCATAAGTCACTATCTTTTCATCCCAAATATAGTTACAGGCCATCATAAGTTCCTTTTTTACATCAACATGTACTAACTATTAAGGGTTCTACTAGTAATTATAATAAACAAATTAAATTACAAGATAAACAATAATAGGCTTAGGCCTCTATAGCTACTCTTCAGGCTAGGCTGGTCTTTCTACTTGGGGATAATTCTCTTGGGCTATATATGCATTAAGGTCTATGACTCCAATGAACGAAACTGTAAATGGAACCACCACAGTGGGATTTCTATAAAACTTCAATAAGTTAAAACTCATGACAGTACTAATAATGAGAGACAATGGCAATAAATATGCATGTACTAGTCAATTGAAATCAAGCTGAAGTATACTTTGCATACAATTTTGCTACCAAGAAGCCCTTTTATTTTGCACAGTCCGCACACCTGGTAATGTGGAATTTTTTTATTAAAAAAGAAAAAAGCAAACAGACAAAAGAAGGAAAGTTCACAAATAGCATATAAGGAGTCCTTTTTCTTCTTACTTCCTTTTTAATCGCATTGTAGAACTAGGGCATAGCATTTTTGGTTGCCACAGAAAGGTAATCCCACACACACACACACACACACACTCTCTCTCTCTCTCTCTCTCTCTCTCTCTCTCTCTCTCTCTCTCTCTCTCTCTCTCTCTCCCTCTCTCCCCTTGATTTAGCTCACCTTCTCCTCATATTGGGGAAGAATTAATTCTCTTCAGCTTCCTTCAATTTGGCCTTAAGCTATTTGTATGCACTAAGAAAGAGTCATTGAGGTCTGCACTATTGGTCTTGAGCTTGTGGAAATCAATTTCTTTCACTTTCAATTGATTAGTGGAGTGTTCAAGCGTTGATCTTAGCTTAGATTCTCACAATAATGAACAATTCAAATTGAACTGAGTAATATTGAGCCAACCCAATAATTCTTTTGAAATTTACTTTAATTAGGCAATCCTATACTAAAACTTATAGGGAATGTATTCTTAACTCACTAGACAAACATTTTCTAGTGACTTTGAGGAGCCTTTCTGTAGTGACTGTGATCCATGATTCCCTCTTGCCTGATAAATCTTTCCATCAAACAACTAAAGGTTTGCTCTGAGTGAAGGAGTGAATGAAATATTTTCTACCTAGCGTGAGCTTTTGGAGACAGAAAGTTAACTGTTCGAAATAAGGGTAAAGTGGCCAATTAACACATAGGTGAGGTGGAGGCTGTGTGGGATGTGTTAAGTGGGAAGGCTTCCCAATAGAATTTTTATTTTGCATATGACGAGAAATCACCCTCAAGGAAAAACACTTGTATTCCTAGGCATGATGAGGCTTAAGCAAAAACTTGTATTAATAAGAACTTATCATAATATTACCAGCGAGGTATCACTCTACCCATTTGGCACAGGGAATTTGTCTGCCGACCAATATGTGAACTCATACCCGAAAAATCGATCAGGAATCACTCCACTCATCCAACACGGGCAATCTTACTACTCGGTTGGCACGTGGAACACCTCAACCCAAACACAACAAAGGACACCCACATGATTAACACAAGGATTCTCTCTACTCATGATATCACATGAGGCCAATACATTACGTCACACCCCAATCATCATGGGTAATCCCTCAAGATGCCATTGGAATGACACGGGGATTCCTTGTGAGGACCACACCAATGCAATAGCCCAAATAGTTGAACAAATTGTCCTTGTGTGTGAGGTATGGAGTTCAAATCACCACTCAAGTAGTTTGTCCAAAAAAAAACCCTTGTGCTACCTCTCATAACACAAAATTTTTTTCTTTAGCTACCGCCAACTTCATCTTCTTCCTCCAGCCGAAGGGCAACCTCTCATAACACAAAATTTTTTTCTTTAGCTACCGCCACCCTTATGCACGTAAGAAAGAAATCTGGCCACCGCCATGTCTTGAGCTGCCGTGCTCCTCTGAACATAGCAGATCTCCACTGCACGTAGTTACCATGCTCCACTACTCACGGCAGGGCCATTGCACCTGGTGCGCCGCTCTGCGCACAGCAGAGATTTCTGCATTGGCCTATGAAGACGCAGCCCCGCAAGCCAAAGAAGGCGCGCCCAAATGAGCGGAGGCTGCCGCACTCCTCTGCGTGCAGCAGAGCTCGCAGCACCAACATGGTGCGCACTGCTCTGCACGCAGCAGAGGACAGCGCCTCCGTCGAGGTGCGCTGCTCCTAGGTGCTGGTTGCCACCGCCTTTTAGTGCCGAAGGCATTGTAGCCTACAACAGTTCAGCTTGCCACTGGCCCTGGTGCGACTCTTCGCGCAGCAGAGGCAGTCACACGGCATCTCGTTGCTCCTCGCACCTCCAGGTGTGATCTGCACCGTAGCGACATTATCAACGTGGCACCTTGAACAGCGGTTGCATGGCAGTGCTGTGTAACTCAACGGTGCCCATGGTGCCATGGCTGAAAGCCTATGCGCTCATTCCTCAGCCGGTTCTGCCTTTCATGGCAACGCTTCGGCTTCTGATGCACCGTGGTGCAGTGCTGAAAACAGAGATGAAAAGCAGAGCAAGTATTTGTGAAAATGCTGTACTGGATCGTGAGATGTGTTATTGAATAATTCTCTCCTACCTTCGGTGCTCTCTGTACAGGAGCATATATTTATAGACAGGTCGTATAACAGAATGGGTAAAATGTCCTCTAATATTATGACACCTAGCAGGTCTATTTACTCAATTTGTTACAATAAGAATCAGTTGAGACATTCTCCAATGTTCTGGAATGTTGCTGATTTCCTGAAGGTGCTGTGGCCTTATTATCCCCCCTCGATTCAAGCGGCACTTGTGCAAGTGTGAGACTTGATCGAAGAAGTATAAAACGAGCAGTGGATAACGGTTTGGTGAGAATATCAGCAATTTGGTCTTTGCTGGAAATGAATGCAACATGAAGTGATTTTGCAGCAACCCTTTCACGAACAAAATGATAGTCTAAATCAACATGTTTTGTCCTGGAATGCATAACCGGGTTCATGGACAGGTATGTGGCACCGATGTTGTCACACCATAGAGTGGGAGGTTCGGAAAGACCAACTCCAAGTTCTTTTAAGAGAGACTGCAGCCAAAGAATCTCACAAGTAGTATTAGCAACAGATTTATACTCGGCTTCAGTTGAAAAACGAGCAATAGTAGGTTGCTTTTTAGATCCCCAGGAAATTAAATGATTCCCAAAATAAAGACAGAAACCTCCAGTTGACCGTCGATCATCAGGACACCCGGCCCAATCAGCATCAGAAAAGGCAGTTAATTTGGTAGGAGAGGAGGAGGAAAAAGATAAGCCAAGCTGACGTGTATTATTAAGATAACGAAGAATACGTTTAACAGCTGACCAATGTGGGAGACGAGGATTATGCATAAATTGACACACACGATTAACAGCAAAAGAAATATCAGGACGAGTGAAGGCAAGATATTGAAGACTGCCAACGACACTACGATACCACTGTGGGTCCTCATATGAACAACCATCAAAGTTGGTGAGTTTTTCCGAAGTAGACATGGGCGTGGACACTGGTTTACAGTTGTGCATATTCGTTTTTTTAAGTAAATCCGAAATATATTTGGTCTGAGATAGAAACAGGCACTCGGATGTTCTATGCACTTCAATACCCAAGAAATAATGTAATGAACCAAGATCCTTGACTGGAAAGTAGGATTTTAAGCTAGAAATAAACTGAGAAATAAGAAGAGAACTTGATCCAGTGACCAGTATATCATCAACATAGATCAATAGATAAATGCAGTCAGATTTGGTGCGAAAAATAAAAAGAGATGGATCTGCACTAGAACATGTAAAACCAAGAGTGAGAAGTCTATCACTAAGTTTAGCAAACCAGGCTCTAGGAGCCTGTTTCAAACCATAGATGGACTTAGTTAACTTACAGACATGTAGAGGAAAATCCGGATTCACAAAACCAGGTGGCTGTTTCATGTAAACAGCTTCTTCTAGATCTCCATGCAAGAATGCGTTTTGTATGTCTAGTTGATGAAGAGCCCAATGTGAGGATACGGCAACTGAGAGAAGAAGTCGAATGGTAGTGGGTTTTACAACCGGACTGAACGTTTCAGAGTAATCTAGACCATGTTGTTGATGAAAACCTTGAGCCACAAGCCTGGCTTTACGCCGTTCAATGTTCCCGTTGGCATGGCGTTTGGTTTTCAAAATCCATTTTGAGCCAAGCAGATTATACGAAGGAGAAGGGGGGACGAGAAGCCATGTTCGGTTTCGAATCAAGGCATCGATTTCAGTGGCCATAGCCGAACGCCACTCTTTGTGTTTCGAGGCTTCGGTGTAGGACTTGGGTTCTTCTGGAACCGAGGAGAAAGAAGAAGATGAAAAAGATTCAGTGAGTGAAGCTGTCGGCTTCGGTGGTGGCCATGGAATGGTCCCATCCGTGCGCAGCTTTGGCCGAAGGGTGTGGGTCTGTTTTCGTGTAACCATGGGATGATTTCTGGAAGGGATAGACTCATTTTGTGGTAGAGTTGATGAAGGTGCAGTTGACTGAATGGAGGTTTCAGTTGCTGGTGTGTAAACTGGTGAGGCGGCGGGCTGAAGAGAAGATGACTCTGTTACGGGAGTGGAAATTGTTGCCCTAGACGTTGATTGAGTTGAATCACAGTCTGAACACGTGAGAGGGGAAATGGGATAGGCTGGATGTGCTGTACATGTTGGGCTGAGAGAAGAATTAGTAGAAGAGGGCCGGATTAAAAGAGGGAGAAAATCAGTGGAATGATTGGACGGGATGGGAGTAAAAGATGTATTCGGTTTGGGCTGTGTGGTGAAAGGGAAAATAGTCTCATTAAAAAGAACATCTCTTGAAATATAAGTCCGGCCCGAATTGAGGTGAAGACAGAGATAGCCTTTGTGATCTGGGCTGTAGCCCATGAACACACATTCTTTAGATCTGTAGTCCATTTTATGAGTGTTAAAAGGTCTTAAATTTGGCCAACAGGCACATCCGAAAACTTTTTAGAAAGAATAATCTGGAACTTGACCCATTAAAATTTGAAAGGGAGATTGATTTTGTAGAAGGGGAGTGGGCATGCGATTTATTAAATAAGTGGCAGTGAGAAAGGCTTCACTCCAATATTTATGAGGGACGGATGCATGAGAGAGTAAGGCAAGGCCCGTCTCCACTATATGACGATGACGACGTTCTACACTCCCATTTTGTTGATGAGAGTATGGACAAGTGATTCGATGGGAAATTCCATAATTGTGAAAAATGGATTGAAGGGGGCGAAATTCACCTCCCCCATCTGTTTGAACCGAAACAATTTTGTATGGAAAATGTTTGGACACAAATTGAATAAAAGCAGTAACAAGAATAGTAACATTTGATTTCAATTGCATTGGAAAACACCAAATGAACTTGGAATGATCATCAACGATAGATAGAAAATATCGGGATCCTTTTGTGGACAAGGTAGACGCAGGACCCCATACATCTAAAAACAACAACTGAAAAGGATAGATGGATCGGCTAGGTGAGGGAGGATGTGGCAGTGCATGAGCTTTGGCGGAGGTACATGCAGAGCAAGGCTGGAGTGTGGTTGACGTACTGAGAGGCAGAGAATGTTGATGAAGAATGAGAGATGTTGTGCGAGGACAGGGATGACCCAACCTGGAGTGCCAAAGCTGAGCTGTCGTACGAAGACCAACAAAAGCTTGAGGAAGAATGGAAGTTGAAGGATTAGTGGGCTCTGCATCAGGCCGAAGCACATACAAACCATTCTCAACATGTCCCTGAAGAAGAACTGCCTGGGTGCATGAATCCTTCACATAAAAAAAAGAAGAGTGAAATTCAAAGTAAGCATTGTTATCTTGACAGAATTGACGCACAGAGAGAAGGTTACGGCAAATAGAAGGAACATGTAAAAGGTTATGTAAAAGAAATTTGCCAGTGTTAGACGAAAACTGTGCCGAGCCGGTGTTGAGAATAGGAAGACTTGAGCCATCACCAATTCTCACTGTGTCGGGGCCCTGATAAGTCGACGAGTCCAAGTTTAAATTCTGCAAATTAGATGTAAAATGATGGGAGGCAGCCGAATCTGGAAACCAAGTGTTAATGTGAGATGAAGCTGGGGAAAAGGCCGTATAATTAGCCGTGAGGGACTGAGGTGGAGGTGATTGATAACACTGGTCAAAGCGATGATAACAGGTAACGGCAGTATGACCTCCTTTTTGACACACTTGACAAACTGATTTATTATAGAAGGGAGAGGGAGGTCGAGGTGCCGAAAGAATACCACGACCATTATATCGACCACGGCCACGGCCTCTAGGAATATTTCTATGGCCACGAGAAGAAGAGGAGTGACCCGAGTTTGATGTTTTAATGGTGTTGTTGGCAGTTATGGAGGTGCCGGATAAAATAGAATGGGTTTGATGGGAAAGCCGAGACTCATAGTTTAAAAGATAACTGTAAACTTGATTTGGAGAAAGGGAATCTGGACGTGTTGTGAGAGAGGTGACCAAAGACTCATAATCGGAGCCAAGCCCAGCCAAAATAACAATGGAAATTTCAGAGTCAGATAAAGGATGACCCGCAGCATTGAGTGTTGCAGCAAGAGCTTTGATTTTGTTGTAATATTCAGTGATTGAGTCAGCCCCTTTTTTGATAGTGGCGAGTTGAAATTTAGTTTGAGTAAGATGGGCAGATGATTTAGCTGCAAAAAGGTCAGTAATTGTTTTCCAGACCTCAGCTGCAGTAGAGCAATCGATAACCTGAGCTAGGACAGAGTCGGATAGAGAAGAGTTAATGGCCGACATCACCAACTGATCTTGATGGAGCCATTGAAGATGAGCAGAGTTAGGAAGTTCATCAATGGTAGCTGGCGGCATGGGAAAGGAGCCATCAACATGTCCGTAGACTTGATGCCCTTTCAAATACGGCACTATTTGCGTTTTCCATAGAAGAAAATTGTCAATGTTAAGTTGTATTTTGACAAAATGATTGGCAGAGTTAAGAAAAGAAGGAGTGTTGGATGATTTTGATGAATCCATTCGAATAAAGTAGAAGAAAAGAGAGAAAAAAAAAATATCTGTATGAAGGACGTGAGTCCGTTAGGCTCGTGATACCATGCTGAAAACAGAGATGAAAAGCAGAGCAAGTATTTGTGAAAATGCTGTACTGGATCGTGAGATGTGTTATTGAATAATTCTCTCCTACCTTCGGTGCTCTGTACAGGAGCATATATTTATAGACAGGTCGTATAACAGAATGGGTAAAATGTCCTCTAATATTATGACACCTAGCAGGTCTATTTACTCAATTTGTTACAATAAGAATCAATTGAGACATTCTCCAATGTTCTGGAATGTTGCTGATTTCCTGAAGGTGCTGTGGCCTTATTATGCAGTACTTGGACGCGACCATGGCAGTGGAACACCAAACGGCTGTGGTAATGCCATTTTTCACAGCGCCGTGGGCGGCACAACATCGATGAGCCTCATACCATAAGTGACGCAGCAGCGATGCACCCAAATCGTGCTCACTCATTGCACTCAGATCGTGCAGCAAAAAGTTCAATGAATGAAATTACAACACGCCGAATACAAATCGGGAACAAACAATACCTCCAATTCCAATGTTAGAAATACTAGATCCAAGTATACAATAGAAACAATATTACCTCATCAAAAATATCTTAGATCAGGTGTGGTCATTCCACAAATTATCAGGCATCATTGATAGTTCGAAATAATCCCGTTGATTGTGGAATGTGTTACGTGGTAATATACTAGAGCAACACCCACATATTTTACAATCTATATATCGGGATTAAAGAGAACTATTTGAGAGAGAGATTTTCTATTTGTGATGCTACACACACGTCATCCAAAGGGGGCAGAGGCTATATATATCCCCTCTAATTATAACCCCCAGCTGGTCATTAAGGACCTGCCTCAGGGCTTATAAAGTAGGCCACTTCATAACCCCTAAGGGAAGGGGAAAATGTGCCTATTTCTTACACCAACCAAACCAATAATAACACTGACAGAAAGGAACCTTGATAAATTTTCAAACCGTTGTTGTGCGTTACGTCTATAACAAAGCAAGAACAAGAGCTTCTATCTAGTTTCAAATCGATTTCAAGCTTGCAACAAAATACAGATAATGTTTAAACCAACAAAGATTTCATTAAACTAAAATCCAAAACAAATTAAGTCTCATCCGCAATCCAAGGTACCAAAATTAGCTTTGCATCATCTTTTCAGAAGTAAAAATAAACACAAGAAAAACCATGGCTCATAGAAAAAATTCCCAATGCAAGCCAAGCACTCTCTGTCGCGAGAATTTTCGTGTTACCCCTAGGGACCACCACCCTAATCCCAACCACAATTTCTTGTACATATCCTTCTTGTGCTATGCCTCTCTCTCTCTCTCTCTCTCTCTCTCTCTCTCTCTCTCTCTCTCTCTCTCTCTCTCTCTCTCTCTCTCTCTCTCTCTCTCTCTCTCTCTCTCTCTCTCTCCTGTAATGTTGAGTCTCCCATCCAGTCCTTCCTCTTCTCATCTTGCACATGCCCCCTAACATAACCAATCCTCCCCCTTTCAAGACCGCGATATCTTTTCTCCATCCTTCCACTAAGCACACAAATGAGTCCTCCCAAAAAGTATCAATTCAGTTGGTAACCTCTCTTCCAAAAATGCCCAACAACAAATAGGATTAAGTGTTCAGCACTATAAGAATAAAATTGGAATATTAAACCTGATGTGGCTTAACAATGTAAGTGTCATGTGTATCCTTATTACAACCAGCTGCATTATGAGTATTTTTAAGTGCAAAATATCAGGAATTATAATTTACTCAAGTACTATAATCTACTGCATAATTAAATGCTTAACTCATTTTTTGTTAAACAATTTATTCACTTTAGCAACTTAATCATTCAGTTTAAATATTTTATCAGTCTTAATTGTATACTCCCTTCAAGATATAAGATTCAAATCTTCTTTTTTGGATGCAAAAATCTCTAGGTGTCATTAGACTGAGAGGTTTTTTCCCTTGAATTATCCAAGTTGCACTTGCGGAAAACTCTTTGTCGAATGCCTGTGCACCCTTGAGATTAGTTGGAATGTTGTTTCTTAAATACCCGGTGTTAATGAAAAAAATATGCACCAAGAGATGTCTTGGGATGACATACATAAGGAATTTGTAAATAGATCATGTTCTGTAATTCGATGATCTGATTAGAAAATTACATACAATCCATTTTGTTATATATATGCTGATTCAGGTCTCTTCTTTCTTTGGTTGTTTTTTTTTTTTTTGGGGGGGGGGGGGGGGGGAGGTAAGAAAAATAAATTCCTGGTCTGCTTGAAATTTATGGGACACAAATATGAATATGATGGGGGAACACCTCCTCTTACACCAATTGCATTAATGACGTTTCTTCACAACACTTCTTCGGCCTCAAAAAAGTAAGTCGTCTTTTTTGCTTCTTTTTTCATAGGCATGATATTTTGAATGACATCTTGAGTCACCACCTCAACACCAATTAAGTCTGGGGTCAAGCTTGCTCGGCCCACCTGCCCAGGGTGAGCGGTGTTATCTGCCTGCATGATGGACGGGTGCCTGACCATGCACAAAGCCCCCCGCGAGGGGTGGGTGGTGAAGGTGGGGGTGAGGAAGCTATCCCCGTTCGCTCAGCCCATATATATCATATATTAAAAACATGCGAAATTAGAAACGATCACCAAATCAATAAATATTCAGCATTTTAATATAATTAAAAAAGTGATTTCATTGAGTAAAATTGTTGCATAAATTAGACGAGAGAACTATCCATAATTGATGTTTTCATATAATCATTAGACAACAATGTTTAAGGATGTCAACAATATTATTAGACAAAGCAAAAACATAAATCAGGGTAACCGAAAATTAATCCAATCAACTGATCGAGGATGTCAGAATATTTGTCAACAAGCACAATAACCAAGTTGAAGTATAATCAAGCTCAGAATCAACGCCAAAACCCATTCCTTCCATAAATATACCAAATCAATAACAAGAATCTTGCTACTCAGCCTCATGAGTTTGTTTTATCAAACTTAATATTAGTGCAAATTGTAGTTTTTTATTTTTCTTTCAAATATTTTTTAAACATCTTTAAACATTTTTTAAAAATAAAAAAAAATGCATCACTTTACTAATAGTCATTTTCTTAACCATGTACAAAGATTCCTTACAATAAATATAATAGTTTTATATTAAAATATTAAAATCATAAATCGTTTTGAATTAGAATATTAAAATTATAAATAAGAGTGCATTGAAGTATTTATTAAAATTTCTCAAAATCATAACTTAAAATCTCTATACATGATCTAAGCTGCTATCACACCTCCCTGGACTAAGTCTCGTTCTGCAATTCTAGCTTCATAAATATTCTTACCTAAGGTGATTTAAAAATATAAAAATAAATTAAAATGAATTGATGATTCAGTAAGAAACCCATAATAACGTAAACATACTTAACATAAGGTTTTGCATAAAAAATCTCATGCTGAAAACTTTAAATTATGATCATTTATATGTATGCTATCACTAGGCGTAATTTATCTTGGCTTATTTGACTTATCTTACTTATCATATTCGCCCATACACTTAGTGTATAAGATTTGTACACTAGCCCCACATCCTACAGGCGCAAGGGGAGTCACTAATAGTATTCTAGCATATTTTGGTAGACCACGCTTAACTCCATATCTTGCACATCTACCTATAAATCACATTGGTACCATACATCTGAATAATTATCTAATTAATTATTCTAAACTTATCTTACACTTGATCTTATGAAAACTTATAGTCTTATGCAACGTAAGATGCATGAGATACATAATACATACATAACTATAATATGCAGAATGAAATATAATAAATGACATGCTTGCGAATATCATGACATGCATGGTACATAAATACTGGCTTCAAAAGAGATGGCTTATATATTAATAATATATAACTAGTTAACATATACTAATCTTAATTTATGATCAATTTACTTATCTTGTAGTGTTGCTTCCTAAAAATTTCGACACAAAATCGAACACGGTGCTGAACTGGGAGATTTATGGTTTCTTCCAAATAACACGCATAATGGAGATATTTATAGAGAGATTTGGAAGAAGGTGGCGACTGGTTGGAGTTTTATTCGGTTAATACATGTGGTGACACTAATCTATTGAACACTTAGTCGTGATCATCTAAGAAGATAGTTTGAATTTAAAAACATAATTTAGTAGTTCATTCAATATAGGATTATATTCAATATAGGATTGACAGTGACTGAGATTGCGTATGAGGTTTCAATCAATCATAATTTTAAATTAAAATAAATTTCTAATGGCCGATCTTTAAGTTCTAAAATGAGTCTAACTCGTTTAATAAATAATAAATGAGATTTAACCAAGTTATTGAGTCTAATTAAAACTCCTAATCAACATCAATAATTTATTTCTCATGGCTTATTTAATATGGCCTATTAAATAAAATTTAGGCCTAATAAAAATTATTTATATCTTGATATTAGAATTATTGGGATGGGTTGTAACAGAAACAGGCTGGCTTGTAGATCAATAGATAAGCTATATATATGGGGGAGAGAGAGAGAGAGAGAGAGAGAGAGAGAGAGAGAGAGAGAGAGAGAGAGAGGATGATTGAGTCCAAGTAGGCCTGTTGCTTTGTTCAAGAATTGAAATGGAAACTGTAAAGGTTAAAATTGGCTATGATTATATGACTATATGATAAGGCTTATCTTATCATTATATTTGAATTTGTTGGATGAATGTAAAATATTTATTGATTTATCACTAAATAATGTTTACTCTACCTAGAAGTCTTAAGTATTATGTAGATAATTCATTGAGGTTAACATCGAGTCCTGATAGATCTGCACATATCCAGAAGAAAGTTGAACAAAGATGAGTCAATACAGAAGAATGTTATCACAAAATGTTAGCAGTCCGTCGGAACACGCCTTCGCGACTGTTGCTAACCGTCAGCAGAATCCTATTGTGACTGGAACTCTTTCCAGACTTTCTATTTTAAGGGATTCGGTTTTGTATCTCTGCAAGGAGTTTGAGCCACGAATTCTAGAGAGTATATTCTGGGCATTTATGAGAGAAAATTCACTTGAGAATTTTCATGGGGTTTTTCATTTCTTATTGAGTGTGATCGTGCTTTGAGTGTGAAGTAACATTGGTTGGATTTCAGTCTCTGGAGTTCCAGAAGGGAAGTCAACATTTGAAAATTGCCAGAGGTTCTGGCTGCTATTACAGTAGAAGACAAACGGGTCATTTGTCTAGGCAAGTAAGAGAGTCGAATTGCAAAGGTTTTGTAATTAATAATTGTTTGTAATTATTCTTCAAATAATAAGATTGACTTTCCTAGCTTTGGCTGTCCCGTAGGGTTTTACCTTTAAAGGGTTTCCCTTCGTAACTAATCTTTGTATCTTACAAGTTTGATAATTTATTTTAAACATTTGATTCGTTAGATAATCTTGATAATTGAGATCTAACCAAATTGTCTACCACGAAATTGGTAGACAATTTCGTGATTTACAGGGGTACGTTGGGAATTTCAATTGGCATCAGAGCGTAGTTCACTCATTCTGTTGCCCAGATGACTAACACAAGAGGGGGGGTGAATTGAGTTGTACTAAAAAAATAACAATTATAAATCAAATATATAATATAAAATATAAACAAAATATGAAATAACAATAAATATAAATCGTAAGGGTAAGAGAGAAGCAAACTCAGTATGTTAACGAGGTTCGGTCCCACTGTCTACGTCCTCGCCTCAAGCTACCCCTTGAGGATTCCCAAATTCACTATTCAACCTCCTTCAGGTGGAGATAGAAACCTATTACACCTTTGAACAACACCGCTACAAAGGATCCGTGTAGAACACCCTCTACACTTGCAATCACTTTACACGTGCTGATTCAACTATTCCCCATGTAGAATACTTTCTACACACACAATGGTTATACACACCCTTTTTCTGATACAAGAGCTGATAGTAGGTAGGTTATCAGAAAACACTCCTCAATGAGTGAAATAAGAACAATACAGCGCAAACTATATCTCTCAAAATGAACAAGGATTAAGGCTCAATGCTTAGAGAAGAGAGAATGAAAGTTTTGAATGAATGTTGTATACTCTTGGTGTTGTAAATGTGAAGCTCTCAAATGATCTATTTATAGGCATATGAGACTTCATATTTAAATTTAAAAAGATTCACATGTCAAAGACAACATCATTTACTTTTTCAAAAAAAATCAAATAAAAGGTTCTTCTTTTTCAATTGTCAAAGACAATATCATTCACTTTTTCAAAAAAATCAAACCTGATATTTTACTTTTGGTATATGACAAAAGGAGCACAATTTCCTTTTCAAAAAATTCAAACCTAATCTTTTACTTTTTACATATGACAAAAAGAGCACACTTTCTTTTTTAAAAAATTCAAACCTAATCTTTTACTTTTTGTATATGACAAAATGAGTACACTTTACTTTTTAAATTTTTCAAACAAAATCATCTACCTTTTGTATAAGTCTAAAAAAGCATCAATTACTTTTGAAAATATTCAAATAAAACATGCACATCTGAAAGATGACAATCAATCATCTTTAATATTTTCAAACTTCAACCCTTTAATCAAGGCATGCACATGTAAAAGATGACAATCAATCATCTTTCAAAATTTTCACATTTAATTTTCAAAAATATTCATGCACATGTGAAAAATGTATTTTAATGCTTTATGATAAAATATTAATTTTCACCATTAATCCTAATTTTGAATTTTGAAGAGATTTACAACATTACTCTATAATTTTAATGTGAACTTGTTCCCTTCTTGCTCATGCTTGTTTCCTTGATGTGCTTGACTCCATTGTGTAGACAACTTGAGCTTGAGACTTCTTTATTCTTTGAATTCATTTGTTATCATCAAAATCTATGTGTAAATATATAATTACACAAAACTTGAAATCTTGGGTTCAACAATCTCCCCCTTTTTGATGATGACAAATACTTAATAGAACCTGAAGTCTGTATTGATACTTAAGCTCCCCCTGAGAATGTGCGTTAGTTTTTCAAGCAAAAGTATAAATATAATTCCAAGCATATATAACAAGTTTAGCAATTCAAACAATATTAATGTTCTAGTCTAACACTTCTCCCCCTTTTGGCATCATTAAAAAGGATCGGCAGCAAGTAAATAGACTAAAGAAAACGGTGCGTTAATAGACACTGTAGATAGTTGAAAAAAGAAGCCGTCCGTGACCCAACAAGTGCTGCAAAGCCTCGAGACCTAACTCTATGAATTTAGTGCGGCTGAAGATTTAAACAATCGCCTGATGTTGTTGACAAACGGGATTGAAGGCTCTAAGTTTCTATAAAAAAAATGATCATTTTCATCTATCGGATGCCAAAAAAATAATCGCTTCTTGACCTGAGTTCTGTTTTTCCACAACGATAGAATGGCTGAGCAATTCTCTTCCACTAATGTTCCAGACTTGAATCAGGAACCCTTGACGCATCAATCATCAATCTTCTCTCCTGAGGCCGTCAATACCATGATAGGAGCAGTGAACCGTTTTTCTAGTAAGGCTGATTCTAAGATTATTGCAGAATCAAGAATGCTCAGTAGTCAATATGCTGCCTTTGTTACGATCATGTCTCGGAGGTTAATGGTGAGGGTGAGTGAGATTGATCATCTTAATATGTAAATATTTGAATTATGACAGAAGCTTGCTAATAAGGATAGTGAGAATAAAAGGCTAAAGCAAGAAAACCAAGAGTTGAAAAAAATTTGCAGATTGGTATGCTCATGATCTGCAACCACGAATAGAGGAGCTGGAACGAGAAAGGGTTCAGATACAAGGTCAACATCGACAGATAATAGCAGAGGTTCATCGTTTACTAGAAAAATAGGGATAATCTACTGTTAATCTCGCTGGGTTAGTAAGAAAACTTTTGACAATGTGTGTCCAGCATATCTTGTATTTCTTTTGACTAAATAAGATTTGAAGAGACAATAGTTTGTCTTTTTCTTTATGCTATCTCTATAAAATCAGTCCTGAAGTTCATCCAATCCGCATCAAGTTTTCTTCTCATCTTTATAACTCATCTGCATTCCTTCAACATTCTCATTTTAAGCCTTCTATTCTTTTCTCAATAGCTCATTCTTCTAACATTTCTCTAGATCTATCCATGAGGCATTCTGCATCTCAACCTCCTGTCCTTTCTGCAGCTGCCATTGGTGTCATGTTGCAGCAAGAAAATAATAATCTGACTAATAAGTCAGATTCTGATGCTATTTATGACTTGGTGAGTCTTGGGACTCGCTACTCTTCCTCTATTGTTGCTTTTTCTCAGCGGCTACAAGCCAAAAATCATGAATTTGAAAAGTTCAAAGAACAAATTGTTGTACTTCAACGAATTGTTCAAGAGTCTCACACAAGGGAAGGAATCATTCGGCAGAAGAATAAACAGTTGAAATCTTTATTAGATTCTTCATTCCGCTTGCCGGTTCCCATGGATAAGAATGACATGATATTGTATGAAGAGAATGAGCGTCTCAAACATGAGGCTAAGAATCTCAAGTTTATGTAAAAGTATTTAAAAAATCTATCTCTATTTTTATTGACTCTAGTCTATCTTTTAAGAGATATTCATAGCATGCATCATACCTATTTCTCTTCTGAAAATACATAATCTATCTTCTGGTAAAGGTTTTGTGAAAATATCTGCTAACTGATCGTGTGTGTTTATGAATTCTAGTACTATATCGCCTTTCTGCACATGATCTCGAAGAAAATGATATCTTATTTCGATATGCTTAGTTCTAGAATGTTGTATTGGGTTCTTTGAAAGATTTATAGCACTTGTATTATCACATTTGATTGGAATGTGATTATACTTGAGTTTAAAATCTTCAAGTTGTTGCTTCATGTAGAGAACTTGAGCACAACAACTACCCACAGCAACATATTCTACCTCAGCAGTAGATAGTGCAACAAAATTTTATTTTTTACTAAACCAGGAAACTAATGCATGACCTAAGAAATGGCATGCTCCACTAGTGCTTTTTCGATCTATTTTACAGCCAGCATAATCTGCATCTGTGTAGCTGATTAGATCGAAAGATGTGTGCTTAGGGTACCATAACCCTAGGTTAATTGTACCACTAAGATATCTAAGAATGCGCTTAACTGCAATTAAATGTGATTCTTTTGGAGATGATTGAAAGCGTGCACATAAGCACACACTAAACATAATATTTGGTCTACTGGCTGTTAAATATAATAAGCTACCAATCATACCTCGATATATCTTCGAGTCAACTAGTTTACCGGATTCATCTTTATCAAGTTTAGTTGATGGGCTCATTGGTGTTCCAATTTCCTTAGCATTTTCCATCCCAAACTTCTTCAGTAATTTCTTAATATATTTTGATTGATTTATGAATGTCCCACTTTTTGCTTGCTTAATTTGCAATCCGAGAAAGAATGTAAGTTCTCCCATCATGCTCATCTCAAATTTTTCCTGCATAGTCTTAGCAAAAACTTGACACATATTTTCATTAGTAGCACCGAATATTATATTATCAACATAAATCTGAATCAAAAGAATATCATCATTTTCATATTTAATGAAAAGAGTTGTGTCGATTTTTCCTCTTGAAAAACCTTTTTCAATCAAGAAACCACTAAATCTTTCGTACCAAGCTCTAAGAGCTTGTTTAAGTCCATATAGTGCTTTTGTGAGTTTGAAAACATGATTTGGGGAAATATGATTTTCAAAACCTGGAGGTTGCTCAACATATACCTCTTCATTTATAAAACCATTTAAGAAAACACTTTTAACATCCATTTGAAAAAGTTTGAAATCTTTATAACAAGCATATGCAAGTAGCATTCAAATAGCTTCTAATCTTGCGACAGGTGCATATGTCTCATCATAATCGATTCCTTCTTCTTGATTAAAATCTTAGGCTACAAGTCGAGCCTTATTTCTAGTAATGACTCCGGACTCATCTTTCTTGTTTTTAAAAACCCATTTTGTTCTAATAATAGTATGATTTTTGGGTCTAGGAATAAGTGTCCAAACATCATTTCTTTCAAATTGATTCAACTCTTCTTGCATAACTAGAATCCAAGATTCATCAAGAAGTGCGTCATCAATATTTTTGGGTTCAATTTGAGATAGAAAAGCAGTATGATTGTAAATATTTCTAAGAGATGATCGAGTACTTACACCTCGTGAAGATTCTCCCAAAATTTGTTCCACTGGATGATCTTTCACAAATTTCCACTGTTTGGTTGCATCTTGTATTAAATTTTGATGATCTTTCCTGATGGCTCCATGTTGAACTTCCTCTATTGTTTTCTCTTTGTTGAGATTGAGACTTTCCGTATTATTTATACCTCCTGTTTCTTCATCAATAGATTTCTTGGAGAGTGAAGAATTAGATTCATCAAATACTATATGCATAGATTCTTGTATAGTCAAAGTTTTTTTATTGAATACTCTATAAGCTTTACTATTAGTAGAATACCCGAGAAAGATACCTTCATCAGATTTTGCATCAAATTTGCCTAAATTATCCCTGTCATTCAAAATAAAACATTTGCATCCAAATACATGAAAGTAACCAATGTTGGGTTTTTTCTCATTCCAAAGCTCATAGGGGGTTTTATCTAACTTAGACCTTAGCATAACTCTATTTATAACATAACATGCAGTACTTACCGCTTCGGCCTAAAAATAACTAAGCAAGTTGTTCTCATTGAGCATTGTTCTTGCCATCTCTTGAAGAGATCTATTTTTCCTCTCTACTATCCCATTTTGTTGAGGAGTTCGAGGAGCAAAAAAATTATGCACAAAACCGTTTTCATCACAAAATGTTTCAATATTTTTATTAACAAACTCTTTTCCCCTATCACTTCGGATACTTGAAATAGTATAGCCATTTTCATTTTGAATTCTCTTGCATAACTTGGTAAAGGCATTATGTGTCTCTCTTTATGAGCAAGAAAGATGACCCAAGTATATCTAGAGAAATCATCAACAATAACAAATGCATAATATTTTCCTCCTAGACTTGCAACTCTATTTGATCCAAAAAGATCCATGTGTATCAGTTGCAATGGTCTAGTAGTGAAAATATGTTTCTTAGTTTTAAAAGAAGTTTTTGTTTGTTTACCAAATTGACATGCATCACAAATTTTGTCTTTAAGAAAATATGTTTTTGGTAAACCTCTCACAAGATCATTTTTTGAAAGTTTGGAAATAAGTTCCATGTTGGCATGACCTAATCTTCTATGTCATAACCAACTAGTTTCATTTTGAGCTGAAAAGCAAATAGCATCTTGTGAGGTAATTTCTTCAAAATCAATTGTATAAACATTATTGTTTCTAAAAGCAATAAAACAAATATTACAATCATGATCATTCAAAATAATGCACTTATCCATTTTGAAAGTAACTGTAAATCTTTTATCACATAATTGACTTATGCTCAAAAGATTATGTTTTAGACCTTCAACAAGTAGAACATCTTCAATTATGAGAGAAGATTCATTACCAATTTTACCTATTCCCACGATCTTCCCTTTCGAGTTGTCTCCAAATATCACGTGTACTTTTTCTTTAGATCTAAGATCAAAGAACTTAGTCTTGTCTCCCGTCATGTGTCTTGAACATCCACTATCTAAAAACCATTTGATTTTGCTTGTGGAAGACTTCATGCATACCTATAAAAACAATTAAAATGATTTTTCTTGGTACCCAAGTTCTTTGGGACCTTTATTTATTAGTATTAGAAGAAATAAGATTTTTAGGTACCCATATGGCCCTAATAGTCATTGTATGATTTCTTCTAATAGGACAAGTATGATAATTATGACCATTTCTATTACAAAAATTGCAAATAGCATGTGACATATATGAAAAACTTGAATGATTATAATAATATCCTTTTTTGACAAAATTATTTTTATGAAAAGAATTTTGAATATTAGTCTTTGATGTAGAATGATTATCAAAGAAATTTTTATAAGGTTTGTATTTTTGTTTTGGTATATATCCCAAACCTGCCTTATCAAAAACACATCTTTGACTACCAAAAAATTTTTCAAAATTTCTTTTTCCATTTGTAAAGTTTTCAACAATATTTTATAAATCGGTTTTCTTCTTATTCAATTCAAGATTTTTCATCTTTCAAAATGATACTTTCTTTTCTTAAAATTTCAATTTCGTTTGTTAAAGAAGAATTTTTTTTTTCAAAGCAGTATACTTGATACCCAATTTTTCAAATTCCTCATATACCTCTTCTAAAACATTTTGCAATTCTTCATATGAAGGATCTTCAATATTATCAAAATTTGTTACCTCAATGTCATCTTTAGCCATAAGATAAAGATTTGCTGATTCTCCATTACTTGCTTTACTATCTGAACTACTTGAATCATCATCCCATGTAGTTTTCATTGCTTTCTTGCCATTGTTTCGATCTTTCTTTAGCAGAGGACAATCTGGTTTGATATGACCAGATTTATTACATTTATAACAAATTAAAATGTCATTTTTACTTGAATCTTTCTTGGAAAACTTTTTGAAAGATTTCCTTGGAGGAGTTCTATTTTTCTTCAAGAACCTCTGAATTCTTCTTGTTATCATCGCAACTTCTTCATCTTTATCTTCATTTTCCTCATCTTCATCACTTTCACTTTCATGAGGAACAGCTTTAAGTGCTAAGCTCTTCTTTGGCTTTCCTTCTTCTTCTCCTCTTTTCAATGTGTACTCATGGGTGATAAGTGACCCGATGAGTTCATTGATTTCGAGCTTCTTGAGGTCTCTAGCTTCAAGAATCGCTGTCACTTTTAATTCCCAGCGTTTTGGTAGAGAGTTGAGAATTTTTCTTACTATCTCCACCTTGGAATAAACTTTGCCAAGAGCTGTCAAGCTGTTTATGATGTTAGTAAAATGAGTGTGCATACTAGAAATAGATTCATCATCATTCATCTTAAACATTTCATATTCATGAGTAAGAATATAAATTTTTAATTCCTTGACTTGCGAAGTTCCTTCATAAGTAACTTCCAAATTATCCCAAATTTCTTTTGTCGTAGCACAAGTCATTATTCTATTAAACTCATTTCCATTGAGAGCATTAAATAATAAATTCATAGCAATTAAATTCAAAGTATAAAGTCTATCGTCTTCACGATCAAACTCCTCTTCTTCATTTTTGACCTTTACTCCATCAACCACTTTTGTTGGAATATAAAGTCCATTTACAATACATTTCCAGATTTCTCGACCTTGAGCCTGAAAGAATATTCTCATTCTAACTTTCCAGAATGAGTAATTATCTCTACAAAAGAGTGGAAGCCGACTGCTAGATTGACCTTACCAAACGAAACTGAAATGTTAGCCATAAGATCTTAACTCAAAAGATAGTTAGTCTTATAATAGAGCTCTTAGCTCTGATACTAATTGTTGCCCAGATGACTAACACAAGAGGGGGGTGAATTGAGTTGTATTAAAAAAATAACAATTATAAATCAAATATATAATATAAAATATAAACAAAATATGAAATAACAATAAATATAAATAGTAAGGGTAAGAGAGAAGCAAACTCAATATGTTAACGAGGTTCGGCCCCACTGCCTACCTCCTCGCCTCAAGCTACCCCTTGAGAATTCCCAAATTCACTATTCAACCTCCTTCAGGTGGAGATAGAAACCTATTACACCTTTGAACAACACCGCTACAAAGGATCCGTGTAGAACACCCTCTACACTTGCAATCACCTTACACGTGGTGATTCAACTATTCCCCGTGTAGAATACTTTCTACACACACAAGGGTTATACACACCCTTTTTCTGATACAAGAGCTAATAGTGGGTAGGTTATCAGAAAACACTCCTCAATGAATGAAATAAGAACAATACAGCGCAAACTATATCTCTCAAAATGAACAAGGATTAAGGCTCAATGCTTAGAGAAGAGAGAATGAAAGTTTTGAATGAATGTTGTATGCTCTTGGTGTTGTAAATGTGAAGCTCTCAAATGATCTATTTATAGGCATATGAGACTTCATATTCAAATTTAAAAAGATTCACATGTCAAAGACAACATCATTCACTTTTTCAAAAAAATCAAATAAAAGGTTCTGCTTTTTCAATTGTCAAAGACAACATCATTCACTTTTTCAAAAAAATCAAATCTAATATTTTACTTTTGGTATATGACAAAAGGAGCACACTTTCCTTTTCAAAAAATTCAAATCTAATCTTTTACTTTTTACATATGACAAAAAGAGCACACTTTCCTTTTAAAAAAACTCAAACCTAATCTTTTACTTTTTGTATATGACAAAATGAGTACACTTTACTTTTCAAATTTTTCAAACAAAATCATCTACATTTTGTATAAGTCTAAAAACAAAATCATCTACAAAGGATCTGTGTAGAACACCCTCTACACTTGCAATCACCTTACACGTGGTGATTCAACTATTCCCCGTGTAGAAAACTTTCTACACACACAATAGTTATACACACCCTTTTTCTGATATAAGAGCTGATAGTGGGTAGGTTATCAAAAAACACTCCTCAATGAGTGAAATAAGAACAATACAGCGCAAACTATATCTCTCAAAATGAACAAGGATTAAGGCTCAATGCTTAGAGAAGAGAGAATGAAAGTTTTGAATGAATGTTGTATGCTCTTGGTGTTGTAAGTGTGAAGCTCTCAAATGATCTATTTATAGGCATATGAGACTTCATATTCAAATTTAAAAAGATTCACATGTCAAAGACAACATCATTTACTTTTTCAAAAAAAATCAAATAAAAGGTTCTTCTTTTTCAATTGTCAAAGACAACATCATTCACTTTTTTAAAAAAATCAAACCTAATATTTTACTTTTGGTATATGACAAAAGGAGCACAATTTCCTTTTCAAAAAATTCAAACCTAATCTTTTACTTTTTACATATGACAAAAAGAGCACACTTTCTTTTTTAAAAAATTCAAACCTAATCTTTTACTTTTTGTATATGACAAAATGAGTACACTTTACTTTTCAAATTTTTCAAACAAAATCATCTACCTTTTGTATAAGTCTAAAAAAGCATCAATTACTTTTAAAAATATTCAAATAAAACATGCACATGTGAAAGATGACAATCAATCATCTTTAATATTTTCAAACTTCAACCCTTTAATCAAGGCATGCACATGTAAAAGATGACAATCAATTATCTTTCAAAATTTTCAAATTTAATTTTCAAAAATATTCATGCACAGTGAAAAGTGTATTTTAATGCTTTATGATAAAATATTAATTTTGACCATTAATCCTAATTTCAAATTTTGAAGAGATTTACAATATTACTCTATAATTTTAATGTGAACTTGTTCCCTTCTTGCTCATGCTTGTTTCCTTGATGTGCTTGACTCCATTGTGTAGACAACTTGAGCTTGAGACTTCTTTATTCTTTGAATTCATTTATTATCATCAAAATCCATGTGTAAATATATAATTACACAAAACTTGAAATCTTGGGTTCAACACATTCGAGTGTGATCTGTGCCCTTATAAATTATGTCGACATCATTATACATTCTACCATATTTCGATTGGGAAAACTATGCTTATTGGAAAGTTCGTATGAGGGTTTTTCTCAAGTATTTGGATAAACATGTATCGCATTTGGTTGAACGAGGATAGACTAAACCCGAGACATTTATAGATTCTTAGACGAAAGATGGAATCAGCAATTGCAATTTGAATAGCAAATGACTTAACGCTATTTTTATGGCAGTATCCACCGAAGAATTTAAAAGAATCTCCATGTGTGAGACTGCTAAAGAAGTTTGGGATATTTTAGAAGTTACACATAAATATACAAAAATAGTAAAAAATTTAAAATTGCAAATGCTAACATTAAAATTTGAAGAGATTAAAATGTTGGAAGACGAAAATTTTAATGATTTTTATGCTAGACTGAATGATATTGTGAATTCCAGGTTTAATCTTGGCAAGAAGGTGGAGGATTCAAGAATCGTGAGGAAGATTCTAAGGTCTTTACCTAAAAGATTTCAATCCAAAATTACTACTATTGAAGAAAGTAAAGATCTATATGCAATAAGGGTAGAAGAGCTAATAAGTTCTTTACAAACATATGAATCTTCGCTTCCTCAAACAAGAAAGGTAAGTCCATTGCCTTAAAAACTATAGAAGAAAATCATGAGAATTTTTTTGATGAAGAGAGTCTAAATGATAAGGAGATTGCTCTACTTGCGAGAAAATTTATGTCTAATAAAAAGGCAGGTTGTAAACAAAAACGAGAAAAAAATGTTTTTGTTAAGAAAAACAAAATTGAAAATTGGAAGAAAGAAAAAACTGACAAAAAGGATAAGGTACATTGTCATAAATATTCTGGATATGGTCATATAAGAATTGAGTGTCCAAATTTCAAGAAAAATAAAGGAAAAGCGTTGAATGTCACACTTAGCGACAATTTAGATTCTGATAGTTCAAACTTATCTTCTGATGGTAAAAAATCTTTTATGGCTTTCTCTACTATTGTGAATGATTTTTCTGAAATTCCACTAACAAAATTTAAAAGTGGTTGTGATTATAGTGATTAGGATGTATCACTTGTTGATGCTGATCAAGAACTGAGTTTACATGAAACTTACAATGATGTGTGTGAAGAAGTGATCAAATTAAAGAAACTCAACAAGAAGCTGTACAAGAAATTCACTGATATGGAGAGTGAGAAAAATAACCTATCTGAGGCATTAAAAATTTCTGATATTGAAATAGCAAAATTAAGTGATCAAAAAATTACACTAGAAAAGGAATTGGAAAATGATCAAGAAAAAACAGCAACACAAAAATTAAAAGAGATGTTGAGTGTTAAAAAGATGAGTAGTGATAGAACTAGTCTAGGGTACACGACTTTGAAGGAGAAAGAAAAACTGGTCTCATCATCTACTGCCACAACTTTCAAAGGTATTGTTTTTGTTAAAGAAAGTCAAGATAAGAGTTTTCAAAATCATAATGAACCTAAGCCAGTTTATTCAAAAAATATGCATGGTAAATTTATTCCTACTTGTCATTATTATGATGTTGTTGGTCATATAAGGTCAAATTGCTTTAACTTGAATAAAGTGAAGAAAAATGGAAGTAAAAGAAATCTAAAAGGAAAAAGAAAAGGTCTAGAGAATCAAGTTTGTGATATGAGTCAACAAATCAACTTTTTAAGTCTCAAACTTGGTGAACTAGTAGATTTTTGCTTTCAAAATAAAGAAAAGATCATACGAGGTGGTGTTGATGAAAAGAATAAGCCAAAATTTAAAATAAAGTGGGTGGTCAAAGAAGATGCCATGTCACATTAATTGATAGGATTACTTTCATGTTCTTGCATTCTTTATATTATTGCATTAGTCTAGGACATGCATTTTATTTTTCTATTTTGCTTTTATATTTCTATTTTTCAGTTTTAAATAAAAAAATATATATAATATAATTTTTTTTTTTTTTTTGGTTTGGTTCAAAGTTTTTCTTTAAGGAAAGTGCATGCTTGATATGTCAAAATTTGAGCACTTGTGTTCTCACATGGTAAATTCTTGAACCTAAGTATCTTTCTTCTTTGTGCAATTCACTTTATGCATACTAACCCTACGAGTCATCTTGGCAAAGTTCATTTTCAATGCACAGTGAGGAACTTGTATATATGCATATTATAATTGAAATTTATATTGGTTATTAAGATGCTCATCATAGAGGGAGTTCATGCCTTCAATTGACTAATACTAATTGAACCTAATATATTTATAAAGAGTTCTCACTTTGCCAAACACAGAGAATTGCTCCATATAGAAAAAGTCAGTGTTAAATCATTGCGGAAAAAGACTAACACCCTACACGGATCTATCTCCTTAAGTCCTTATAGAAATAATCGTTGATCTAATCATTGTAGAAAAAGATGAGCAACAAAAATGTACATAAAAAAAGGGATTGTACAAACTAGTGTTTGGAGGAGATATTCATGTATCTAGACCCTAGCATAAAGTTTGACTTTTGAGGTGAGTGACAATCTCTTGGGAGCATATATAAGAATAAAATACTCATGGATAATATTATAAAAATATATTGAAAAAATATATATAAAATAAAGAGTTGATACCTTATATAAGTTTGCTCACTCACACACTCACATGAATTTTGACATTAATGATCTTATGAGGAGTAAACATCCATAGTTATTGTTGCAAATAAGAAGGTGTACTCTATTGAATTTGTTTTGTGAGTTATACTATATTTGAACTAAGATACATCTAGGCATATTACTTGCCCTATTGCTTATTTATATATTTATATATTAAAAAAAAGTTCAACTTTTTTGTTATTTTTTTTCTAATCTCTATTTATTTTGGTTTGTATAAAATAAATACAAAAATATAAATATAAAGTTTTTTTTTTTTTTTTGTCAGTATGGGGTATTGGATAAGTCTAGAAATTGTATTATGAAACAATAGCATAAGTCCCAGAGGGACTTTATGGCTTAGCACGTGCACGGGTCTTACAAGCCTTAAGGACTTAAAAGACTTAAAACCTTTGATGCCTCTCTCATTTACTCCTAGCCCCCGAAACATAAGCCATTTTCAAGACCCATTTCACGGTGCCCCTTTTCACTCCCTTTCGTCTCTCTTCACTCAAGATTACATACATCTTCTCTTCATTTTCCACCATCACAGTAAGTCTACTCGAATCCACAGATTTTTTTTTCTCTTTTTCCAATTTTATGCTCAGTATGTGGATAGATAGAGTATGAGTTGTGGGTTTTTATAAGAAGCATTGGGCTGTTCTATTGAGCTGAGTTGCCCGTAAATGGGTTGTTTTTGTTATATCTATTTTATGCATGTATTGAGGACGATTTTTGAGTAGGTTCTTGGCCTTTGTCATTTGGTTTTCATGGTATGCCCACCAAGTGTTTGATTTTTTTGTCTCAACTAAGTTGTCTTAATCATTTGCTCATTGTTTGACATACATTCATGCTCATACATTAGGTGCATTTAATACATGAAAAGTTGAGATACATGGGAGTTGTTCATCATGTCTTTCTTAGTGTCTTCATCTTGGCACACATAAGTGATATTTATTATATTTTGTGTCTTGTTAGATTAGTGACAATAATGGAGAGTATTGGAAGAGCAAATTGGAATATTTTGATGTTGTGATTTAGAGGGAGTTTGAGTAAGTAAAAGTTTAATGAATTTGCTGAAAATAAAAAGGGGGTAGCAGAATATTGAGGGGGAGAACTAAGTACTGAACATAGTTATTGATGATAATTAGAACACTCTTTTTGTAGGTTTACATTACGTCTAACCTTTGATTATTATTGAGACTAATTTCAAAGAATGTTCAGTCATTTCTTCTCATTACTATATTAAGAATTTCTTCACGAAATCTTGGTTTGCTGATTGTTTTTGTCTTAGGTACACACTACATTCATCAAGTTGATTTTGTGACCAATCCGCCAAAGGGGAAGATTGTAGATACAACACTTTCATCAAGTTGGTTTTGTCACCAATCTGCCAAAGGGGGAGATTGTAAAGGCAAAAATTGGCTAGAATTAGATGACTATATGATAAGGCTTATCTTATCATTATATTTGAATTTGTTGGATGAATGTAAAATAATTATTGATTTATCTCTAAACAATGTTGAGTCTATCTAGAAGTCTTAGGTATTGTTTAGATAAGACATTGAGGTTAAAATAGAGTCTTGGTAGAGCTGTATATATCCAGAAGAAAGCTGAACAGAGATTAGTCAATACAGAAGAATGTTATCGCAAAATGTTAGCAGTCCGTCGGAACAAGTCTTCGCGACTATTGCTAACCGTCAGCAAAATCTTACTGTGACTGGAACTCTTTCCAGACTTTCTATTTAAAGTTATTCGGTTTTGTATCTCTGCAAGGAGTTTGAGCCACGAATTCTAGAGAGTATATTCTGAGCATTTATGAGAAAAAATTCACTTGAGAATTTTCATAAGGTTTTTCATCTCTTATTGAGTGTGATCGTGCTTTAAGTATGAAGTAACATCGGGTGGATTTCAGTCTCTGAAGTTCCAGAAGGGAAGCCAACATTTGAAGATCGCCAGAGATTCTAGCTGCTACTGCGATAGAAGACAAACGAGTTGTTTGTCTAGGCAAGTAAGAGAGTCGAATTGCAAAGGTTTTGTAATTGATGATTGCTTGTAGTTGTTCTTCAAATAATAAAATTGATTATCCTGAGTTTGGCTGTCCCGTAGGGTTTTATCTTTAAAGAATTCTTTAAAGAGTTTCCCTTCGTAACCAATCGTTGTGTCTTGCAAGTTTGATAATTTATTTTAAATATTTGATTCATTATATAATCTTGATAATTAAAATCTAACCAAATTGTCTATCACGAAATTGGTAGACAATTTCATGATTTACCGGGGTACATTGGGAATTTCAGAAATTAAAAGGTTGTTTAAACAAAAGGCATCAATGAACTCATGTATATATATTAGTTAATAATGTAGGCATAGCAATTTTATAATTAAATATATAGTATATAACCTAATTACTTATATCTTGCCACTTATGCCTATATATCAAATATATTTCATAGTTATATGTTATTTACTTAAGTACTTATGTTATTAAATTTTAATAACTATTCTATAATTTGTGGGTACGACTTAATAATTTTACATGCTAATATGCATAAATCATATATGAAATATTGATATATACTATCATATTATGTATATCGTATTAGTTATTTATGTAGACATATACTATATGGATAAATATAAACAAGTTACATATTAACTATTTAAAGATTTTTCAATTTTCCAATTCAATAGAGGGTATATTTGTTAGTTATAAGAATTCCACAAAATTTTGAATTCTTTTATAGTTTTTTTAATTAATAAATTTTATTAAAAAAAAATAAACAAATGGAATTGAATTGAGTTGACTCAAGCTCATTTTTGGCTCGAGCTCGAGCTTGGCTAGAATCTTAGCTAATCGAGCCAATCGAGCTCATTTTTGGCCTGAGCTCGAACTTGGGCAGTGTAGGTCCACAAACACTGTGACGACCTTATGAAGACAAGAACGAAGAGTTAAAGGGACTGATAGTTTTAGAAAAGGACAGCTCATAGTACAAAGGCGAGCAATGTAAAGGACAAGATCGATACGGATGTGAGAGGTTTCCAAGATAACATGGAGGTGCTCAAAGGTTGAAGGTGTCGTATAGAGAGGTCCACACTTCATAAAAGATGTCAGATCTGAAGTGAGCCGTGGGAAAAAAATATTACAAACCTACAAAACCATATCGTCTAATCTCATAGGTATGGTTCAGCACCACTTGGGAAACCCTTATTAAGGAACAGATTGTGGACGATTTGACTAAAGGCAAACTGAAGAGGAAGTGCATGCCTTGTTTCCATTAGTCTCTTCCATCTTGCAAGGCCAAAGGGCAAATAAATGGATGAGATCAAAGGTCTACTATTCAAGCATATCTAGACTCAAAATGACGTAAAATATATGACTGATAATCCCCCCAAGTTTAAAAGGAATTGGATAAAAGTCAAAATCTCACTTTTGTAATTGTTAAGTGTTTACCCTTGCATCCAATTAGGGTTTTCAAGAAAGCGATTGACTTCAAGGGCGCGAAGGAAGGAGCGGTGCAAGCACTACTATAGTAATAGAAATACTCTTCAAGTAGATTAGTTCATATGACCATATTGGAAATGTGGTGTAAATGTTGTGAGCATATCATAAAATTAGGCTTTGCATATTCTGTAACTCACATTTTACATGAAAATAATATATCTTCTTCATTATATTTATTGGTTAACTTTATGCTGTGATTTTGAGATAATAAGTCTGAATTATGCGAATTGATGATGTTGTGATTTTCGAGTGTTGAGTCTTACCAAGTCGATCATAATGGACGGGTTGAGGAGTCCTTGCGCTATTCCTAAGGCATGTTGCCACGAGTTTCATGTGTTGAGTGATTCCCCGTGATAATCGAGGTGTGATGTATTTGTATTAGTCTCACTTGATAACACGGGTAGAGAGATTCTCTAGCTAGATTATGCATTGTCTTCAAGTTGGTTGACTGGGTAGAGAGATTTTCAGGGTTGATCGTGTGTTGTATTCGGATTTGTTGATCGGGTTGAGTTGGTTGGTTTGAATTTGGTGAATGAGCTCACATGTTGGCAAGATAGAGCAATTCCCCTAGTTGAACGGGTGGAACAACTTCCCTGATATGATTTATATAATGAGATATTGTGGACTTTGGTGATTCCTTGCTCTGATAATGATATGTATACAATCGTTTTACAAAAAAGGTGATTCTTTACCATGTTTATATACTTGAGTTTTTTCAAACGGTGATTCCTTGTCATGACCCATAAATACGTGTTTCTACCCAGAGGGTGATTCATGATCGTGCATAAATGTGTTCACTAATTCATTTATATGAAATTGCGCATGCCTATGTATTGCCAGTATCTCTCACCAACACTATCATGAGTTTTATCTTACTGAAATTTCTTAACAATTTCACTATGATAGTCCAACCTACAATTTCATTTACTAAAACGGTAAATTTTATTGCAAATGTAGCCCAGACAAAGCTTCCCGAAGAAGAATGACCAACCTCACCCGAGTTCCGTGGTCTTATTAATTCGATCAACTAACATTTTCCTTTTCAGGAGTTGATATCCTTAACGACATTTTCTTTAGCAGGAGTTGGATAACCTTGACGACACTTGTCCTCGCCATAGTTAAAAGTAGGTGGATGGGGAGGGAGGCTTGCAGGAGGTGAGCCACTCCCTTGAAAAAACGCAGAAAATATTGTAATATAACCACCATAAGTAGAAGTTGCAACCACTAAATCTCTAGAAAAAAACAACTGTAAGACCTTACCAAGAGGAAATTGAGATTTTAAGAAACATGGGAACGAAAAGTAGGAAAAAGAACAAATTATACAACCACCCAAAATTTCTTGAGGCCCAAAAATATCCCAAAATGCTCAGCAATTTTTCTCAGTTTTCATGGGTTTTGTCCTTCCTTTTTTCCTTCGCTGCTTCTTATGTTCTTCATAGAGCTTTAGGTAGAATGTTGTACGATCTAAGTCGCCCCTCAATCTTTCGTTCTCCTTGATGTCACGAAGAAGCATGAAATGTGTAGAAAGTTTCTTTCTCACCTCATCATCGCTGACCAAAACTGTATCTGTAAGTGGCGTAACACATGCTGATCTGGAAGACCCACTACCTCTCTTCCGCTTGTTATTCAGTTTCAGGCTGTCGCTTTGTAGGTTGAATGACTCTCCTTCAAGTGACAGGTCAAAAAATGCTTGTTGAGGAGAAATGATAGAGAGATAAACTTGGTTATGTCCAGTGCTTGTGCTTGAAACGCTTGAAGCCATTGCCGAGACAGCTGGGTGATAATGCTTAGACAGAAGGTTGAGCTCCCAAAGGACTGAAGCGAGAGCCCCGCTTAAATTGGGGTCTGAAGCATATGGCCGATATTTCTGCACGCACAGTCAAAATTTCAAATAGGCCATCAATGCAAGAGCCTTGTAATGCCACAAGCCCGCCGTAGGGACATAAAAGTGACAAAAGACTACATTATAATCCAACTCAAAGCAACTTTATGCAAACAAATAATATCTCCACAGCTTTCATTTCATATTGTTTTTACCTTTTTTAGCCATTTTGTTCACTTCAAGCACATATATGTCCCAAAGCATTTGAATCACATGTTACATGGCATTGAAGCACATAAAAAGAAATTCATCTCATCTTACAAGGCACTCTGATAAAGTCCTATGTCCAAACAGAATTTGACACACATATATCCAATAGAGGAAATACATACAAGAAATAGTGAAATACACCTGGAAATCAAAGGGGGAAGAACGAGGGTTCTAAGGAATAAAATTTTATCCTCTGCCACTGATTTCTCAAAATCTTTATAACTCCAATCATTGTCAGAAAACAGTGGTTTTAAGAAAGAAAAACCCCATATATTTTTTTTGAGAAAAGTAAGAAAGAAAAACCCCATATATGTCAATAGAAAAAGTATATCTACCAGACGAATGAAAAAGAAAAGTGTTTAATATCATGCGTTATCATCATATTAGAACATGAATATATAGCAAGAGGTTTTAAACTAACAAGTACGTCAATGTCATTTTTTACTGTTTCTCAAGAGCCAAGACCTTACCGCAATGCTACCTGAAACCGAGCCTCCTCCAGCATCATTTTCCAACAGATTCCGGCATTTGACATTCTTCTGAAGAAGATGCTTTAATGTGACCAATGCTGCGAAATTCCAGAACAGAAACATAAAATCAACACAGAATAACAAGGTATTTTTGCTAATAAATCTTATAACAGCAAGTAAATAATTTTCCAGCCATAAAAAATACCAGCCATGGACTCTGCAGATCCAAAGCATAATGAAAATGTGGCTAAACGCTTTACAAATGCAGCAGCCTTTTGCATATCATGCTGTCTATCTTCACACAACATCATCTTCAGAGCTTCAGCTAAAACCCCACCCTGATCTCTGATCCACAAACAAATACAATTACAAATGAAATGGAAAATTTTATTAGTACAGAGCAATCAACCACTTGAGGGAGGAAGGGAGGGAGCGAGCGAGAGAGAAATTGGATTTGAGGGATGAGACAGAGCATACCCAGTCCCCAACCCAAAACATAACACTAAAGACTGAAAATAAAATGAAGATGGTGATGATGAAGGAAATAAACAAGAACATCTGCAAAAGAAAAACAGAAAGGTGGACAAAGCATTCATTTCTACAAGCATCTAACAAGCGTAAAGGCATAAAGATGGGGCCACACAGGGACAGCATTGCAAATCACTTACAGTTTAAGGTAGATAGGTACAAAGACGACCAAATTTCCATATTTCAATAATATGGTACAACATATCAATGTAAAAGTGTCTTAGATGCGTTATTTCTTTCATCAGCAATGCAGTCAGTTGTAAAAACACCTCTCAAAAATTTGAAGCAAAGTCATTTTGTAGTCAAGAAAATTTATGGGCTGGGAACTAAAGAAACTGTAAAAAAACTTAAGTAGGGGTTGTATCACAAAGCTCTAACAGCAAAGCAAACAAGTTTTGAATATAAAAACTTTCCTTAAAGCAAGCAGAAGAGCACTACGCATCCAGAACAACATTTGGAGTCAGCACAAAAGCTACTAACCTTCCAGGCCTGTACTCAAGTATAAGATTGTAAAGCTGAACAAAAAAGTCATTTAAATCGACATTCAAGGCATCAAGATTGCTCCTCATCACTTTAAAGGCAACAATGCAGCACTGGAGACGCTCAGATACAGTAAAGCAATTTTTCTGAGAAGAATCGCCAGAATTACTCCCGCCAGAAGCCAGCCTTTTTAGATAATTCATAAGATCGGCCATGAAATCTAGGTCAATTAGATGCGAAAATTTTCCTAATCCTTTCAAGCATGGTGCAAGCAGCGGGTGGGACCCAGATGCACCAGAAACTGGACTAACAACCTCTTCATTGCTGCAAAATAAAATAAGTGAAAATATTAAGCTACTCTAGTGCATGTAAAATGCAAAAAGAACTAAGAAAATCTATCTACTTTTTTTTATTGGCACCAGGTGTCTGAGAACAAAGTCTTGATTAATCCTAGGGGTGCACAGGTCCTCGATAAGGAGTTTCCCGCAAGTACATATCAGGTAATTCAAGGGGAAGTTTCCCTAGTCTAATGGCCCCTAGGAATTGTTTGCACTCAAAAGAATTTGAACCTTAGACCTGGAGGAAGCTTACCACCAAGACCAAGGTCTTAATAACAAGAAAAATTGACACAAGCTTATGGCTTGGATTAATCAACTATAAATGAGGACTCGATACAACACATATCCAAGTTGAATGGAGTCAAGCATTCTTCTGGACATTATTTCCAAATTATCTGTCAAATTAAACTGGATGAATCTATTGAAACCAGGATTGGTTGCTGACTCCAATACTTTAAAATCTAGGTGCTCTCAAACATATATATTTTTTTAATGATGAAACCTTGCCAAGGTAAGGCCATATGCTGAGCTACACGACCCCACCCACCAGAACCATATATTAGGTAATCCAAGGAAATGAGTACAGAATCAAATCCAAGATTTCTGAATCTACAGCTCATCTCAAGGACCACTAGGCTGCCCCTTGACATGTCAAGTCACATTTTAAATGAACAGGCCTTTTCGTCACAAAGGTGTGTTGAAACCCATGGGCATGTTGCTCGTTTCACAATCCAGAAGCAACTTCTGATAAGTATGAACCATGTCCAAACTTCAAAAGGATTATGCTAATACCCTAGCCATGAGTGAAAAAAAAATCACCAATGAATTATTTCCACTGGTTTTTATACCATACAAGTTCAACTTCACCAACCACAGTCATTATCATAAGATTCATATCCATAAATATCATGCCATTCAGCCGGTCCAACAGAATTCCAAGCCTAACTACGGCAAAAGTGACAACAGGAGTGCAAGTGCTGGGGAATCCATTTCTAGAGTAAAATCAAGAGCATCACCAAGCACCTCACGTGGGGAATGGTGCTCAATTATATTTATAAAATAGGTAAACAACAGCCAACACAAATAGACTATTTCTGAGATTCCACATGCAAGAAATAACAACAGGGCAGAGGGTTAGTTGCCTCATCACACAAGCATGTGGCAGTGTCATATTTTCCTCAATCACATTCTAGAGTTTTGATCTAAACACCAGAGACATGGCTAATACACATGCAAATCTGATCCAAATCAAAAGTGGAGATGTCCTCACTTGCTCCAACTTATGCATGTTAATGAACTAGCCTCTTAGTGAGAGGAAAGAATGGGTTATTAAATTCATATTATGCCCCATCCCCAACAGTAATAACAAGGGAACACACCTGGAAGCTTTTGGCTGAACAGAATGCTTCAAAATGCGGAAGTATGTCTCAAATACAGCAGAAAGTGTCTCTGATTGCATCCTTCTCTGCTCCATAACATCTGGCATAAAAGAAGCAGCCTTATAATCAGCAGCAACCTGCGTAAAGCATCATGATGAACTATTAAATTAGAAACAAAAGAAATCAACAAAATAATGTTTCTTATGGATGAAGGAATACCTCCTCTCTCATCTTTGTCATCTGTTCTTTCCGACTTCTCTTTTTGTCAGTGTCTGGCAATTGGCTTGGCTCCTCAACATGTTTTCTTTTTCTAAATTTCTTGTTTTTAACTCTGTTATTCTCATTTGTTTTCTCGGGCCTCCCAAGATTGTCATCAAATGACAAAGACAAGAAAACCTAAGAAACAGTAAAAGAATCATAAATCATTGACTAGAAAGTAATCCAAAGAATATTTTTTTAGTACACAGCTTGGTTCTATATCTACACAATGCTTCAAGCATATTGGGCTAATAACAAGGAAAGTTGGTCTCATCAATTAATGTGTCACAAATATTCTCAATGGTAAATGTTGAATAGAATCTAACACCAATTTATCCACTTATATACCTTAATGTCGACTCAGCTGTAAATAAACAAGATAAATAAAAAATACAAGAGAATGATAATTCATAATAGAATAAATAGAAAAGAGCAGATAAATCTCAACGAGGCTATTCATTCCAACAGACTTCTCTTGAAAATTAAATTGCAAGAATCTTTGAAAGATTTACCACTATAATCCCAGAAATCCAATAAAGTATGAACAATTAAATCTTAAATCCATTTTTTGTACAGCTTCCAACTGTACTAGTAGAAAACATATTCGCAGATATATTCCGTCTGAAAAAATCATTACCATCCCAACGACAGAGCTGTAGTGTTCAATCAATAGTTTCCTAAAAATAAATATTGATTCACAATACACTGGGTTTTGTGTCTCCAACTAAATAAATGTCCAGCGAACTCAAAACCAAGTTGTATCCACGAAAGCACAGATTAAATAAGGCACACAAGCATCAGTTAATGGAAAACAACATTTTAAAATGAAAACAGAAAAAACAAAAGATTCTACCTCAATGGAATCAGGATGGAGTTGGCAATTATGAGCTTTCACATGATCTGCAATCAACCGAACAGCCTCCACAGTAGCTTCACCACCATGTTTTCCCTCATTGGTAAAAAGGGATGTAATTGTAGCACAGCAGAGTTTCCTGTCAAGTAGTAGATATTTTGATATGCCAGAAAGTTTGACAAAGTAATACTTTTTATAGCATGATAAGTTCTATTAATTAGACAATATAATGTCTCTTCCTTGAATTATCCAAATTAAGGAACATCCAAACAAAGAAAGCCACTCACAAGGGTCAAATGGTCTTCCAAGAAAAAGTAAAACTGTCGTGGGAACTAACACATGTATGACTCAATGTATCTTGTCTTCACCATCTTCTCTTAATCAAAGAGGAAAACCATATATAAAATGAGGTATAGATACCTCCCAATCTTGTGCTACTCAGATCTTTTGTTTTTGTACTCTACTAACTCCTAGAAGATCCATTCAATTAATAGTAATTGAAGAATGCTTAGTGTCTGTTCGGCATGTCTCTCGGATAAAATCCACTTCCCATTGAGGAGTCATTTGAAAGCTGTAAATAATCAGCCACAAATGCCTCCAAAACCTTAAAAATGTTGATAGGTCCCCAAAACCTCTTCATGTCTACCACCGATCTCCATAGGCTATCTCATCCATTGTCATAGTGCCAAATCCACTTTCCCAATAGAGCTCTACAGAATGTAATCAATCTATGACACCCAAACTATCTTCACGTTCTAGCTTCTCAAGAATACCCTCCCAAATCGACTTGGCTTTAAAGTGTGCTCCCAATGGAAGGACTAGGTACATCATAGGCAATGAAGATAAGGCTAGGTTGTATACATCATCCACATCGCCAGGTGATAACAACTGCTAAGGCACTCCTCCATAATGATAACAAACAACAAGAGAGAGAAAGATCCCCCCGACGCAACCATCCAAGTGGACATCGCCCCAAACTCACAACTCTACAACATATACTGCAAAAACTCCTAAATAACATATGACCATACATGTTGTATAAGTCTAATTGGCAAGGAACATCCAGCTCCCCCAATCTTATTCTACCATCCAAACAATCGTTAATAATAAAAGTGAGTTTAAAAGTTGCCTTCCCCTGATAAAGGCATATTCAGATTGAGAGGTGATGATTTCCAGCACAATCTTCAACCCATTAGCAAGGACTTTAGCGATAATTTTGTAGAATCCACTCACAAGAGACATTAAGGCTCTTCTCAAATTTCAATAATGAGTGAAATTCAATAAAAACCTTCATGAGATCCTCCTTAACAATGTCCCAACAAGCTTGAAAGAAAGCCATTGTGAAGCCATCTGGGCCCGGTTATCTTTGTCCAACTCTTTTAGCAAGCTAAGCACATTGTCCTCTTCAAATGGCCTCTCTAACCAAGCTGCACTCCGGATGGTTGCTGTTTCGATAATAGGGAACACTCTCCGGATGGTTTTAGGGCTTTTTTCTTTCATACATTGTTGCTTTGGGCTTCTTCTATTGTATTGAATGGAACAAGTTTTAATGACTTTTATGATACTTTCCATAGCGCGTAGTTTGTAATTAGGCTCTCTCTTGTATACTTCCTGTGTACTCGGGCTTTGCCAAATTACGCGGATTAATAAAATCTCTTTTTTACCTATTAAAAAAATAAATAAATAAAAAAAGAATCCACTCACAAGACTTATAGGTCTAGAGTTTGATGTCAAAAAAAAAAACTTGCATTCATCATAATAACGGCTATAGATCTCTCATTAAGGCTTTTAAAAAATATTCCCTCTGCATGAAAATCATGGAATCACCTCATGAAGCTTCCTTCATTGCATCCCAATAAACATGGGAAAATGCCATGGAACAACCATTGGGGTCCTAGGGCGTTGTCTCCATTGATATCTTTTACACCCCCAACTTGTATTCCTTAAATGGCCTGCCCAACCAACTTGCCTCATTTGCTCCCAGTGCCACAAAAGACAAGTCATCCAACTTAGATCTCTGGCTAAACTGTTTATTCTACAATCTCATGTAAAAATATACTATATGTCACTGATCAGTCAATGGTTGGATAGTTCTCTTCAAGTACATGGCGGAGTTGTTTCATTGGTACAAAATGGCCAACTAGTGTAAAAGCTTTGTACATCTATCACCCTCCCAAAACAACACAGCAGTTTATCTCTGTCTACAACAATCCTCTTCCAAAGGAGCAAGTCCTTCCACCTCACTAGTGAAATCCTTCATATTTCTCTTCAACATCCAAATCCCTTTCCCTTAAATGGCTTCAAAGGTGCTCAATTCATCTAGAAGAAGCTCTTTTAATTTCCCCCCCCCCCCCCCCCCCCCCCCCCCCCCCCCCCCCGGGGCCCGGCCGCCAAAAAAAAAAATTTGCCAAACCCTTCCTCATTACAAGCATTCAAATCACCTTTCAAAGCTTCCAGTCTACGGTTCCAGGACATAACTTAAGTGTGTGCTTGTTTGACTGAATTAGATGCTGAAAATGACAGAATAGCTACTCCTTTCTAACATCCTATTCTGCCAACCACAATGGCCATAGGGTGGTAGGGTCACCCATTGTGGGTGGCCTCATCCAACCCTGTTGCAATTACTTGGGTAGCATAGTCACCCCATGGCTGGGGGTTATTAACCATAGGTCCATATGGCGATCGAAGGGCAAGGTGGCAGTAGGACAGCCCAAGAATACCATTCCATGGGGCTGCTGGGCCACCCCCATGGGCTTTTGTAGGTGGCCGGCCACCCAAAGTGGGGATTGCCCATCATATTGTTCATTTTATTTTTGAACAACGATGGCTTCTGTGGGTATAAAAAATTTTTTGAATAAGTAAAAAATATTATATACATCAATAGGAGTAACCAAGTACACAAGATGTATACAAACTTCGAGCCTGCTGGGTAAACCAAGGCATTAACACCACTAAGCCAGTGGATGCCTTTGGTTTTTAGGAATCTTGCTAAATTTTGACACACTGGATATTTTAGGAATCTTGCTAAATTCCAGTTAAAGGGTATTACATTTTATCACCATATAAAAGAATAGGAATGGGCATTCTGAATCCTAAAGTAATGGAATTTAGGCATTTCTCAATCCTCTGAAAATAAGAATCCTATTTTGCGAACCAAATGTATCCTTAGGGAACCTTGAAAGAAATATGAATTCCACATATTTACCTTATCTACAATCCCCTCAAATTTCATCCACAGTGTCTCAAACTTGAAGTATCTTCCACACCTTTGAAAATGCCCACAACCAAGGAGAGACTAGGAAATTGATTCAAACAAAGTCTCGATAATCCACTTTATGCCACTCAAGGAATATTGCTTCCTTTCCCATAGATTGGGTCTGGAGTTGAGGTATCTATCAATTCTTGACCAATAATGCATATCCTAGTTATTAGATCATGTAAAGTTACCCCTTGCAATCCGAAGACCAATGAGACTTTGTTCAACAATAAAGTTCTAGAATTCCACCACTGGGACCTTTCACTTGAAAATCAGGTCATGTTGGAATATCTCACAATGCAGGAAGGCAGCTCCCACCAACTCAATCCATATAAGTCTTCTAGCATGACGAGTTAGGACCATAGACTCGTACAAAGGCCCAAGTTAAGTCATCTTCCACATTTCTAGACAAACATGGCACTGTGAATCCGGTGTCATTGTCAGTTTTTTCCACCACTTTTTTATCCCACACTCAAAAATCCCACTTGTGCACCTATTGAGTCCAAAAAGCACAAAGCTACATGTTGCCATCCCCACAAGCTAGGAATAGTTCTTTTGATCAAATGTAGTTTAGTTTTGGGAAAACTACTGCACTGGTTTCTGGGGTTTAGCCTAATTTCAAATTGATCATTGATGTAACAAAAAAATTATTCACAGAGATCCCAAAGATAATGCCCAAATACTAGATTAGTCATTAGATTAGTCCTTGAAATAACACCATGCTTATTGTCGTCTTCATTGATGGACAACCACCCATGCTGGTTATAGAGTAGTTACTAGTCAGGACCCACTGTCAAGTAACCCCGAATCTGTGAAATGCATCCCCCTCACAAGGATTAGGTAATCAATGGCTTTTCACCAATGGGACGTGGCCCCTGGCAATTATTTGCACCCAGGGGTTCGAACCTTAGATCTGGAGGGTGCATACCACCAAGGTCCAAGAACAAGGCCCTTACCACTTGAGCCAACCCCTAGGTGTTCGCTTTTGAATGAAAGTCAATTCCCCAATTTGCGTTTCTACTGGTTTTTGTCAAATTATGATTCCAACATTAGCCCTTAGTGGCTCTCAAACTATTACTAATGAGAAGTTGAGAAAGTTTTTCTATGACGAGGAATCCCAGAGACCATGTGAATACAGCGTCTTTTACCCTTTAAACCCCAACCCACGTAACGCAAAGAAATTGATAAAGTAAAAAAGCAAAAGGGTGTAAATATATCAAAACCTCACAACATTATCAGAGGAACCTATGTTTCTGATGACAAAAGCTAACAAGCTCCCCCGGAAATTGAAGTGTGGGACTGCATCAAGCAAGGTACAAATACAGCGAACAGCAACCTGCTGAAATGAAGGCTTCTTTTCCAGCACAATCAACTTCTGTAGGAAAGCCTGTATGAAGAAAAATAAAGCTATCAGCATATCGTGATGAACCACCAAGTTGTTAAGATAATATTAACGGTTAAAAATAAGAAACGGGAGCAAAAAATGCTCATACATTCTACACAAAATATCTTACTGATGAAGCCAATACAGTGACCTAAAATTTGGTTCATCCACAAAGGCATCAACTAGGACAATGAATAAACTAGAAGTTCAATGAAACCAACAACCATACTACCTCAAACTAAATGGACTATGTTTTTAATCCTAAAACACTTCTGTCAAAGAAAGGGTCCATAAGACAGAACCTATCAAACTTCCCACTTGTGGAATAGACCCAAGTACACATAAAGCAAATAAAAAGATCACAAAAGATAAATATTAAAAAAAAAAAACAGATTAAATAAATAAAAATAAAGAAAAATCTTTAAGTTTAATAAATACCATGAAAAGAAAGGAAGAAAATGAAAGACCTCATCTCATATAGCAATCTCAAGAACAAAAGGAGTAAATTAATCATTGAAAGTCATATGCACCAAAACGTCAACTTAATTCGTAAGAGAACAGTGTTTCAAATCAAGAGAAATTCTATTTTTAGTCCTGAGTGGGGACTGCTTGTGCAGTCTCATTGATAAATGAGAATAAAATGAGAAAAAATATCATTTTAAAAAGGATATTATTGTAATTTTAAAATTTTTTTTAAACATAATTGCATGGACTTGCATAAACAGACCCCAAAAATGGGGACTGTATATAGACTTAACTCTTCAAATCAATTAGCGTGGTGCCTACCAAAGTGACCATAAATTCGACTCGTATTTACCATACAAAAGACAATGTAATAAATCCATGATGTATGCATTCCCCTCCAGAGCATTAGCATTGGAATAGGCAAAAGCAAATCTAAAATCTAGCTAATATCACATGTTTTGCCTTTTGCCCATTCCATTCAAAACCTATTTCCCACATTGGATTATCCATATATTAGCCAAAATAATAAAAATATATATTATAATCTAATATTTTTTATTATTTTTTACCTAATTTATTTTTCTCATATTTTGCAATTCTACCAATCATATGTCAATTAATAATCAAATTATTGTTAAACAATCATATTTTCAATGGTCATTTAACACTAATAACTACAAATTTTGTATATGAGTGTTCCATTTGGGGATGCTGTAGAGAATGTCCCCGGGGGGGGGGGGGGTGTGTTGTTCAATAACTTTGATAGGTTGGTAACTGTCAAAACAATTATTGATCCAGACAATGTCTTCACAAATCAGCAAGGTATTCCTACAATGTCCCACGCCGGTTTCAATGCCTAAAAAAAAGTACTGCATTCCTGAAATGTGAAGTTTTAAATAAGGACAAAAATCAAAACTGTATGCTAGTATCTCACCATGTGCGTGTGACCGTTGTGCATGTGGGAAGGGAAGGCTCGGGAGGGAAGGGAAGGAAAGGGGAAAAAAAAAATCAAGGGAAAGAGAGGTTCTGTGCGTGTGAACATTGTGTGAAAAAGAAATAATAAAATAACTTTTGGCTGAGCTACAGTAGCAGGCCAAATATGACCCAAGCTCTTGAAACACAGTAGCTCAAAGTCAAATATAGGTGTTTTTGAGCATATATTAGGCAAACTGTTGGCTTAAATTGAGGATGCCTATTCCAATACTAGTGCTTAGGAGTAGGAACCCTATTCTCATCAGTCTTAATGTAGCCCAAAAAAACCCTAACTATTACTTATAAAAAAAAAAAAAATGCTTTTTTATTTATTGGCACTAGGTGTCCGGGAACAATCCAATGCAGGTGTTTTTGAGCATATATTAGGCAAACTGTTGGCTTAAATTGAGGATGCCTATTCCAATACTAGTGCTAAGGAGTAGGAACCCCATTCTCATCAGTCTTAATGTAGCCTGAAAAAAGCCTAACTATTACTTATAAAAAAAAAAAAAAAATGTTTCTTTTCTATTTATTGGCACCAAGTATCCGGGAACAGCGTCCCGACTAATCCCGGGAGTGCACAAGACCTCGACAAAGAGTTTCTCATAAGTGCACCTTGGGTAAATTAAGAGGAAAATCCCTCAATCTAATGCACCCTAGAGATTGTTTGCACCCAATGGAATTCGTTTTACTAGTTTTTCCCCCTTGCTGCCTCCTTCCAAACCCTAAAATGTCAAAAAAAGAAAAAAAAAAAAGCTTCATTTTTTTTCTTAGTATACAAAATTTTATTGATCATAAGAATATGTAAGAGCCTAAATACACAAGACATATACAAGAGCATTGCCTATGCATGCTAGTTTAGCAAAATAAGAAAGTGAAGAAAGTTCATGCCATTAAAATCAATTACAGTCAAACAATGGTATAAAGTATCGAAAAAGAAAGATCTAAACTCATCCATAAAACACACCATAAAACTGCAGTCCTATCTACTGGCCTCCCTTTTGTGATTTAGGCAAGTTTTTCTCAAGGTTTCTAAATATTTTTCATCCAGGTTCAAGTTTATATATTTAATAACATTCTAATGTATTTCTGCATCTCTCTTAAATGGTTTGTCATGTAAATCATTGCAAGACTCAATTCTTCCAGCTAAATTCATCAAAAGCTCAATATCAGCCACTCTCAGTGTTTTTCCTAGGATTATGATGGAGGTAAAGGCCTAGATTCACTCCCATAGTGTTATTTTATAAAGTTATTGTGGGGTTAATGATTTAGAATAGCAGAAGAATGAAAAATAGCATTTCAAAAGTGCTATTCGGCCTTCTAAAATCTTCCAGCAATAAGATTAGACTGATTTGTAATTTAAATAGCATGGGTTTTTCATATTTTTTAATTTTATGGTGCATGGATGCTTACACAATGATTTGAAGTCCTGCATGCCTAATTTTGAGTTGAAACACAAATTTTATAATCTGTCCAGACCTGTCCTTGCTGTTGATTCTAGTGTGGAGAATACAGGCTAAATATATCACCATTTTGTTTTTTAAATAGCTTTGAAGCATAAAAAAATATCAATATTAAAAAGTGTGCTTTACTTCAATCAAGCACACGCTTGCCCATTGCACCTTGGCTCCAGATGGAATGAAAAACAACAGCAAATCCACAAACCATCCCTAAAATTTATAGATCTAACATCCAATAACAAATCCAATAAATTACAAAAATTAAAACCATCACAAAAATTTTTACAAAATCATGGCAAGAACACAAACCGCTGTGGGTTTGTGAAATAACCCGCAACCATTCGTGGCTGTGGACCGTGGTTCCATGGCCACGCTTCAACAAGAAGAAAAACTTAAACACTATGGGCTAACAAGGAGAAGAGGAGAGGAGAGAACGGCGAAGGGAGAGAGACTAAGAGAGAAGAGGAGAGGAGAATCGAGAATTCGAGATGAGATAAGAACGGCGTTGGGGGAGAGAGAGAGAGAGAGAGAGAGAGAGAGAAATTATGATTTCTTGGGTTAAATAGTCATTCGTAAGTATAAAATGATGTCGTTTTATACTTACGAATTTGGTTTTTTTTTAAATATTGTGTATATATATATAAACGTTGGCCAGGCGGATGGGATAAACTCCAACCGAGCCAGGGCCTATCCCAGGCCCCGCACCCCAGCTGCTAAAAGTGAGCATTTGCCTCAATGTTTTGAATACCGAACCGTACCAACTGGTACAGCTGGAATTTACCACGCTAAAACAGTTACCGGCATAGAGGAGGTAGGTGTTTTGTACCTGGATCAAATACCAGCCATTTCAGTGGGTGTTGGTCAATACCAGCTGGTTTTTGGTGTACCGGCCAAAATTAATGTATTTTTGTAATTAATATAAAAATCCTAGTTTTTTCATAATTTTCACTCCAATTCTCACATTTGAAGACTATTTTCTTTAACTTTTTTTAATCCTCTTTTCTCGAGGACTAAAAATCAAATCCCTACTCCCCTTTTCGTGACGAAGATGAGTATTTTTTTTTTTAATAGTTTGATTGAAAACTTAAAAGTATTATTAAGTTTTATAAATGTGTTTTTAACTTTTTAAGACTTGCATTGATGTTATTTTGAAATATTATTTATCTATATATAGACTATCCCGAAACGATACAGGTATCAAAATATTTTGTTTCAGTGCCTTAACCGAAACGATCATAGGAACGGTATTCAAAACTTTGATCCACCCGCACACCCCCGGTCTACGGAATGGGTGGGCGGGGTAGGAAGTGGTGAAGCCCCACTGCCCACCAATAGTCTATACACATCCTATGTATTCTTTTTAACATTATAATTCTATTTTTGACTTGTCAGATGCACAAATACACATAATGTTTAGAACACGACAAGAAAAAATCTAGATTGCAAAAATTAGACTATCTTTGAAAACATTATAAATCTACAAGTCTACAATCAGTCCATTGAATGCATTTGTTTCAGTTGTCAAAATTGTGCAATCATAAACAACTGCTGAATCTTTTGTTTTTATAAGTAAAAGTTTAATAATACTAATAGGCATAGCCAAGTACACTGGATGTATACAAGAGAAAACACCTAGTTGGGTTGCAGAAACAGAAACAAGGAAAATGATCCTAACAAAACCCTAGCCCAAGCCCAAAGATGCGCCTACCCCAAACCCCCACCAGTGCACCAATGCCTATCCCACCAAACCAGTTTTTGCCCATACACCAAGCCGCTATAAATTCCCCAACACACTCCTCAATACTTGTAAGCTCTAAACGAGCCTACTAAAAATATACAATTGGTTCTGACTTCCCTCTAGTCCTCCCTCGATTAGAACTACCTCCTTTAGCGTCATAGTTGATTGCGCAAGTAAGATGCTTTAACTCTCTGCTCTTCTTAGATCTTGATTTTGAGCCAAGTATATGACCCACCTCTATAATAGTGAGTAGCGCTATGAATTAGTCCTCAAATCCGTCACAGGTAATTCCCACACTATTTATCTCATTTACCTTCTCCAAAACCCAATATAATGATGAATCGGCTATATTGTTAATCAGTAGGAGAGATATCAAGGGAGCAATATCTTCTGCCGACTTTGCTCCAAACAATATGCCAGGCTCTAAAGACGACTCCTCACAAGGCACCAATGACAGCCCCATCCCTTCCTCCACACTAGCATCTTCTCGATCCCCTTCACAACACCATTAATGTTGTCACCACCTTGGCTATGTGTCAACCCACAAGGTGCCTGAGAAGGTACCAAGGAACTGGTTCCCTCCAACATGGGTGGTCGAACCATGGTCAGCAATACCTGAGGTTCCATTGTGGGTGTCGTTGATTCGACGAATAGAGCATTGACTGTGCCACACGTCGACGAACTTTTCCAAGTCACCCTTGGTGAGAGGCAGTCCGTTTCAGCCATCTCCATGCCAATACCCGAGGTAGAACCCACTTCAAATGTAGATGCACCCGCTTCTCCTTTTGACCCGCCACACTCACTTGGGTCTACATATTGAAACTGGGCCAAACCCAACTTTCTTTTTTCCTTTATCTAATCTTATAGCATTCGGCCCATCACTTTACATGCCAAGCTCACCCTTATTGTGCTTTACAGCACATTTACCACCTCTTAGCACACCTAGCCCTTCAAGTTATGTTGATAACATGGAAACCTCTACCTTCAACTCAGCAAGCTGGTTTTGCATCTTGTTTAAAGTAAACTGCATGTTATTAGGAAGACGCAAACCCAAGTCGAACCCTTCTAACTTGGAACATGTCCATGTGAAATCTGTAAAGGCTGCATATCCTTTTCACTGCTTTCCTCCTCACCAATGTGGTTGCATGTCGGGCTTCACGCCGATATTGTTGTTCTCATGAGCATATAAATTATTTTGGCTTTTCCCCAATGAATGGAAAAGATCAACGAATCTGCATAACTCGACAACAAATTTCTCCCAACCTAGGCCTTCAACCCCATCCGGCACGACTTGAACCCCCCGCATACCTCCACCATATTCTGTTACCATTAAGAATCTACCATGTAGGTTGGAGCATCATTGAGCCACAAAGCCTCTGTTTCCTTCACGCAAGTGTTTGATGAATTTTGTTTGTCTTTCTGCCTGAAGCACAACTTCCACCATCTCCACCAGCCACCCTATACTACTACAATTTATAATTATAGACCTCCTAACCCTTCTGCTCATCTCCACAATTTTTATAAAGGACCTCCATGCCTTTGAAAATTTGAAGGTCTTGGATTCCACCCAAAAGCGTACAAACCGACCAATGTTGACATGAATACTAAGTGAAACAGAAAACTATTTCTGGTAGTCAGCACTGGAAATATCCATCTATGTTCTCATTCCACTAGAGCAGCAAAACAGTGGTCAGAACCTTCAAATCAGGAGCAGAAGCAAGTTCAGCAATACAATGTAGAAAAATAAGCAAATATGTGCAAACCCAGAACTTCGAAAGCTTCTTTGCAGCGTGAGAGCGAGATATAGTGCGATGATGGAGATCCTATTTGGAGACAGAAACTTCCAGCGATGTTGCCTCTCTCCAGAAGCTTTGTCGATTTAGAAGCTAACGCAAGATCTGTGCAAGCCCAAAACTTCGAGGAAAGAGAGAAAAAATCTATACTCACATCGACCGTGAAAGTACACTGGAACGCCGAAGGTTAGGGTTTTGGCGACCTCTTGTTGATAAGCAGTCTCTATCACTCACTTTCGGCAACTCCAGACAAGGACTGTCACCGGAGAAGATCACGATGCCTGAGTGCTGGTTACTCCCAGCAGAGTCGTTGAACGCCGTCAACTCTTTTCGTGTGAACGGCACAATCAACGGAGCCGTCGGTTGAGTGGGCTGCGCGACCACAAGCTTAGGGCCCATGGGTCAAGAGAAAAAAGTCAAGGATTCCTGTAACAAAAGGAACTTTAACAGGAGCTCTGAGACTTGTGTTTTGGAAAGGCTGCTTTGGTATCTGCAACTGATTATGTTGTTGTCATATCTTCTGGTGTGATTTGATGTTTGTTGATGAAGGTAGATTGATGAATCTTCTTCAATATTTGTTACATCAATTTAGGCAAGTGCACTAGAAATTAGTAGTACTTTCCTCAACCAATGCATTGTTATGAATTGAGTACGTAAAATGGTAATTGGTTTCATCAAAATTTTAAATGCTTAATGTGGAGCAAATTAGGCCCCGTTTGGATTGCAAGATAGTCTCATCTCATCCCATCTTATCACATCTCATCCCATCTCATCTCAACATTCAAACACCACAAACACAAACACTTTTCAATTTCAAATATCAAACTTTTTCATCTAATCATTATCCAATTATTATAACTTTTCCAAACTTCAAAACAAAACATAAAAAATAATTTAACTCTTTCAAATCCCAAAACAAAAATAAGATTAAAAAATTATAGTCTAATAATATTTTAACTTCATAATATTTTATCCAACTTTTTCTCTCTTTTCCCAAAACCCTATAAAACATCTTAACTCAAACCATTTCACTACTATTCACAAACTATTTCTATCATTCACAAATTTCTCCTCTCATCTCAAAATCGAAATGAAGTCTTAAGAGTCTAATGAGCCAGACAAAATTATCATAAAACAATGCATTAGTATCAATCTTAAAATTGATAAGTACCCTAAAATGCAAGAAAAGAAGTTTTGGCATTAGAGCATATTTGGCATCAAAATACATTCTGAAGTCTGAAGGAGGAAACAAATCTGAAGCAAGCTTCCAAACCCAATTCGGCTCTGAAGCTCCAATTCTATCTGAACAGAAAGAGTACCAACCTTGTATACAGATAGAAGTGTTGATTCATAGTACCGCATCTTTTTAACAGATTTAGAAACCTTCATTTCAAGCTCCTTTTCAGTGGGAAGCCTAATCCGGTAGCTGTCATACACAATAAAAGGATGTGTAAGAAACCAACTTTTTAATGCATAGAGAAACAAAAAATGGCTGTAAACTAAATGTACAATGTGCATACAATGTCGGTAATAGCACTAGGTGCACAAGAACAAATGTCGATTATGGTCTAAGCACACACCTGATTAAAGTAAGTGTACGTTACTAAAAATGGTGTATAATAACAAAACTTCCATTAGATATGATAAAAAAGGTTTAAAAAAGACGTTCATACAACCAAATATCAACTCAATTACTAGAGTATTTTGCAACATGACAATCAAGTAATCAACTAATTACATAAAATTGAAGTATAGAATTTCATATAATTCTCTTGTGCTTTACTAAATAAACACATCCATCATATTTGATAATATAACCACATTAAAGTACATGGTTGAATCAAAATCTACCAAAAAGGCCATGACAAAAAAAGATCCAGAATTTTTAGGTATTGACTATATGTTAACATAAGCAATCAAATATCAATAGCCAACAAAGGCTATGATATCGGGTTCAAAGTATACACATCACATATGACAATAAACAGCAACATGTACATAAATAATCTTCAACATCAACTAAATGCCTGAGAATATTTGTTTAAATTTGAAGAGATGTGCTATTTTTTATTTTGGAAAAAATTAAAAAAATGATTTTTATGTGCTTTATGCTCACATGAAAAGCACCAATGCACTTGGCTTTTGGTAAGTAAACACTTTGGCCATGGCGCTTTGGGCTTATGCAAACTTTTACCAACACATGAGGAAAAAAGCAGGGGCCTTACCCAGGGATGATATCCTTAAAAACAGCCAACAAGGATAGGACTCCAAGTTTCACAATCGCATCATCATTATCTTTAGAAATTTGTAACATCTCCTTTAAAGATTTAATATTTGACTCCGGATCTGCAAGCAGCGCCATTCCCAGCTCTGCAAGTTTTTGCTTCTTACTTTCAAATGCTTCTTCAGCTGTGAGATCCTCTTTCACCTCAGCCTACGCATACAACATGGATTACTTTATGGGATATGCAGCACATAAATTCAAAAGAATAATTTATCTGTTGCCGAAACAGAATATGAGATCCATAAGATAAGTATATACATATAGAAACTAGAAGTTAGAATCAAGATGTCATGCACATGGTTTGCCTTTGCAATTGTTGGAGTTTGCACTCATCATGCATTTTAAGACCTCGAACTTGTTTATCCGGAGGGCTTTCCTCATTCAAAATAAAAAATTTTCCAATTCTTAGCAATACAAAACAAAAAGAGAAAAAAGGCAGAATGATAGAAAAACTCAGACAATACCAGCACCGCTGCTTGTGACATTTGTTGTACTTCCTCTGCTTTATCCAGCTCCTTCCCTTGTTTCTTTGTCTCTTTCTTCTGTTTTTTAAGCTTTGCTCTCCTTTCTACTTTTGTCAGCTTCACAATCCCTTTATCCACACTATCACCTTTCTTATCCTCACCAGTTTCTTCCTCACTGTTTGCACATAATATAGAGGTCTTTTGTACTGCATCGTGTAATGACACAAACCAGTCACACACATAGGAATATTGAAGCTCTTTCATTGAAATAGACAAGACATGCATGCACACACACGCAAACAAAATAGGAACAAAGAGAAAGAATTATACGTGTACGATAGTAGAGTTTTCCATCCAAGGTCTTAACAGGAAGGGCATCTACAGGATCAACCTGAAGCCCACTCTCCACTTTTTCTTTCTGCAATGCCTTCTTCTTTAATCGCTTCTCATACAAAGCTTCCAATGCATCTTCTTTCACATCAGCTACACGAGTAACATGCCTTTGCACATACAAAAAAATTTATCAAACTCCACACCATATAAACAAAATCTTCAAAATACACACACACAACACATACATAATAAACAGATATGGTCAAAGATTAGGATTTGTGAATGTTTGTGTCTGGGTGTGCACATGCATAAATTTGCAAATCATGTCTACATTTGTGGTACATATTTACCAATGTATATATATACGCAGCAGTAAAACAAGTTTCCTAAAAGGTTTGAGTTTCCAGTTTGGAGAACCATAAATATAGAGGTATGACATAAAATTTCAAAAAGAACACGATGTTTTTCACAAATATTTTTACTTCTTAACAGCTTTACAGTTTATATTATTCATTATGGTAAGTTAAATTTAAAATTTCAAGAATAGCGTAGTATCTATAGAATAACACAAACACAAACATTCCGAACAAAAACTTCGTCATGGTCTTCCACATGTAGATAATAAGATATCAACATCATTTTGTTGGTATTCTGCATGAATGTATCAGTTTCCATAACTATAACCAAAACTTATTGCTGGCATTCGAATTAGCTTCTCTCTGTTGAAGAATAAAATGCGATTAAGCATGTAGAAAACATTATCACAGTGAAATGCCTAAGGTTCACATCAAATGAAGAAGCAAGCGGAAGAGAGAATAGACGGTGCGGACTTGGTGATGGATTGGGTGTCCAAGCGGGAAACGCCGACGGCGTAGTCGCTGTTCTCTTTGACGAACTGTAAGTCATCGTCGGAGACTTCGATTTCTTCCTCCAATATCTCCGGAGGAAGCTCCGGTGGAAGTACTATCTTCGGCTTCTGGCTCTTCTTTCCCATCCGGAATCCGAGCTGGGAGCACCACCGTTTAACTACAGCTTTGGCGTCGTTTGGGTTTCTACTAGGGTTTTAGACGCGTGAGGGACGAAGAGACCGCGCGAGCCCAATTTTGTCTTTTTCAAAAATTTAAGAGCAATACTTGTATTGTCGTAGCACGTAAGTACTGTATAATTAATTTAAAAAAATATTATGTTTATTATTAAAATATTAATTTTTTATATAAATTTTATATTTATTTATTTTTTTAATTAAAGTAATTATACAATGCTTAAGTATTCAAGATTGTAAATATCACATTTCAAAAATTAATAAGATGAAATAAGAAAAATAAGAAATTGATGAGATTAACTAAATGAAATGAAAATTTTTCTAACAATGAAATAATTTGAATTAAAATATTTTATAGAATTTAATAAATTTAAAAAGAAAATTTAATAAAAATATTATAAAGTTAAAATATTGTTAAAATATAATTTTTAAAATTATTTTTATTTTGAGATTTAAAAATGTTAAATTGATTTGTGTATTCTATTTGAAAGTTTGAAAAAGTTGTAATGATTAAATGAAAATATTAAAAATTTAAAATTGAAAAGCGTTTATCTTTATAATATTTAGATATTGAGATGAAATAAGATAAGATCATTTATAATCCAAATGGGGTCTTAGAGCACTGGCATCCAGCTCCATATACATTCTTCTTCTCCAAATTTTGAGATGCAATTTGAGGAAAACTTGCATCTCATCCTCCTATCCGATTTCCTATTTTAGGGTTGATGTTTACGCTTGCTGCAGTAATAGATGGGGAACCATTGTACATCATCTTTTCTATTTTTAATTATTTTTCCCTATCTCTCTCTCTCTTCCCCTCCCGCATCTTTGATGTCCCTTGCATCCTAGTTGTTATTGGCTCTCTCTTGCACTCGTCCATCGATAGCAACCCCTCCAACATTTTTCACAATAGTAAAATTTTGTCTCAAAAACTCACACTATAACCTCACAATAACCATTTCATCAATCAGAAACTCACACATATAGTCCCTGTCTCTCAAGTTGTAAGCTCTTAGAGAAATTTTGTACTCTATTTCATTTGTGCTCTACCATTTTGAGTCTTTGTAACTCCATTGCTAAATGTTAAGATAAATCTTGAAAACCCTAGCTTACTAGACCAAAAAGGTTTTTGTGTATGTTTTTCTAGGATTTCTATAATGGCAATTTTTGCATAGATTTTGGGGAAAAGAATTATACAATGAGTGACCAACCCATCACGAAATAGTGCTTGTATGATTTATATTTTGTGAAATTGATGTGTTCTGCTATTTAATCTAGCTTTGGCATTTCAGTGTGCCTAGAATTTGACATAGTAGATGCTTTGTTTCATTGTTAGTGACCAATACATACATATTCACTGCTTCCTTTTCTTTGTGTTTTGTGAAATTTATGTCTAATCTATTGAATTTAGCTTGCCATTTGATTCTTATGAAAAATTTCACATGCAACACTAATGTGTTTTGTTTTACTATCAATTACCTTGTCGTTGACTTTATATTGTTTTGTGTAATTGTGACACCCCGTTTTTACGTGTATTTTCACTGAAGGGTTGTTTTTAATTTAATTAATATATTAGTTTATTCATTTTAAATTAATGTGTTTTAAATTGGTTTTTAATTTATTTGATGTTGTGTTTATTTTATTTGGTCGTTTTACGGTTTTTAAAATCGTTTTCGGCGGATCAGTTTTGGTTTCCGGAGTGAGGATTGGACCTCATTTCTTTTCCCTCATCTTTTCTTTTTCTTTTCTCTTTTTCCTTTTTCTTTTTCCTTTTCCTTCTTTTTCTTTCTTTTTCTTTTTTTCTTCTTCTTTCTTCTTCCTCCTCTCCCGCGTACGCTCATCAGCCCATTTTCTCTCATTTCGTCGCCGCCCCTTTGACCGGCCGGTTCTCCGCCGTCCGGCCACCGTTTGATGCACCGTCACCACCATTCTCTTCCCCTTCCACCATAGATCATCCCCACCAATTTTCAGAGCCATCGGACCAGCCGTTTGCTTTCGAGAGCCGCCGGAAGTCGCTGCACCTGCTCTGTTTTCACCCCTGTCGCCGGAATCTTCTTCAGCCCAGACCGCCGCCGTCCGGACACCGTTTGGCTCGCCGCCGGTCTTGTTCGAACCCCCTCCCTCCGGCGCACCTTCCCACCAAATATCTCCCCCATCCGGCCAGCCGTTAGCCACCTAGAGCCATTTCTTTCCCCACGGTTTTTGGCTCGATCCGCCGCCGTCGCTCCACCTCCGGCCACCATTTCTTCACCACTTCATCACCGACTCCTTGCCGTCCTAACCCACCTATTTCCGGCCTCCAACGACCACCGGAACAGCTCCTACGAGCTTGCTTTCCGATTTGAGTTTTCCGGCCTATTTCCGGCGTTTTCGCCGCCACCCACGGCCAACCACCACTTCCAAAAGCTTCACAATCATCCCTAGACCATTCCCTATCAATCCTAAGCCCTGGTTTGTCCCCGTTCAAAAATGGGTAATTTATTACCCACGGACACAGTGTAAATTACACTGTTACGTTGCTTTTCCTTCGCCGTTTGCAACGCCGCGAGCTTTCTAAAAATACCGTATAGCGCTGTAAGTATTTTCCAAACCCTATTTTCAGATTTTAATATATATTGCTCATTCAATTGATTTATTTATTTAATTATTTATTTAATTATATTGTTGTTGGTTGTTGATTCCGGACTGAGTCCGAGGAGTTTCGGGGGTCGGATGGATTGAGGACGGAGTGTTTGTTTGGTTGGTTGTTATTGGTTGTTTCAATTGGGCCGTGTGCTGTGCGTTGCATTTTATTTGTGTGCGTTGCATATCGCGTGCATGTGCATCATGTTTATCGGCGTTTTGGCGTTTGGGTGCGTGTGTCTCACGAGCCCAAGCCGTGATGGGTTATTATCACGGTAGAGCTCCTCTGGTCACTCGGGAGCGGTCAATACTGAGTGACATCCCCTGAGTAGTCGTCTGGGCGCTGACGAGTTTGGTACTAGAGGATGGGTCTGGCCCGGTACGTGCTGAGCACGAGTCCAGGCATCGCTCTATTCACCGATTCTGAGGCCCTGCGCGATGACGGAGTAGTATTAGAGGATGGGTCTGGCCCGGTACGTGCTGAGCACGAGTCCAGGCATCGCTCTACTCACTGACTCCGGGAGCGGAAATTAGAGGATGGGTCTGGCCCGGTACGTGCTGAGCACGAGTCCAAGCATCGCTCTACTCACTGACTCCGGGAGCGGAAATTAGAGGATGGGTCTGGCCCGGTACGTGCTGAGCACGAGTCCAGGCATCGCTCTATTCACCGATCCCGTGGCCCTTCGCTGGCGAGGGCTAGAGGATGGCCTGGCCCGATACGTGCAAGGCACGAGTCTGGGCATCGCTCGTTTAGGTGTCGCACGCGTAGCCGTTCTCTACGGTGTGGCACTGAGCCAGGGTGTGCGGATGATCCCTAGGGGAGATCATGGTGCATACGGAGCGGGTTGTGGTATGGTTTTTCAGTTATGATCCTTTTTCGGGGAAAATGGTGGTTTGGGCCATTATCTGGGATAATGGCGAGGTTTGGCTTTATGGAAGTTGGTGGGCCTTATGGGTTTTGGCGTGCGTGGTAAAATATATGTGTTGCGGGGTATGTGTTTGTTTGATCTTGCATTCTTGTTGTTTGGGTTATATGTATTTTCATCTGGTAGTGTTTGGGTCATACTTACCTGCGGAACCTTTTTGGTTCCGTAGCTTTTGGTGCAGAGTTCGAGGACGAGGAAGAGGAGGCTGAGCCCGAGGATGCGGCTCCGCTGGGTTGCTGATGCGATGTTTATATTTGTTTTATATCTGTATTTGAGGTTTTTGTAATATTTTATTTAAGAATGTTTTAAACAGTTTGTTTACATTAAGAAAAATTCTGGTACTTAATTATTGACTTGCTTCTCGCTGCGTTTGTCTTGTGCACTTTGTCGCTCTTGCACACACTTGGCACACGTCGTTAGGATGGTGGTCCGGGTTGTCACCATCCGGACGTCTCGATTTCCCCGTGTTCGGGCGTGGGGTTTTGGGGGCGTCACAGGTGGTATCAGAGCGGTTTGGCTCTGGGTAAAACCACATGTCCCGTAGGTGGTACCAGAATGTTTTTTTTAAGTTTGTGTTTTAAAATTTATGTTAAGTAAAGTTGTTATTTAATTTGTTTTATTTGTTTTATTTGTTTGAACTTGTTTGCTTGTTTTTATTTATTTGGTTATGTTTTTGCATGCTGGTTTCTTTTGTTTCTTGCTGTGTGATGTTGGTTTTGGTTTTTGGTTTTATGATGGTTTTATTTGTTTTTCCTTAACTTGATTTGATTTTATTTGAATTGCAAGTATGTTGTTTATTTGTTTTGTTTATTTTGTTTTAAGTTGTTTTGTTTTGTTTTGTCCGGAGTTAAAGTGGGATTGAGGATTGTGCTATGGCAGGAGGACGGTACTATTGAGAATGTTGTTGAAAAAAAAAAAAAAAAATTCTTAGTGAAGTAGGGTTGAATTTTATAAAGGTGGGTTACTTTCATAATATTGTGGCTAGAAGGGAACGACATGGATTAGGCAATTTCTTGGGAGTAGGAATGTAAGTTGCAACTAAGGAGGGGAGTTAGCTTTAAGTCGCTTAAGATGGTTGAGGTCTTAGGTTTTGTAGAATTTATGTAATGAAGCTATAGAATAGGAGAGTGTAGGTTCAACGAACTTTAAGGATTGGTTTAAGATAATTTTATCTAAGGTTTGAGGCCTTATAGATTTTAGGAAATAAGATTTTGGTAATTAAGGTTTTAGGTTCGACAAGCTTTGAGGGAAATAATTAAATTTCAAGTTTTAAATTTCGCTGATTCGGATGAACATTTTGGTGGCAATTGGGGTTTTAAAATTTACAAGTTTTAAGGTGAATGTTTTGGATTAAAGCTATCAATCTCGAGGATTTCAGAAAATGATTTATTATCCGTTAATGTATTAGATTTTAAAAGTTTTGGGAGCCGATTGTCCTATTATGGGGTGTAAGCTCATTGATCTTAGAAATTTTAGAAATTATTCTTATTTGATTTAAGGTTTTAGAGTTACAGAGTTGAAGGACCAATTTATAATAAGAGTTAACTTCTTAATTTTACAGACTTGGGGTGTTAGCTCGATCCACTCTGGAGAGTGATTAGTTTGCAACCATTAAAATGGGGTTGATCAGAGTTTAGTTAATAATATGAAATTTTTCTGGGGTACATTTCTTTGAGAATGGAAGGTAATGATATAGCTCATATACTTCTTTGAGGATTGTAGATATTGACTTAGTTCAGAAAATGACTATTGTTAACTCGAGGTTGTGGTAACCGATTTTAGGAAATGATTTTTGTCGGTTCGGAGGATATGGACCCATTGAGGTTTTGGAAGCAATAGCTTAATTGTTGGTATTGAATTCGATTGAAGTTGAGACCTTATGTTCTAGAGACTTTTGGGAATGGATTATTAGCAGGTTTAAGGTCATTTTCTGTACAAAGTTTTAAGCGTTAACTATTTGCTTATATTAAGGGTATAAGTTAAGCAGATATAGGAATGATTCATGTTGATTTGCGGATATAAGTCCAGATGATAGAAATAGTAGTAATGGATTACTTGTACGTTGGAATGACTATTGGTTTCGGCTAAGGACGTATGAGATTGACACATGATAGTGGTAAATCGATTGGAGCGTTCAGTCGAAGCGTGTTACTCAATGGAATGTGGGTTGGCAATAATTGTTATAGCTCGAGGTTATAGTGACAAGTTTTAGGATTGATTCATACCGAGTTGAGGATAATAGATGATGCAGGTTTTGGGAAATGAAATTTTGTTTATTTTGAGGATAAGGTACGGATGTTGGAAATGGAAGTGATGGATCACTTATACGTTAGAATGATTATTGATCTTAGCTAAGGGTACATGAGATCCATTTATAGTGGTGGTGAGAGTGTATGGATTTCGGAGAGTACAAATCCTAGTCTCTTTTTGGCTTGAGAGAAGTGGCTTTGGTGAGTACTGAAATGGATTAGATGTGATAGTATTAAATTCAATAGATTTTAACTTCGAGTTCTTAGTGAGTTGATCGGAGTGTACAGTTGAAGTGGGTTACCAATTGGAGTGATAGTTGGCATTTATTGTGGAGACTATCTTAGAGAATTAATTGTGACTTGAGGTCACACAGGAATGTAAATTTTGAGGCTATACTTTCTTTTGGAGTTTGAGTGTCCAATTGGGAGAATTATATACATTTTATTTAACTAGAAGAGAGATTGTTGAGTCGCCATGTGTAGTGGTTAATAAAATCTTGAAAGTGGAAGTTTGGGAATCAACGGTGATTAGCCTAAACAGGTACGTAAGGTAATAAGCAATAGAAGTCAGGAGAGTAGTGCCATAGTTTTGATGGATTGGAGGTTTGAATAGCATGGCCTATCTTGAGATTTAATTTTGTATGCAATTGAAGGAAATAGTCGTGCTAATATTAGGGTTATGAGAATAGAAGTAGGTAAGTGAGTTTATAAGAAGGGTTTATTAAGGTTATCGTGAATTTAATCGTGGTTCGTAGTGAATTTAGTTATCTCTAAATTAGACGATATTCAGAATTTAGATGATGATCTTGAAAGTGTAAGTTGTTAGGTAGGAGTTATAGGTGCTTTATTAGTTGGTCGGGACGGATTCGAGCCCTATGTTCTTTATCTTAGATGAGATTGGCGTATTTTGAGATAATGATACTTGTTTTTAATTTGGAAGGTTGCAATTGATTGATATCGTCTTCTTTATTGATGATCATGGGTGTCGTTGCGGAATTTTGATTTAGTTAAGGTAGCTAGAGATAATTGAGGAAATAGGAGTGATAGTTCATGATTAGGTGTGCTGATTTTGAGTAATTAGTGATGACTTAAAATTTCGAGAATGTGCTTGTAATTAGAGAGTAATATTTTGTTTGGGCAAATTATGTTTATAGATGGTTTATTTTGGAAGTGACTATTAGGTTACCAAGATATAATATACAATGAAAGTTTTGATGATATAGCATGAAGGTTGATTGAGGTTAATACAATTCATTCTAAGAAGTAATAATTTTTAGAATTTTCTTGGGTGTGGTTTTGAAGTTCTTGACGATATGGTGATTCCGGTTTACGTGGCTACTTTAGGAGTTCTAGACGTGATGCGTCGCTGGGAGACTAGAACGAATATGATGGAATTGCTTTAGGAGTATAATTGGAGAGATCTTTAATCATAATTGTGTGGAAACGGCTGATGGTATGATTTTCTCAAGTATATTCTGAGTTGCGTAGTGTATCCTACTTGGCGCTGATATTGATCTCACAAATTTCGAGGACGAAATTTATTTTAAGGGGGGGAGGATGTGACACCCCGTTTTTACGTGTATTTTCACTGAAGGGTTGTTTTTAATTTAATTAATATATTAGTTTATTCATTTTAAATTAATGTGTTTTAAATTGGTTTTTAATTTATTTGATGTTGTGTTTATTTTATTTGGTCGTTTTACGGTTTTTAAAATCGTTTTCGGCGGATCAGTTTTGGTTTCCGGAGTGAGGATTGGACCTCATTTCTTTTCCCTCATCTTTTCTTTTTCTTTTCTCTTTTTCCTTTTTCTTTTTCCTTTTCCTTCTTTTTCTTTCTTTTTCTTTTTTTCTTCTTCTTTCTTCTTCCTCCTCTCCCGCGTACGCTCATCAGCCCATTTTCTCTCATTTCGTCGCCGCCCCTTTGACCGGCCGTTTCTCCGCCGTCCGGCCACCGTTTGATGCACCGTCACCACCATTCTCTTCCCCTTCCACCATAGATCATCCCCACCAATTTTCAGAGCCATCGGACCAGCCGTTTGCTTTCGAGAGCCGCCGGAAGTCGCTGCACCTGCTCTGTTTTCACCCCTGTCGCCGGAATCTTCTTCAGCCCAGACCGCCGCCGTCCGGCCACCGTTTGGCTCGCCGCCGATCTTGTTCGAACCCCCTCCCTCCGGCGCACCTTCCCACCAAATATCTCCCCCATCCGGCCAGCCGTTAGCCACCTAGAGCCATTTCTTTCCCCACGGTTTTTGGCTCGATCCGCCGCCGTCGCTCCACCTCCGGCCACCATTTCTTCACCACTTCATCACCGACTCCTTGCCGTCCTAACCCACCTATTTCCGGCCTCCAACGACCACCGGAACAGCTCCTACGAGCTTGCTTTCCGATTTGAGTTTTCCGGCCTATTTTCGGCGTTTTCGCCGCCACCCACGGCCAACCACCACTTCCAAAAGCTTCACAATCATCCCTAGACCATTCCCTATCAATCCTAAGCCCTGGTTTGTCCCCGTTCAAAAATGGGTAATTTATTACCCACGGACACAGTGTAAATTACACTGTTACGTTGCTTTTCCTCCGCCGTTTGCAACGCCGCGAGCTTTCTAAAAATACCGTATAGCGCTGTAAGTATTTTCCAAACCCTATTTTCAGATTTTAATATATATTGCTCATTCAATTGATTTATTTATTTAATTATTTATTTAATTATATTGTTGTTGGTTGTTGATTCCGGACTGAGTCCGAGGAGTTTCGGGGGTCGGATGGATTGAGGACGGAGTGTTTGTTTGGTTGGTTGTTATTGGTTGTTTCGATTGGGCCGTGTGGTGTGCGTTGCATTTTATTTGTGTGCGTTGCATATCGCGTGCATGTGCATCATGTTTATCGGCGTTTTGGCGTTTGGGTGCGTGTGTCTCACGAGCCCAAGCCGTGATGGGTTATTATCACGGTGGAGCTCCTCTGGTCACTCGGGAGCGGTCAATACTGAGTGACATCCCCTGAGTAGTCGTCTGGGCGCTGACGAGTTTGGTACTAGAGGATGGGTCTGGCCCGGTACGTGCTGAGCACGAGTCCAGGCATCGCTCTATTCACCGATTCTGAGGCCCTGCGCGATGACGGAGTAGTATTAGAGGATGGGTCTGGCCCGGTACGTGCTGAGCACGAGTCCAGGCATCGCTCTACTCACTGACTCCGGGAGCGGAAATTAGAGGATGAGTCTGGCCCGGTACGTGCTGAGCACGAGTCCAGGCATCGCTCTATTCACCGATCCCGTGGCCCTTCGCTGGCGAGGGCTAGAGGATGGCCCGGCCCGGTACGTGCATGGCACGAGTCTGGGCATCGCTCGTTTAGGTGTCGCACGCGTAGCTGTTCTCTACGGTGTGGCACTGAGCCAGGGTGTGCGGATGATCCCTAGGGGAGATCGTGGTGCATACGGAGCGGGTTGTGGTATGGTTTTTCAGTTATGATCCTTTTTCGGGGAAAATGGTGGTTTGGGCCATTATCTGGGATAATGGCGAGGTTTGGCTTTATGGAAGTTGGTGGGCCTTATGGGTTTTGGCGTGCGTGGTAAAATATATGTGTTGCGGGGTATGTGTTTGTTTGATCTTGCATTCTTGTTGTTTGGGTTATATGTATTTTCATCTGGTAGTGTTTGGGTCATACTTACCTGCGGAACCTTTTTGGTTCCGTAGCTTTTGGTGCAGAGTTCGAGGACGAGGAAGAGGAGGCTGAGCCCGAGGATGCGGCTCCGCTGGGTTGCTGATGCGATGTTTATATTTGTTTTATATCTGTATTTGAGGTTTTTGTAATATTTTATTTAAGTATGTTTTAAACAGTTTGTTTACATTAAGAAAAATTCTGGTACTTAATTATTGACTTGCTTCTCGCTGCGTTTGTCTTGTGCACTTTGTCGCTCTTGCACACACTTGGCACACGTCGTTAGGATGGTGGTCCGGGTTGTCACCATCCGGACGTCTCGATTTCCCCGTGTTCGGGCGTGGGGTTTTGGGGGCGTCACAGTAATTACTGTTTTGTGTAATTACTGTGTAATTTATTCAATCTAACTTGTCATTTTACTCTGTGTAATTTAAGATGCTAATGTAGTAGTTACAATCAATGAGATTACCATTTTCAATTAACTACATGTGAAATTCATGTTTTGTGTACTTTCTTGGGTTTGCTCAATCTAGCTCTAAATGTATGATTCTATGAAAGTTTTCACATACTTATGTGCTTGGATTTTCACATGAAAATGTTTTAAATGTTCTGTAATATATTCAAGTGAGCTTGCCATTTTTTTTATGAATAAGTTTGGTAACTTTTTCTATTTTCAGAGTTAAAAATAGTCACTTTTGTGAATTGTATATTTTGAAAACGTTTTTCGATGTTCAAACTTAACAATTAAATAAGTAAACAATATGATCTAAAATTTTACTTATATTTGTTTCTTTGTTTTCTGTTTGGGCAAGCTGACACTTTGCTTTGCTCTCCTATTGCTATGTTGTTTGACTTCACTAGTTGTTGGCTTTTTAGTTCTTGTTGTTGATTCCTTATTTGGTTTTTTTCACTATCATTGTTTTGTTCTTTGCAGTTTTAATTCTTGACTTAGTAGAGGATGTCGTTGGGGGCTATATGTGTAATTAGGTTGTGATGATCATTAAATTGAATACGATAAATATGTAAAATCACAACTTCCATGAATGGGGCGTGCTCGATATGGTAGGGTAACCCGGATTGTCATTTTTTTGTAAAACTTTCACAAAGGCAACCGTTTTGTAGCCATTCAAGCTTGTGTTATATGCTTACCTATGCCTGAATAAAAAATAAATAAATTAAAAATTAAAAAAAAAACTATTCTAAGCCTCCTCCCAAAATTTATTTTTCACTATTATGTAATTTATGTGCTTCTCTGTCATTTTTACTCTTCTATTGTCATTTAGGCATGTTATTCAGTTATGTTGGTTGGATTAATTTTCCATTTTTCTTGTTCTGGTATATAGTTATGTCGGTTGGATTACTTTACCATTTTGGTTATTCAATTCTATTGATTATATTACTTTGTCATTTTTTCAATTATGTTATTAAATTCTTATGGTTTGATTAATTTGCCATTTTTGCTGTTCTGTTATTCAATTATGTTGGTTGAATTAATTTCATACTTTTGTTGGTAAGTTGTGTTTGAACCTGAAAGCTTCTTATTTTCATTCTTACATTATGATGCTTCTATTTTTATTTTTTATTTTTGAAAGGAAACCCTAATGCCATTTCATTAACTCAAATGGGAAATACATGAAGGGATTTCCTCCAATGTTACAATCAATTCAAAAATGGACAGAGCATCTTTTGCTAATAAGTGAGTCATTGTGTTACCACTTCTCCTAACATGAGAAACATCCCACTTAGCAAAATGTTTTAACAATTGTTTAGCTTCATCAACATACATACTCGCACAGCTCCAGCCTTCCTTATCACCTTTAAGGGCAGTAGTAATTTGCAAAGAGTCCTCGTCAATGATGACTTGTGATAGTCCTAGATCTAGACCAAACTAGACTACTTGTAGTGCTCCAAGGGCTTTAGCAAGAAGAGGAACAGGGAACAAAGGTTTTCTAATTCTCATCGTGGCTAAAACCAACCTAGCTTTCCTTATCCCTCACTATTACACCAACACCAATTTGACCCTGCTCCTTGTCAATTGCACTATCCTAGTTTATCTTAAACTAGTTTGAGGAAGGTGCCTACCATGCTTTAGTTGATAGGCAAGGCTTACTAGTTCCAATAGCTCTAGCATCATCCCCTACCTCTAGCATGTTGAGTAAGCCTCTTGCCTCTTTCATTAGCTCATTTGGGTGGATGAATCCTTCCTTAAAAGTAAACCTGTTTCTTCTCCCCCAAATTCTCCTAGCTACAACAACAAACTCATGCAGAACCTAGCTATCCATAGAAATAGTTGAGGCTTAAAAAAAGTTCAATATAGAGAGGTAGGTGGTAGAGCACTTTTGTAATCGCATAGAACAATTGCTCCAAACATCCCTTGCTGATTCACAGTTCCAAATGGCATGGATGATAGTTTCTTCTTCCCTGTAGCAGATTGGACAGAGTGGATGTTCTACTACTCCTTTATAATAAGTTGGGGAGAGCCTCAAGCATGCTTTCCATAGAAATACTCTATCACCAGGTTGGACTTTGAGTTTCCATATTTGATCCCAAATTGCTCTAGTTGAACCACTGCTCAAGGCTTGACCATTTTCTGCCAAACTCCTAATCATAGCCAGGTGATATGCACTCCTAACTGAGAAACTGCCATCTTTGGAGCCCTGCCAACTGACCTTGTCCTTACTATTAAGAGAGCTTATGGGAGTTTTCAAAACAATTTCAGCCTCCCTATGGTAAAAAACCCTGCTACACTATTGAGGAGTTCCATTGCTTAGAAATGGGGTCTATTAAATCTGCGACTCTGGCATGTTGGTCCATAACTTTTACCATGCTGAGGACCTTGCTAGGAGATGGATATGCAATCCATTTATCCTTCCAAATATAAGTGTCCCTGCCATTGCCTATTCGAACATAAACACCTGCCTCCACAAGCTTGAAGAATGAAGGTTTAGAGCCTCTTTTTACCTGCTGAAAGGTTGAGTTTTTGAAATACTTTGCTTTTAACACCTGGGCTACAAGGGATTCAGGTTTCTAGATCAATCTCCAACATTGCTTTGGGAGCATTGCTATATCGAAGAGCTCAAGGTCCCTAAACCCCATCCCCACTTCAAATTTTGATCTCCCCATCCATTTCCAAGAGACCAGTGTATCTTATGTTCTCTCTCTTGCTGCCCCCACCAGAATTTATGGATAATGGTTTTGATATCTTTAAAGAGAGAAGATGGCAATTTAAACACACTCATGGTGTAAGTAGGGAGAGCTTGAAGGACGACTTTGATAAAGACTTCCTTCCCTACTTGAGATAAAACTTTCACTTTATGGTTGTTGATTCCACAACTAATGTTATTCAGAATTCGTTTGAAAGACTTGTATCGACCCCTTCCAACAAAAGAAGGAAGCCCTAAGTATTTCTCATAAGGCATAGCGTCCTCATCCCAGCTATGGAAGGGATGTATTGTTGAGCTTCCTTAGCTGTATTCTTGTTGAAAATAATGGATGTTTTCTCAAGATTGAGCCTTTGTCCCAAGGCTGATTCATACAACTTCAATAGATCAAGTAGCTTACACCACTCCGCAATAGTAGCCTTATAAAAGAGTAGACTATCATCAGCAAAAAGATATGAGAAATCCTCATCTATCCTTTTGCAACTGGAACACCATGGATTAGCTTCTTTTCCTCAGCCTTACTAACAAGGTTGCTTAGTGCTTCAGCACACAATATGAATAGATAAGGTAAGAGGGGATCACCTTATCTTAACCCTCTAGTAGGATGAAAAACTTCTTGAGGAGAACAAGTCACCAGAATTGAGTAAGAGACTGACTCGATGCACTTCATTACCAACTCCACCCAATGACTACAGAAGCCTATCTTGTACAGCATTGCTCTAAGGAAGATCCACTCTATCCTATCATAGGCCTTGCTCATATCAAGTTTTAACCCTCCTTCCCTATCAGTTTACAAGACATAGAATGCAATGCTTCGAATGCCACTATCACATTATCAGTGATGAGTCTATTTGGAACAAAAGCAGACTGGTTACAAGAGATGAGTTGTGGTAGTGTTTTCTTTAACTTGTTAGCCACTACTTTAGAAACAAGTTTGTACAAAACATTACATAGGGAGATTGGTCTAAAGTCAGTGACTTTGGTAAGGTCCTTTTTCTTTGGAACTAAGTTATAAAAGTGTTATTGATAAATGCAAGACTACCACTCAAATTCAAAGCAAATAAAATTGCACTACTGACCTAAGGGCCAATGGTAGACCAATATTTTCTATAAAAGGCAGTAGGGAACCCATATGGACTTGGGGAACTGAGACTATTCATTTGAAAGAGAGCATATTCTACCTCTTGCTGAGTGAAAGGCTTTGACAGCATATCATTATGAGCAGCTGAGACTTGGGGGGCCATTGAATCCAAGCATTCAACAATGTTTCCAGGATCTAATGAGGTGAAAAGGTCTTTGAAATAAACTTGGAATAGCTCACTAATACCCTTTGGACTAAGCACAGCCCGACCATTTTCATCCGCCAACTTCCTAATGCGGTTAGTCTTTCTTCTTTGAGAGGCACATTGATGAAAAAATTTTGTGTTTCTATCATCCTCATTTAACCATCTTTGTTTTGCTCTCTGTTCCATCTGAGATTATCTTCTTCAAGCAGACTATTAACTAATTTTTGTACTTTCTTAAATAGTCATTGAGGTGACCTTTGTTCATGTTTTGTAGGTCAGATAATTGAGAGAGCTGCTAATTCAGGGCCTGTTTGGAATTGCCAAAGAATTCCTTGCTCCACTGCATTAGCTTATGTTTGCATTTAATGAGACCCTTAGTTACATAGCTCAGCTTGTTATCTCCCATTCTAGGCTGCTTCTAGGCTTCCTCTATTTGCAATTGGCACTCCTCTCTTAAGGACCAGCTTGCTTCAAATCGAAAGGGTTTGTACTTCCTAAACTTGTAAGGATCCTTGATGTCCAAGTATACAAATAAAGGGCAATGATCTGAGCTCAAGGCTGGGAGGGTATAAACTCTCGAGTAAGGGAAGAACTCAGCCCATGTTTCATTGCAAAAAGCCCTATCAAATCTTTCTTTAGTGAAAGCCCCTCCACCCTGCCATTTGACCAAGTGTATTTATTTCCAAAATAACCCAAGTCAGCAAGTCCACAATCTTCCATAGCTGCATTAAAGGCCTAATTTGACTATGGGGTCTCATAGGACCATCCCATTTCTCTCTAAAACTAAGTATCTCATTAAAATCCCCTACACACATCCATCCCAAGATAGGTATAGGTTTGATTGCTTTGAGTAACTGCCAATTATCCTTCCTTTTGGCTGTAACAGGGTTGCCATAAACCCAATTAATTGCCATTCCAGCCCCTGCTTGATGCCCTTGGCCAATAAAGAAATGTGGTTTTGAGCATAGGAAGTAACATTTGCCTCAATGTCATCCTTCCATAGGAAGGCTATCCCTCCACTAAGGCCTTTACAATCAATTACAAAATTGTTTTCGAACTTGAGTCTGTGTTTGATAGCTTCTATTTTGTTTCTTTTACATCTTATTTCCATCAAGAAAACAAAAGATGAGAGTTTTTTTTGCACCAATTGATGCAAGTCCTGAACTGTCTTGGGGTTTCTAAGCCTCTGACAGTTCTAGCTATGGCAATTCATTGAGCTTGGTAGAGCTGTGCCACAGCCTCCACCTTATCTACATTGTTTGGTCCCCTCCTTCCACTACCTTTGAGTTTTACTTTCTTAACCAGCAGCTTATCACAGCCAGAACTAGTAGTTCTTTTGTTCCTTTTAGTCCCTCTTACTTTGCCCCTCCCTTGGCCCATTGAGAATTTGATGAGACTTCTATCCCTAGCCCTTCTCTTCCAATTGGCCTTTGTTTTGGCCTGTTCTAAGGCCATGACTTGGTCAGTTAGAAATTGGTCCAAAGAATGGGTCTGCACTAGTAGGTCATTAGAACTTGTAGCTTCCTTTATTGACCTAAGGTTATAGGGTTGGGCTTTACTTTCTGAGCAGCAAGGATGTCTTCCTTTGAATGGCTAGCATTAACCACTCCTAGCATGTCACATGGATTCCTTTCAGAAAGAGAGAGTGCTTTACCAACTTAAAGTGCCTTTTCTAGACTTTCCAAATTGAGTTTTGCCTTTAACTTTGTCCCCTCTCTGAATTCTTACCCCTAAACCATGACAATTTCCTTTTCTATGTCAGTAACCTTAATAGTAGCCTGACTTCTTTCTTGGTTGTAGGATTTACCTATTTTGTCTTCATCCCTGTCCTCCTCTCCTCCCCTTCATTGCTGAGGTTCAGGTTTAGTAGACTGGCCTTCCATCTCCCCATATTTTTTATACTAGAAGTCACCCTCTCTCACTACAGGAGCTCTCAACCATACACCATATTGCTGATGATCACCCCTTGACTTGGCCATCAGGCATGAGGTCTGAAGGTGTTTAATGACTCCACATCTAAAGCAGAAAGATAGAATCCTTTCATACTTAAAATGCACCCAAGACCTTTTGCCTCTACAGTTAGGAACAGACCCCTCAGGAGAGATTTAATAATACCCACCTCAACTCTTATTCTCAGGTATTTATCCCATCCAATGCCTCTCTCATCAGTCTGGACTTTGACCACCTACCCACATTACTACCAATATGATTTCCCAGCTCTCAAGTCATGCATCCAAATGGTAAACCATAAGCTTGGATCCAGAACTCCTCCCTATTGAAAGCCACTTTAGATATTGATATAGAGTCACCAAAAGATTGAAGACACAACAACCATCGGTCAAAGGACCATGGCCTCCCATTGATCACTCTCATCATATCCTTTTCTCTGTTGAACTCCACTAGGAACTTATTGATACCAATATATGAGAATTGAATTCAGCTCTCACACCTCCAAACCTTTGACATTGTACTCTTGAAGGCTTCCTTATTAACAACCTTATCAACTACAATATGGTTCCCTTGAATCTTTTTCCATAAAAGATGATGTCAAGACAACCCCTCCCTTTCCTTCTCAATGAGGGCCAACCTTTCCAATTGTTTGGTTAGTTCTTCCTCCATTGGCTTCCCTTCAGGCTAGCCACCCCAAGCTAGAGGACTTACTCTACTGATGAGAGAAAAAACTCTCTATAGGAGAGAGGCTGAAGTAAAGTTTTTTCTATGATGCTTCCATATTGTTTCAGCTTAAAGTCTTGATTATTTTTATAAACCCCCAATTGTGAAGTTCTTTACTTTCATTGGATTATTTACTTCTTTGAAATATCATAGTTGTTCTATATCCACGCTGTGATCTTGAATCTTGCTTAACAATTTAGAGTTGTTGTTCAAAAAAGATGGATGTGAGATATCTATAGACATGCTTACCTAAATCACAAAACTATACATGTTCAATTTTGTGAAAACTTGGCTATGAGATATCTACATGCATGTTGTTCTATTTTGTGAAACTTGGTATTCAATTTTGTGATTTAGGTATTCTACTACACTATAGGCATTCTCTTCAATTTTCGATGTTTCACCACCTTCCAACAACTTTTGAAGAAACCCAAACCAAACCCATCAAGACCCGGAGTACTATTAGGCGGTCTAGAGGAAAGAGCCGAGAAAACTTCCGTCATAGAAGGAACGGTGCACAATCCTGAATGATCAGTATCCAAAATAATTGGAGAAATAAGAGTCGACAAATCAGGAGGTGTTCTAGTTGGTAGCCCTAGTAGAAAGTTAGAAAAAAAGTCCACAACCCCCTGGTGAATACTCTTCAGTGAAGACATCATTTCCACCACTCGTTTATGCCGTTTATTGGCCAGGCATACATGGAAAATTTTTGTGTTACGATCACCTTCCATATGACATTTTAATTTAGATAGTTCGGCCAATATGGTATCTTTAAGATGGATCCAAATATCCAATTCCGCAGACAAGAAAAGAAGATCCCTTTCCGTCCACTTTGCAGCCAACTTATTAAGTCCCTGGCCAACAACTGACCTAGACCAAGCCTGTCGAAAACACTCTAAAAATTGTGGATGGTTCATCCACATTTGTTGAAAACCAAAAGGCGAGGGACCATAAGAGAAAGGATCCATCTTGAATTCACTAACCATAGGAGAGTGATCAGACGTAGTGCGTTGAAGATAGGAACAGACGACTTGCAGAAATGAAGAAAACAAAGAAAAATCCATGAAGATCCAATCTAACTTAGCCCAAGACCGAGCGAGACCCAGCTGACCATTGCACCAGGAGAAGTTACAACCCTTCGATTTCATTTCAACTAAACCACATTGGTGTACCCATTCATTGAAATCTTCCATCGCATAAATGGGTTGCGAACATCCACCCCTTCTCTCCGAATTATTTCGAATGATATTAAAATCACCAGCAAACAAGCAAGGCTTAGAACCCATGAACTGATGACTAAGATCCTCCCACAATTGTTTCCACTCATGCATATTACACTTAGCATAGATAATATTACATAAAAACTGATAAAACCCTATATTCACCCAAAGGGAAATAAACTACAAGCTAATCTGCACCACTTGAATAGAAATAGCATTGTCCCAAAAAATCCATATTTTCCCACCAACAGCTTCATTAGAAACAAACGAATCCAAATGTAAAGAATGCATCAACCGAAGAGCTTTGTCAGTGTTTTGGAAAGGTTTCAGAATTGTCACGATCTTGGGTTCGAACTTGCGAACTAAAGTCTTTAAGCGACGCCTAGACGTACCAATGCCTTGAACATTCCAAACAAAGAGATTCAATCATAGAGACAAGGTAGAAGAATGGGCAAGGACCCGAATGGAACTCCTCACTTTCACAAACTATTTCTTCTGATATTTTTTCTTAGTTGTTTTTCCTTCAGCTTCCAAATGATATTCTTTATCCTACGGTAGAATTTCATGGAGAAATCAAGGTCAGGCTCCCAAACAACGTCATCAAGCAGGGAAACTGTATTCTCATTCATAGGCACATCATCCAAACGAGGTTCAAACTCCAAATCAATATTAAATGGGTCCTCCAATAACAGAGGAGGGGGCTCTGCAAATCTAACAATGTCACATTGAGTCTGAGTCAAAGGATTACCTGCATCCTCCCTAGGCGCATTCTCTCCTTCAGCAGCGATCACAACAGCATCCGAAATATTAATCCCCTTGGATGTGGACGATGGTGAATATATAATGGGATTATCATAAGGTGCACCATCCGTTTCAAAAGTTTCCTTCTCAGAGCTAACCGCAATAAGATTTAATGTTATCTCACTATGGAAGAATACGTTGCAAGGAAGTTTCATGGAAGAAACAACCGGGGTAGAGGACAGGCCCAATGATTGTGAATAAAGGCACAGATTGCATCCAAAGAGGGTCTCTTTCGAAGGAATTTGAGCACAATGGAGAAGCAAAAGGGTTCTGTCGATCTATTGGTTTCTTCTTTCAAAAACTAGAAGAAGAGTTCTCCATCCATGACCTTATGCGCACAAAGGGCGACTGTCATATCAAGTATGGGTTGAGGAACTGTAGCAACCAAATCGGCATAGGACTGGTGGCCAGCATCGTGGCTGTCAGCATCTACCGTGCAGCCTCACCAGCGTGAAAACGGTGAAGCGAAGAATCCCCTGCAAACCGAGGAAGCCCTAGCAAAGCACATAAGGAAAGAAAAAAAATCTTTTTAATCCTGGGTAGGCATATCTTGAAATTGATATGTTATATCAAATAATATATTAAAAATTATAAGATTATTTTTATGTTATATCATATGTTATGTTAATTTTATATTATAAAATTAATATAATTGAATAATAAGATTAGAATTTTATATTATATTAATTAGTAATTCAGTATACAATAAATATAACATAATATAAAAAATTATAAATATATGTAACAGCCCGCAATAAATTCAATGGTGGAATTTCTATAAACTTTAAGAATTTCATGAAAACTCCATTCACGAATCGACCAATTCTATACATTTTAGTTTGTCAGTGTTACCACTCATGATGGTATTAGAAGTGCCATTTTATTAATTTGAGATAATTATAAGTGTCGGTTGATATGGTCTGCACCATTAGACTCAGTTGATTATTTAAGATTTTATGGCGCAATAAATCCATTTTTTGTTTTGGGACAAAACACTTGTTTGAAAATGTGTTCTATTTATTTTAAGATACTTCAGAGTTGAATTTCAATAAATGAATTGCACAATTAGGTTAGTGTGCATATTTAGGATTTTACAGTACAAAATTTATTTTTATTTTTTTCGAAGTGAATAGTAACTTCGATAGTAGCACTAAGTGTAATGTTTTGAAAATCACAGTTTAGAATGTCTAAATTAGATTAGAGTTGAACACTTGGTAAGATTTTAACCACACTTAGTGATAGTATTGGACAATTGACACCAAGACTAACCAAGAGATAGAAATGTGAAGGAAATCAAGGTGTAAGATCATGACACTTAAGCAAAACCTTATTCCATCCAATCATTCATTTTGTGCTAAACTAAATAGGGTTTCAACCCTAGTAAAGCTCTAAATAGTTGGTGTTAACGTCGTATTTTGTACACGTTTGGACTCGGTCTCTGGTGGCTCGGGCCTTCGATTCGTTCCTGCACATGTAGACAACTCCAATATCTTGCAATCGTGGGGTGTGGCCGGACGAAGCCTCATACACTTAAGTTAGCCTTGAGTTCAAGAGGATTTGAATAAATTTCCGAAATCTAGATCACTCACCTCTGTTCTAGTGTCTGGAAGGGGACCCTTATACATGTGTTCGGGATCAGCGATCCATGCCCTGTGACAGAGCCTAGGGACACTCCTTAGCAGGACTTATTTAATGTGGCATGGCTTTCTAGCTTGGGCAATTAATGTGGCATGGTTGAATGAAGCCAGAGTGTAGAATCGCATCAGGATAACGTGTTCTCCTTTCCCTGTCTAAAAAGAAAAGGGAAGAAGGTTCTATGCGTTTTATCTAGCTTCACTTGACACCTCGGTCCATGCTTGGCAAGACCAAGAGTCTTACGGGAGGGCCATCAGGAGGTCCAGTGGGCTTCGGCCTAGTTATGGACATTGTCTCACCATTCATTGATCTAGGCTCGTACTTTTGGGAAGAATTCCTCCAATAGTTACCCCGCCAATTCCTACTGAAAGGGTACGATGGAAATTTCTACAAACCCTCGTTTTCCCCCTCTTGATATAAACTAGAAGGAGTTGTTTCCGCCCCCATACCGTTATCATGCCTGAAGGCAGTTATTTCGAATGCCTTGTCGTGATTGGTCCTCGTGAGTGTGGCTTGACGGTTCCTCTTCTCTTAGTAATGGCACGTTCACTTGGTTTTTCCCTGAGCCCAATGATGTCCCCTCTATCCAGAGCGCACGGTCAGTTTTCTGGTGGTCTAGACCATGTACTCTCTTGCCGCTTCGAGTTCGCGGGGTTAGTGCTGTGAGTGCGCATTGTAATACCTGAATGCAAACCGTCCCTTAGGGACCTATATATAGACTCAAAAAGATGGATGGGATGTTTATCACTTAGTAACTCCATAGTTTGCCTGAGCTATTCTTGTTCTAGGTATTTTCCTCTATCTTCTTCTTTCTTCAATGGCTACTTAACGATCCAATCGGAAAGTCTCGGAGGGCCCTAGGACCATGGGATCCCCTAGTCCCTCCCATTTTCCCATGGGGACAAGGCTTCCCGAATTCCCTATTGAGGGTTTGGGGTATGTAGGGTCCTCATGGTGCTCGTTGGTGACTCCCTCAGACCTAGACACTTTGAGGCAGGCGTACAACATAACGACACGCATATTGTTTGAGATCCCACAACAGGACGAGGGGTTGTAGACCCTGAGGGATTCGCCTACAAGGTCATGTTGTTTCCCTCCATGATCTTTAACAGTCTTCAGCTGCCATCCTGTCACCTAGTTCGCGATGTGCTAGACGTGGTTGGTGTGGCACCTGCCCAACTTGTTCCTAAAGCATGGAGAATCCTAGTAAGGTGTACCGTGTTCTAGCGACGAGCCTTGGAGGAAGCTCGAGAGGCTTGGCCTGATCTGACTGGCTTGGAGTTCTTTCAACCCACCGAGTTTTGAAAATGAGGGGTAACACTTGCAGTTTTACCCCTGTTCATCCACTCGTCTGCCTGGAGTCACAATATGATAAGAGTATTTCGTGATTCAAGCACTTTTTCTTCATCTCTAGAGAAGGGTGGGAGTATCCCTCGGTGCAGTCTTCGGGGCAAAACTTCCCTATTTTTGCGAACTAGGGGTCGTGCTCGAAGCGGAGCTAGTGAAGTCATCGGTGACATAGGATGAGGTTCGCTGTATTGAGATCGTGCGAAACTGGGTTGCTGCTCATCCAGAGGAAGCTTGGTCGAACACACTGTTGAGCGTCTATAGTTTGTTGTGGCATCTTCCTACCCATGCGGCATTGCACTAAGCGACATCCTCTATTCCATTGAGCCCACTGATCATCCAACATGCAGACCGTCCACCAGCCCATCGGTGGAGGGAAAAGGAAAAAGGCTATGGCAACTTTTGCTAGCCCCGTTGGATTCCGAAGATGATTATGTACCTTCTCCCTTTGCTCAGTCTTCGGGGGGGATTTTTTTCTAGCAGTCTTCTCGGTCAAGGGAAAGGGGGTTCTCACTCCCCTAAGTCCAAAGCCATTGTTTCATTCTTTGCGTGTGCTCAAGGGAGCAATTTCCTCCTCCCAATTATGAGGGGTCTTCCCCTCAACGGGTGCATGATCTTCACGTGTTGCACCATGCGTTCCTCATATAGTCCCCTCAATCGTTGGGGATTTTCCTGCACTTTCGCTCGAGGGAAGATGCTTAGCGACCCTATTTTCCCAGGTTTCCTGGGTTTATTCTTCTCGAGGGTAGCAAGGCCAAGAGCCCAGAGCAGTTGTCGCTGGTTGCCAAGCACCCGCACCTTAAACAGTTAGTTCCTCGAGCATTCCCATTCAAGTTCGTTTTTGGGTATGGGCCCTTTCCTCCTTTCACTCCATGACATTTTCCTTACAGTTTTCAACGAGTGTTTTCATGGCACGTTGCCTATCTCGATGGCGGGTGGTCAACCTGGTTTGGGCTCTAGGGACAAAGAGCCCCGCTTCACAGTATACACGACCTCAGGTGAGGCCGCAAAGGCGGTGGAGCTTCAAGAGGAGTTAGAAGATTCTCTTATCGACCTACGTGAGTGACTATGCCATTCAGAATCCGACCTACGGAAATCTCAGGATGAGGCCATTTTATGTCAGTTAGAGGAACTCAAAATTAGCATTCTAACATAACACATATGTGATCGAACACACTATTTGAACAAATGTATGAACGATTATATAACCGTTCAGGCATGACAATTGTATTCAATTAACATTCAAGCGTCCAACATAGGCAGTCGAACGCATTGTTTGAACACTGTTCAAACAATTACATAACCGTTTGAGGCATGACTTTCTTCTATTCGAACACATTAAACATCATTCGAATGGTTTATGGATCGAACTCAGCAATCACAGAGTCAACTCAATCGCCATTAAAATGAAAGGAATCAATGGCCATAGAAGATCGAGATGACCATAGAGGCGTCTTGGCCTTGTGTTTTATGACCACATATGGTGTCCATTGGAGAGAAATATCAATCCAAAAACAATTCCTATTTTCTACAAATAATCAACCCAAACAACTCGAAATTTAATACTTAGAATCACCCAATTAAATTAAAACTATATGTAAAATAATTAACACCGTATTTGATTACTAAATACATATATTTTAAAAAATGATGCACTTTTATATTATGTAAAATAATCTTTAATTTAAAACTTATAAACACCCAATAAGATTTAATACAATCATATAACACAATTAACAACATAATTAATTAGTAAGAATAATTTAAAAGATTGGGTCATTTATATAAAATTTAGGAAAAAGAAATTTAATACTTAGAAGTACCCAAATAAATTAAAAAAATATGTACAATAATTAACACCATATTTAATTACTAAATAAATGCTTTAAAAAAATGATGCACTTTTATATTATATTAAAAAAATATTTAATTTAAAACTTAGAAACACCCAATTAGATTTAATTCAATCATATAACACAATTAACAACATAATTAATTAGTAAGAATGTATAATTTAAAAATGGGATCATTTACATAAAATGGAAGTAAATGAAATTGAATACTTAGAAACAACCAATTAAATTAAAAACACATGTACAATAATTAACGCCGTAATTAATTACTAAATAAATATACAATAAACAAATGATGCACTTTTATATTATTTCGAAAAAAATCAGAAATTTAAAATTTAGAATCACCTAATTAGATTATAAGTATCATATAACACAATTAACAACATAATTAATCGATGCAAAATTTAAAAATTGGAGTCCTTTATATAAAATAGAAGGAAAAGAAATTTAATACTTAGAAGCACCCAAAAATATAATATATTATCACACATATGTGTTCTTTTTATTATGTTTGTATTCTCCAAAAAATATGTTGTTGTGTATTATTCTTGTATCTCGTATGTTGCATCGAAAACAATCTTAGACCCGTTCAAGAGCTTATTACTCCACGTTGATTGATAACTCTTGAAGTGTCCAAAGTGGACAATTTGGGATTGTAAGATCGTTATCGCAAACTTACCAACTATGCTTGTTCTAGTTTGACATTGTGATTTATGTAGGATAATCCCGTGTTATTCTTCAAATATGCAGTTGAGGTGGGGGTGCATCGATGTGTTACTCATTGTTGCATTCGACCAAACGAGCATATATTGAGAACTATGGGTAGATGCTTTCAAAATTTCAAGATGTGACAGATAATAGTTCGTAAGTTAATGACAATGATCTTACAATCCCAAATGAGGTAAGACCAACTATTAAGGTGCAACCGATCTGATTCGATCCAATTTTGTACTTTTTTAGAACCAAACCAAACCAATATACGCCGGTTTTGAAATTTTAAGAATCGATACCGGATTGATTTACTATCGAAATTGGAACTTCCAATTTTCCCGATTTCAATTCCGATTTTTCGATTTTACGGATTATTTATGTTAGTAATAATATAATATTTAAATATTCTAAACTAGGAGTCTATTTATATTATAGCATAAGTACATTGTTTTATAATAATTAATACATATTCATATAGTATTAAATTTAACTATAGTCTCTATAAGTTCTAGACTCTTTGTTTGAGTATATATGATCAAATGTGTAAAAATATATTTATAAAAAGAATATATATTATAATTTATTATGCCAAAAATGTATTTATCATTGATATATATATATATATATGTCAAAAGTAAGTTTATATTAATAACTTAATATTAATATTTATGTTTAAGATTAAAATTTTATTTTATATTAATTTAATATTATAAGATTAAAATTTATATGCTATATTAAAAAGAATAAGATTAATTTTATGTAATATCACATGTTATATTAATCTTATGTTATAAGATTAATAGACTTGAATAATAAAATTATAATTTTATGTTATAATAATTAAAAATTTAGCATATAATATATCTAATATAATATAAAAAATTATAAATATATATACCGGTCCGATTTGGTTTAAACTAGTTCTCAAAATATGAAAACTGGTAACGTACCGGACCACTTAAAAATTGAAATCGGTCCAGTTCAACCAGTTTTTCCTTTTTTTTACATCACTACCAACCACTGTGAAAAGAAAAAGTATATTTGAGAACATTAGTCTTATTCATGAAATGGTTCACTCAATTCATAAGAACGCTCATGAGGGGAATGTGGTATTAAAATTAGATATGAAGAAAGCTTATGATCGAGTTAATTGTGCTTTCCTCCTTGAGGTTATGTGCTCTTTTAGTTTTTCTAACCAAGTTTGTACTATGATTAGATAATGCATTTCTACACCTCTATCATGATGAATGGTACTACCAAAGGCTTTTTTAAAGGTGGCTGGGGGTTGAGACAAGGGGATCTTTTGTCCACTTATTTGTTCATTATTTTTCAGGAAATCTTATCAAGACTTATAAAGAAAAGTGTGGATGAAAAGTGCTTTGGATTAGTTACGCACCCTTGAGGTACCTATTTGGTCTCCCATCTAACGTATGCAGATGATGTGGTTATTTTCATTAATGACAGGTGAAACTCGATTCATTGTCCTTTGAAAATATTGTCAACCTATGAAGAGTGATCTGGTCAATTAATTAGTAAAGAAAAAACAACCATGTTCTTCTCGAATAAACTTTCCACTGCTCGAAAACACAACATTAACAGAATTACTAGTTTCTCTTAAGGTAATTTCCCTTTTAAATATTTGGGGTCCCTATAGTTTCAGGGAGACTTAAAATTGCAGATTTGGAGGAGCTTGTGAATAAAGTAAGCAAGAAAATTAGCAGTTGGAAAATGAGATTGTTATCTGTGGATGGGAGAGTGATTTTATTGAGACGTGTCCTTACTAGTATGGCTTTGCACTCTTTTGCAGTATTACAAGTTCCCAAAGCACCATCGTTTCTTTAAATTGCTTGCTGAGCTCTTTTTTTTTCGGGTGAAAGTGAAGGAAAAGGAAAGAAAAAATGGGTTGCTTGGAACTAAATATGTCGTCCAACTAAAGAAGGTGGTTTGGGAATTAGAAACCTTGATGATATGCACTGAGCCCTCCATTTCAAGTCTGCATGGAAATTGATGCAGGAGGATTCTCTTTGGGCTAATTTTTTCCGTTCTAAATATGTTGGGATTAGGCCTTTGTTGTTGTTAGGTCCTCAAAAGGGTACACATTTTTGGCGTATGATTCCTAAATGCATTCCCCTCGTTTTGAATAATTCCAAATGGAAATCAAGGATGGTAATGCTTTCGTTTGGTATAACAAGTGGCTGGAACAGGGGACTCTTGTTGATAATTTACCAGTGGTTAAGCAACCTCTCTTAAAAGTTAAAGATTGTCAGCTAGAAAATGGCTGGAATGTGGCTTTATTAGAGAGGATGTTGGGCATAGAGATATCTGATATTGCCCTTAATGAGCTTGCAAAATGTAAAGAGGGAGCCGATGTTTTAATTTGGACTCAAACTAAAAGTGATTGTTTTACTACCAAATCAGCTTAGGAATGTATTCCGGTTAGAGGTTCTACTTTGGAGGGGCATAAGTGGATTTTGAAGTACTTGCTTCTTGAAAACTTTTTCGTCCTTATGTGGAAGGCTTGGCATGGTGCTCTGGCTATGGATGATAGAAACAAAAGAATTGGGATCCCTTTTGCTTTGAAATGTGACTATTGCTAGCAAGGTAAGTATGAATATCAGAATTACGTCCTCTTTGGTAGGGAGGATTGCAGTTGAGGTTTGGAAGAAATGTAGCTCTCTTTTGGGTTTGCCGACCAGTAGAACCTGGCTTGAAACTATTTTAACTTGGTTTGAGAGAGCCTTAAACTTATCTCAAATAGGAGTCATTTTGGGTATTTTGCCTATCATTATTTCTTGGAAACTATGGGGTAGAAGGTGTTCAATGCATATGGAAGGTAAATTCGAATCGGTTCAGGCTGTGTACCTTTTGATCAAACACTGGATAGGTGTGACTTCTCTTGGCATCTCAAAGGTTCAAAAGCTTACGCAAGCTGACCAGCACATTCTTCATAGTTCAAACATTCCAGTGATTAAAATTCAACATCATCATGTCCAATTTATTTCGTGGACCAAGCCTCCACCGGGCAGAGTAAAGCTCAACATACACAGTAGCAGCCTTGGAAACCCAGGACCTTTAGGGACAAGAGGGGTTATTCTAGATATGCATGGCTCCCTACTGCTCGCATTCTCAGTTAAGCTCGACTTTCGATCCAGTACTCGTGCGAAAATGCTTGCTTTGTTAGAGGGGATCAAGCACTGCAAGCAGCGACACTTTCTTTTAGTGGATATCGAAATGGATTCTAAGGTGGTTTTATCCTGGTTACAATGTGATCGATGCGAAGTGTGGTATTTAGAAGCCTACTGGAAGGAGCATCAAGCACTTCTATCAAATATAAATTGCTCTACAACTCATGTTTACAGGGAAGGTAATTCTTTTGCAGATGGAACTCAGGATGGTGATGCTGAATGGCTTCACATGCGGGATTTGCCTCCTATGCCGCGTGGTCTACTTCATCTGGACAAGTGGGGTCTTCTAGCAATTTGGTGCAAGGGTCAAGTGTAGTGCTCTGTTTTGCTATTGTTTTTTATTAATTATCTTGGTTTCTTGTTTTGGTCTCTTGTTGGGTCATTGTTTCCTACTATGTTTTATGTTGGTTTGCTTTATTATTGTGTGCACTAACTCTATTTTGCAGGTACCCCGTGTTTTGCAAGTTTTCTTGTATTTTTTTTCTTCTTCTTTTTTTTTTTTTTTAATTCTAGTTTTAGATTGAATTCAATTTTTGTTTTTAGTTTTTTGACTTATGGGTTTGGGTTTTATTGCATATTATGGGAGTCCTATTTGTAATTACGGTTTTCCAACACCATAAATGAGGGCAATCAGTAAACTTGGGATACCATCCTCTTTGATAAAAAAAAATAAAAAAAATAATAACAAAAAAAGACTATAAATATGTTACTCGAACTATTTAAAAAAGCACTTCCATTAGACTACATTTTGCCTCGCAACTTCTATAAAGCAAAACAATTGAAGGAAGAACTCAAGTTTGACTACAACATAATACATGCATGCAAGAATGATTGTGTCCTATTTTAGCGAGATAATGAGCATATGAATGATTGTCCCATGTGCCATGAATCAAAATAGACATTTGAGAAGCAAAGTGTGCCTCAAAAAGTGGTACGTCACTTCTCATTTATACCAAGATTATAACAATTATTTATGAACATTTATCATCCGAGTAAGGAATGATGGTGCCTTGTCGCATCCTGAGAATTCTCAAATTTGGAAGGAGTTTGATTTGGAACACCCATGGTTTGCTGAAGAACCTCATTATGTGCGACTGAGGTTGACAACAGATGGATTTAATTTATTTGGGAACATGAGTACTAGTCACAGTATTTAGCCAATTATACTTATGCCATATAATCTACCACTATAGAAGTGTATGAATGATCCATATTTCATGATGAGTTCGCCCATTCTTGGTCTAAGATCATCGAGTAGGGGTGACAAATCATGTCAACGAGTCGTGTCTGTGTCATATCAAGTCATGTACATTATACTTAATGGGTCAACACGAACAGGACCCGTTAAGGATTCTGTGTCAAAATCCTAAACCCTAACATGACCCATTAAGATAGCGGGTTGACACGACAAAACCCATTAAGACCCATTAGTGAATCCTACAAAATAGATTAACACGACTTGTTTTAACCCGTTTATGTTAACACGACACAACATGATCTGTTTGGACACGAACACGATGCATTAACCCGTTTGACCTAATTAATTTTATAAATATTAAAATCAAAATTTTTATAAAAAATATAAAACTAACTACAAGTTTAAAATTACAATCCCAACAGCATTAAATATGATAAACACATTGTAATAATATTAATGTTACAATCCCAAATATGATGATACACACAAATCTAAACAAATTTAGAACTCGAAGAATGAAGTGTCGCCCTTTGCACTAGTCGTTTTCCAACTTCATTACATCTTCAATTAACTCCTTCAATATCATTTATTGTGTTCCTATTAAAAAAATAAAATCAGTAAATGAATTATTTCAAAAATATATATTTGGTAATAACAATGACAGGTCATTATACAAAGAGACATACTTAATGATGAACATTATTAAGTTGGATTTTGTACTTGATTCTTCAAACCCCAGAAAGAAAATACAATCAATTGCCCTTCTGAGCTTTTTATCAAACACTTTTCGTGCATACTCATTCATTCCTACATACAAAATTCATTACAATATACTACACTCCATCGTTACAACCAATCCATACAAGAGGCATTTAACATAATAATATACCCTAATTACAAACTAAATTAACTTGGAGAATATTTTGGAAAAAAATAAAAAGGAAAATAGGTACATACCCATGACCAAATTCTTCAAGGTGCTCCTTCAATAAACTTCTGATGCTCGTCATTTTCACTAACGGCCTCACTCATCTGACATTTTAAAAAATTCAAACACGAAATCAAAAATAATTCTACCAATGCTTATCAGATCGGAGCAATGAGCATAATAAAAATATGTCGTGTCATAAAATAATTATAGACAAACATGCAATCTCAAATGAAATTAGAAATAATTCTACAAGAATGTAGTGGAACAGAACAAGGATATATGAAATTCGCCCATAACTCAGATCAAATAGAAGGCTGCCGCACAAAAGTAAACGCCATAAACGTCCTGAGCTTAAATAAAAGAAAAGTTCAAACACAAAAATATGGTAGATCTGGAGATATCGTGTTACCGTGGGAAGGCTAAGGCGTTGAGTGGCTGAGAAGACATGAGAAGAAGGCTCGTTGTGTTCTATGAGAGATCAAGATGCCGTGACCTGTTACAGAGGAGATAAGCAGTGGTCAAGAGGAGAAACGAGAAGGAGGCTGGCTATGACCTATACATTCATATAGGTTCATCAAGAATAACAGGACCGAAAACTAACAAGAAAACAAAATATTTTCATTTCTATTTGTAAAGAAGGCTAAATGCATGAAGTTTACATTCTTCTTAAGTGCTGGTATCCATTTATCAATCTATAGTGAGACCGACAACTGAGCGGTGATAGGTTGAGGAGATCTGCAGTGAGATTGAGATGGCTGGGCAACGATAGGTTGAGGAGATCTACAATGACACCAAGACGGTTGAGCAGCGAGGAGAAGACTTAAAGATGGCCTGGGACTTGGGAGTGCGACGCCATGAGAACTAAGAAGCAGAGAAGGCTAAGCGAATGTGAGAGATGATTCACGAAGATGGAAGACCATAAATAGATAAAAAAGAACAAAGACTGTGAGAAAAGTGGGGCGGCGTGGTCAGTCACTTAGAGTCTTAGGGTTTTTTAGTTTTAGGTCAAGGGTAGAAATGTAATTTTAAATTTCCTAACAGGTCATAACGGGTGACCCGTTAGTGACCCTTTAAGTAATCGTGTCTTAACGGGTCAAACCATTTTGTTCCGAACCCATTAAGATCTAAGCCCGCTTTTAACGTGCCATGTTCATATTGGATTAACGGGTCGTGTCACATATTACCACCTCTATCACTGGGTAATGATATAGACATACATTTATAACCCTTGATTATGGAGTTGAAAAATTTATAGGAGAATGGGGCCCACACATTAGATGCATCAATATGCAAGTCGTTCAAGATGCATGTTGTCTTGTTATGGACAATATATTATTTTTCCAGATATAGAAACTTGTCAAGTTGGAATACTAAGGGGAAAATGGCATGTTTGACTTGTAACAAATACACTCAATCTGATTGGTTTACGTATGGGAGAAAACTATGCTTCTTAGAACATCATCGATCTTTAGCTGGTGACCAACCATAGATGGCATGGAAACTCTAGAATATTTGATGGCACTGTTTGTGGATGTCGGTAATAATAAATTTGGTAAAAACAATGGAAAAGAAAGTGAACTGCAAATGAGTTAAATTGGATAAAAAAATAGCATATTTGTTTTACTCATGTAGTAGTCAACGTCAAAATTATGGCATAGTCGTGATGTTATGCATATTGAGAAAAATATATGCAACCGTATTGGAAACTTTGATATCAACTAAAGAAAAAATAAAAGATATCTTAAACTCATTAAAGCATCTAAAACGGTTGGGAATAAGATCAAAAATGCATTTGCAACAAAGTAGTCCGTCTGTCTACATGCCAATTGGTTTGTATATAGTGTCAATAAATGAAAGTGCTAGATTTTGTGAGTAGCTAATAAAGATTACCAGATGAGCATGCCTCAAATCTAATAAGGTATATGCGAACAAATGATTGAAAAATTACTACTTTAAAAGGTCATGATTATCATGTATTTTTACAATATAGTTTGCATGTTGGTATCTGTGGGTACTTGATAAGAGATGTGCACTTAGCTTTGACTGAATTTGGTGCATTTTTAAAGATTTATGTGCTAGAAAATTGAATGTAGAAGCTTTGGAAATATGGAACAAGAAATTACTATAATATTGTGTAAGCTATAGAGTATTTACCCACCATCGTTCTTCGATATCATGGTTCACTTAGCCGTTCATTTGCCACATAAAGCTCAACTTGCAAGACCAGTATAGTATAGATGGATGTATCCCACTTAACTGCTCCTTAGGAAGTTAAAACGTAAAGGGGGTAACAAGGCCCCCCCAAAATGGTAAATTGCAAAAGCATATATTGATAATGAGTGTCATACACTATGTTCTAAATATTTCCATAGAGTTGACACGATGTTTGATCGGCCAAGAAGAAATTTTGATGTTGACCAAGCATGACATACAAATCGGTTTTATGCGTTTTCCCAACACGTACATCCACTTGGTGCAGAGCGTGCTTATGATTTGTGTGGAAGAGAGTTTGAGAAAACTCAGAGGTACGTGCTAAACAATTGCCCTAAAATAGAGAGCTCATTGAAATAAGTTGTCATTATTTATTAATTAATATTACAATCTCCTTAAAAAAAATATAAGATTATAAATTATTTGGTAATCTTCTATATTAACGTACTCAAAGAATAAGAAGTAAATGATAAAAGCCCGGAATGGTTTGAACAATGGGTAATGAAATTATAAATTCGAGTTTAAATTACCACATTAATATTATGATTGTTTATTTGTTGTATTTTTATGCGTTTTTCAAGATGTAGGTTGTATAAATGTATGCGAGTAATCTAAACGATATCTCAAACTAATTATATGCATTGGTGTCTAGCCAATTAAGGCGCGTAGCTCGATATTCTGCATGTATTTTTAGAAGAAATAGGTATTAGACAATGGACTGAGAATGTTATAGAAAAATACAAAATAGTAGTGTTTTGGTCGAAGGAAGTCATGACGGAGAAAACATTGATATCTATGGGGTTATTGTCGATATAACTTGCTTGAAATATTTGGGGAAGCTTATGATATATCTATTGAAGTGTGATTGGTAGGATTTAAGCAATCCTTGAAGGAGAGTATACCATGATGAATATTTCTTTAGTATTAATACATTGCAAAAATGGTTTGATGATGATATTTTTGTTCTACCTTCCCAAATATCTCAAGTATTCTTCTAATAGCCAGTGGTTCAAAGTTTTCTCCAAAAAATATATATGATATTATCCCTGAGACAGAGGGACAAGACGAAGAAAAAGATAGTCCTTTTACCAAAGAAGCATACCAAGTAGGGCTGAGAATCGGACGGTCCGGACTGGATAAACTGATCGGACCAGACCGAATTGGGACCAGTCCGGTCTAGTCCAATTTTTAAGGGACCGAAAAGGTTCGGTTCGGTCCCTGTCCGGGGATTTTTCACCCCAGATCGGACTGGACCGAATAGAAAATTAAAAATATATATATTATTTATATAATAGTTGTATATAATTAATTATATAATTATATATGGTATAAAAAAATATTAATAGTCTAATATAGACTATAGTTATACTTATACTAATATAGTTATACTAAATCACTATAACTAATATTTCAACAATAGCTATAGTGACCTATACTAATAGTCTACTATTAATACTAATATACTATTATATAATTTATATAGTTATACTAATCACTATAATTAATACTATGTATAGCTATATAGTATATTTATCACTTTAATTAATATAATTTAATTATCACTATACTTATATTTAATTAATATATATAAATCATTATAGTTAATACTTATATAGTTATACTAAAGCACTGATTCACCGTAACTAATATTACTAATATATAGCTATATTAATGGTATAATACTATTATAATTTATATAGTTATACTAATCATAATAAGTTAATAACTGAATCACTAGAAATATAACTATATATATTTAGTATGAAAGTATTATTATATTATTTAATATATAACTATAATATATAGTACTAGTATATATTAATATATTATAAGAGTTCTAGTATAAATATAATATATAAATTATAATATACTAAATCACCATAACAGCATAACTAATACTAATATATAGTTATACTAATAGTCTACTATTATATAGTTATACTAATCACTATAATTAAAACTAATATATAGCTATACAATATACTTATATAGTTGTATGATGGCTTGCAAAATTTCATATTGCAGATTTTACAAGTTCGCTCGAGCGGAGGCTTTTGGCCGCTCGAGCGAATTCAGGCAGATTCAAATGCTCGACTGCCGCTCGACAGGGAGCTCGAGCGGGTTGCTGAAAAACGAAGATCGCTCGAGCGGAGACATTTGCCGCTCGAGCGAAATCAGGCAGAGTCGAACGCTCGATGTGCGCTCGATAGGACGCTCGAGCGAAATCAGGCAGAGTCGAACGCTCGACGCGCGCTCGACACCCCGCTCGAGCGAACATCGTATTTTGACAGATTTTAGGTTTTCCGCCGTGGGACCATATAAAAGGCCATTCTTCACTCTAGAGCCGCGGTTTTTTGACTGGAGAACACTCTTTGGGAGAGAAAAACATAGTTAGAGGGATTCAAATCATTTGTTTTGGAGACGGAATTCCAATTTATTGCACGTACGTTGGATTCATACACGAGCACGGACGGGAGAAAGGCGTTGAATCGTTCCCTTGAGCTTTTGACGACCAGTTGAGGCTGCAAGGAGGATTTTTCAGTGTTTATTTTCTTCTTCCCATCTTCTCAGAACAATTATGGTGAATTCGTTTATGTTGAATTCCAATTCTAGCATGAGCTAAATTTTCTTCTTTCTAGGAAAACGATGTAACCTAATTCCGAACTATGCTTGTTTGTCCATGCTAATTTAATGCTATTCTCTATTTGTTTATCTGATTTATTCTGAGTTTAATGCTTCTAATTAACTGGCCATTGATTAGATGATTATTAATCTTGTGATTTGCTATCGAAAGAGGGAATCATAGGG